>NC_134840.1:98112657-98735481 GCF_965363235.1 Mytilus galloprovincialis | reverse complement strand
GAAAAATAAAACTTCCACAGAAAATGAGACTGAAACTACTGATTATAAATATTGGGTGGGATAAATAATGGGAGGGTTAGTTTTCGGTTATCGACGGCAGAATGAAAAACTTAAAATTCTTTAAATCACAAGTATATAAAGGAACCAATCAGAATGCATTGTTATGTTATATAATTCATAACAAGTTGTATCATTAGCTGTATGTAAAGAACCGAAATAATTCGAACAGTATAAAGTCTATTTCTTTTATCTCTAGTCGCCAATTATATATTTTTAATTAATTAAAAATAGCACAATTTGCTCTTTCGAAGTAAATAGACGCAGATATATTAAAGATATGAGACGACTGGATGCAAAGCAATACTAAATAAATGCTCAGTAGAAATTAAAACGAATTAAAATAAAACATTTAATTTTGGCAAATTATTACAATTTCATATGAAAAAACAATAATAGACGTTAAAGTTAATCCAATCAATGTTCAGCACCAAAACCCCAACGGCCAAACAGTAACTAAAGCACATTGATTGATATTAAACAAAATTTAAAAGCTATTTAAGTTACAAGCAAAAATAATGAAAATACTGACATGAATGGTCAGAAATCACAAAATATCACTGACATGAATGGTCAGAAATCAAAAAATATCACTGACATGATTGGTCAGATATTTCTAACAAATACATATAATAATACCGACATGAATGGTCAGATATCAAACAATACCACTGACATGAATGGTCAGATCTTTCTGACAAAATTGGCCAGAAAACAAAATGTTCCCTTAAGGATATATACAATCACCCACTACTGTAAGCACAATTAGACAAAAAAGGCACAGAATAAGATTGCTCCTTCTGTTTAACAGTAACAAGATGAGACTTAACATCCTCTTGTTTAACAATGAGACAATACTTGAACAAAAAAAATTGTCAATTTTAAATTACCAAAATAATTCAAATGTAACTTACAGATCGGTGAATAAAGTTCACAAACTGGCATCCCAAACTTTAAAAAAGGTTTATAAGTAGCTACAAACTGAACACCACGTTTAAAGCATAAACTTCTTAATCTAGAATTAATAGTAGTGACAAAATAACTTGTATTCTGAAAATCAAGTAAGCGTGGAATAATTGCTGACATAACTATGACAGTATGTGGCTTAACTAATTTCTCAATTGTAGAGATAAGCACATTATAGCCTATATCAAAATCAGCAATCTCATAGGTACCAACATTGTTGGTTCCTACATGCATCAGAATTATATCATAATTTACCTGAATTGTTCCACAATTAAGCAAATTGATCATGTCCCAAATATTTGCTCCAGGAAAGGCTTGCAAGTGACACCTTCTAATAGTTTTAACATGCTTGGCGATAGAATCGCACACCAGAGTAGACCTAAAATCTATAAAGAGCAAAATTTATTTTAAAACAAAGTCTTTAATTTGTTCCGCTACATTGATTTTATCAGACAGAGAACTGACAATATATTTAGTATAGCAATTGCTTTTCCAATCACCCATCAATTGGATAGAACTAGGAGAAACCCCTGCTTTCGATGCCAACGTTGCTCCACCTCTTCGGAAACTATGGGAAGAAAATAAATTTGGATTTAACCCAATTTTACAAAGTAAATCTCTCAGTTTATTCTGAAACTGGTTATAAGTAGTTGGTATGCATTTCCCGTTTTTTTTATAAGAAAAAGCGGCATCATCTGACGTGCAACAGCAAGGATTTAAAGAGCACATCCTTTTATATGCATTTACTGGGCAAAATTTAGATAGAGGATATGCAAGCAAAGGTATTCTTAAAATACGATTACCCAACTGAATTGTTTTTGTCCATTTGAATGCAACTATTATAAGAGACGGAAAGACTGTAACATCACCTCTGCACAGCTGTTTATTTTTGTCAAATTTCTTGGTTGATACTGGAACTAAATTAGACTTCCTGCTTAAAAGTAATAAAGCAAAAAGAAATAAACACCAATATGTCGCATCTAGCGGCGTATTCAAATTCAAATGTTCACGAATTTTTCCTAAAATTTCTAAAGTAATAGGAAATGCCTGTTTAGGTAAATGTTTTAATTTCCTATCTAACCCTTTCATAGTCAACTTTAATTCGTAAGACGAAAAAACATCCACATGTTATCCTAACAACAGGAAAAGAACTTTAACTCCGTTTAAATAATTGCGAATAGATTGAGCTGATCTGAAACTTCTACTGAGAAACTCGGAATAAGTGCATAATAATTCAGAATCAATATCAAACAGTTCTAAATGAAAGTAATTACAAAACAATAAAAAAGCTCTCCACTGCGTTTTAAAATTAACCAAAGTACCTTTCGCGAAAGCCGAAATCCTAGTCACAAACATATCTCGTCTTAGTACTTGCAAATCTACAAATACACGAATAAACAATTACCAAATATGTTCAAACTGAAACAATTCTTTAGAAATCAAATCTCTAAATAGGGACATGCCTTTTGTCCTCTCGTAAAAGTCTAACTGAAATTTATAATCTAAATCCCATCTAGACAAAAGATCTGGTAAACGGTTATCGCAACCTGAAATATGTTTAGCTTTTAACTCAAAATTATTTACAGCTGCAATCCAACAAACTTCCCTCAAACACGATTGCAGGAACTCATTTCTGGTGGCGCCTGTATTCAAAACACGTACTGATACCATATTATCGCAATAAATAATCACCTTTAAATTTGTGAAATGTTTTCCCCATAATTTCAAGGCTACTACAATCGTCAACATCTCCAATAAATTTATATGCAAGTTTTGATCTAAAATAAACTCCGGAAATGAACAGTGAAAGTATCTTCCGTCCATCCATCCGCCACATCCTGTCAAACATGCATCAACAGAAAACAATTGATCAGGGTTTGAAAATTCATCAGATAAAATCATAGAAATCCCATTATAACTAGGCAAAAATTCCTGCCACCAGAATAAATCACGTTTAAAATCAGTTGGAATTACTATTTTTCCATTATCGGGAAAATCTCTTAACCAATTTAACAGCCTTGACACAAAAATTCGGCCAGAACGCACACATTGAGATACAAAATTTAATTTTCCCAACAATGATTGTAATTCTCTCTTTGTACAATTTGTGCTACAGAGCCAATTAGAAACTAACTGCAGAATCTCTGACAATCTTTGAGTATCAATAGAAATTGTCATGTTCTCAGAATCAAATAAAATGCCAATAAACATCATTTTAGTACTAGGCGGACAAGCCTTCTCAATTGATTCTTCAATGCCACAATTCTGTAAAATAAGACCCAATTTAGCATAAGCATCATCACTGCTGGAAGGAATATCACATCCAGCTAAATCATCTAAATAGTTCAAAATATCTATACCCATTTTTTGACAAATAAATGCAATAGCATTTGTTGTTCGCATACATATATATGCAGCAGATCTCAACCCCATTGTTAATACACGATCGTAATACAAGTGTCCTCTCCATTTGTAACCTAAGAGATGGATGTCACCGGGGTCAACGACTAATTGTCTATAAGCCCGTTTCAGGTCCCTCTTAAACATTCTGCAACCTTGACCTTTACTCTTAATTAACATAATAAAATCATCAACCGTGGGATACGAAACTGAAATTTCATCGCCTAAATAACGATTCATTATTCAAAATTGGCTATTTCTCAATGTTCACACGTATATCGATATTTGAGTCCTTCGTTACTCCTCTAATATGCGTTGTGGAACATATTGACTATATACCTCTTGTTCCTCTCTTGATAAGCTTTCGATTGAGGTATACTATATATCTGTAATTAGGGGCTGAAGGGTCCTACCAGTCAATTCCATTATTCAAAATATCCATTTCATTATTCAAAATCGGCTATTCCTCAATGTTCACGCGTATATCGATATTTAAGTCCTTCGTTTCTCCTCTAATATGCGTTGCAAAACATATTGACTATATACCTTTTGTTCCTCTCTTGATAAGCTTTCGATTGAGGTATACTATATATCTGTAATTAGGGGCTGAAGGGTCCTACCAGTCAATTCCATTATTCAAAATATCCATTTCATTTTTCAAAGTTGGCTATTTCTCAATGTTCAAGCTTAATTCGATATTCAAGTCCTTCGTTTCTCCTCTAATAAGTGTTGCGGAACATATTGACCATATACCTTTTGTTCCTCTCGTGATAAGCTTTCTATTGAGGTATAATATATATCTGTGATGAGGGGCTGAAGGGTCCTAGCAGTCCATTTCATTATTCAAAATTGGCTATTTCTCAATGTTCACACGTATATCGATATTTGAGTCCTTCGTTACTCCTCTAATATGCGTTGTGGAACATATTGACTATATACCTTTTGTTCCTCTCTTGATAAGCTTTCGATTGAGCTATACTATATATCTGTAATTAGGGGCTGAAGGGTCCTACCAGTCAATTCCATTATTCAAAATATCCATTTCATTTTTCAAAATCGGCTATTCCTCAATGTTCACGCGTATATCGATATTTAAGTCCTTCGTTTCTCCTCTAACATGCGTTGCAAACCATATTCACTATAAACCTTTTGTTCCTCTCTTGATAATCTTTCGATTGAGGTATACTATATATCTGTAATTAGGGGCTGAAGGGTCTTACCAGTCCATTCCATTATTCAAAATATCCACTTCATTTTTCAAAGTTGGCTATTTCTCAATGTTCACGCTTAATTCAATATTTAAGTCCTTCCTTTCTCCTCTAATATGCGTTGCGGAACATATTGACCATATACCTTTTGTTCCTCTCGTGATCAGCTTTTTTATTGAGGTATAATATATATCTGTATTGAGGGGCTGAAGGGTCCTAGCAGTCCATTTCATTATTCAAAATTGGCTATTTCTCAATGTTTACACGTATATCGATATTTAAGTCCTTCGTTACTCCTCTAATATGCGTTGCGTAACATATTGACTATATACCTTTTGTTCCTCTCTTGATGAGCTCTCGATTGAGGTATAATATATATCTGTAATTAGGTTCTGAAGGGTCATAGCAGTCCATTCCATTATTCAAAATATCCATTTCATTATTCAAAATCGGCTATTTCTCAATGTTCACGCTTAATTCGATATTTAAGTCCTTCGTTTCTCCTCTAATATGCGTTGCGGAACATATTGACCAGATACCTTTTGTTCCTCTCGTGATAAGCTTTCTATTGAGGTATAATATATATCTGTAATGAGGGGCTGAAGGGTCCTAGCAGTCCATTTCATTATTCAAAATTGGCTATTTCTCCATGTTCACACGTATATCGATATTTGAGTCCTTCGTTACTCCTCTAATATGCGTTTCAGAACATATTGACTATATACCTTTTGTTCCTCTCTTGATGAGCTTGCGATTCAGGTATGATATATATCTGTAATTAGAGGCTGAAGGGTCATAACAGTCCATTCCATTATTCAAAATATCCATTTCATTATTCAAAATTGGCTATTTCTCAATGTTCACGCGTATTTCGATATTTAAGTCCTTTGTTACTCCTCTAATATGCTTTGCGGAACATATTGACTATAAACCTTTTGTTCCACTCTTGATGAGCTCTCGATTGACGTATCATATATATCTGTAATTAGGGGCTGAAGGGTCATAGCAGTCCATTCCATTATTCAAAATATCCATTTCATTATTCAAAATCGGCTATTTCTCAATGTTCACGCTTAATTCGATATTTAAGACCTTCGTTTCTCCTCTAAAATGCGTTGCGGAACATATTGACCATATAACTTTTGTTCCTCTCGTGATAAACTTTCTATTGAGGTATAATATATATCTGTAATGAGGGGCTGAAGGGTCCTAGCAGTCCATTTCATTATTCAAAATTGGCTATTTCTCAATGTTCACACGTATATCGATATTTGAGTCTTTCGTTACTCCTCTAATATGCGTTGCGAAACATATTGACTATATACCTTTTGTTCCTCTCTTGGTGAGCTTTCGATTGAGGTATGATATATATCTGTAATTAGAGGTTGAAGGGTCATAACAGTCCATTCCATTATTCAAAATATCCATTTCATTATTCAAAATTGGCTATTTCTCAATGTTTACACGTATATCGATATTTAAGTCCTTCGTTACTCCTCTAATATGCGTTGCGTAACATATTGACTATATACCTTTTGTTCCTCTCTTGATGAGCTCTCGATTGAGGTATAATATATATCTGTAATTAGGTTCTGAAGGGTCATAGCAGTCCATTCCATTATTCAAAATATCCATTTCATTATTCAAAATCGGCTATTTCTCAATGTTCACGCTTAATTCGATATTTAAGTCCTTCGTTTCTCCTCTAATATGCGTTGCGGAACATATTGACCATATACCTTTTGTTCCTCTCGTGATAAGCTTTCTATTGAGGTATAATATATATCTGTAATGAGGGGCTGAAGGGTCCTAGCAGGCCATTTCATTATTCAAAATTGGCTATTTCTCCATGTTCACACGTATATCGATATTTGAGTCCTTCGTTACTCCTCTAATATGCGTTTCAGAACATATTGACTATATACCTTTTGTTCCTCTCTTGATGAGCTTGCGATTCAGGTATGATATATATCTGTAATTAGAGGCTGAAGGGTCATAACAGTCCATTCCATTATTCAAAATATCCATTTCATTATTCAAAATTGGCTATTTCTCAATGTTCACGCGTATTTCGATATTTAAGTCCTTCGTTACTCCTCTAATATGCTTTGCGGAACATATTGACTATAAACCTTTTGTTCCACTCTTGATGAGCTCTCCATTGAGGTATCATATATATCTGTAATTAGGGGCTGAAGGGTCATAGCAGTCCATTCCATTATTCAAAATATCCATTTCATTATTCAAAATCGGCTATTTTTCAATGTTCACGCTTAATTCGATATTTAAGACCTTCGTTTCTCCTCTAAAATGCGTTGCGAAACATATTGACTATATACCTTTTGTTCCTCTCTTGGTGAGCTTTCGATTGAGGTATGATATATATCTGTAATTAGAGGTTGAAGGGTCATAACAGTCCATTCCATTATTCAAAATATCCATTTCATTATTCAAAATTGGCTATTTCTCAATGTTCACGCATATTTCGATATTTAAGTCCTTCATTACTCCTCTAATACGCTTTGCGGAACATATTGACTATAAACCTTTTGTTCCTCTCTTCATAAGTTTTCGATTGAGGTATAATATATATCTGTAATAAGGGGCTGAAGGGTCATAGCAGTCCATTCCATTCTTCAAAATATCCATTTCATTATTCAAAATCGGCTATTCCTCAATGTTCACGCGTATTTCGATATTTAAGTCCTTCGTTACTCCTCTAATATGCTTTGCGGAACATATTGACTATAAACCTTTTGTTCCTCTCTTGATAAGTTTTCGATTGAGGTATAATATATATCTGTAATTAGGGGCTGAAGGGTCCTACCAGTCCATTCCATTATTCAAAATATCCATATCATTATTCAAAATTGGCTATTTCTCAATGTTCAAGCGTATTTCGATATTTAAGTCCTTCGTTACTCCTCTAATATGCTTTGCGGAACATATTGACTATACACCTTTTGTTCCTCTCTTGATAAGTTTTCGATTGAGGTACAAAATATATCTGTAATTAGGGGCTGAAGGGTCATAGCAGTCCATTCCATTATTCAAAATATCCATTTCATTATTCAAAATCGGCTATTCCTCAATGTTCACGCGTATATCGATATTTAAGTCT
This sequence comes from Mytilus galloprovincialis, assembly GCF_965363235.1. Classification (NCBI taxonomy): domain Eukaryota; kingdom Metazoa; phylum Mollusca; class Bivalvia; order Mytilida; family Mytilidae; genus Mytilus; species Mytilus galloprovincialis. The sequence continues at coordinate 98,727,729 of NC_134840.1, read as the reverse complement.
TTCGTTTCTCCTCTAACACGCGTTGCAAAACATATTGACTATATACCTTTTGTTCCTCTCTTGATAAGCTTTCGATTGAGGTATACTATATATCTGTAATTAGGGGCTAAAGGTTCCTACCAGTCCATTCCATTATTCAAAATATCCACTTCATTTTTTCAAAATTGGCTATTTCTCAATGTTCACGCGTATTTCGATATTTAAGTCCTTTGTTACTCCTCTAATATGCTTTGCGGAACATATTGACTATAAACCTTTTGTTCCACTCTTGATGAGCTCTCGATTGACGTATCATATATATCTGTAATTAGGGGCTGAAGGGTCATAGCAGTCCATTCCATTATTCAAAATATCCATTTCATTATTCAAAATCGGCTATTTCTCAATGTTCACGCTTAATTCGATATTTAAGACCTTCGTTTCTCCTCTAAAATGCGTTGCGGAACATATTGACCATATAACTTTTGTTCCTCTCGTGATAAACTTTCTATTGAGGTATAATATATATCTGTAATGAGGGGCTGAAGGGTCCTAGCAGTCCATTTCATTATTCAAAATTGGCTATTTCTCAATGTTCACACGTATATCGATATTTGAGTCTTTCGTTACTCCTCTAATATGCATTGCGGAACATATTGACTATATACCTTTTGTTCCTCTCTTGATGAGCTTTCGATTGAGGTATGATATATATCTGTAATTAGAGGTTGAAGGGTCATAACAGTCCAATCCATTATTCAAAATATCCATTTCATTATTCAAAATTGGCTATTTCTCAATGTTCACGCATATTTCGATATTTAAGTCCTTCATTACTCCTCTAATATGCTTTGCGGAACATATTGACTATAAACCTTTTGCTCCTCTCTTCATAAGTTTTATATTGAGGTATAATATATATCTGTAATTAGGGGCTGAAGGGTCAAAACAAACCATTCCGTTATTCAAAATATCCATTTCATTATTCAAAATTGGCTATTTCTCAATGTTCACGCGTATTTCGATATTTAAGCCCTTCGTTACTCCTCTAATATGCTTTGCAGAACATATTGACTATAAACCTTTTGTTCCTCTCTTGATAAGTTTTCGATTGAGGTATAATATATATCTGTAATTAGGAGCTGAAGGGTCATAGCAGTCCATTCCATTATTCAAAATATCCATTTCATTATTCAAAATCGGCTATTCCTCAATGTTCACGCATATATCGATATTTAAGTCCTTCGTTTCCTTTTTAATATGCGTTGCAAAAAATATTGACTATATACCTTTTGTTCCTCTCTTGATAAGCTTTCGATTGAGGTATACTATATATCTGTAATTAGGGGCTGAAGGGTCCTACCAGTCCATTTCATTATTCAAAATATCCACTTCATTTTTGCAAAGTTGGCTATTTCTCAATGTTCACCATTAATTCGATATTTAAGTCCTTCGTTTCTCCTCTAATATGCGTTGTGGAACATATTGACCATATACCTTTTGTTCCTCTCGTGATAAGCTTTCTATTGAGGTATAATATATATTTGTAATGAGGGGAAGAAGGGTCCTAGCAGTTCATTTCATTATTCAAAATTGGCTATTTCTCAATGTTCACACGTATATCGATATTTAAGTCCTTCGTTACTCCTCTAATATGCGTTGCGGAACATATTGACTATAAACCTTTTGTTCTTCTCTTGATGAGCTTTCGATTAAGGTATGAAATATATCTGTAATTAGAGGCTGAAGGGTCATAACAGTCCATTCCATTATTCAAAATATCCATTTCATTATTCAAAATTGGCTATTTCTCAATGTTCACGCGTATTTCGATATTTAAGTCCTTCGTTACTCCTCTAATATGCTTTGCGGAACATATTGACTATAAACCTTTTGTTCCTCTCTTGATGAGCTCTCGATTGAGGTATAATATATATCTGTAATTAGGGGCTGAAGGGTCATAGCAGTCCATTCCATTATTCAAAATATCCATTTCATTATTCAAAATCAGCTATTTCTCAATGTTCACGCTTAATTCGATATTTAAGTCCTTCGTTTCTCCTCTAATATGCGTTGCGGAACATATTGACCATATACCTTTTGTTCCTCTCTTGATAAACTTTCTATTGAGGTATAATATATATCTGTAATGAGGGGCTGAAGGGTCCTAGCAGTCCATTTCATTATTCAAAATTGGCTATTTCCCAATGTTCACACGTATATCGATATTTGAGTCTTTCGTTACTCCTCTAATATGCGTTGCGGAACATATTGACTATATACCTTTTGTTCCTCTCTTGATGACCTTTCGATTGAGGTATGATATATATCTGTAATTAGGGGTTGAAGGGTCATAACAGTCCATTCCATTATTCAAAATATCCATTTCATTATTCAAAATTGGCTATTTCTCAATGTTCACGCGTATTTCGATATTTAAGTCCTTCGTTACTCCTCTAATATGCTTTGCGGAACATATTGACTATAAACCTTTTGTTCCTCTCTTGATAAGTTTTCGATTGAGGTATAATATATATGTGTAATTAGGGGCTGAAGGGTCATAGCAGTCCATTCCATTATTCAAAATATCCATTTCATTATTCAAAATCGGCTATTCCTCATTGTTCACGCATATATCGATATTTAAGTCCTTCGTTTCTCTTTTAATATGCGTTGCAAAAAATATTGACTATATACCTTTTGTTCCTCTCTTGATAAGCTTTCGATTGAGGTATACTATATATCTGTAATTAGGGGCTGAAGGGTCCTACCAGTCCATTCCATTATTCAAAATATCCACTTCATTTTTCAAAGTTGGCTATTTCTCAATGTTCACGCTTAATTCGATATTTAAGTCCTTCGTTTCTCCTCTAATATGCGTTGCGGAACATATTGACTATAAACCTTTTGTTCCTCTCTTGATAAGTTTTCGATTGAGGTATAATATATATATGTAATTAGGGGCTGAAGGGTCATAACATTCCATTACATTATTCAAAATATCCATTTCATTATTCAAAATTGGGTATTTCTCAATGTTCAAGCGTATTTCGATATTTATGTCCTTCGTTACTCCTCTAATATGATTTGTGGAACATATTGACTATACACCTTTTGTTCCTCTCTTGATAAGTTTTCGATTGAGGTACAAAATATATCTGTAATTAGGGGCTGAAGGGTCATAACATTCCATTCCATTATTCAAAATATCCATTTCATTATTCAAAATTGGCTATTTCTCAATGTTCACGCGTATTTCGATATTTAAGTCCTTCGTTACTCCTCTAATATGCTTTGCGGAACATATTGACTATAAACCTTTTGTTCCTCTCTTGATAAGTTTTCGATTGAGGTATAATATATATGTGTAATTAGGGGCTGAAGGGTCATAGCAGTCCATTCCATTATTCAAAATATCCATTTCATTATTCAAAATCGGCTATTCCTCAATGTTCAGGCATATATCGATATTTAAGCCCTTCGTTTCTCTTTTAATATGCGTTGCCAAATATATTGACTATATACCTTTTGTTCCTCTCTTGATAAGCTTTAGATTGAGGTAAAATATATACCTGTAATTAGGGGCTGAAGGGTCAAAGCAGTCCACTCCATTATTCAAAATATCCACTTCATTTTTCAAAGTTGGCTATTTCTCATTGTTCACGCTTAATTCGATATTTAAGTCCTTCGTTTCTCCTCTAATATGCGTTGCGGAACATATTGACTATAAACCTTTTGTTCCTCTCTTGATAAGTTTTCGATTGAGGTATAATATATATCTGTAATTAGGGGCTGAAGGGTCATAACATTCCATTCCATTATTCAAAATATCCATTTCATTATTCAAAATTGGCTATTTCTCAATGTTCAAGCGTATTTCGATATTTAAGTCCTTCGTTACTCCTCTAATATGCTTTGTGGAACATATTGATTATACACCTTTTGTTCCTCTCTTGATAAGTTTTCGATTGAGGTACAAAATATATCTGTAATTAGGGGCTGAAGGGTCTTAGCAGTCCATTCCATTATTCAAAATATCCATTTCATTATTCAAAATCGGCTATTCCTCAATATGTTCACGCGTATATCGATATTTAAGTCCTTCGTTTCTCCTCTAACACGCGTTGCAAAACATATTGACTATATACCTTTTGTTCTTCTCTTGATGAGCTTTCGATTAAGGTATGAAATATATCTGTAATTAGAGGCTGAAGGGTCATAACAGTCCATTCCATTATTCAAAATATCCATTTCATTATTCAAAATTGGCTATTTCTCAATGTTCACGCGTATTTCGATATTTAAGTCCTTTGTTACTCCTTTAATATGCTTTGCGGAACATATTGACTATAAACCTTTTGTCCCTCTCTTGATAAGTTTTCGATTGAGGTATAATATATATCTGTAATTAGGGGCTGAAGGGTCTTAGCAGTCCATTCCATTATTCAAAATATCCATTTCATTATTCAAAATCGGCTATTCCTCAATGTTCAGGCATATATCGATATTTAAGCCCTTCGTTTCTCTTTTAATATGCGTTGCCAAATATATTGACTATATACCTTTTGTTCCTCTCTTGATAAGCTTTAGATTGAGGTAAAATATATACCTGTAATTAGGGGCTGAAGGGTCAAAGCAGTCCACTCCATTATTCAAAATATCCACTTCATTTTTCAAAGTTGGCTATTTCTCATTGTTCACGCTTAATTCGATATTTAAGTCCTTCGTTTCTCCTCTAATATGCGTTGCGGAACATATTGACTATAAACCTTTTGTTCCTCTCTTGATAAGTTTTCGATTGAGGTATAATATATATCTGTAATTAGGGGCTGAAGGGTCATAACATTCCATTCCATTATTCAAAATATCCATTTCATTATTCAAAATTGGCTATTTCTCAATGTTCAAGCGTATTTCGATATTTAAGTCCTTCGTTACTCCTCTAATATGCTTTGTGGAACATATTGACTATACACCTTTTGTTCCTCTCTTGATAAGTTTTCGATTGAGGTACAAAATATATCTGTAATAAGGGGCTGAAGGGTCTTAGCAGTCCATTCCATTATTCAAAATATCCATTTCATTATTCAAAATCGGCTATTCCTCAATATGTTCACGCGTATATCGATATTTAAGTCCTTCGTTTCTCCTCTAACACGCGTTGCAAAACATATCGACTATATACCTTTTGTTCTTCTCTTGATGAGCTTTCGATTAAGGTATGAAATATATCTGTAATTAGAGGCTGAAGGGTCATAACAGTCCATTCCATTATTCAAAATATCCATTTCATTATTCAAAATTGGCTATTTCTCAATGTTCACGCGTATTTCGATATTTAAGTCCTTTGTTACTCCTTTAATATGCTTTGCGGAACATATTGACTATAAACCTTTTGTCCCTCTCTTGATAAGTTTTCGATTGAGGTATAATATATATCTGTAATTAGGGGCTGAAGGGTCTTAGCAGTCCATTCCATTATTCAAAATATCCATTTCATTATTCAAAATCGGCTATTCTTCAATGTTCACGCGTATATCGATATTTAAGTCCTCCGTTTCTCCTCTAATATGCGTTGCAAAACATATTGACTATATAACTTTTATTCCTCTTTTGATAAGCTTTCGGTTGAGGTATACTATATATCTGTATTAGGGGCTGAAGGGTCCTACCAGTCCATTCCATTATTCAAAATGTCCACTTCTTTTTTCAAAGTTTGCTATTTCTCAATGTTCACGCTTAATTCGATATTTAAGTCCTTCGTTTCTCCTCTAATATGCTTTGCGGAACATATTGACTATAAACCTTTTGTTCCTCTCTTGATAATTTTTCGATTAAGGTATAATATATATCTGTAATTAGGGGCTGAAGGGTCATAACAATCCATTCAATTATTCAAAATATCCATTTCATTATTCAAAATTGGCTATTTCTCAATGTTCACGCGTATTTCGATATATAAGTCCTTCGTTACTCCTCTAATATGCTTTGCGGAACATATTGACTATAAACCTTTTGTTCCTCTCTTGATAAGTTTTCGATTGAGGTATAATATATATCTGTAATTAGGGGCTGAAGGGTCATAACAATCCATTCCATTATTCAAAATATCCATTTCATTATTCAAAATTGGCTATTTCTCAATATTCACGCGTATTTCGATATTTAAGTCCTTCGTTACTCCTCTAATATGCTTTGCGGAACATATTGACTATAAACCTTTTGTTCCTCTCTTGATAAGTTTTCGATTAAGGTATAAAATATATCTGTAATTAGGGGCTGAAGGGACATAGCAGTCCATTCCATTATTCGAAATATCCATTTCATTATTCAAAATCGGCTATTCCTCAATGTTCACGCGTATATCGATATTTAAGTCCTTCGTTTCTCCTCTAATATGCGTTGCAAAACATATTGACTATATACCTTTTGTTCCTCTCTTGATAAGCTTTCGATTGAGGTATACTATATATCTGTAATGAGGGGCTGAAGGGTCCTACCAGTCCATTCCATTATTCAAAATATCCACTTAATTTTTCAAAGTTGGCTATTTCTCAATGTTCACGCTTAATTCGATATTTAAGTCCTTCGTTTCTCCTCTAATATGCGTTGCGGGACATATTGACCATATACCTTTTGTTCCTCTCGTGATAATCTTTCTATTGAGGTATAATATATACCTGTAATGAGGGGCTGAAGGGTCCTAGCAGTCCATTTCATTATTCAAAATTGGCTATTTCTCAATGTTCACACGTATATCGATATTTGAGTCTTTCGTTACTCCTCTAATATGCATTGCGGAACATATTGACCATATACCTTTTGTTCCACTCGTGATAAACTTTCTATTGAGGTATAATATATATCTGTAATTAGGGGCTGAAGGGTCATAACAATCCATTCAATTAATCAAAATATCCATTTCATTATTCAAAATTGGCTATTTCTCAATGTTCACGCGTATTTCGATATATAAGTCCTTCGTTACTCCTCTAATATGCTTTGCGGAACATATTGACTATAAACCTTTTGTTCCTCTCTTGATAAGTTTTCGATTGAGGTATAATATATATCTGTAATTAGGGGCTGAAGGGTCATAACAATCCATTCCATTATTCAAAATATCCATTTCATTATTCAAAATTGGCTATTTCTCAATGTTCACGCGTATTTCGATATTTAAGTCCTTCGTTACTCCTCTAATATGCTTTGCGGAACATATTGACTATAAACCTTTTGTTCCTCTCTTGATAAGTTTTCGATTGAGGTATAAAATATATCTGTAATTAGGGGCTGAAGAGTCATAGCAGTCCATTCCATTCTTCATAATATCCATTTCATTATTCAAAATCGGCTATTCCTCAATGTTCACGCGTATATCGATATTTAAGTCCTTCGTTTCTCCTCTAATATGCGTTGCGGAACATATTGACCATATACCTTATGTTCCTCTCGTGATAAGCTTTCTATTGAGGTATAATATATATCTTTAATGAGGGGTTGAAGGGTCCTAGCAGTCCATTTCATTATTCAAAATTGGCTATTTCTCAATGTTCACACGTATATCGATATTTAAGTCCTTCGTTACTCCTCTAATATGCGTTGCGTAACATATTGACTATATACCTTTTGTTCCTCTCTTGATGAGCTCTCGATTGAGGTAGAATATATATCTGTAATTAGGGGCTGAAGGGTCCTACCAGTCCATTCCATAATTCAAAATATCCATTTCATTATTCAAAGTTGGCTATTTCTCAATGTTCACACTTAATTCGATATTTAAGTCCTTCGTTTCTCCTCTAATATGCGTTGCAAAACATATTGACTATATACCTTTTGTTCCTCTCTTAATGAGCTCTCGATTGAGGTATAATATATATCTGTAATTAGGGGCTGAAGGGTCATAGCAGTCCATTCCATTATTCGATATATCCATTTCATTATTCAAAATCGGCTATTCCTCAATGTTCACGCGTATATCGATATTTAAGTCCTTCGTTTCTCCTCTAATATGCGTTGCAAAACATATTGACTATATACCTTTTGTTCCTCTCTTGATAAGCTTTCGATTGAGGTATACTATATATCTGTAATTAGGGGCTGAAGGGTCCTACCAGTCCATTCCATAATTCAAAATATCCACTTAATTTTTCAAAGTTGGCTATTTCTCAATGTTCACGCTTAATTCGATATTTAAGTCCTTCGTTTCTCCTCTAATATGCGTTGCGGGACATATTGACCATATACCTTTTGTTCCTCTCGTGATAAGCTTTCTATTGAGGTATAATATATACCTGTAATGAGGGGCTGAAGGGTCCTAGCAGTCCATTTTATTATTCAAAATTGGCTATTTCTCAATGTTCACGCGTATTTCGATATTTAAGTCCTTCATTACTCCTCTAATATGCTTTGCGGAACATATTGACTATAAATCTTTTGTTCCTCTCTTCATAAGTTTTCGATTGAGGTATAATATATATCTGTAATTAGGGGCTGAAGGGTCATAACAATCCATTCCATTATTCAAAATATCCATTTCATTATTCAAAATTGGCTATTTCTCAATGTTCACGCGTATTTCGATATTTAAGTCCTTCGTTACTCCTCTAATATGCTTTGCGGAACATATTGACTATAAACCTTTTGTTCCTCTCTTGATAAGTTTTCGATTGAGGTATAATATATATCTGTAATTAGGGGCTGAATGGTCATAGCAGTCCATTCCATTCTTCGAAATATCCATTTCATTATTCAAAATCGGCTATTCCTCAATGTTCACGCGTATTTCGATATTTAAGTCCTTCGTTACTCCTCTAATATGCTTTGCGGAACATATTGACTATAAACCTTTTGTTCCTCTCTTGATAAGTTTTCGATTGAGGTATAATATATATCTGTAATTAGGGGCTGAAGGGTCATAGCAGTCCATTCCATTATTCAAAATATCCATTTCATTATTCAAAATCGGCTATTCCTCAATATGTTCACGCATATATCGATATTTAAGTCCTTCGTTTCTCCTCTAATACGCGTTGCGAAACATATTGACTATATACCTTTTGTTCCTCTCTTGATGAGCTTTTGATTGAGGTATGAAATATATCTGTATTTAGAGGCTGAAGGGTCATAACAGTTCATTCCATTATTCAAAATATCCATTTCATTATTCAAAATTGGCTATTTCTCAATGTTCACGCGTATTTCGATATTTAAGTCCTTCGTTACTCCTCTAATATGCTTTGCGGAACATATTGACTATAAACATTTTGTTCCTCTCTTGATAAGCTTTCGATTGAGGTATAATATATATCTGTAATAAGGGGCTGAAGGGTCATAGCAGTCCATTCCATTATTCAAAATATCCATTTCATTATTCAAAATCGGCTATTCCTCAATGTTCACGCGTATATCGATATTTAAGTCCTTCGTTTCTCCTCTAATATGCGTTGCGGGACATATTGACCATATACCTTTTGTTCCTCTCGTGATAAGCTTTCTATTGAGGTATAATATATATCTGTAATGAGGGGCTGAAGGGTCCTAGCAGTCCATTTCATTATTCAAAATTGGCTATTTCTCAATGTTCACGCGTATTTCCATATTTAAGTCCTTCGTTACTCCTCTAATATGCTTTGCGGAACATATTGACTATAAACATTTTGTTCCTCTCTTGATAAGTTTTCGATTAAGGTATAATAGATATCTGTAATAAGGGGCTGAAGGGTCATAGCAGTCCATTCCATTATTCAAAATATCCATTTCATTATTCAAAATCGGATATTCCTCAATGTTCACGCGTATATCGATATTTAAGTCCTTCGTTTCTCCTCTAATATGCGTTGTGGGACATATTGACCATATACCTTTTGTTCCTCTCGTGATAAGCTTTCTATTGAGGTATAATATATATCTGTAATGAGGGGCTGAAGGGTCCTAGCAGTCCATTTCATTATTCACAATTGGCTATTTTTCAATGTTCACACGTATATCGATATTTAAGTCCTTCGTTTCTCCTCTAATACGCGTTGCGAAACATATTGATTATATACCTTTTGTTCCTCTCTTGATGAGCTTTTGATTGAGGTATGAAATATATCTGTAATTAGAGGCTGAAGGGTCATAACAGTTCATTCCATTATTCAAAATATCCATTTCATTATTCAAAATTGGCTATTTCTCAATGTTCACGCGTATTTCGATATTTAAGTCCTTCGTTACTCCTCTAATACGCGTTGCGAAACATATTGACTATATACCTTTTGTTCCTCTCTTGATGAGCTCTCGATTGAGGTATAATATATATCTGTAATTAGGGACTGAAGGGTGATAGCAGTCCATTCCATTATTCAAAATATCCATTTCATTATTCAAAATCGGCTATTCCTCAAAGTTCACACGTATATCGATATTTAAGTCCTTCGTTACTCCTCTAATACGCGTTGCGAAACATATTGACTATATACCTTTTGTTCCTCTCTTGATGAGTTCTCGATTGAGGTATAATATATATCTGTAATTAGGGGCTGAAGGGTCAAAGCAGTCCATTCCATTATTCAAAATATCCATTTCATTATTCAAAATCGGCTATTCCTCAATGTTCACGCGTATATCGATATTTAAGTCCTTCGTTTTTCCTCTAATATGCGTTGCAAAACATATTGACTATATACCTTTTGTTCCTCTCTTGATAAGCTTTCTATTGAGGTATAATATATATCTGTAATTAGGGGCTGAAGGTTCCTACCAGTCCATTCCATTATTCAAAATATCCACTTCATTTTTGCAAAGTTGGCTATTTCTCAATGTTCACGCTTAATTCGATATTTAAGTCCTTCGTTTCTCCTCTAATATGCGTTGCGGAACATATTGACCATATACCTTTTGTTCCTCTCGTGATAAGCTTTCTATTGAGGTATAATATATATCTGTAATGAGGGGCTGAAGGGTCCTAGCAGTCCATTTCATTATTCAAAATTGGCTATTTCTCAATGTTCACACGTATATCGATATTTAAGTCCTTCGTTACTCCTCTAATATGCGTTGCGGAACATATTGACTATATACCTTTTGGTCCTCTATTGATGAGCTTAGGATTAAGGTATAAAATATATCTGTAATTAGAGGCTGAAGGGTCATAACATTCCATTCCATTATTCAAAATATCCATTTCATTATTAAAAATTGGCTATTTCTCAATGTTCACGCGTATTTCGATATTTAAGTCCTTCGATTCTCCTCTAATATGCTTTGCGGAACATATTGACTATAAACCTTTTGTCCCTCTCTTGATAAGTTTTCGATTGAGGTATAATATATATCTGTAATTAGGGGCTGAAGGGTCATAGCAGTCCATTCCATTATTCAAAATATCCATTTCATTATTCAAAATCGGCTATTCCTCAATGTTCACGCGTATATCGATATTTAAGTCCTTCGTTTCTCCTCTAATATGCGTTGCAAAACATATTGACTATAAACCTTTTGTTCCTCTCTTGATAAGCTTTCGGTTGAGGTATACTATATATCTGTAATTAGGGGCTGAAGGGTCCTACCAGTTCATTCCATTATTCAAAATGCCCACTTCTTTTTTCAAAGTTTGCTATATCTCAATGTTCACGCTCAATTCGATATTTAAGTCCTTCGTTTCTCCTCTAATATGCATTGCGGAACATATTGACCATATACCTTTTGTTCCTCTCGTGATAAACTTTCTATTGAGGTATAATATATATCTGTAATGAGGGGCTGAAGGGTCCTAGCAGTCCATTTCATTATTCAAAATTGGCTATTTCTCAATGTTCACACGTATATCGATATTTAAGTCCTTCGTTACTCCTCTAATATGCGTTGCGTAACATATTGACTATATACCTTTTGTTCCTCTCTTGATGAGCTCTCGATTGAGGTATAATATATATCTGTAATTAGGGTCTGAAGGGTGATAGCAGTCCATTCCATTATTCAAAATATCCATTTCATTATTCAAAATCGGCTATTCCTCAAAGTTCACGCGTATATCGATATTTAAGTCCTTCGTTTCTCCTCTAATATGCGTTACAAAACATATTGACTATATACCTTTTGTTCCTCTCTTGATAAGCTTTCGATTGAGGTATACTATATATCTGTAATTTGGGGCTGAAGGATCCTACCAGTCCATTCCATAATTCAAAATATCCACTTCATTTTTCAAAGATGGCTATTTCTCAATGTTCACGCTTAATTCGATATTTAAGTCCTTCGTTTCTCCTCTAATATGCGTTGCGGGACATATTGACCATATACCTTTTGTTCCTCTTGTGATAAGCTTTCTATTGAGGTATAATATATATCTGTAATGAGGGGCTGCAGGGTCCTAGCAGTCCATTTCATTTTTCACAATTGGCTATTTCTCAATGTTCACACGTATATCGATATTTAAGTCCTTCGTTTCTCCTCTAATACGCGTAGCGAAACATATTGACTATATACCTTTTGTTCCTCTCTTGGTGAGCTTTTGATTGAGGTATGAAATATATCTGTAATTAGAGGCTGAAGGGTCATAACAGTTCATTCCATTATTCAAAATATCCATTTCATTATTCAAAATTGGCTATTTCTCAATGTTCACGCGTATTTCGATATTTAAGTCCTTCGTTACTCCTCTAATATGCTTTGCGGAACATATTGACTATAAACATTTTGTTCCTCTCTTGATAAGTTTTCGATTCAGGTATAATATATATCTGTAATAAGGGGCTGAAGGGTCATAGCAGTCCATTCCATTATTCAAAATATCCATTTCATTATTCAAAATTGGCTATTTCTCAATGTTCACACGTATATCGATAATTAAATCCTTCGTTACTCCTCTATTACGCGTTGCGAAACATATTGACTATATACCTTTTGTTCCTCTCTTGATGAGCTCTCGATTGAAGTATAATATATATCTGTAATTAGGGACTGAAGGGTGATAGCAGTCCATTCCATTATTCAAAATATCCATTTCATTATTCAAAATCGGCTATTCCTCAAAGTTCACGCGTATATCGATATTTAAGTCCTTCGTTTCTCCTCTAATATGCGTTGCAAAACATATTGACTATATACCTTTTGTTCCTCTCTTAATGAGCTCTCGATTGAGGTATAATATATATCTGTAATTAGGGGCTGAAGGGTCAAAGCAGTCCATTCCATTATTCGAAATATCCATTTCATTATTCAAAATCGGCTATTCCTCAATGTTCACGCGTATATCGATATTTAAGTCCTTCGTTTCTCCTCTAATATGCGTTGCAAAACATATTGACTATATACCTTTTGTTCCTCTCTTGATAAGCTTTCGATTGAGGTATACTATATATCTGTAATTAGGGGCTGAAGGGTCCTACCAGTCCATTCCATAATTCAAAATATCCACTTCATTTTTCAAAGTTGGCTATTTCTCAATGTTCACGCTTAATTCGATATTTAAGTCCTTCGTTTCTCCTCTAAAATGCGTTGCGGGACATATTGACCATATACCTTTTGTTCCTCTCGTGATAAGCTTTCTATTGAGGTATAATATATATCTGTAATGAGGGGCTGAAGGGTCCTAGCAGTCCATTTCATTATTCAAAATTGGCTATTTCTCAATGTTCACACGTATATCGATATTTAAGTCCTTCGTTACTCCTCTAATACGCGTTGTGAAACATATTGACTATATACCTTTTGTTCCTCTCTTGATGAGCTCTCGATTGAGGTATAATATATATCTGTAATTAGGGACTGAAGGGTGATAGCAGTCCATTCCATTATTCAAAATATCCATTTCATTATTCAAAATCGGCTATTCCTCAAAGTTCACGCGTATATCGATATTTAAGTCCTTCGTTTCTCCTCTAATATGCGTTGCAAAACATATTGACTATATACCTTTTGTTCCTCTCTTAATGAGCTCTCGATTGAGGTATAATATATATCTGTAATTAGGGGCTGAAGGGTCAAAGCAGTCCATTCCATTATTCAAAATATCCATTTCATTATTCAAAATCGGCTATTCCTCAATGTTCACGCGTATATCGATATTTAAGTCCTTCGTTTCTCCTCTAATATGCGTTGCAAAACATATTGACTATATACCTTTTGTTCCTCTCTTGATAAGCTTTCGATTGAGGTATACTATATATCTGTAATTAGGGGCTGAAGGGTCCTACCAGCCCATTCCATAATTCAAAATATCCACTTCATTTTTCAAAGTTGGCTATTTCTCAATGTTCACGCTTAATTCGATATTTAAGTCCTTCGTTTCTCCTCTAATATGCGTTGCGGGACATATTGACCATATACCTTTTGTTCCTCTCGTGATAAGCTTTCTATTGAGGTATAATATATATCTGTAATGAGGGGCTGAAGGGTCCTAGCAGTCCATTTCATTATTCAAAATTGGCTATTTCTCAATGTTCACACGTATATCGATATTTAAGTCCTTCGTTACTCCTCTAATACGCGTTGCGAAACATATTGACTATATACCCTTTTGTTCCTCTCTTGATGAGCTTTTGATTGAGGTATGAAATATATCTGTCATTAGAGGCTGAAGGGTCATAACAGTTCATTCCATTATTCAAAATATCCATTTCATTATTCAAAATTGGCTATTTCTCAATGTTCACGCGTATTTCGATATTTAAGTCCTTCGTTACTCCTCTAATATGCTTTGCGGAACATATTGACTATAAACATTTTGTTCCTCTCTTGATAAGTTTTTGATTGAGGTATAATATATATCTGTAATAAGGGGCTGAAGGGTCATAGCAGTCCATTCCATTATTCAAAATATCCATTTCATTATTCAAAATTGGCTATTTCTCAATGTTCACACGTACATCGATATTTAAGTCCTTCGTTACTCCTCTAATACGCGTTGCGAAACATATTGACTATATACCTTTTCTTCCTCTCTTGATGAGCTCTCGATTGAGGTATACTATATATCTGTAAATAGGGGCTGAAGGGTCCTACCAGTCAATTCCATTATTCAAAATATCCACTTCATTTTTCAAAGTTGGCTATTTCTCAATTTTCACGCTTAATTCGGTATTTAAGTCATTCGTTTCTCCTCTAATATGTGTTGCGGAACATATTGACCATATACCTTTTGTTCCTCTCGTGATAAGCTTTCTATTGAGTTATAATATATATCTGTAATGAGGGGCTGAAGGGTCCTAGCAGTCCATTTCATTATTCAAAATTGGCTATTTCTCAATGTTCACACGTATATCGATATTTTTGTCCTTCGTTACTCCTCTAATATGCGTTACGGAACATATTGACTATATACCTTTTGTTCCTCTCTTGATGAGCTCTCGATTGAGGTATAATATATATCTGTAATTAGGGTCTGAAGGGTCATAGCAGTCCATTCCATTATTCAAAATATCCATTTCATTATTCAAAATTGGCTATTTCCTCATTTTTACGCATATCGTGGCATTTAGGTCCTCCGTAAACACTCTTATGGGCATTGCGAATCAGATATAGCTCTAGGGTCACAGTCAATTTTTTTTTTATATTGATTTCAATATTCACCGCTTCAATTTGAATAATGAAACATAAACTGTTTTATTATTAATTATTCATTTTTTAATATTGAATAGTGAATAGTGAACTATTTCATTATTCATTATTGAATAATGAATAATGAACTATGAATAAGAAATAATAAGAATAATGGACGTACTTCATCGCGGTCATCTATATATAACTGTAACAAATACTGATATGGCAGGAGAAAAACACAAAACAGGTGTGTAAATGATTTTAATCAGTAACTTGTGCTTTTTACTTTTGATGTGTACTTGATAATGTCAACATCGATATCAGTGGACTGGTTATGATAAAGAAAAAATATTTGGTCAGTTTGCAATTGACATGCGCGAGTGCACCGCAAAAGGAATCTTCTTTCCCTTTAATTCACAAAATAGCACACGATTTTTTTCGCAGAAACGCGCAAGTTATTTGTTGAATGAAACAATTGTCATTGTTTGAAACTTTCAGTAATAAAAAATTAGTTTACCCTTTTTTGAAGGATTCACTGATTGTGTGAACATTTGAACAGAAAATGTGCGAAAAACGCCATAAAATTGCATTATCTGCATAATTATTGATAGTTTTCCTTACTTTTTAACAAGGACATATAACTAACATAGCATTCATGCTTTCTGAGTTTTTATTCATACATTTGTACATAGTCTGGCATGGCTATTGCTGTTCCAAGTTGACTTCTTTTTCTGTTTCTTGAGTAGTATTTGTTTAACCTGTTCAGTCACTATAAAGTGTTACAATTCATGTTTGACGCAACACATAAATAATGACAAAAAAAGGTACCGCTTTCACATGAGAAGCTAGGAAAAAAACTCTTTTGTACGACTATCATATAGAATAAAGACGATATATAGTTAGAGACTGCTGCTGAATAGAAATGTTTGGGTTCACCTGATACCTGTTTTCAAATTAGTCCATATTGAAGTTTGAAGGGTCCAAAATTAAAATATCTTTGATTTCAACTGACATAACATTTTTGGTGTTTTTCATATGCTAAATATACATCAGCGGTTGTATCAGGCTGCGCTCGGCGAACCATTTTATTGCTTTTGGTTTGTACTTTTTTTTTTTTTTTTCATGAAAATTAATTCGTAGGTGTGATGTTGCTAACGTGAGGATAGCCAAATTGAACCTATTTTGACAGTTTTTTAACCAAAGTGTTTTTAGAAACAAGACAATGGTTTCCATTCTGTGCCTATTTTGTAGACGTATCCTTGTTTACTATAAAGTTACACCAATTTAATTTTGAGTCCATGTAGAGTCATAAAAAAATGGGTTTGAACTGACCTCCAAACAATCCATGAAGACATGGTTCTGTAATGCAGTCAGTACCCAAATTCCATACAGCATTACATGTTTAATTTCACATCCTTAAACATGGAATATAAACAGATGTTTTGTTTATTTCTTCAAATATTTCGAACAATTTGACATTATTCCATGCCAGGCATTGGGCGAATTACATTGCAATGAAATGCATTATGTTACAATTACTTTGACAAAAGCATGCACTAAATTACAATTACAAGTTCATGCATTTATCAAAGTAATGTATTATATTACAATTACTTTGACAAAAACATGCACTAAATTACAATTACAAGTTCATGCATTTATCAAAGTAATGCCTTATATTACAATTACTTTTGCAAAGTAATGCATTGAATTACACATTATATTTGGAAATGTTATTATTGCCGTAAGTGAAAAAAAATCAATTTTGAAAAACAAGAAGTCACAAAAGATTCTACATGTAGCATATGCAATTACTGTTCCGTATACATATTGAATTTAAGTATCAAGCCAAAAATATATTAAATACAACCATTTCATTTATACATCATAAGGGTTTCAAGGTATACATCTCCGTGTTTTCTCTAAACAGATATTACAGAGATGAAGTTCAATATTTATTTTAACTTATGTAAATTTCACTTTTATAACTATACATTTGTTTTATTAATTCTAATCAAAATTATTTACTGTGAATTTCTATCTTAATTATATAATTAACAAAGAGCGAATTTATGACCAAATGTCAAAATGGTGAAAAGATTGTCAAACAAACTAATTAGTGTTTTATAACAATGGTCAATGTTCTGTTATTTAATCATGACAAGGTATTCATTGATGTTTTAACAAAAATAAAACACTTTTACAGTAATGTTTTTCAGATTAAAAAAAAGCCATTTCCAAATGATTATGTTCTTAATTAATCCAGAAATCTTAAATTCTGCTTTAGCTGAATCTCCAACAATCTGTGAACGATATATAGTATGTGAAAAAAGTAATACCATGTAATACAATGTAATGCATGAAATTATACAATTTTTTTTCACAAGTATGCAATAAATTACAATTACATGTTATGCAATATTTGCTGCATTACACATTACATGCAATTACTTGGAAAAATGTAATGAATTACCATGCATTACAATTACAAATTTGCATTACCCCATGCCTGTTCCATGCTTACTATTATTTTTTTAAGAAATGGATGCTGGTAAGAAATTGTATTTGCTCTTTTTAAAAAGATGACGATTAGATACCTTCACATGGTATAAGAAAACTTGTAAGATCTTGTAAGATTTCCGTAGCTTTTTTATTGAATAGGTGCAATTTGGCAATTTTGGTACTGTGATGTTATAACCATAAGTGTTTATTGCTTTAATAGCTAAGGTTGAAATGTGCTCATGATATAGTGATAAAAGTAAGGATGTCAACTCGGTGAAGATCTATTAATCGAGTACTCGTTAGATTTACCGAGCGATACTCGAGTACTCGCTCGGAAATAAACATCTTCATATTGGAAACCAAAAAATATACACATTTTACGACGTATCGTGGTTCGTAAAACCCTCTACATTCTTACCTAGGACTAGATAATAGTCCCAATAATTTATACCACAATAATTAGCTCATTTACTACATGCACCAATTATGTAAACTGGCAATAATCTTATCATTTAATTAATAAACATCTATAGAAGAGTCGAGTTCTCGACTTTGTTACGTAACTAACAGTCCTGCTGATAAAAAAAAAAAAATATTTGCCCTGACGGCACAGAGGTGTTGAAATGACTTAAGACGACAGGCTAAAAGTGTAAACCTAGGAACGATACTCTTGTTCATAGCCTATATCTGTACGAGGGAATTTCAAATGACAATTGAACGCAAACATTCAAAGCGTACTTTAATTTTGATCAAAGTATGATTTCCCGGGAGGCGCTTTTAATAAACAAATGTTTTTTTTTTCTTTAAGAAAGCAATAACATTCTAACATAATCCGATTAGTCGAGTATCATTTTGGTATTCGATACTCGGTACTACCGAGCGATACTCGGTACTCGAGTACTCGTTGACATCCCTAGATAGAAGTATTCGGTAGAGTGAAAATGTTTTGATCAGGTTTAAACTGGTGCATAAAATATACAGGCGACTGCTGTATCATGAATTTCAAAGGATGTAGCCCGCATACTTCCAAGTAAAATGCCCTATATATACCTATCAAAAGTCATGGTATAATCATGGTTTGTCATCACTCCATCTTCCCATAAAATCCAATTTTGGACAATATGGGAGCATACAATATATACAGTACTAAATGTACTACTAAAGATTCAAGTCTCCTTTTATGATTAAACTTAGAGAGAGAAAACAAAACAGTTTCCCTCTCCTGGGACTGTATAAGGTAGATCGATATGTGTCATTATTAACGACAAGATTTGTTTAGAGTTTGCCAAAGGAAGTACCGAATTAGATGATTGTGAATTTGAAACTATTTGTTTTTTGTTTAAAACTATTGTTAAATAAGTTTTGAATTTCACCTTGATTTGTCGAAAGGCTACATGAATAACCATGGTAACATTTAACAGTATAACCAAGGTCATTATCACTGTTACTTGATATGGGGATTTCTGTGGCAGATGATTATTAGTAGTCATGGTCAACCAGTGCACCGGATTTTACCCTGAATACATGTACCTCGGCTACGGCTACGTTTCGTTTCGCACGAAATTTATTGCTTGCAGAGTTTGGTTCTGTGTTTCCATGGCTGGACGGAACTTTTACACTATAAATGTAATCATTAATTATGATATTGTGACTTTTAAAAAAATGAACACTGTGTCTAAACCACACCGGCAAAAATTGTTCGGACTCGATAGTATTTAACATCCGGCACAATGACGGAACATCAATAGACAGAAGAAAGATAGGTTTCTCCTTATTTTCTTATTTTTTTATGATATCGAAGAATATATATACTTATCACATATTTGTTACGAATACGTTGGGTTTTGCATATGCAATAACCTCAAAATTGCCCGGGGCAAAAAAGACGATATTGATATTGTGCCCTGATTCCAAATGATGTCACGTCATTACGTCCTTTTAAACGACACTTTTGTGATACAAAATTTAAAATTTTACCTGTTATGTTTTATTAAATTGTAATAGTTGAACTGTGTGTCTCTATTCTGCAGAACTTAGATATGTGATAAATAGATTATAACATGGCCTTTTCCATATTGGCCCTGGTATCATCCCTCGACCCATATCGGCCCTCGGCTAAAGCCTTGAGGCCGATATGGGAGTCTCGGGATGATACCAGGGCAAATATGGAAAAGGCCATGTTATAATCTATACATATACAACTATTTTCTATTGTGAGATGCAATATTTTCTATAACCGTTCTATATTAACGGAGAAATAAGTAAAAATGCACGTCAAAATGACGAATTGAGTGAACCTTGCCTCGAAATTGTTTAATTTCTCGTTAAATTGTTCACAATGTACGGACAGAAAGGTACGGGAAGATAGATACTGACACGGAGATTGCAAAACTAGTCATTATGAGCATCTCGATACTTGTACTTATGGAACGAAATAAATGGGTCATGTCAAATTAAAATACACCGGTTTTGTCAATGTTGTTTACTACACAATAACCCGGTTTCGTCTATATATACATGTATCACCCGTTTTTTTTTAAATTTTAAAACCAACAATTTATGAAAAGGACAGATTCTGTTTAACTTGCAAAGTCAAAGTCCTGTAACTCAAAAAGATTTAATTTGATTTTCAATAAAAGGTTTACAGATCGTTTGACCATTATAAGAATAACTTTGTTAAATTTCCAGAAAATTAGATTAGCTGTTCTCAAGTTACGGTGTGACATGTTTACGCTGGACAGAAGGATAGACGGATAGATAGACGGACGGACGGACATAATGACTAATAGATGGAGGAACGGACGGATGGAAGGAAGGACAAACGGACGGACGGATGTATACAATAATACGTCCTGTCAAAATTGTGACGGGCGTGTAAAAACGCAAAGAAATGAAAAAAAAACTTAATTCAAGGACGTCAACAAGTTTTATAAGGATATCGGCCAAGTCGATTTATTTGTATATCTTGTCTTCCGATATCATTTTTGCTATATTACTTTTATATGTTTGAAAATAATAGATAGAAATTGATAAAAAGAACTTCAAATTTGTCATTTAAGGGCAATGCAATAACTCCTTTGAGAAGTAATTTGAAAATTTTGAAGTAAATGGACCAAAATGGTAGAGCTCAACATTTTGAAGATAATCATCTGGCCCTATCGAATTTTCTATGTCTACGACTGTTTTTAAATAATTGACAGCCTGCACTTGCATGTCCCCCTATGTTCATTTTTAAGCCATGACGGCCATCTTGGTTGACAAGCGGGGATAAAGTAAACTTTTTAAAACTAGATACCCTAATTATAATTAAAAAAGACAAAAGTCATATGATTTTAGATAAGGTTTGTTAAATGCAGTCTAGTAATTTTAGATGTGAAAAAAAATTGTATTGAAAGATAGTGAACGACGGTCGACCGTCCGGTGCCAAGTGATGAAAAAAAAAAGACTTTTCCTGTTGGGTCCAGTAAGCTAAAAACAACCAAAAATTCCAAAAACAAATAACACCGTTCTTGAATTAAAAAAACCTGTGTAAAAACTGAAAATTTCATATTTCACGAACGAGATAACTTGATCGGACATAGCAAACAGCTTCACTGGCGGTATTTTTCAACAATAAAAAATAAGACATATTATTTATACTTAAGTGTACGCACTGCCATGTCACAAATGCTTAAATGATCGCAATTCAATTTATTTTGAAGGTCTGTAAGATAAAAAAAAAAAAAAAAAAAAAAAAGACCACAGAAACTTAACCGATTGTTTATGGAACCATTTAAGTCGTGGTCTAATGAATCCTGCCAGACGGACATGAACACATTCTAATTATCAAAACCAACAACACAAACCCCTAACATTTACCAATTAATCTAGGAAATAAGTTCACGGTCACATGAATCGAAATGTGGCCAAAGGAAACACAATATAGAAATGAGGTCAAGGACATGGACAAGGGCAATGGACATATGGCAAATAGAAAAAAAATTCGTTAGATCTGTGTTCCATACTTGTATATGTTGCAGTCAAGCTTTCTAACTTTTGACACATGCAGCTTTATACAAATAGTTCAAAACGCTATGAATTCGAATCACTTGGTCTCGCTTGTTTGAATATATCAATGAGAATGTTTATAATAAACTTAAAGTTAACATAAACATAATCAAACTCACCTAATCCGATTTAGCGGGTGTCCCTGTTTTCTTATTTTTTACAATATTTTAATTCAATAACCGTATATACGTTATAAGATAAGTGGCGAATCTAGAAGACGTATAGGTCCACGCCCTCGACCCCACCTTTGATTGCCAAAACTATATAGATTCATGTATTTTTAGAACGATTTTTTAAAGCAAAAAGTAGTGAAAATATTGTTCGACTCGCTACGCTCGACAGTATGTAAAAGCTGTTCGAATTACGTCCACTTTGAAATAAACCGAACCCGTCTGTCCGTATATAGATCTATTGTCAAAATATATTGAAAAAAACATTGTATTGAAAGATAGTGAACGACGGTCGACCATCCGGTGTACGATCATCATATAGCACAATGGCGACAGTACACACCAGTTTTTTTTATAGTAAGGTTAACCATGGAAGTTATATAAAAATACTACTTCCATGGGTTAACAAACAATTATTATTGAATTTTGTCGATGACCTGAGACTATTATACTATTTTATACATAGTAGTATAGTTAAAATTAGTGATAATTTTTTTTTATTTTTACAGCTAGTTTCCCAATGCTTGTGGAGTAAAACGTTGGTTGGCTTACTTGCTTTGTTTGTATAATAATTGTTTATTTAAGCTTTGTAATTAAGATTGACATCTCCAAACAATATATATAAAAAATTATATATACAATATATATAAAAAATTATATATATTACATAGTTAAACCTGTATTTATATCATATTTAAATTCAATTGGACATTTCCCCATTATAATTGTACAATATACATAATATACAAACAAAGCAAGCAACTTTACCAAAGTCTTCATCTGCATGCATTAGAAAATTAGCTGTAATGCATGGTAGTTGTAATCCTTTTCTTCCTATAAACTTTTTTTATAAAAGTTTCTATGTCGATTATTCATGCTTATACATTTGTCTTATTATTAGAAAAGATAACACACATAGAATTATTAGATTACTTATAAAGGTGCCCTTCCTATTGTGTGAGAAAATCACACATCAATTGTGTGTTTCGATTTTTAAGACCATAAACTCTAATTTCAAGTTTAAACATATTTTCCATAATTCATATAGAAAACGCAAGTTGAGCTTAAACCTCAACTTGCGTTATAACCTTCATTTCTATCTATTCTGTTGTTAAAAAAAATTTGAATGCAAAGTAAACTTAAAATTATTCGTGTTCTATAAGAGTAGGAATTCAAGTGTTTGCTTATTATTTATTTGAATCTGAGACTCATATAAATAATAAGCCGTTGTCCTGTGAAAGAACTTGTTTTCCAACGACCCACAAAACTTCCTTTTAACGCTGAAATTAAATTACCAATTATAATGTAATGCGATTATGATTTTTTATTATTTGACCAAACCGGGTAATGCATTGTGAAATCTATGACGAAACCGGGTGGTAAACATTGACAAAACCGGCCAGTTCCATTTTGACATGACCCATTTCTTTCGTTCTATACTCAGAAGTACAAGTATTGAGATGCTCATAATGACAAGTTTTGCAATCTCCGTGTCAGTATCTATCTTCCCGTACCTTTCTTTTCGTACACTGTGAACAAATTAACGAGAAATAAAACAATTTCGAGGCAAGGTTCATCCAATTCGTCATTTTGACGTGCGTTTTTACTTATTTCTCCGTTAATATATAGAACAGTTGTAGAAAATTTTGCATCTCACAATAGAAAATAGTTGTATATAGAGAATATCATATGGCGTTTTCAATATCGCATCCGTATAAACCGGAGACACCAATATAATCCCAAGAGCTCTGCTCAAGGGATTATATTGGTTGAGGGTTGATACAGTGTGTGATATTGAAAAAGCCATATCACATGTATCATATACACTTTATTATATACATATAACTCAAGCAGATGTTTTTATGTGACA
The DNA here is from genome assembly GCF_965363235.1 of Mytilus galloprovincialis. Lineage (NCBI taxonomy): Eukaryota > Metazoa > Mollusca > Bivalvia > Mytilida > Mytilidae > Mytilus > Mytilus galloprovincialis. Next base: position 98,703,636 of record NC_134840.1, on the reverse strand, counting down.
TGGTAGGACAACCGGATATACCATACAATGATATCTAACAATAAAGGGGAGAGAGAGTTAATACGTATACATAAAGTATACACAGGAGGATTTTACCAGATTCACTTCCAATATTCATAAACATATTGCAATTATTTCATTGTCAAGAATGAAAAATTCGGTCTCATATCTGTTGTCTCTTTGTAATTGAATAACGAATACAGATAATCACTCAGTTAAAACACAACGTAATGTCACCATAGTACATTATCCAGATTAGTAGAATATCTTCATGTAGGTATCTTTATTTTTGTAAATTCATAAATATATCATTTTTTCTACTATAATATAGAGGGCATATAAATAAGAACTGAACTTGACCTCTAAATGTGTTTAGAGAGCAAAACGTCCAATATTTTATCTTGACGAGATAAACAAAACTTACCTTTTGCATAAGATACTTTTTGGGAGTTCACAAGTTTGCTCCAAAGCTGGCTATCAACGGAGATGTTGGATGGTTACCTTCAAAAGAACGTCGCTGGTGTAATATGATTAGATATTGGAACCGATTGATGGATATGGACAATAGTAGACTTTGTAAAAGGGTGTTCCTATGGGACTACGAATTATCTACGAACAATTGGTCAACTAGTGTAAGATCAATAATGTCTTTAGTTGGTATGGATAATAACTTTCAACAAATGCTAAAATGTGATGTTACTAGCGTCAGAAACAATCTTATGGATATATGTGCAACAAAATGGCATACGAACTTATCTAACTTTCCGAAACTTCGTACATATAGAACTTTTAAATCTACATATTCAACAGAAACATATGTTAAACAAAATTTAAAACGTAGAGAAAGATCGGTACTGGCCCAGTTTAGATGTGGCATTCTCCCGCTAAGATTAGAAACAGGACGTTTTGTTGGTGAGCCAGAATACCAACGGATATGTAGAATGTGCGATTCCGGACATGTTGAAAATGAACAACACTTTCTGATTGAATGCCAATTTTACAATGGACTACGTAATAAATTATTCTCTGGACTTAGTGAAACCGTATTAAATTTGAATAACAGTGAAAAGTTAAATTTATTATTGTCAGAATATCCTCGAAAAACAGCTCAATAATTAGAACATTCATTAACAAAACGCAGACAACACTTATATTTAAATAATTAACATGTATATATAATTCCTGAGACAATCTGAATCAATACTATAGTATCTATAGTGACTTATAGGTCCATTGGGCCGGGTGTAATTTAATTGAAATATTTCAATATTGTACATAATTTGTTATACACAATGTCACTATAATAAACATATTTGTATTGTATTGTATTGTATATTAACAATTCAACAATTTTTTTTTATATTCAAAGTTGGATTTAAAATCAAAATAAGTTTAACCATTTGCTATGCTCATTATGTGAAATGACACCTCTCATGCTTGACCATAAGATTACCAAGCGAAGTTCGAGGTATTCCATAGTAAGCTGTAATCTTTTTATAATTTAAGGCGAATATGGTAAACATATAATTTCTCGCTATTTTATTTAATAGAATAACACTAAAATGTGATTGAAAATATTTCAACTGTTGTTATGGTTTTACAATGATGTTCATATCTATTTTAGTTTTTTTTGTTTCCAGTCTTTGTTTTTACAGTACTCATTGGTACGAAGTCTGAAAATAATACGGTTAATGTTATCTATGACTTTGATGACCTAAGATTCCAAATATTTGTGATAAGATATACAAGCCCTGGAATATCGTATAGTTTAGCCATATTGTGTAGTTTTGAACAGCGGTATACTACTGTTGCCTTTATTTATTGATATTTTTGGTATAGACCAATCATTATATGTAGACGCGCGGAAAATGTCAAAGAGGCGTTTATCTGCGTGCACTACATGTTAACGGTTGAATACGATTGAAGCATCGTTCAGTATGTTACATTTTACGTGTCGACTGCTAAACATCTCGCAAAAACTAAAATCATGACCCACAGTGGGATTTTTAGCACTATGTTATCAATTCAAACTGAAACCTATACCAAGTGAAACTTCACATCAGTGTATATTCAGTGATATTAGGGACCGATAAAGATCACGACTTAGTTGATGTTAAGAGACAAAAGCATTGCAATTTTACGTTAGAGTTGTACAATGGAAGTACAAACAATTGAAGAAAAATAGATGTTTAAAACTGCAATAGTGTCTAAATATACAATGACAACTATTTGCTTCCACTTAAGGATGTTCGTTTGTCATGTTTTAGGATTTTTGTCAAATTTTCGGAATCCTCTAATTATATCCATATGAATGCCTACAATTTTTTGCCCATTGAACCCAATTTTCTTTTTATAAATCTTTTACTAGTATTATCATAAGCCATCTCTAAAAGTCTTATAAAATCTTTGTTATTTTTTAATAGTTTTTGAGAACTTAAACTTTTGGCAATGATATCCTATTTTGTAAAATCCATTTTTTGTAAATAGCTAATATCTCGAAAACAAGCACATTGACCTATTTATTTTATTTGTAATTTTGGTTCCTGTAATACCCTTTCAACATGCACTAGTGTTATGAAAAGCTTGTCATTTTGAAACTTAGTAGCGAACTTCCTTAAATATGTTGTACACATTTGATATTAGATATTTGTCGCGTTTTAGTTTCCTGGAGTACATGGCTTAATAAGACTTAATATATATACATGGTAAATAAATAACTGGTCATGTTATGACAGTTTCTTTCGTTAACAAACAAATACACAATGAACTAAGATCCATTCAGTTTGCTCCTATGTTAACTATGCATAGGAATTTTTCAAATGTTGAATGACATATCAAATTTATTTTGATGTATTTAAATAGTCTGTCTTTGTATACAACGGGGATCGGTTGGATCAACAGATGACACACTTACTGAATGAATATTTAAATGCGTGGGTGGACTGTATTCTTATAAATAGAAAATGATCAGCCTAGCTAAAGTTCGTAATTTAATATACTTTGAGGTATGTTGTTGTACATGTGACAAAAATAGAAACTAGGCTACTAAATGAAATATGCTGGTATATCTCGCACTTGAAACATTTCCCAAAAAGGGTAATCTTAACAATTATTGTGTTTGGAACGGGGACTTTGGACATCAAGGCAAAACCCGGAATGGATGAAAAAGATGAATATTTTAGAAAACATAAAACACAAAATTACGACAACTGAAAATCAAATTATCCGAAGTAATATAGATATTTCGGACGGGTAATCATATCCGTCTTTAAAAGTGGAACCGATTGCTTACTTAGATAAATTAGATAAACAGATATACATAGCACAGTAGAAACAACAGAGAGAAGTAGCCAGTTGGCATAATACAGTAACCGTCTTACTTTAAAGTATGAAGTTGTAACAGTCAAAGTTGTGTTAAGTGCTGTACAATATAAAAATGAACCACAAAGTTGGTAGTCGACCAGTTACGTGTATCCAATATCTTAATTTGAATTATAAAGTATGATAGTACAAGACAAATCGACATTATTGTAAGATTTGCTCTCTACGAAAAATACCATTCCTTTTGTTTCATAGTCTCGCCATTCGTAATGGCGCTTCTTTGTGTGACTAATATTTCCGTGTACGAAACATACTTTTCACAAGTTAGTTTTCTGGTTTTAAATATCATGTCATATTGTAAGTGATGTATATGTTGCATATTGCATGGCCTACTTCCTGTCTTTGTTTTGTTTAAATACATTTAAAAATAACTGAACGTAATCAGGTAGTTTCCTTGTGTGTACAAGTGGAAGGTGTCTATTCAAATTAACACATCTTTCACTACAGCAACGCCTTAATTGACGGCATATCTTGTTCCGACGGAATAAAAATGATAAACTGACCAGTGTCACTTGCATTCTACTTGAGGTTAGTAATTAGCTATATTTTATTTTGTTTATTGTGGATTGTTTTTAAATCTAATCTACAAAAATAGAAAGCAGTTATTACTATAATAAAAGAAATAAAATGTGATTAAAGCTGAAAAGTATATGTCGATGATTATTTAATGTCAATAATCTGCATATAGTGTAACTTAAACAGTTAGTCCCCAAAACTTTTGGAATATGCCGAAAATGTGATTAAGTTGAACAGTTTACAAATAAAAGATAAGACTGCACCAAATAAAATCAACTTAAACTCTGCGATCCGTTTGACTAGAAGGAAAATCAACGTTTCCTCGATGTGTGCTAAACGTACATCCCACTCTCGTCTTGCTTTGAAGAAATTGTAAGCACATACTATCATATTCAATAACCATTCAGTCTATCATTGCCTATTAATCACAGAACAAAACGATTGGACAGTTGAAAGGTTGAATGTAGTTGTGGGATTTGAAAATTAGCTTTAAAACAGACGAAATAGCATCAACTGTATACGGAATGAGACTTAGTGAATATCAGTGAGGACACAGGAAGTGATCATCATGGTAGTTTTGTACGTCTGCTTGATTGTATACATCGTACCTAACACAATATAAATCATTCCCCCTCAAAATAAATCGTACATTATAAATCCCCAATGATGACATCAATTGTTGAGTACTAATAATTCATATGATACATGTAACACCAAACTTTTGAATATTGTATAACAAAGGCGACACGTTTCATACCAAACTACTGATATAAAGATTTGGTTTTGAAGTTTGGTTGCACTTGTTGAAAACTTATTTCAAACGGGATAGCACATTCTCATTTTTACGGAAATGTTGTTAACCGTGCCCGGAAATTTAGAAATGATCCATGTAAACTTGTCGCTCCTTTAAATAAACTTATTCTAAAAGGTTACCTATTCAACACTGTAATAAGATCATTGAATATTGTTTTATTGGTATAAATATTGATTTTGTTATCAGTAAATTAAAAGCTAACTAAATATTACTAGTATGTTATATGCATGTACATATTCATGGATCTACAATCTGTCGATACTTGGCATTGAACAAAGTCATATTTTTCTCTGGCTGTTTATGAAGTCTTTACACTAAATCCATTGGATGTTGGATGTGTACGGATTGATAGTTTAGTCTTAGATGCATGATTTTTTTATTAGTTGTTAGTGGCTTTGAACTAGCTGTCAGATAACTGCGAGTACTCTCAGATCTGTTTATTGTAAAATTGAGAATGGAAATGGGTAATGTGTCAATGAGACAACAACCCGACCATAGAAAAAACAACAGCAGAAGGTCACTAACAGGTCTTCAATGTAGCGAGACATTCCCGCACCCGGAGGCGTCCTTCAGCTGGCCCCTAAATAAATATATACTAGTTCAGTGACAATGAACGCCATACCAATTTCCGAACTGTACACAAGAAACCAAAACCAAAAAAATACAAGACCAACAAAGGGCAGAGGCTCCTGACTCGGGACAGGCGCAAACATGTCTATGAGATCTCAACCCTCCCCCTATTCCTCTAGCCTATGTAGAAAGGTAAATGCATAACAATACGCACATTTAAAATTCAATTCAAGAGAAGTCCGAGTCTGATGTCAGAAGATGTAACCAAAGAAAATAAACAAAATGACAATAATACATAAATAACAACAGACTCCTAGCAGTTAACTGACATGCCAGCTCCAGACTTCAATTAAACTGATTGAAAGATTTTGATTTCTGTCTTTTTGTGTCAGGATGTATACGTACCAGGCCACGTCCACTTGTATTTTTGTCCATCTGATGAGTTAAGCCTTTTTCAACTGATTTTTATAGTTCGTTCTTATGTTGTACTGTTATACCACTATCCCATGTTAGGGGGGATCCCGCTAACATGTATAACCCCGCCACATTATTCATTGATGTGCCTGTCCCAAATCAGGAGCCTGTAATTCAGTGGTTGTCGCTTGTTTATGTGTAACATATTTGTTTTTCGTTCATTGTTTTTTACATAAATAAGGCCGTTAGTTTTCTTGTTTGAATTGTTTTACATTGTCTTATCGGGGCCTTTTATAGCTTACTATGCGGTATGGGCTTTGCTCATTGTTGAAGGCCGTACGGTGACCTATAGTTGTTAATGTCTGTGTCATTTTGGTTTGTTGTGGATAGTTGTTTTAATGGCAATCATACCACATCTTCTTTTTTTATACTTCTTGACCGGATAACGAATTACGATGACACTTCTATGTATATTCTAGCATATGACACATTTTGTTTGACTTAGCTTTTGTAAGGTTTTTCGTTAGTTTTCTTTTGTCATTAAAATGAACATATATTGTTTTTTTTTTGTAAATATCTAAAACGAACGACATAGTGCAAAATCATTGCAGACGATTTTAAATGAGTACTCAAACTCGTCAGTTAAACGACTTTGTTCTTAAATACAAGATATTAAACTAAAGAATAAACTCGGACAACAGCAAAAAATATTATGTGTATAGTAGTCCATGGTGTTTATATGCTTTAAAAAAAATATTAGCATTCTGTAATTATGTTGAAGAGATGTGAAGATAACCATTAGTGTACTCCTTGTTAATACTGCGTGTAATTGGAATTAGATATTCTTGATTAATACATACGAGAAGGTAATACCTTGCGAAAAGAAAACTGATTCTATATCAACTATAGTTGGAGGCGTCTGACTTCGGTTGTCGGAAGGTTGCTTAGTCTTACGTTGTCTTTGTTATGTTTTGTAAACTTTTGTTGTCAATTTATTTTGAGATGGTGTTGTCAGTTTATTTTCGACTTATGGGTTTGAATGTCCCTTTGTTATCTTTCTCCCTTCTGTTTTATTATATGTTTCTGTCTACGAACAAATATTTTATTTACATACTAGATACATGTAATCTTTTTCTCTGTACTTGAAGAGGGCATATCGGTTACAAATTGTATGGCCTACTGCCTTTCTGTGTTCTCTTCGTCAGAAAATCTTTAAATACTTGTAATATTATAGAAACTTCCTTGTGTATAAAACTTATACGATTCGAGTCATATTAATACATCTCTAACTGAATCAATAATTAAATGCACGGAATCTAGGATACTGACGGTTTCATGGTATAGAAGAGACCAGTATTAGTATTAGTTTTATTATTGCTTAGCTTGATAAGTAACCAATGCAATGAAGATAGTTCTTTCAGTTAAAAGACAACACTTTAGAAAAAAAACCTGTTAAATACAATATGATTAAAACGGGAACAATATGATAATTAATTATTTAATTCCAAATGTCCAAAAAGTATACCTTAAACTATATTTTACTAAGATAGGCGGCCACTGCTGAAGAACAAATATATATTTTTGTAAAAAATCAAAAATAGAAGATTAAAATAAAAAAAAACTATGTACAAATCTTAAGATTCTGCAATACGAACTCAACTAAAACAGGGAATATTATCAGGCGCGTTTGAATAAATATATCCTGCTTCACTTGTCGTTTTAATTTTACAATACACTACCCACACGTTTCATAATACATGGGTATGTCAGTACATAAAATAGAGATAGTGATTCAAAAAAAGAATAACAAAGGCCATTTGTAGTAAAGAGGTAATACGTTTTCAAAATATAAAAAATTATCGACGCTACCTGCATCAGATTTTAATTTTGTGTTTGCTGAACCCATTTGCTTTCTTTTTTCCTTGTCAAAATAAAATGAGTGTTCACGGTTTTTATACTTAAAATCATATTCATTTTATGATATGGCCTTATTTTTGTCTCGATTGTATCTGGTAATGCTAATTAGAAAAATGTGGCATGACCGAGCCGATGGTAATCATACGAAGCTGTAGATATTTTTTCCTTTTTCTATGTTTTATGATATATTTCTGTCAAAAATACAAAATATTTTATTTTACAAAGATACATTTAGTCTCTTTCTTTTTACTTGTAAAGGGCATATTGGTTACAAATTGTATAGCCTACTGCATTTCTTTGTTCTCTTTGTCAGATAATCTTTAAATAATTGTTATATTTTTTTAATTTCTTTGTGTAAAAAATTTGTATTATTCAAGTCAAACTAACAAATCTCTATCTAAACAAATAACCATTGTATATAAAGTGTGAATCTAGTTAGTTCATTTTTGACGGTCGTATGCGAGTCTGTCTATTGTAGAATAAGGATGATGACGAAAAGTGCATTTGTTTACATTTTCAAAATACAAAATAAATGATTTAAAAGAATAATTTGTAATTTTGTTATTTTTAATAATGGTAAAAAGTATGTTCATGTACTTTATCGTGTATTTACAAATTAATTTAACCACACACTTTGTCTTACTCGATACATTTATAATCCGACCAGTAATCATTTTCTGTGATAACCTTGGGGTTTTTTTTGTGTAAGAGGTCATATACATTGTATATACAAGTGTAAATAAATATGCTGTTGATGATTCTATTATATTTATTGCGAAATTTTGGTTTCAATTCCAAATTAAATGCAATTTGGATTTAAAATTGTTGTTCAAATTTCTAGCAATGGGAAATAACTAACAACTTTTCACAAATTGAGGATTTACAATAGATACACAGAGAAATAGGTCAAGGTTTATTAAAAGGTGGTCGAGAATGGTTCAGAGACTGGTAGATTAAGTATGAGTACAAGTTAAGACAACATTCGAGTGAGACGCGTAAATTTCAAAATAGTTCGGTACAGTTGGTAATTTCAGACTTTTTCTAGTTTGGGCTCCCTGATATCAATGAAATTTTGCAAGCTGGAAATTTCACATATCGATTTTGTGAGATACAGAAGTGCAGACTCAACCCTTGATGGCAAACTGTGATATCATTGCTCATGTGGTGAATTTCTTAGTTTGTATTGATGAAGATAGTTATTTTGACTTTGATATATTCCGCAGTATCCCACAGTTTTCTGTACTGAGAAACTCGTTAGGCTCTAGGGTGTATTTGCTATTGGTAATTTTTAGGGTAGCGCCAAGCTTTACCTCTAATGTCAATGCCTTTAAAGAGAATCTCTTAGCTTATGTATCCGGTAATAGTCGTTATTTCAATTTAGAAGCCAATGCTAGAACCGTCCTCTAAAAACTTGACCAATGCGGAGAGTATAATGGCCTGCCGATAATAGTCAATTTTATGATTTATTGGGTTCCCCCTTTTACCTAGACCGACAAACTCCTACCTGTCTGTGTCATAAGTTATATCTGCTATATCAAAGGCAAAACCCAAATAATATGTTAATAGTATGACCACATGGGACTCTCGTTGTTTAACCAGACCGCAATAGTTTATTTTCACTTTGTGATATACCTTGGTTCAACCTCTACCCTATTCATACAAACTCCCACTGTGCTATGGCAAAACTGCTTTCAGACATTTTAATTGTCTAATTCTACATCTGAAATCATGCGAAACATGGAGTATTTCATGGTTTGACCAGCTAACAACAATAAATTTCGATTTGTAATATCTTAAGGTACCCACGCCTCAACTTTGCTGAAACGCTCATTCAAGTTTAAGGTATTTTAAAGATAATGCCTACCTTTACCTCTGATATAAGGCCCAACGTTTTGCCAGCTACAAACAGTGAGTATCGATTTTGTGATATCAAAAGTTAACCCTTTACTGACATATTCTTATATATTCGGAAAAGTCTAACGCAATTTAAAAGTCATGCCTACCGCCAACTGGCCATCCAACAACAGGTAATCTTGAGTTGGTTATATACCGGGATATCGCAATGCCTACCATTTAAAAAACCTTGAAAAATCAGCCTCTTATTTTGGATAGAATATGATAAAATATTTCAAAATTAAAATTGAAACATAGTTTATGAATAAAAAAATGTATGAAAAAACATGTTTTGACTAACAACAATTTTGATAACAAAATGAAGAATGTTTTGTACTAAAAATTGTATTTTACAACTTTTACAGAAGTCGAACTTTACAATATCAGAAATTTTAAAGGTAATCTTAAGATGATTGTTGACATCAAGGTTGATCGTTATACGCCAAAGAATTAGTACTTGATCCATTCAAACGAATAACCACTTCTTCACGTCTTCTGATTCCAGCCACCAATCGACTAATTTGTTGCTGAGGTAACCGCAACCATTCCTGATGAAGAGCATTGTTTATGTCATAACGTAATTGCATTAAGGGTGACCTTTCGCGCACTTTACGCCGAATACTGTCCCATATATGCTCGATATGGTTCAAACCTGGGCTAAGTTCGGGCCAAGGGAGATAAACTGACTTCCGTTGGAACAACCGATCTTCCTGCACGATCGTAATTTCCAACTTTGGCGAGCTCTGCACTACATTGGATACGGGCCACTGTATGTTCGTAAGCAAAGGTCCCTGAAATGGTCTTATCGCTCGATAACCAGTACCGATGAGCCGATCTCCAGCAGTTCTTGTTTAAAGTCTCCTGTATGACAACCACTCTCTTTTTAGGATTTTATTGGTTGCAATGGGTTTACTTCTGACCAACCTTCATTATGCTTGATTTTCCCTAGAAGATGGTATAAGGGGTCTTCTTGATCTCGGAAGGTCTTTTACATCGTTTGTTGCCTGATTTTTATTCTAAAAACGACTTATAGTGGAATGCTGATGACCAACATTACGTGCAATTGTTACAGTGACATACCTTCTTCTCTCATGCTGATAATCTGCCATCTAAATGAAGTTAAAAGTTGAAGAGGACCAATTGCAAGGTGTCAATCACATAACTTTATAAACTTGATTATCTAAAATGTTGAAAACTATGAGGATAAACATATCTGTTTTATTGTTTACGGGTACAGTAGCTGCATGTGCAGATAAGAACTTATCGAGTCGATATTTATTTATCAAACTCAGGTTAGATTTGAATAATGTTTCACCAGTTCTATTTCAACAAATTTAATAAAAAAAACATATTTTTTTAATTTGAATTTCAATTTGGTATTGCAATACTTTTTTCGATGTGTATTTATTGTACCGCGGTACTCCACTCTACCCGTTGCAGCCGATCTTGTCTGAGGCATCTGTAATTTAAAAAAATATATATATAATGTTTCATGTGAAGAATCTTTGAGCTTAGCCAGTCAGCAAAAACTAATGTTTTCTGTTACTCCACCCTAACCTTTTGCTGAAAATAAATACTGGTATATAGCATCAGTGATATCGAATATTTTAAAAGCTATGCTATCTCTATCTCTGATATCATAGCCAAAATAAAGAAAATCTTCGTTTGACTAGTCAGAAAAGTTAATTTTGACTTTGTGATATTCCAGAGCACCTCGCTGTACCCTATGCAGAGACACCTCTACCGGTCTAGGGCATATGTGCTAGAGACAATTTCTAAGGTGTTGCTCACATTCAACTCTGACATCATGGCCCTCATAAAGATTCCTTATGTTTAGCCAGCCAGCAATAGGTATTTTTGACTCTGTCATATACTGAGGTACACACCAAAGACTTTTTTGTTTTAAACTCATTTCAAACGTAGTTTCTACCTCTCCTTCATATCACCATTGAGCAAGTAAAGAATTCGTTAGTTTGGGGATGCGGCAATTGTTTATTTTGACCTTGTGGTTATGACCTTGTGGTTAACCGGGGTACCAAGCACTTCTTAATGCATACAAACTCGTAAAGGAATATGACGTTCCTGCTATCAGCCATTTTAAAAGGTAATGCGTACCTTTTCCTCAGATTATGCCCCAGGATGAAAATCGTTCATTTTAGTCTTTCGCCAATTGATAATTGTGACTCTGTGATATACTGGGTTCACTTGTTAACTTAAGCAGACACACACATACAATTCATTTTCAACGCAATACCTATCGCATGGCTGACGTGAATAATCCCTTATGTTGGCCAGATCTGTACATTTTATTTAATCTATTGCGAGCATGAAGTTCTTTGGGAATCTTCGAATGACAGGATAGTAGTTCAAATCTATCGAATTTAGTTGGTATCCTGAAATTAACGACTTTGATACATTGATATTTATTTGTTTTGGTCTATACATGTTATAGGAATAAACACTATACTCACATTTTTTTAAGTCCAGTTTCTGTCATTAATTTCTATTCAATGGAAAAGAAAAAAAACATGTAAATCTTCTGGATACATATTTTATCATTTTTTTCTTTACAGAATGTCAAAATGAGCTCGGAAGAAAAATGGACACAGCTTGGCGAGGTAAAACAAATATCTAGTGTTATCCATTTACAAGTTGTAACGACTATTATATTTGTGTTTTTTCTCTGTACTGAGTTTTTTTCCGTTTGTTTGTGCTGTATTCCTGTCACATAGTGTTGGCATTTTAGCAATATCTTTTAACATTCCCATAAACATATAAGCAGGAATTTTTACTAGCCATAACATCATATAATATGTGATATAGTCATCAATATTTCAGTTGTCATCAAATAGTTCGTTTCTATTTATGCTGGCGTTTTTTGTTGCAAGTCGGTGTTTCTGGTGTTCCCTTGTTCTCATCTTACAGTTGATGTGTTTCCAATAGAATTAATTTGTAATTTTTATTTATTCTACATTGGCTAAAAGTAATGGGGAGGGTTGAGATCTCAAAAACATGTTTAACCCCGTTTTACGTTTGCTTCTGTCCAAAGTCTGGACCCACTGGCCTTTGTTAGTCTTCTATGTTTTTTTTAATTTGAGTTCATTAGTATGGTTTAGAGATGAGTGTGGTGTCTATTTTCATTGAACTAGTGCACAATTTTATTGTGGAGCCAGCTGAGGACCACCTGAAGGCAATACGGTGGTTTAAAGTGATAAAGTTCTACGTCAAGTGGTTTTTGGTAGAGAATTAAGTAATTGACAATATTTATATTTTTAATTTCGATAAGGATGTGATATAAACGAAACAAATTATAATGAATATCTGCTAAGTATCATGGTTAAACTTTCGAATCAAAAGTTCATTGTAACATATAACTTCTCTTCATCATTTGGCTGGGTGAAGTCTGGTGATTGTCTGTAACTTGAAATAATTTTAAAAGACGACATAGAATTTTCCTTTGGCAAAGATGCATACTGAAAAAAAATGAGAATGGAAACGGGTAATGTGTCAAAGAGACAACAACCCGACTTAAGAACAAACAACAGCAGAAGGTCACCCACAGGTCTTCAATGCAGCGAGAAATTTCCGCACCCGGAGGTGTCAGTATATTTAGGAAATGTACGTATCTGTACCCTGGCGTTTAAAACGTTATGTAAATTACGGCTAAGGTAATCTATTCCTGGGATAAGAAAATCCTTAGTTATAAATATTAGTAAACAATATCTCTAATAAATGATTTACGATGTATAGGGATATAGTACTTGACTATTTGTGATGTACTCATTTCCTGAACTATTCAAACGTTTTTCTGTTTTTAGATGACTTAGTACTAGTATTACAATTGCATCCAAATCTCGTTAAACAGAAATTGTTAAGGCATCATAGGTCGTGTTCATATTAACGTCATGCACAGAAAACATAGTTACAAAAAACTGTCCCAGACAAGGGAAGGATTGGGATCCCGCTGTAATGTTTAACCCCACCACATTCTCTATGTACAGGCTTTATGTAGGTTGCTCATTGTTGAAGGCCGTACGGTGACCTTGAGTTGTAAATTCCTGTTTCATTTTAGTCTCTTGTGAATAGTTTTCTTATTGGCAATCATACCACATCATTTTTAACTTTACATTTTGTTTAAATATACAAGGCAGAATTCATGTTCTAAATATCAAGTTTTGTGTACACTTAACCCACACACAGCATACATTGATCAGATACTACTTGTAGACGACATATGATTTAATCTACATGTAAACATTGAGTTGTATCAATGAGAACGTAATTGTATTTAGTTTACGTGTGAATTACGTAAACATAACATCGGGTTAAGGTCAACGTGAACACTGCCTATAGACAGGTGTTTACCGTATGTGACCCACCAACGTGTGCGCGTATATCATGAATACAAAATGCATAGGGAATGTAAGTTTTGTATATTGTATAATCATGAAATATTCAAGAAGGTTATACAATGATATTATGATACATTGGTTTGTGTTGTTTCATTGGATTGCAGTCTTGTTGTCGCACACCTTGGATCACGTTCACCAGCAGATGTTTTAATCATATTTCACCATGTTTATTTATATTTATTTGACAACTGTATTGATTAGCTATGATATAAGATGTCTACACATTTAAAACATATTTCCCCTAACACTAAAACAACTCATTAAAGAGGGGCGAAATCGCTTTATGTGTTGGTGGTGGTCATCCGATCAGAAAATTTGATAAGGATATTCTAAAAATTTTGAACATAGGTTACAGGTTCTTACTCTGCTAGCGGCATCCATTACGGTGCTTTTTCCTTGGTATTTTGTCTTTCCTTTTACCTCAAAGAGCTGGTGTTCAAAGTCAAAATATAACATTAAGTTTAACACTTATTACATACCCAATAGTATATATGTATTAACCTTTTAATTAAGTGATTTTGAGTTATCATTACATGTGTGTATATCAATGTATACATGTATTTAATTCTGCATAGGATCTTTTGAAAGCTGCTAGGGATGGAACCACAAAGGAGTTAAAACGGATTTTAACAGAAGGAGCAAATGTGAATTATCAAAACAGGGTTAGTTATGTACATAGGTTAACATGACGCTTTAGATTGTTTTCGCTTTTGAGTAAGTCCAGTAAATGTAACGAAAAATTGCAATCTGGCAACCAACTCTCAATAGAATATGTTGGTAATATATATTGATATGAAACAGATATTTGTTTGCAGTTAGACCTTGGTTTCTTTTTATCATTAATATTTATAAAATGACCATAGGATACTGGCAACATAAAGTTCCTGTACTTAAATGACTACAGTTTTTGTTCCTTTTTAATCATCTATAAAATCCATCTTGGAGTAATTGATATTGACACTATTTTTGAACTTTATAGTGAAGTGCTTGTTTTCCTTTCCAATCTGTACTTTTAAATGTGGCTTACGTTTAAAATTTACAAGGTTTTTATTTGTTACAGTGGTTTACGATATTCGAACAACAGTAAACTAATGTCGACATCATTTGAATAACCAGAAACATTCTTAAAGCAGTGCTTTCTCATATATTCCATGTATAATTATAATTAACTCATTAGAATCGTCAACACTTTTAAAAACAAGCATCCAATTAGGGTTGAACAGGGAGAAATATGGTAGGAAAGTCATTTCAGTATGTTATTTTTTCTTTTCAATATCAGAAAGCCCTTAAGTAAGGAATATCAATTAAACAATAATAGCCTACACTGGAAATTGTCAGCACAATATGGAAAACTTTTAAATGTAAAAACGAATAAGTTTATGATTGATAATGAGACAACTTTTCACAAATGACTAAATGACACAGACATAAACAGCTATTGGACATCATATTATGACAATGAGCAAAGCGAATACAGCATAGGTAGCTATAAAATGCACCGAAATGACAAAAACCGTAAAACAATAAAGACAAGAAATTAAACAGCCTAATTAATAAACAAAAAATGAACGAAAATAAATATGTAACACAGCAACGACCGACAACAACTTACTTAGAGTAGGCACATACATACAGAATGTGGCGTGTTAACATGTAAGGTAGGGATACCAACCCTCAACATAACCTGGAACAGTGGTTTAACAGTAAAGAATAAGAACGATCTATAAAAATCAGTTGACGATTTATTTTAATAGTCATATCAACATCATCAATGCAGTGTATGCAGCTACTAAATTCTTTTTTAAATATGATACGTACTACTGGTCTGATAATATAAGTGAAACATTACGTTTTCTTTCCTTGATAACATTAGTTGCTTTCTCAATCATTTAATACCATATTACACTGGCACATGTTTCTCTCCCTTAGTATGGTCATAGTGCTCTCCATCAAGCTGCCAGTAAAGGGGAAACCGAAACCAGCAAGTTGCTAATTGAAAGTGGTATTAAACTGAATTTACAAGATCAGGTAGGTGAATGATAGGCACACCGAAAAATTAGCAATTGTACGTCAATGAGGGACATGACATTTGTTTAAGAGACAAAACCTCCTGATTGCACCTGTGCTATTTCCCAATTCACATCTAATCCGTCTGACCAGGTTTTTACCGGAGACCTCAACAAGAACTAAAACCAAGTGTACAGAGAAACATACAATATCTATACAGATATACAATAGCTAAATAATAGTAGAGGTTGACAAAAATAGTAAAATGAATTAAGAAATTATTATGGCATACATGTTTAATAAGTAAAATGCCATATTAATTTCTTAATTCATTTTACTATTTTTGATAACCTCCTCTAATATTTAGCTATGTTAAGTAACATGTATTATGAAATTCAAGGTTAAACTCAATAAAAAGATGAAAAAAACTGTCGGTTCTTCAAATACGAAAAGTTCAATGAAATGTCATTAGAATAAAATTCTTTCTTTTTAATCTATTGTTGGCTTCCGTATTGAATGTTCGCGTGTTGCGATTGGATGTTTTTAGTTAATGTCTTTGGTGAAATAAGTTGTTCCCTCTGTTTAATATTTTGCTAAAATGGTAATGTGTTTTTTTTTTATCCAGGATGGCAAAACTGCTCTCCATCTTGCTGCAAAGTACGGGAACACAGAAACCGCTAGGTTGCTGATTGACAGAAGTTGTGATGTCAATATACAAGAACAGGTCAGTCAGTGATAAACCAAACTGTAAAATTTTAAATCGACATTCTGCAAATAGTCTTGTTTTAGATTGTAAAATATGTTGTCGGTATCTATTTAGAATGTCAATAATGTTCCAGTTGTTAGTGAACCATGTACCATTATTAATACCCAGTTCTCTTAATACTTTCGAAGGGATGGTTTTACACAAATTGAAACCAAGTTGAGTCTTTAAGTTTATGGTGTCTACCATTTATGCTGTGTAAAAGAGGGACGAAATATACCAAAGGAACAGTCAAAGTCATAAATCGAAAATAAACTGACAACGCTATGGCTAAAAATGAAAAAAAGACACACAGACAAACAATAGTACACATGACACAACATAGAAAACTACAGAATAAACAACACGAACCCCGACAAACACTAGGGGTGATCGCAGGTGCTCCGGAAGGGTAAGCAGATCCTGCTCCTTATGTGACACCCGTCGTGTTGCTTATGCGATAACAAATCCGGTTAATAGTATAATTCGGTAGGTAACAGCCATGAAAGGGAAGGGGATTGTAGTAACGACGTAAGGGACATATCCGATATCATTTGTGAAACGGTTATTCCATAACGGTCAACCAACTCGTGATGGCGTCCGTGAAATTTACGAAGAGGTTATTTCAACTTCACCATTTGAAACTCTTGTTAAAATAGCTTCCTTGTGATCAGCAATCCTCTATCAAGAAAATGGTGATAGGAAATGCAAGCACGGGAATATCGTATCAATTGAGGGATATATACGCCGTATGCATTGTAACATTGAATGTATTTTATTTTAATCTCTTTCATAATATTTTTTGAATAAGCCTTCAAATCGACTGTTTTTTGTATTTCTTCTTGAAAGGAATTGAGGTTACAAATTTCAAAATGTGTTAATTTCATCTATATATTTTCCTTTTCTGAATTTTAATATATCGGCATTAAAATTTGTTCTGTTATTACTTCAGGATGAATAATGTAACACACATTGATAGCTCTTTTATTCTTCGGTTATTGATGAGAGAACAAAATCGAAAAGTGCAAAAAGCTTTCTTTTATTTCAAATTGTTGTAGTGCTATTTTTGTTATACTCTAGGTATGTTGTTTGACGTAAAAGGGTTAGCAATATTCCGATGGACCTCTTCAAAAGCAATTGCTGTTGTTTGTAAGGAATCACAGCCATGATAAATATAACATTTTACAATTTATATATAGATTAATCAATAAAAGCTTTTCAAAATTTCTACATATATAAATGCATGTACCATATGAGAAATAGTTGTTTCCCCTTTGATAAACTCATCATAGATACCAGGACTAAATTTTGTATATAAAGTTCAAAAGGTCAAATAAAGTACAAAATTGAAGAGCAATGAGGACCAAAATTCCCAAAACTTTTGCCAAATCCAGCTAAGGTAATCTATGCCTGAATTATCATTGGAATTCGGTTTGTTTGTTTTTTTCTTTTCTTTTAAATGAAACAAATCATGTACTACATCAATAATTTTCAAATGAGGGTATCGTCTGAAAACCATTTTTTAAAGATCATTCTATGTCGTCTGTTTTTTAGTGCCTAAGTATTTCTTTTTTGTACACTGCTGATTTGCAAACCATAAATGACTGTTGTTATCAAATTATCATCTATAATGTTGGCATTTATTTTTGTTGCAGTTCAGTAAACTGTTTAATGTTATTTTAATTTAAAACAAAAGAAAGGATTTGCAAAATGTGTCTAATCTGCTGTACAGTAGTCGTTTTTTTTTATGTAATTTATACGTGTTTCTCGTTTTTTTTTATATAGATTAGACCGTTGGTTTTCTTGTTTGAATGGTTTCACACTCATACTTTTGGGGCCCTTTATAGCTTGTTGTTCGTGTGCATGTACCAATTCAGGAATATGAAAGTTGTCGTCCATTTGTATGATGTGTATCATAACTTTCCGATTGAATTTTCCTCTCGGAGTTCAGTTTTTTTGTGATTTTACTTTTTTTTTCGAACTCATTAAAAATGTACCAAGCGGGACTATGTAATGATCGGCACATCTGCCGATAAGACAACTTACTATTATCACAAGATAAAAAAAAAAAAACTTGTCACTAGTGAGCTAAAACACTGATAAATTCAATTGGTGACGATTTTGAATCGATTTTGGTTTCTCTTTCAAAGTTTCTGTAGAACCAGTTATTTTAGGAAAAATCTAATTCTGTTAATTATATCAATTCCGAAATTAATTTTACCTTTTACTTTGGATGTCCATAAAGTAGACACTATCGACCGTTACGTATTACCAAATATATGTAAACGAAATACGATGAAGGTTCTGATAGATAGAGTGGTGAAAATTAGAAAAGGTAAATCATCATATTCACCATAGACAATCTAATTGAGTTTGACGTCGTTCTTATGTGTCAATACCAAGGAAAAAAGTAAATAACCTACTTTCGGTAGTATCCTGAGTGTTACTGCATTGGAATGTAAGAATTAATTTAAATGTGGAATGTTTAGTAACAAAACATGATTAGTATACCTTATAGTGAAACTACATAATATGGCATTGGAGGATACTTTTGAAGTAGACCAATTAAGGTGCAAAGTTATAAACACGATTAATGCAAAGCTGTCTTCTTTTTTTTCAAGGATGGTTCGACCGCACTTAACAATGCTGCAAGTTATAAACATACAGATATTGTGCAGTTGCTTATTGATAATAGTATTGATATTAATATTCGGAACAAGGTTAGTTTTTTGGTGAAATTTTACGATTGCAGCTTCAAGAGATAGACAACATATACCTTCTTTTTTTTATATTTCTGTCAATTTTGTATATTCCAACTCATCTGTTTAAAGGTATTCTAAAGTGATTACTGAAGTCCTACAGTTGACGTATGATACCAACATTACCGAACCCAACAAAATAACCAAATTATTCTACATTTTTTTAAATTCCAAAGCCAGCGGTTGCTATTTTGATTTAGATGATAACTTTTTTATTCGGATACCGGAATCTATTCAACAAGATTTTTAAGATATGTTTTTTTTTGGGGGGGGCGGGGGGCAAATGACTACAAGCACAAACATTCAGATAAAAGGCATGCTAATTTTAAACAAACGCGTAATAGTGTCAATAAAGGAGGGGACGAAAAATAACAGAGAGACTATCGAACTCAGAAATCAAATAATGAACTGACACCAACATCGTTAAAAAAGAAAAAAATGACACACAGACGAAGAAAAGTACACAAAACTTAACTTCTAAGACTTGAGAGTAAGCAAGACGAGCTCCTGCAAAAACTTCGGGTGGTCACTGGTATCTGGAAGGAAAAGCAGATCGGGATCCACATGTGGCCCCCGTCATATTGCTCAGGTAAATACATTTTTTTTGTACAAAACCGGTAACAAGTCTGATTTGGTAGATTATAATCGTGAAATCGGATTGTAGTTATAAGATATAAGAAACATTGCGGAAAGTAAAGTTAAAGGATACTGCTAGAATCTTTTTCTCAGCGGAAAATGAAAAACATGCTCGATATAGGTCATTTAGACACCAATCAGACGTCAACTTACAAATATGAAGGCATATACACCGACATTAGTCACAATGAATATAACATCGTCCAACCAAAGAATTTATTTTGGAAACATCTTCAACAGTTACCTACAAAAGTTGTAAACAAGTGTTTGCAGACAACATTTACAAATCCTAAAGTTTATAGTTAATATCCAACTATTGTATATTCTTCGACAATGAAAAAAAATAACGATTAAGTGCCTTCAGATGTGTTATATTAGTAAAGACCAAAAAAAGGAGATGTGGTATCACTGCAAATGAGCCAACTATCCAGCAATGTTCATATGAAGTATATTTAAGCACAGCCTTCCACACTGAAAAAACCCATAACTTAAATAGGCCAGAAAAGAGCTTGATATGAATATTTGAAACTATTTAATTGAAAAAACGGTAACGCCTTACTGTTTTACAACACAATTTATGAAAAACAAATATGACATACATGAATAATCTACACGCTCTTAACTTGGGACAAGCACATACACCACTAGTTAAAATCAGATAACAATTATTAAATGTATTGACCATGTTGAATAAATAATGAATTGAAAACTAAAATATCAATCCGTTAACTTCAAACATTACATGAATTTAGTATCAATACGTCATTAACAGTCATCGAAAAACATGATCTTGTGCAATGACAAAATAAAGGTATAGACAGAGTGTAGTACCGTGAATTTGTGTAATATTTACAAAGGTTTTCATTAATTGGTCACACAATCAATGTATAGACAAATAAAAACAATATTCAAATATTTAAATACAGACTTGAAAAGGTACAAATGTGGGATAAAATTATTCAAATGATAGAACGAACAATTCCAAGCTCTCTTGACAACATCTCCGTCAAATTGAGAATATGGTATTAAGATTAAAATAAATTTACTACAGACACAGTTAAACGTGAAAAAAAGCAAAATTAGACCATATTTTCATCTTGCCATGATTTGATCAAATGATACTTCTTCAAATGTATTCTTTCCTGATATATTATGCATGGTGATTTAAAAAATTTGCTTAATATTGGATACCATGTATAAAGTTATTTATCCCTACTACTTTGACAACTAAACATATTATCAAGAAAAAACTTAATTTGAAAAGTATCAGAACAAATTATGTTTGCAAGATTTTGTTTAAGCACATTATTAAATGTACATCATCAGTTTATCAAAACACATAATAGCATGATAAGTATAATAGATTAACATTTCCTTATTCGCATATAGGACTAGTTTGTATTTTCTTGTCTGCCATTGCGTTGTCAGTTTTTTTTTACTGTCCCTCTGGTACCTTTCGCCCCTCTTGCATAACAAGTTTGATTCCAAAGTTTTAACCAATGCAAAATATATATAAAATTAAAAAGTCAATTGTTCATGAACAATTGAAAGGTCTTTCCTTTCTTATTTTTTTTATAGCCATCTTACTTCAAAAATATATGGTTGATAAGGACTTTTATGTTCATACAAGTGGTTATTCAGGACAAACACATTCCTAAGGATAAAAATATCACTTCCAGTATTAAAAATGACATATATACTATTAATGGACGGTATTTTAGTTAAAATAAATAAGTGATTGCTAAGGACCTATATGTCGTTGCCAGGGACCAACATGTCATTTCAAGTATTAAAATTTCATATTTATATTATGCATAGCCTTTCAATGTGGTACCCAACACCTTCACTAAAATTAATTTGGCTCGTTTAATTTTCATAAAATTTTGGTAAAGTAGTAACTTTGACCATTGGACAAAATTATATAAAATTTTTTAAATTTGAACTAACTGTTTTATCTAAAAAATTACACTGGTTAGATAGCAGTTTGACAAACACTAATTTTGATCATTGAGAAGCTTAATATTCGTTTATCAACACAACGTAATAAAAACGTTAAGCTGATTTTACAGAGTTATTTCCCTGTAGTTTTAGGTACCACCTTAAGTTAAAAAAAATGTATGGTTTTGGGTGTTTTATGTCGTTGTTATGGACCTTGACCTCTGAACTTGACCTACTTGTATAGATCTTATTATAATGAACATTTTTGCATTTCAAAATCTCTTTCTATCTCTAACTTATATTGAAGTATAAGCAAAAATATCATCATTTCTGACCCGAAAAACAGTTTTGTTGCCCTAGGTCCAAAACAGTTGGTCCGATAATTTTGAACCAACCATAACAAATGTAGATCTCATCAAGACATACATTTTATAGCCATCTTTCACGGTTTTTGAGTAAAATCTGATAACAAACTTAGGTCAAAATCTAGGTCATGACCTTGACCCTTTGACCGTATGTCAATTGTCATGGTCACATGCATTGATGGTCATTGGTGAATATCCTAGATGGCTACAACTTATAGTACTGCAACCAGAGTTCATTTTTTAAAACTTTAATGGTCCGGAAGAACACACACCTAAATTATATATCGATGGAAAGAGGAAAACGTGTATAATAAGAAAAGTTGGGTCGTAAAAATCTACAGTGGTCACAATTTTGTGAAATTGAGGTCAAAGGTCAGACCTAAAAATATCAACATTTCAACCACAAGGACAAAAAGGAGAAATTTTCTGATATTTATTCAATAGAATGCTACAAATACGATTCAATCATAAGCATATGCTATAAACGATGTTAAAACGACAAATTTGATTACTTATATGAAAAGCTGCCATTAAAAAATGGCGTTGATTTGGAACCTTCTGATTTTTTTCGATTTAAGACATAGCAAAAGAAGAAGTGGCCTTGACCTTTTCACATCCATAAACTTTCATATTGTGTATATTATTTCACTAAAGTATAAAACACCAGTTTATCAAATTATATCAATATTTTTTTTATCTTTGAAAAAAAAACAAAATTCAAGCGCTGAAACAGTGTTTTTAATTTTGCATCTTAAAGGTTGTGTATTTTGTGAAAATTAGTATCTAGTCATATAGATAAACACATATTGTGTATTTGCAAAGTCTAGACAGGGCAGTTGTAACACAAAATATACTATAGTCACACGAGGCGAATTCGAGGTTTAAAAAAAATGAGTGTAAAACAAAGTCAGTTTGGTGCATGAACATTTTTTTAGTGGGATAATCCTGGTAAAAAAGTTAACTCATTAATTTTTTTAAGGGAAGGATGAAAAATTATACAATGCAATGCTAATTTTCTTATGTTGTAATTCAAAATCAATCATGGTCCTTATATAACTTTTAAAAGTGACACACAATAGCTCAAGTATTCATAAAATTGGGACATGAATCAATCTCTTAGTCATCATATGCGGATTCAGTACGCGTATTAGCATTACAAGACACTTCCCTTTTTTATAAGAACAAGTTCGGCGTAGGACAGAGTTTGTTCAAAGCAAACACAGTTTTTGAGTACAAATGCTATCTGGAGCGTAAATACCGTCATGATTCGGTCAAACTCGTCAGATATAGTCTTACCTTTGCATATGAAACACAAAAGAAACGTGAGTACAAGGTTTCGATCAATGTTAGTGACCCATATTCCCATATGCATATGCATGATGTATCTGCACTGCCAATCCAAAATGTAATGGGACGAATGTTGCTACAGAAACGATTGATTTTGTAATAGCCATCCATTTACGAATTTTTGTTATCTTTAGGGACAATATACGGTTCAGAAGCGCCTTTGTGTTATTTTTATCAATTAACTAACAAATGAACTTTTGAGCCTAGGCTCCGTGTCGAAGACCTGACCGTGACCTATAATGGTTTACTTCTATAAATTGTGACTTGGAAGGTGTGTTGTATCATTGGCACTCATACCACATCTTCCGATATCTATTAACAAGCTATGCATTTCTATAGAAATACCAAAACGAGGACATAGCTCATAAGAGCACTGGTGGCAGGGTGAAGTAATTGTTCTACTTTTAATGTATCCTTAATATTTTCAGACACACCTTGGTGTAATTCTGAAAGTCTTAACATAGACTTCAATTTTCCTGCAGCAGATATGGCATCCCCTAAATTGAGTTCAGAGCTAAACTCTTTATTTCATATCCCTTGGCCCTACTGTGTCTGAATTGTAAGGTGTCACAATATCTAGTTACACGTAGTTCTGGAGTTTGACAGTTTGGTAAGTATCAGAGACAATCTTGAGTAAAATTGATCGGTATATATAGAGGATGTGCTACATGAGAAAGGCTTTATTTTCTTTTATGGAAGAACAAATCACATCACTAACAATCGTTATTAAGGAACTGACAGCAAGTTGAAATTCTAATTTTTCGGTAACTGTTTTACTTAAATGCACAGGTGTTGACTTCAATAAGTACTTGGTTATGCATGGATATATGATTACTCACATTAATAAGCACAACTTAAAAGACTGTCAACACGTTAAGAGGACTCAGTTTTGCGTAGTTTTCTTGGTTTTTTTTTAAAGGTTTGTCTTTTAAACAAAAACCCTGTTTTCATATCCAAACTACAAGGAAGAAACTGAGCGCGAGATCGTATAAAAGTGTCAGTTTGTGAGGATACATTTCCCGATCATCATCCCGAATGGCCTCTATTATGACAAAACCTACCTATTGTTTTTATTGTTAACTTGTTCTCGTCCTGAACATGCATGAAATATTTGTCACTGGACGTTAAGCAACCAACAATCAATTAATCAATCTGATTTAAAGACGCACCACTTTTACCCACTGGTGCAAGTCTCATAACATCACTGATGATTCGCCCACGGAAAGCAGAATATTAAGAGAAGTTGGTTTTAGAATCACCTTGTCACACACCAAATCTCTGCGAATCTTCAATAATACTTTTCCCCCGACCACTTGCATGCATATTAATTGCTCTGAGGTTAAACATTGACATACAATGTATTTTCACACAATGTCAACTATAGTCATTATCCGAAAATACCTCTTATCCGAAGGATTTGGTTAACTTTTATATAAAGTCAAAATTTTATTAACAAAAATATAATTTATTTACAGAAAATACACGAAAGAACTACTATATATATTCAAATCACTCAAAAATAAATTAACTTCTCCTACAAAATCTACATAATCACATCGAAACTATCAAATTGATGGTGAAGGAAAAAAATAAATGGTGGAGCTGATTGACGGATAGGAAATTTCCGTAATTAAAAAAGGTACAAATGATGTTTTTATTTTTGGGTTTTTGACAAATTGTTTGAATTTTGCCCAACAAAATTTGCATGCAGTATCGCAATAATATGTTTTGTCCTCTCAAATGTCAAATACTATTTTTGAATCATAAGTTTTCTCGTTTTCAAAGAAAAACGCGTTAAATTTCTACCTAAAAAACAGATAACTTTAAGTTTGAAAGTTTTCCTTGGAGATGGTATTATATTTATGTCTTCATCATTCCGATGATCCTTGATGATATGTGCATAGAACATATTTACGAAAATTGCGGGAAATTTAACCAAAAAATATATTTTTGGATTTTAAGGTAACTACCCAAAACCGTAAATTGTGGGGTACCCCCATTAAAAGGATAAAATACAAAAATGTGACCATAGAAACTTTTTACGACCCGACGGAAATTAAAATATAGATATTATTCTATCATTTAAAACAATTTGCAGCCGTGTGTTATTCCGGACCATTAAACTCGTTAACTAAGCGTCTTTTTCGATGACAGTTGCAGTACTATTAAGGTTCCTGAGTTTTAGTTGCCGACCGAAATTGGTTAATTTTCAAATGATCATTACCTTACCAACGAGTCGTTGAATCGTTTTGATCCAATGTAACGAAGAACCAAGGTATGTTTCTGAATAAACTCCACCCTTCAATTTTGTTCAACCTACCATGGTTATGAAGTTTTAATGGAGAATTGTAACAAGGTTTTTAGTGTTAGGGTAGATAAGCGCTATACAGATAATGTTACGGGGTCGTGTCCTCACCAACCGATATGAAATACCTAATATCATTTTAACACGTTGCGTACTTTTTTTGGGAAATATCGTTAGAGTTTGGCGGAAGAATAATAAGAATAATTAAAAAAATCAATTGTTCAAAAGATTTTGAGTATAAGTGGCCAACCGACATTGGGTAATTTTCAAAAGGGGCATAAACCTACCAATGAGTCGCTGAATCTTTTCGATCAAAATGTAACGAAGAAC
Source organism: Mytilus galloprovincialis (assembly GCF_965363235.1). Classification (NCBI taxonomy): domain Eukaryota; kingdom Metazoa; phylum Mollusca; class Bivalvia; order Mytilida; family Mytilidae; genus Mytilus; species Mytilus galloprovincialis. The sequence goes on along the minus strand of NC_134840.1, from coordinate 98,677,290 downwards.
CAAAGTCTGCTCTTGAGCAATTCCACCGTTCGTTTTTTTTTTCTTCTACTTATTATGTTCACGGAGTTAGAATGATAACAAGATTTTATATATAAGTGGAGATAACCGCTATAAAGGAAATGTTACGGGGTCGTGCCCTTATTATAAGAAAGCTTTGGTCAACCGGTACTGGATACATATTATCATTTTAACATGTCGCGTACTTTTTTGGGGAAATGTCGTTAAAGTTTGGCGGAAATAATAATAATGATAATCAGAAGAAATAAAGTAAGGTCTTTCCTTATAGAGAAAGGAAAGACCTTAATGATCAGAAGAAATACAGTAAGACCTTAATGATCAGAAGAAATACAGTAAGACCTTAATGATCAGAAGAAATACAGTAAGACCTTAATGATCAGAAGAAATACAGTAAGACCTTAATGATTTGAAGAAAAAACAACATGATCACCGTCTTTGATTGCCCTTTTTAGAAATACACGAAATTAGAATGTATACTTCGGTTCAACATAAAGACAAGATAATCTTGTTTTACTCGACACACTATATTATGACGAACTTTAAAGACCCAACACACATATGCACATTTTCTTGATCTTTTTAACCAAATCATCATTGATCCTCAAATAACTAATATAAATGTTTATCATGCATCTTTCAGTTAAGAAAACATGTCAGTATTTGACTTACCTGAGATCATTGAATATACCGGATTATTGAAGCCGAACGAATTTCTCAAAGCAACATTTAAAACCAACAAATGAGTGTTTTATTTTTTTCTTTTTTTCTTCAAACTATTCTTCCTAATCTATTTCGCACTAAATCAGTCAAAAAGGTTGCATCTCCAAACTGTCATGACTGACCAACAAAAATCTACTAACACAAAGGTTCCTGGTTCGATTCCCGTACGGGATGAAAATTTCAGGAACTCAATGTTCGGCTCTCCCTTGACACCATTTGCGAGTATGGTCCTAAGGAAACGATGATAGTCCGTCGGAAGGGGACGATAAATGGCTGACCCGTGTTAAGAGAGAGCCATATCTCTTGCACGTTACAGATACCCTTGTAGATTTCGAAAAAGAGTAGGCTAATACCGCTACAAGGCAGCACTTGCACCCGCAAAGTGGAAAGGGATTAATATAAGTTGCAAAACTTGTTTCCCAATCCACTATAAATGAATATGTTTAAACTTTAAACTTAAACAAAAATCTGAATAAGCCCATGAAAATATTGATGGCAAGAAACGTTAACATGCTGTTACCAGTAAATTTGCCGTCAGAAACTCGTCTTTCTGTTCTTCCAACAACGATAAAGGTAGACAGGATTGATTTGTTGATAACCATCATTGACAAGATCAATATTTGATGACAACGACACGCCAATACCATTACATTGTGCAATGTAATTTGCTAGTAATGTTTACGGGTACAGTGTCAATTGTTAATCAAATCGCCAAATGCCATGACACGCAGGTTGATGCCTAAAAGATTTCCCATAAAATGAAATGGTTTAGAACCGACCGCATAATTGCTAGAACATGCTGAAGTGTGTTGATCAGAGGTAGAATCAAACGGTAAAAACGGAAATTAAAACATGCCAATAAGAACTGATTGACCTCCTTGACGAACATTATGGCAATGGTTACAGACAGTCATTTTATTGGACGATGACAAATCCATTGATAAAGGGAAAACCAGGGTTTCAGTGTCCACCGCATGTGACAAAAAAAATAATAATTTCAGAAAGTCTGTAATAACCATCTTAAACGAAACGGAAATACAAATATGATGGATAAAAGGTGAAGATAAGGAAACGTTAGTTTGCGTGTGAAACTTCTTTGTCAACACAATTGTTGACTTTACACACACAAAAACATACTATGGGAAAAAAAACAAGTTTATCACGGTGGATAATTCATTGAAAAGCAATTATTATATTTTATTTAGGAAAACCAAACATTATATGCAAATGATAGTACTTAATTATCAGACTCAACTTTCATTTCATATTTTTCAAGGATGGAAATACTGCGCTACACGAAGCTGCAAAAAACAATTGCGTCCAGGTTGTTCAATATTTTGTAAACAAAAAGTGGGATCCAAACTTGATTAATTCTAAGGTAAGTTCTGTTCGAATAAGTGTGTGTAGGGTGAGATGTGAGATGAGGAGTGGAATAAAGATATGAGTTGAATATTAAAAAAATACTTTATTTTCTAATGTCAGTTGCAGAATATGACAGTTGCGCTGATTTTTATTAGCTTTTCCACACAACGATCTTCTTTTTCCTGGATGTGTTCTTTCTCACATAATATACATTTAAAATCATTTCGTCCTTTTCTTATGTTGTCCATTCTGAAAAAAAACCAACATAATAGAATACAATTAATATTTGAAACATTCGACCCCTAAAATTTTTCATTGTAATCTTTTTTTGTTAAATACATATATGTTAACTGTATTTCAAAATCCAACGTTAGCCTGTGCTAAAAGAATATTGGTGAAATAACATGCTAAAATTAAATAATTATCATTGTAAAGAAGAGAATAGAAATACCCATGTTTATGAATAGGCGGAAAATATTTTAGAATTTCTTGTGCAGAATAGCAATATTAATATAGAAGGTGAATAAACAAGACAGCAAACCAACTACAGAGCATACCAGAATATGTTCGACATTAACAATCCTGGCATTATAATGACTGTTCAAATTAAATTGTTTTTTTAGGAACAGTCATGTTGAGGTTTTATGTTCACATGGATACAAGTTTTAAACTCTAAGATGAAACTCTGACTTCCACTTTTCTTAATAACGTAGATTATGCAAGCCAGTGTCTAAATGATTTTCATAAGATTTTCAATACTAAAATTACATTATAAGTCGTCAAATTCATTTCTGTATTTAGTCTTATCAATATTAAATAAATGTATTGATGTTTCACATCCCGTTGCAAATATTTCTAATAACTCATATTCATCATTTTGATTCATATACCGACGGAACAATATTGTTTTATTTTCATTTCTTTGCTACTTATTCACGATTTAACTAAATTGTCTATATCAATGATATAGCCATACCATTATTGTTGATTATGTCATGGTCTCAGATACTTTTGTTTTACCAAACAGACGTGCAAAATGGCAAATGAAGTTTTCGTCTGCTGTGCCGTTGAATTCAATACGGTCTGTGTAATTTCAATATTTTTCCATTTTACTGAATTTCGAAAAACTTCGAAGCATTTAAAAAAATAAATCACATAATTATTTTTTGTTATGCCGATTTATAACGAGATTGAAAAATAAAAAGACGGAAGAAATGTGTACGTGAAATGTTCATGGTGTAGTTTATGCATGATAACTTACCTTTCACGAGTACGAATTCCGCCATTTTCAAAAACATTAGCACATCTTATAAATTATATAAAGTCCTTTCAATTCTGCCTGGTTATATCAAGTAATTAACGAATGATATGCTCTTTATATTCCACTATAAATAGATATAGGAAGTTGTGGTATGAGTGCCAATGCGACAACTCCCAATCCAAATAACAATTTATAAAAGATAACCATTCTTAAGAAAGCTTCTTAACAACAGCACCAGTAAAATGCCGTACGTCAGTTCAATTACAACAAATATACACAGGGCCTTGTAGTGTATGCTTGAGAGGCTATGCTATACTTTGATATGAAGAAGAAAACACTTTGTTATTGACTATCTATTATAGAAATTATTGTTATCAACGATGGATTAAAAAATCTGTTTACACAAATATATCTATTCCTTGTCAACTCTTAGTCTGACAATTTGGTACCGGTATATATACATATATGAAAAAAGGACCATAATTTTAAAATGTTGATGCCGGTTTGAGCAAGATTTTAATCAAAATTCAGTATGTGCACAGCTTTGCACCATAAAAATATTTCAACAAAAGATGCTGTTTGTTGATATTATTGCTCTGAATACAAATTGTGTTGGGGCAAGAATGGGTAGGCGTTTTGATGTCATCACAAAAAATAATTCCGTTCATAAAATGAATATGTCCAACGTAAAAATGAAAGCCATCAACATACGAATTAGGAGAATTTGAAAAATAATAGAAATCGGGGCCAATAATAGCAGTGGTAGCAAAAGGGCAACTGCCGCATATCTATACTTTTTCACAGACTGTCATTTGTTTTAATTTAATTTTATTGGAAAATTTATGCTAAATGTTGAGTTTGGATAATAAACTGAAATTCGTTTATTCTGGATTGATTTTAATTTCTCAAGATTGTTGAGACTTCTAATATTTTGCATTCCTCTTCTGAAAGTCAATACGCTAGTATACATGTCAGTTGTTGTCCGCATCCCAAAACCTCCATCATAATTGATTATGCTAAAATATCATAAAAATCATTAACTCATACAATCCGTATAAAGCTGTATGCGTAAAAAGTAAAATCACAAAATCACAAAATACTGAACTCTGAGGATAATTTAAAACGGAAATTTTTTAATCAAATAGCAAAATCAATTGATAAAACATATCAAACGAATGGACAACAACTGTCATATTCCTGACTTGGTACAGGTATTTTTAAATAGAAAAAGGTGGATAGAAACTGATTTTATAGTGCTAAAACTTGTATTTGTATGACAGTCGCATCAAACTCCATTATATGTACATTGATGCGTGAACAAAACAATCATTTTAGGGAAAATGGTCAAAATATAAAAAAACAAAGACGCACAATTAACTTCTATCCAAATAAACAACCAAATGTACTGCTAACTTATACAGTATATGTACATGTATAATAAATCAATCCATAACGGACTGAAATATTAGTAGTCCTGTAACTGCATTCACAATAACTCTAGTAGAGTTGCATGTTTGACGTCAGAATGTAAACGTCACACAGGAATAAATATAAAATGATTCTGTCGTGCCATGTATTTTCAAAATTATAATTTCACTTTGGAAAATGGTGGTACACAGGGTTTCAAAATTAACAGTTTTGTTAGAACTAATTTCAGATTAAGACCTAGATTTTGAAATATCAGAAGTTCTTTAGAATTTTTAAGAATCCACAGATAGATTTTTCCACTACGCAAGTAAAATAGTTTGGTCGATTAAAAATATTTCCAAAATTATATTAGAACCATAACATAATGGCATTTATACAGAAAAACAACATAATAGTGGGATCGTTAAAAGTATATGTGTTATTTATTTTTGTATACTGAATGTCCTATCATTATAGTCTTTTACAGATACATTTTATTTTACAAAGTATTTCCTATCACGTACATAACAACATTACGGGTATTAAAAAAAAAGTTAAGCAAAATGTTTTATTCTTTTATTTCGACAGTCAAATAATAAAATCTCAGCCACAACGTAGAACTTACGCATTGTATTTAATTACTTAATGTTAACTGTCACCCTCTCAGTCATGTGATAGAGTTAATTAACACCGTCATATCAGCCGATCAAAATATGGCATTTTACGTGAGTATAAATAGAAATTGTTAGACGCTTTTGCATCAGTACTTTTGGTCTTCATGAAGAACTTTATGATATTCATACTCGCTGTTTATTAAATGTTCTTCTTTAATTTCAGAACAAAAAGACTGCATTACACTATGCTGCTAGCAATCATTCCACAGAAATAGTAAAGATTTTAATTGACTTTGGATGTGAAAAGGATCTGCAGGACATTGTAAGGTTTTATGTAACTTGAGTTAGCTGTTATTCGTGTGTTTCATTGTCCATTATGTTCTACCATTTATTTGTTTTGTATATATATCATGTAATGTTATCATTTTAATGTTAGATTTAACATTGCCATAACAGCGGGAGGTTTGGCATGCCACAAAGCCAGTTTCAACCCACAATTTAGTTCACCTGGCCAAAAGGGCCAAGTGAGTTTTTCTCATCATTTGCCGTCCGTCGTCTGTCGTCCGTAAACTTTTACAAAAATCTTCTCCTCTGAAACTGCTGAGCCAAATTTAACCAAACTTTGCAACAATCATCATTGGGGTATCTAGTTTAAAAAATGTGTCCATGATCCGGCCAACCAACCAAGATGGCCGCCATGGCTAAAAATAGAACATAGGGATAAAATGTAGATTTTGGCTTATATCTCTGAAACCAAATCATTTAGAGCAAATTTAACATGGTTCAAATTGTTTATCAGGTTAAGACCTATCTGCCTTGAAATTTGCATTACTGTTTTTGGTTATTGTACATGTATTGAATACTATTATAGATAGAGATAAACTGTAAACAGCAATAATGTTTATCAAAGTAAGATCTACAAATTAATCAACATGACCAAACTGATCAGATTACCTCTTAAGGAGTAATGAGTAAATTTTTAACAATTTTCATTAGTTTGGTAGATTTTTGAAAATATTACAAAATATTTTCCGCTGTAACAAAACAGCCAAGTTTATTATGAATCGAGAAAATTGTAAGTAGCAAGAGTGTTCAGAAAAGTAAGATCTACAAACACAATTTTTTCATGAATCCATCTGTGTCCTTTGATGAATATGCCAGCAAAATAGTTATACGTAACACAGTTTCAGTAGTTTTGATACCTTAGGCTGACTTATACAACACAATTATTTGACCTTTTCAACCAAAACTGACCATATGGGCACTTTAATTTGTAAATGTATATACTGCATAGTAAATTAATTAACACATGCGTACATTGACTACGGCAGAAAATGAATTTTATCAAATTGGTATACGCATTTAATGTATTTCATTAACGTAGGACACTTTCAAACACTAAAATGATACACATTGTGTTACTAATACCTTTACAATGACAACAATGTATTACAATTCGAAATTGACATATTTGACCTAGATACCTCAACGTTCATGTTGGCTGTTCTAACTTCAAAACCCCTCCCTCTGAAACACACGTTCCATCTATCCTGTTAAACGGTATGTACAATGTATATAATAATTTCATTGAAACACATGATCTGACGATAAAAAATAAAATAAAGTATAGGTTAATTATAACTGTTGAACTGAAATGACAAAATTGTTTCATATTTATTATAAAATGGATTGACCCTGGCAGGGAATCAAACCCCATTCTCCTATAATAAAAATAGGCGTAATTACCAATATACTACCAAGGTTTCCATTCCATTTTACAAATGCAAAAAGACTGTCACTCAGTATTAATTTGAATCATCATGTAATACAGCATTTGAAATCGTCAGATGCACAAAGGCGTGCCCTTTCATCAACTTTACAGGGTGTAGCTACCACAAGTATAGTCCAATTAATTATGACGTCTGGCAAGGCTATTTTTTTCTTTCTGGGACGCCGTCGTAGGAAGGCATCCCAGAAAAAAAAATAGCCTTTCCAGACGTTGTAATTATTTGGACTACCGCACGTATAAATGAATCTCTGTCAAGGGGCCCCTCCTGACAAGTCGCGAATGTCAGCACAATTTTATCAAGGAATCCGCTATTAGATATGAACATATTATCAATGCTACAATAACCGGCAGAACATTTACAATTAATTTAGTAAATAAAGATCGACCTACCCGATTCTCCTTGTGCGTCCACCGCCATTGACAACTGACTTGAAAATATGCGTGTCAGAAGTTGATCTCAAAGAAAAAGACGCTGAATTATAACTTTGATGTTATATTGTGACACAAATATTATTTAAACTAATAAATTTGTTAATTTCTGTTTCACTTTTGAATTTTAGAAATGCAACTTTGCGAAATTCAACTGGTTTGAACTAGTTGGATAATAATCGACAGGGAGGTTGATGGAAGAGCCTACACAAATACTGTACACTTATACAGAGCGAACATAGAAATTACCGTAATTGTCCCAATCAGAATCGAAATAATTGATGCCAGCTATACTTTATTATAGTTTTAACATGGGTAGGCATTATATTCGTGTTATTTTAGCCCTCGCTATCGCTCTGGGACAAAAATGTTCACAAATATAATGCCTACCCGTGTTAAAACTACAATAAAGTATAGCTGGCATCAATTTGTTCTTAATTAAGCTGACTCATTTAACAAAATTATTTGATCGTATCAATCAAAACTGACCATACTTGCACTTTGGCATGTTTAGTTTGAAGTTGTATATGGCTGCATTATAAATCAGAGTTTTTTTTTTTTAATTTTGCGATGGATTGTACCTTGCGCCTTAATGTCTTCTCCTGGCGCTCCTGTGCACAGTTTAGTGGGACCACAATTGTAAGCAAAAATATTGGAAAACAATTAATGCAAAAAATTTTCCGCATGAATTGAGAGTGTCAGCATTTCATCTCTGTATTCATAATATTGAACAGTCACAGAGATAGTAGTTCAGGATGGTGTGTAAAACAAAACTAGTAGGCCGCTTCATCCAAGTCCCAACACTGACATGTCTGAATTCATTTGTACTTTTTTAATGAAAAAAGTATATATATGAGGTTCTCTTTTGGGAATAGTATACTGTTAATCTATTGTGTCGGTTGATTGATATTGCGTGTAGTTAAACGTCAAGTGGCAACTATTTCAATCAAGTGCACATTGAGTAAAATTTTAGGTCGTCCCATACATCAATGTATCGACAAAGATAAATCGCTCGACAAATCTGACGAATGTTCGTTAGAATATTCTGCGGAAAATAGAATAGTAAATCCAATGCAAACAAGTAGAATATAACAATGAAATATCAATTTCATTTATAAATGCATAAAGTAAAAGTTAGGAAGAGACAGGTTAAAAACGGGGAACGAAGCACGTTGACAATGATGCTGATATCCCATGATTATAAAACTATTGTTCCGATGCGTTGGAAAACCTTTCTATCCGCCTTCTAATAATAAACAAAAATCTCTCATTTCCTTTATAATAGCTCTATGTGATGTATAGCCAATATGTTCTGTATATAAGAGTACTAGTATATAAAAAAAATCAATTTTGTTGATTTGTATAATATCAAGTAGAGTCTAGTGAGTATAAAAATGCTATCTGGAGAAAAACAATGCGAATGTTGTTTACATATTTTAAAGAAGCTCAAACTGATATGAAAACTTTTAAACACGATAATATGTCATAAGTAGACCTGTCTTCGGGTCTGGTCAATAGCAGACGTGTCCACAGGTCTGATCAGAAGCAGACTTGTCCACAGGCCAGGTCAAAAGCAGACTTGTCCACATGTTTTGTCTGGGGCAGACCTGTCGATAGGTCTGCAACAGTCCTAAAAAAGCAGTCCGTAGGTCTTGTCCACCAACGACGGAGTTAAATCGCGTGTCTGCTTAAAAATTATCAAGTTAGAAAACGGTCAACAAGTCTGCTCCAAATTAACTTCTGCCAATTGGTGGACCAAGGCGAGCGACACAGGCTCTTAAGAGCCTCTTGTTTTAATTAAAATGTTCTGTATCAAGTCAGGAAAATGGCCGTTGTTATATTGTAGTTTGTTTCTGTGTGTGTCACATTTTAATGTTGTGTTTCTGTTGTGTCGTAGTTCTCTTCCTATATTTGGTATGTTTTAGTTTGTAACTCGGATTTGTTTGTTTATTCTAAACCGAATAATGAATTTCGAACAGCATCTTACTCCTGTTCCCTATATTTAAGCTGATGAATTACGTATTTTCTGTGTAGAAACAGAACCAACATCAAGTAAAATTACAAAAATATCGAACTCCGACAAAACGGAAAGTTCCTAATCAAATATTTTAGCACATTTCTGAAATTCCAGAAGATGTGTTTCTTCTTATCATTTTTTTTTATACGGTTGCTGTTGATTAAAGCTATTGAGAACAGAAATGTTTAGTGTTGAAATGGAAGAAATCCAATCACAGCTTTAAATATGATATAGGCATTTTTTTAATATATAGAAACATATTTTTTTCACGTTTGGAAACTTCATATATTTAGAACACCATCGAATCCCACCAACGTTTTCGTTTCGTAATGTATCAATATTCTATATACAAAAAAATAACATATTATCTACTTGGATGCAATTTTTATAATTCTAGATCTGCCTTCAGTTTTTGCAGATGTTATACTACTCAAAATAACAAATCATTTCAATTCATAATCACGCAATTGCAATAAATATGGTTTTCAATTAAAAAAAAACAACTATTAAACATGTTATACAAACACTTATATGTCAATGTTTAATAATTACAATAACATTAACTAATTTGTGATGTAACTGAATTACCAAAATACAATTTCTTCTACAAGGATGGAAATACTCCGCTACATATAGCTGCCTTAAAAAATTGCGGTGAGGTTGTGGTGTATTTGTTAGAGAAAGGGTGTACTCCAAACATGATAAATACTAAGGTTAGTTCCATTTGATCGCTTAAATATATGTTTATTTGTATGTGTGTGTTTTTATTAGGGATATGCGGTTATGTGTTGGCAATGAATAACTGATGTGAATTGTATAATACCTTCTGAATCTTATAAATTAGTTTGTGATGTATAATTGAATGCTTACTATAAAATCCAAATACATCCGTGTGATATATCAAATATGTCTTATTCAGTTAAATGAACAACATGCTTCTTTATTGTTAATAATAATTTGAAACAGATAATGAACTATATAAAAAAGAAGATGTGGTATGATTGCCAATGAGACAACTACATGTATCCACAAAAGACCAAAATGACACAAATATTAACAATGTTGTGTTTTGATACCTATTTTGATATTGGACTCGAAGTTCTTTTTAATTGAGTTTTATTGTTCGTATTGCAATGTCTTTCTTTGTTCTTCTTTCGTAAGAGGTATATGGGGGTTGAGATCTCTCATAAATCCGCTGCATTTTTAAGAGCGTTAGCACACCTCCACAATTCAAATTACAAGTATTGCAATTTTCAATATTATCAAATACATCGAATATCATTATTACAAATTTGATCTTGATTATAATATACTATTTTAGGATTTGTTTTTTAATTTACTTGTAATGTCACTTTTGTTGTCGATCTTGTCGGGTGACATACAATGCGTAGTTTGGCTTTTCTGCTTTTCTGTGCTGACCTAGGTAGTTTTGTGTGTTCGTTTCTGCCTTGTAATTAGTCATCACTTCGGTGTTGACATGGATCATTTTTATAAATTTACTGTTTGCAAAAGTATGAACTATTCTGAATACTAAAGATTTGCGAATCTCAGGCAAATAACTTTAGCCGTATTTGGCACAACTTTTTGGAAGTTTTGTTCATCAAAGCTCTTCATATCTGTTTAGTTTCCTTTACTATTTTCACCTGAGTATTACTGGTGAGTCTTATACAGACAAAACACGCGTCTGGCACTTAAATACTCTGTTCTGCCTTTGTTTTCCTCTTATATACTGAGCCAAACAAGTTTAGCAACAAAGATGAAAATTTCATTATATAACAAAATCATAACAGCACATCATTTTAAGAATAACAAATGGAGTTATTACATATCAGAAGCAATGTGCATGTTTATCATGCACATACACTAACAATTTATGTGTATGGAGAACAGAAGGATCACACGACTGAAATGCGTTTAGTGTTTTTCAAAATCACTTTCACGTTAATGCTCCACGTGCATCAATTAAGGATTGACAAACACTCCAGTAGCTGCACTTACTTCGTGCGGCCAGAATAAATTTTTCCATAATGACCTTAAGCGAAGAAAGCGTCCCTCCTTTGTCGTTAATTTATGCGGGTCTACCATATCTCGACCTATCCTGTGCAGTTGAAATTTGTCGATATATGTTAGTTATTACCTAATTGCTGACTAATGCACATTAAATCGAGCAACACTCATCCCGATATTAACCATTCTAAGAGCTTTCTGACGGTCATTTTCGGGAAGATCTGGTTGGCGCCAAATGCATTTTTTTCTTCACTTTATGTGTTTTTCTTACCAATGGTGGGTCACTGTACGTTATAAGTGAAAAGAAAATCGATTTAAGAGTACAGACACAGAAGGTAAAACATCTTTCAAACGTGCAGCGCTTAAATGGCGCAAAATCAATCACCTGTGTAAAATTACAGGTAGATCTTAGAATTATTTCAAGGATGTCTATTTATTTTTTGCAGAAACAACAACAAAAAAAAAAAAATAAAAAAAAAACGTTGCTGAACTTTTTTTGGCTCAGTATATTTGATGTGTTTCCCTCAATTTTAGTTTGTCACCCAGATAAGTTTTTTTCTCAATCGATTTATGACTGTAGAATAGTGGTATACTACTGTTGCCTTTATTCATGCATACTTAAAGAATTTATTTTGAATTCAGGTCTTTAGGTAAACTATGCATACTGTAAACTGTCTAATAATAATGTCATCATACTTAAGGTCCAGGATTTTCACAATCTTCATGAAATTTCAATCAAACTTTATATTTGAGTTAATTTATTAAAATCTATGTGAAATTCTATATGTTTCTTTTGTTCAAACTATATAGGCTGCAATTCTGTATATATGGACAATGCAATTTCCCATAGGAACTATATTTGTAGCTTACACTGTGCCACTTTTGCTATGAAGTTTTGAGAACAGTTATATTCCAGAGCGGAAAGTTGATATGCACTACTATTGTATCCAAAGATCACTACACTACTATAAATTACATGCTTGGCAGATACATTGTAGACAGCTAATCTCCAATTTGAAGCGGACAATAATCGACCCAAAGATTTCACGCAATCAAGTAGATGTGTAGCTTACATTGACGCAATTAGACACACGCCTTTTCAGATATCTGACCTTTAACAAAATAGCTAAATAAATTATATTTTTTAAATACTAAGGCTTTTCTACCTCAGGACTAGATTACTTTAGCTGTGTTTGGCAATACTTAAAGAAATTTTTGGTCCGCAATGCTATTCAACTTCGTACTTTATTTTGCTTTTTTAACATTTTATGTTCGAGCGTCACTTATGAGTCTTTTGTAGAAGAAACGCGCGTCTGCTGTAATTATAAAATTTCAATACTGGTATCTATGCTGATAAATAAAATAAAGAAATGAAATGGGGACTGTCAAAGCTACAACAATCCGCTCATATAACGGACAACAGCAGAAGGTCAACAAATTATAGGTCACCAATGCAACAAAAAAATTCCGCTCCCGGAGGCGTCCTTCAGGTAGCCACTAAACGAATATATATATATACTATTTCTGTGATAATGGACGTCAGAGTAAACTCCAAATTGTACACAAGAAACTAAAATTAAAAATGATACAGGGGCCAGAGGCTCCTGACTTGGAACCCTCCTCCTTTACCTCAGTAGAAATGTAGAAAAGTAAACGCATTACAATACGCACATTAAAATTCAGTACAAGAGAAACCCGAGTCGGATGTCAGAAGATGTAACAAAAGGGTTAAAGCAAAATGACAATAATACATAAATAACAGATTACTAGCAGTTAACTGACATGCCAGCTCCAGACCTCAATCAAACTGATTGCAAGATTATGTCTTCATTAAATGAATATCAGGCACAATCCCTCTCGTGAGAGGTTAAGTATCATATCATCATACAATATATGAGAAGAACATAGCCTGTGTTTATTTACCATGTCGACGTCTGTCAACGTATAAAGTGTCATGAGTGACGAAACGATGATAGCTTTTCTCTTTACTCACTCTTTCTTCATAAGTATCGTCTTTCAAACTTTGTTTTATAAAATGACTAAGGAAGATGCGATTATCCTTTTCAAAGTGGTTTAAAGAAGAGGTCATAACTGTCAAAATGATATGACGCTTGATTTGTTTTTTACAAAGAAGTGGTCGACAAAGTTTTAAACGACATTGGCAATCTAAAAGTACTCTTCTAACTTAGTTATATAAGCAAGACATTATAATTCACCCAGTTATTATCATTCATACATTTTGACAAAAGCTATACGTATAAAGTTAGAAGACATTGTGGATCTTATATGTAATATCCCCTATATTGAACATCAGCATTGTAGAGGAGGTCATACATATACTTCTGTCATTTTTTTGTTTGGTTTTTACAAGGACATATCTGCAATTACATGAATACTTATGATTAAACCTTCTACTCGCAGTTTTATTAAAATGTATTGATTGACTGGCCACTAAAACTGCTTAAATTTACAAATGTGGATTTGACATAGACATAAGCCGTTTACCAGAATGTGAAATATCACAAGTATATTAAGCGATACATTTTACCGTCTACTCTCTGACATGGAAATTTTTGTACTAAGGCGAGTCTCTGAATAACAAAATTAAATCATTTACCTCGCCAGCAATAAAATTCAAGGTATATTTTTGTCGATTGATTAAGAAATGGTTCTTAAACGTCCAGTGGCAAATAGTTCATGCTTTTTAACGTGAAGAGAGCGTGGCATTATCTGTGCAAGACAATAAATTAAGCGTGCCCACTCTTACCGCGCGGGGATGCGTACTTTTACACCTCGCATAGCCAGACACAGTACACACTTTGGCAATGGTTTAACAGCCGATCTAAAAAAAAGACCAATAGTGCCGATATTTCTATTCCCCAGATCATTTTTGTGGATTGGTTGATGTAAATTTGGAAGAAACAAATACATCTACGTGTATTTATCAAAACATATGTAACAAGAATGTGTGGCCTTAAGACACCATGCCCCTTCAAATGATCATATTTCTATGTTTGTTCATCAATAAATTTTGCTACAAAAATTAAATTGCACACAACGAAATAAATCAAAGTACTTAAGTACTTAACATCGGTTGACCGCAAGTTCCGGTTGATGGTCCGAGAAGCACTTGTCTCAGAAAAATATCACATTTTATACCTAAAACTGAGATTAATGTAAAGATATATTTTTTTCGTGGAACAAGTTCGTGCGTGGATGATAAATTAATGACTTCATCCTCACCGTTATAACTATTATATTGTTACCAAATCAGTATACTCTGGTGTATTGTTATATATTATATTAATGCTTGTATATTATAGTTACATGTATATATAATTTTCATGCACTTGTTTGTCATTCTATTTTACAATATTATTATAATAATTATATTATTAATAATAGTACATTGCAAGTGAGTGGTGAGCACATCAATCTTCTGTAATATGTCGATTTTTCTTATAAAATTGATTTTAGAAGGAATTCGTATTTTTTCTCAAAAAATGTTTAATCATCAATGCAGATTTATCGTTCCTTGAGATTGCAAACGTTCTTGAGATATTCTTCCGCATGCGTGTTTATAGTTATATTAATGATTTTCTTATTACTTATATGTATAAACATACATGTATAACAAAACTTTTAATATTATTAATTTATCTGCTTTAAAAATATTCGATGAGTATTCGTTTAAGAAAAGAATTTAAAACAAACGATAAGGAATATTCACTTGAACTTGATGATGTCTACGTATTCATTATGTTTATAGATCGGTTAAAAACCCAAAACGAATGTAACGTAACAACAATCCTGGCGATAGGAATATACCGGAATGCCCACACGTTCATCCGCTGTGACGAATCTGTTATTCGACTCAGTCAAAACGAGTAATTTTCCCCCTTTAAAATAAGAAACGTAATCGTGAACCGTGGAGATTGAACATTTAGATTATCAATTGCGGAGGGTTCCCACATTAAAACAATGTGAACATCTCAGATCGATCAATGTGTTGTTTCACTCCATAGAACAGTTAGAAATTGCTTTTATTTTTAAAAAAGTGTTTAGGGTTTTAGCTTAGTTTATTAGAAGTGTGTATCGAATCATGATAGTATATCCCTTGTGTTACATCCCTGTTTTGATTTGACATGTAAAGTACGCGAAATATAAAAAAAGGAAGAAATTCATCTTTCTCTAACAAAAGAGTAGCTGTCTAGATAATAATGTTACTTGCATTAGTCAACGTTATGTTTTTATGGTTCAATTTTATCTGACCTTGACCCAGTCAGTAAGAAAAAATGGAAGAAGACTTTTTCTAGATTAACCTGAAGAAAACAAATACTGGAAACGTCCCTGGAAGTCTATGTCCACTTCCTTTGAATTTTGGTGTATTATTGACTAATTGGTCATCATACCACCTCTACTTTTTTATTATTTAAATATTGCCTAATATAACATAAAATTGAGGTCATGGTATAATGAACCCTCTCCGATGAACATGAAAACAACTCATATAAAAAAGAAGGTGTGGTCTGATTGCCAATGAGACAACGCTCCACAAGAGCCCAAATGACACAATAAACAACTACAGATCAACGTACAGCCTTCAACAATGAACAAAGCCCAGACCGCATAGTCAACTACAAAGGCCCCGAAATTACAATGTAAAACAACTCAAACGAGAAAACTAACCCCTTAATTTATGTACATTCAACACACCAAACATATTTGTTTTCGTATTTCAAATAGTTTATTACAAGAGGACCTAACCGCAAAACTTGACCAATGAACCCTGAAACTTTTTTATTTATTGGCATTTTATTTATTGATTATTTTGTTTTATATTACATTGTTTTCTAAGTTTGCTGCTCACATTTTCTTTCCTATTGTCAGTTCCATACCCCTTGGTCAGAAATAAAAACCAGTAAAACAAAAATTAAGGATGTTGTGTGTGGTTATTTCAAATCACTGCTGCACGTTGATTACTGAAGACCTCTTACAGGGGCAGTTCCAGTGATTTAAAACAAAGGAGGTCAACGTAATGTCCCTATTCTAATGAATTTATCGTCCCGACAAAAGTAAGGTTCCAACATTTGGAGCCTTCCAATGAATCGACCACGGTCTTTAGTGTGTAAAATAACAACTGATAGAATAATTTGTATTTTAAATGGCCCTATAAATAAAAGATCCTGGTATTGGGTTTCTTGTAACATAATGTGAGAGAAAGATTCATATTAGATGCTTTGTCAAACTACATTTTATTCAACTTGCGCTCTTTAAATCTTAAAGTACACGTTTCTTTAATCTCAAAGTCAGCATTTCCTAAATCTCAAAGTAAGCGTTACACATTGAATTTCGGGGAATACACCTGATAAAATCCTTTTTTTTTTGTCTTACATTTTGTATGGAAATGATATATATACTTTTGTTTGCACATCCTCGTGCATATATGTTTAACAATCTGGCTCCAGTGGCATTATAAAACATTTGTTTCGGAACGTGAATAACATAGAAGTAGGATGGTTTTTTAATTTATTCTAAATGTAGTATTACCAATGTGTTTTCAACTAATCGGGTGGAGATTAGGCTAAAATTTGCATAAGAATAGTTTATTCGAAGATGTGTGTGATAAGGATAGTTGACTCTCATTATCATTATAACTGATGATGTCTAATCACAGAGACACCAGACAAATATGCAAAAGAGTGCTCGTTATGGGACGAAAACATAGTTTAGGATTGATAGCATTTCCTTGTGCAACAACAGTATTCTAAAGCATCGGTTATAGTACTATTCTCTTTTAAACCTTCCTGATTGCGAGATTTCAGTACTAAAATGTGATATATAAAAGTAAGATATAACAAATAAAAAATTAAACCCTTCTTGTCCTTTTATTAATATGACAAATTATATATGGATTTGGTTATCACTTTGCATCTATTTCAATGTGTATAATGAATAAGAAATGTTGACGTTACATGTAAGGTAACCCTTTTGTGTCAGTTTTGGTTTTAATAAAATTGAGAATGGAAATGGGGAATGTATCAAAGAGACCACAACCCGACCATGGAAAAAACAACAGCAGAAGGTCACCAACAGGTCTTTAATGTAACGAGAAATTCCCGCACCCGGAAGCGTTCTTCAGCTGGCCCCTAAGCACATATTTACTAGTTCAGTGATAATTAACACCATACTAATTTGCAAATTGTACACATGAAACTAAAATTAAAATAATACAAGACTAACAAAGACCAGAGGCTCCTGATTTATGACAGGCGCAAAAAAGCGGCGGGGCTAAACATGTTTATAAGATCTCAACCCTCCCCCTATACCTCTAGCCAATGTAGAAAAGTAAACGCATAACAATACGTACATTTAAATTCAATTAAAGAGAAGTCCGACTCTGATGTCAGAAGATGTAACCAAAGAAAATAAACAAAATGACAATTATACATAAATAACAACAGACTACTAGCAGTTAATTGACATGCCAGCTCCAGACTTCAATTAAACTGATTGAAAGATTATGATTTCATCATATGAATATCAGGCACAATCCTTCCCGTTAGGGGTTTAGTATCATACCATCATAACATATATGAGAAGAACATAACCCGTGTCATGACAACAACTGGTTTTTAAATAAATGTGTTAAGTTCCGATGCAAAGACCCTACAAGTGAAACAAAATTAACGCCAAAATATGCAATCTTTAATGACCTGACAACAGTATCATAACTATATCCCTTCTTAATAAGTCTATTTAAAGATTTTGTTAGTTTCTGCGGTGAATACTGACATTTTTGTGCTTTTTAAAGAATATTTCCATAAAAATTGGATGTGAATTACCTAAACGTATAAGAATCTGCATGTTGAGCTATATTTACGAATGATGTCCTTATACCGATGATAAAATTTAGTAAATATTTTGACTAGTTTGTGATATCGAAAACCCTGGTGTAATAATTTTTCAGTAATACATAAATTTCTCTCGTTAAATTCTAAAACATTGTTACATACACGGGCGAATCGTACAAGTTGAGATATATAAACACCGTAAGATGATGACAAGGGAACGTCACCATCTACAAATGGATAATATACGATAGGAAATGACAAATTATCTCTTTTATCATAAATTTTAGTATTAAGCTTTCCGTTAGTGATAAAGATATCAAGATCGAGGAAAGGGCAATGACGAGTTTTGTTGTATTCATAATATTCGCTATTTAGGAAATGTTTTTAATTTATTTCAGGACAAAAAAACGGCATTACATTATGCTGCTATTAATAGTTCAACTCAAGTTGTACAGATCTTACTTAATTTTGGATGTGAAAAGAATGTTCAGGACATTGTAAGTTTATCACCAGTCGAATGTTTTTTTTTGTCTTGTTTGAAAAGGGATCAGAGCAAAAAAGAGTGTTTTTTGCCTCAATTTCCGAATAATGGTCACATGCTTGTCTCTCCTGCAATCTTCCATTTGAAACCCATAAAGCTCGTATGTCTACATTTAAATTAAAGTTACCGTCATGTCATGTAAGAGCAATACTTGTTACGAACATAAATTCATGAGACTGTTTAATTGCTGTTTAATTGCTGTGATGGGCATATATATTGGTTTCCTAAACATGAGAAGTAAAAATAAATCAACTACTTACGCTCGTAGAAATAGAAAAAGATATGCGCAGCTATGTATGTTCTATTCATTAGAAAAAGTATCCAAATCATTCTACTTTCGTCTGATACCTACTTGACAAAAAACATGCATGATACCAAACTTTTCAACAACCTTTACAGATGTCTCTTATTGTCTATTTGCTTGATAGATTTTGTAAATTTCTCTTTTGAAATATGTTTTTGATTCCCTCCGAGAATAGTTCATCTCTAATCAGTACTTAATTGCTTGTTCGATCCATGAAGAAAAAAGTGAATTCCAATATGTTTTTGTTTGGTTGATAGTTTTATTTCCAACACCTCATATTGTTATCAGATATTGCAAATTGAACAAAAACCTTATAACATTGCAATGAATATATTGTCGATGAAGTGTTACATATATTTCAACATAATGTATAGCAAACCTTGTTTAATTTTTCATTGATCATTTCAAAAACAATTACGAATCAGGGGTATATTATCTAATAATACGGTGCTGGGTTTGAGTGTTGAGCATTACTGGTTTTCAAATGTGTATGTCATGAGATTCATGGTCAAGGTTATTAAAAAGGCGAAATTGACCAGAGTGATGTTCAAAACTAAATTAAAAACAAGCTCACAAAACCCTGCCAAAACACATAACGGTCAACCAACTCGTGATGGCGATCGTCAAATTTACGAAAGGGTGATTGCAACTTCATTATTTGGAACTCTTGATTTAATCACTCTATGAAATGCAAGCACGGGAATATAGTATCAATTGGGAGATATCTACCCCGTATGTAGGTGTTGCTTGAATGTTGCTACGTACAAATGGAAAGTTCACAATTGTAAAGGTGAAATCATCTCTTTACTTTTGTTTTGCACCTTATTATCATTGGCCATATAATATATACTGTATAATAAATGTTTACAAAGATGCCGTAGAGAAATCTATAAGACATGATGCCTTGATATAATGATACCATTTGGGAATCTATCAGATATGATTTCTGAGAACAATGATTCCTTATAGAGATTTGTTTTGTAATAAAGTATGTTACCTTTATACAGCGATGACTTAGTGGGGGGGGGGATTGGTGTCATACACTAGAGTGACGATTTGTCTCGTGCTATCCATATCTGCTCCCTTTAAAAGATTTATTTTTCAATTTTAGATTGGAAAGACTGCATTACATTATGCTGCTTGTAATTGTTCAACACAAGTAGTACAGATCTTACTTAAATTTGGATGTGAAAAGAACCTGCATGACATTGTAAGTTTTTCCGCGGCTAAACTGGTTGTTTCTTGTCTATTGGAGGCACATCAAGTTTTACGGTCACATTATAATCTGCTGTACGAGTTTGTATGTGAAACACATACATCCCTAATGTCTAAAGTTCAGTACTCTGACTTTTCTTGTTTGAGACTTAATCCAGGAAATGAATTTAATTAATGCTATGGTGTTTTATTTGTATATGTTTTAATTCAACCTCATAGGAATGGGACTAAATATAGTCATTAATTGATTCAGAGAAAACAAATACGGGCTGTTTATCTTTCTAGAATTTTAAATTAAAACCTAAGCTGTGAAATTTATTTATTTGCGTTGTTCAATTAAAATTTGGTGATGAACACACACAAAGATGTTGCATCTATAGTTGAACTTTAACATGACAGGTTTTGCAGTATTTTCATTTCATGTTAACAAGATAATGTATTATTAATAAGCAGTTACAGTGTTCTTTACAAAATACGTTAACGCGAACATCGTGATAGAGTTCTTAAGACGTACAAAAAGTGTGTCATGTGTTTATATATACTTACCTTTTTGAGTCTGTCAATGATAAATTGTGTTGTTCCCAAACGGGTTGTTGTTTCCCAGTATTAATTTTGATATTTCTTTATATTTGATTCATTATTTCTTTACCAGTTAATTCGTTCAGCAAGGATAATCACACTGAACTTTGTTAAATCTGGTTATCAATTGTTATTATGTAATACCAATCCCTGTCTGATTGGAAATAGTAATCAATGATTAACATGTTTGTACAAACTTTTGTCATACTTGTGTCAAAATCATTCAATAATTTGAACACAAACATGGGAATTATATCTTTTAAAAACCTATGCATGTATCTTTTTTTTTTACAATATCAAACATCACTTAATTAATGCTTTGCCTTTTTTCAGAACGGAAATACTGCACTACATATAGCTGCAGGAACAGAAAACAGGAATGCTGTCATTTGCTTGTTAGAAAAAAATTGTGATCCCTTCATAACAAATCTTAAGGTGAGTACCTATGAAATGTTGTTGTTTGTATATAAAACTAAAATTGCTCTTAAAAATGTTATTTTTATCCCCCATTTATGGGCAGTATGTTTTCTGGTCTATGCGTCCGTCTGGTTGTTCGTCTGGTCGTCCGTCCGTCTGTCCCGTTTCAGGTTAAAGTTTTGGTTAAAGTTTTGGTTAAAGGTTTGGTTAAAGTTTTTGGTCGAGGTTGTTTTTTATGAAGTTGAAGTCCGGTCAACTTGAAACTTAGCAAACATGTTACCTATGATATGATCTGTCTAATTTCAATGCCAAACTAGAGATTTTATCACATTTTTACGGTCCACTGAATAGAAAATGATATTCCAGATGTTGAATGCTTTAGTTATTTGTAATTATAACATTTGTATATATATATATATATATATATATATATATATACAGAGCCCAGGTGGTCGTGTGGTCTAGCGGGACGGCTGCAGTGCAGGCGATTTGGTGTCACGATATCACAGCAGCATGGGTTCGAATCCCGGCGAGGGAAGAACCAAAAATTTGCGAAAGCAAATTTACAGATCTAACATTGTTGGGTTGATGTTTAGACGAGTTGTATATATATATATATATATATATAAAAAAGCTCTTTTTTTTGGAAGCCCAGGTGGTCGTGTGGTCTAGCGGGACGGCTGCAGTGCAGGCGATTTGGTGTCATGATATCACAGTAGCATGGGTTCGAATACCGGCGAGGGAAGAACCAAAAATTTGCGAAAGCAAATTTACAGATCTAACATTGTTGGGTTGATGTTTAGACGAGTTGTATATACATTATGTACACAGCAATGTATCACCATCATTGATGGCGATCCGATGGATACATCTGTTGTAGAGTTGTCACTGACTCAGACGTACTTATAAATATAATTATTTTCTGTGACTGTATATTACATTAATTTGTAGGATCCTTTACTATAGATAATTTAGCTGATCTGTAACAATAACATCTTCATGCCTTATATATCATGTACTGTAGTACGCCGCTAGATTAAAACTGGCGTAGAAAGGTAACATACGGCCAACGAAAGCTCTTTTTTTGAGAGCCCAGGTGGTCGTGTGGTCTAGCGGGACGGCTGCAGTGCAGGCGATTTGGTGTCATGATATCACAGTAGCATGGGTTCGAATCCCGGCGAGGGAAGAACCAACAATTTGCGAAAGCAAATTTACAGATCTAACATTGTTGGGTTGATGTTTAGACGAGTTATATATATATATATAGGGTAGTTTTGATTTTCCAGCAATTTAAGTACATACAAACTACTTATTGGTGAATTCTAACTACATAAAAGAGTTAGAATTGCCAGATTTTTGGAAATTAAAAGTCTTAGAGTAGGGGGTTCAATATACCGCAGGGGGTCAAAATACCATGGCAAAGTAAAATTTTCAAAATATCTTTCCATCAAGTTTAATACATACAAACTACTTGTTGGTGTATTCTAACTACATATAAGAGTTAGAATAGCTAGAATTTTTGAAATTCAAGGTCTATAGTAGGGGGGTTCAATATACCGCAAGGGGGTCAAAATACCATGGCAAAGTAAAATTTTCAAAATATCTTTTCCAGCAAGTTTAATACTTACAAACCACTTGTTGGTGTATTCTTACTACCTCAAACAGTTAAAATTGCCAGAATTTTTTTTAATAAAGGTCTCAATATACTGCAGGGGGTGTCAAAATACCATGGCAAAGTAAAATTTTCAAAATTTCTTTTCCAGCAAGTTTAATACATACAAACTACGTATTGGTGTATTCTAACCACATAAAAGAGTTTAAATTGCCAGAATTTCTGAAATTAAAGGCCTAGAGTAGGGGGTTTAATATACCACAGAGGGGGGGGGGGGGGTCAAATACCATGGAAAAGTAAAATTTTCAAAATATTTTCCAGCAAGTTTAATACATACAAACTACTTGTTGGTGTATTCTAACTACATATAGGAGTTAAAATTGCCAGAATGTTTTGAATTGTCTAGAGTAAGGGGTCCAATATACCGCAGGGGGTCAAAATACCATGGGAAAGTAAAATTTTCAAAATATCTTTTCCAGCAAGTTTAATACGTACAAACCACTTGTTGGTGTATTCTAACTACCTTAAATAGTTAAAATAGCCAGCATTTTTTGAATTAAAGGTCTCAATATAGCGCAGGGGGGTGTCAAAATACCATGGCAAAGTAAAATTTTCAAAATATCTTTTCCAGCAAGTTTAATACATACAAACTACTTATTAGTGTACCCAACTACATAAAAGAGTTCAAATTACCAGAATTTCTGAAATTAAAGGCCTAAATTAGGGGGTTCAAATACCATGGCAAAGTAAAATGTTCTTAAGCCATGGTATTTCGACCCCCCTTCGGTATATTGAACCCCTACTATAGACCTTGAATTTCAAAAATCCAAGCTATTCTAACTCCTAAACATTGTAATAATACTTCAAAAAGTTGTTTGTATGTAATAAACATACTGGAACAGATCATTTGAAAATTTTTAGTCATGGTATTTTGACCCCCCTGAGGTATATTGAACCCCTTACCATAGACCCTCAATTTAAAAGATTCCAGCTATTCTTCATCCTTAAAATAGTAAAAATACTCTAAAAAGTAAATTGTTTGCATTTAACATGCTGGAAAAAAATCCATGGTATTTTGATCCCCTTGCGGTATATTGAACTCCCTACTATAGACCTTGAGCTTCAAAAATCCTAGCAATTCTAACTCCTAAACATGGTAATAATACTCCAATAAGTAGTTTGTATGTATTAAATATTATTTAAAAGATATTCTGAAAATTTTACTTAGCCATGGTATTTTGACCCCCTGCCGTATATTGAACCCCCTACTATAGACCTTGAATTTCAAAAAATTTAGCTATTCTAACTCCTTAACATTGCGATAATACTCCAATAAGTAGTTTGTATGCATTTAACATGCTGGAAAAGATAATTTGAAAAAAAAATATTCTATGGTATTTTGACCCCCCTGCGGTATAATGAACCCCCTACTATAGACCTTGAATTTCAAAAATTCTAGCTATTTTAACTCTTTAACATGGTAATAATACTCCAATAAGTAGTTTGTATGTATTAAATATGCTTGTAAAGATAATTTGAAAATTTTACTTTGCCATGGTATTTTGACCCCCCCCCTCCCAGCGGTATATTGAACCCCCTACTCTAGGCCTTTAATTTAAGAAATTCTGGCAATTCTATCTTTTTTATGTAGTTAGAATACACCAACAAGTATATTGCGGTATATTGAACCCCCTTCTATAGACCTTAAACTAAAAAAAACTGTAGCTATTCTAACTCCTTAACATGGTAATAATACTCAAATGAGTAGTTTGTTTGTATAAAATATGCTGGAAAAGATATTTTGAAAATTTTACTTAGCCATGGTATTTTGACCCCCTGCCGTATATTGAACCCCCTACTATAGACCTTAAATTTCAAAAGTTCTAGCTATTCTAACTCCTTAACATTGTGATAATACTCCAATAAGTAGTTTGTATGTATTGAATATTATTTAAAAGATATTTTGAAAATTTTACTTAGCCATGGTATTTTGACCCCCTGCCGTATATTGAACCCCCTACTATAGACCTTGCATTTCAAAAATTCTAGCTATTCTAACTCCCTAACATTGTGATTATACTCCAATAAGTAGTTTGTATGCATTTAACATGCTGGAAAAGATCATTTGAAAAAAAATATTCTATGGTATTTTGACCCCCATGCGGTATAATGAACCCCCTACCAGAGACCTTGAATTTCAAAAATTCTAGCTATTTTAACTTTTTAACATGGTAATAATACTCCAATAAGTAGTTTGTACGTATTAAATATGCTTGTAAAGATAATTTGAAAATTTTAATTTGCCATGGTATTTTGACCCCCCCAGCGGAAAAACCCCCTACTCTAGGCCTTTAATTTCAGAAAATCTGGCAATTCTATCTTTTTTATGTAGTTAGAATACACCAACAAGTATATTGCGGTATATTGAACCCCCTTCTATAGACCTTAAACTGAAAAAACTGTAGCTATTCTAACTCCTTAACATGGTAATAATACTCCAATGAGTAGTTTGTTTGTATTAAATATGCTGGAAAAGATATTTTGAAAATTTTACTTAGCCATGGTATTTTGACCCCCCCCCCCCCAGCGGTATATTGAACCCCCCTACTCTAGGCCTTTAATTTCAGAAATTCTGGCAATTCTATCTTTTTTATGTAGTAAGAATACACCAACAAGTATATTGCGGTATATTGAACTCCCTTCTATAGACCTTAAACTAAAAAAACTGTAGCTATTCTAACTCCTTAACATGGTAATAATACTCCAATGAGTAGTTTGTTTGTATTAAATATGCTGGAAAAGATATTTTGAAAATTTTACTTAGCCATGGTATTTTGACCCACCTGCGGTATATTGAACCCCCTACTACATGTACTATAGACCTTGAATTTTAAAAAAATCAATCTATTCTAGCTCCTTAGCATAGTTATAATACTCTAATAAGTAGTTTGCATGTATTAAATATGCTGGAAAAGATATTTTGAAAATTTTACCTAGCCATGGTATTTGCCCCCCCCCCCCCCCTTTGCGGTATATTGAACCCCCTACTATAGACCTTGAATTTCAAAAATTCAATCTATTCAAGACCTTAACATAGTTATTATACTTCAATAAGTAGTTTGTATGTTTAAATATGCTGGAAAAGGTGTTTTGAAAATTTTACTTACCCATGGTATTTTGACCCCCCTGCGGTATATTGAACCCCCTGCTATAGACCTTAAACTAAACTTCTAGCTATTCTAACTCCTTAACATGGTAATAATACTCCAATGAGTAGTTTGTATGTATTAAATATGCTGGAAAAGATATTTTGAAAATTTTACTTAGCCATGGTATTTTGACCCCCCTGCGGTATATTGAACCCCCTACAATAGACCTTAAATTTAAATAAATCAATCTGTTCTAACTCCTTAAAATGGTAATAATACTCCAATGAGTAGTTTGTATTTATTAAATATGCTGGAAAAGATATTTTGAAAATTTTACTTAGCCATGATATTTTGACCCCCTGCGGTATATTGAACCCCCGACTATAGACCTTGAATTTCAAAAATCCAATCTGTTCTAGACCTTAACATAGTTATTATACTCCAATAAGTAGTTTGTATGTTTAAATATGCTGGAAAACATGTTTTGAAAATTTTACTTAGCCATGGTATTTTGACCCCCCTGCGGTATATTGAACCCCACACTATAGACCTTGAATTTCAAAAATTCAATCTATTCTAGCTCCTTAGCATAGTTATAATACTCTAATAAGTAGTTTGCATGTATTAAATATGCTGGAAAAGATACTGTTGTCAAGTCATTAAAGATTGCATATTTTGGCGTTAATATTGAGTCACTGATAAGGTCTTTGCATCGGAACTAAACACATTTATTCTAAAAACAGTTGTTGGCATGACACGGGTTATGTTCTTCTCATATATGTTATGATGGTATGATACTAAACCCCTAACGGGAAGGATTGTGTCTGATGTTCATATGATGAAATCATAATCTTTCAGTCAGTTTAATTGAAGTCTGGAGCTGGCATGTCAGTTAACTGCTAGTAGTCTGTTGTTATTTATGTATTATTGTCATTTTGTTTATTTTCTTTGGTTACATCTTCTGACATCAGACTCGGATTTCTCTTGAACTGAATTTTAATGTGCGTATTGTTATGCGTTTACTTTACTACATTGGTTAGAGGTATAGGGGGAGGGTTGAGATCTCACAAACATGTTTAACCCCGCCGCATTTTTGCGCCTGTCCCAAGTCAGGAGCCTCTGGCCTTTGTTAGTCTTGTATTATTTTAATTTAAGTTTCTTGTGTACAATTTGGAAATTAGTATGGCGTTCATTATCACTGGACTAGTATATATTTGTTTAGGGGCCAGCTGAAGGACGACTCCGGGTGCGGGAATTTCTAGCTACATTGAAGACCTGTTGGTGACCCTCTGCTGTTGTTTTTTATTTGGTCGGGTTGTTGTCTCTTTGACACATTCCCCATTTCCATTCTCAATTTTAGACCTTATCATAGTTATAATACTCCAATAGGTAGTTTGTATGTATTAAATATGCTGGAAAAGATATTTTGAAAATTTTACTTAGCCATGTAATTTTGACCCCCCTGCGGTATATTGAACCCCCTACCATAGACCTCAAATTAAAAATAAATTGTAAATTAGATAATCTGCAATATTATTTATCAAAAACAAGGGGGTTCAATATACCGCAGGGGTGTTTAAAATACCATATGTGAAAAATGACCCCGGGGTCATTTTACCGCATGGTATTTTGACCCCATTTTCAATTTTTAGGGGGTTCAAAATACCATATGATACCGGCCAATCAACCAAGATGGCCGCCATGGCTAAAAATAGAACATAGGGGTAAAATGTAGTGTTTGGCTTATAACTCAAAAACCAAACCATTTAGAGCAAATCTGACATGAGTACAATTGCTTATCAGGTCAAGATCTATCTGCCCTGAAATTTTCAGATGAATCGGACAACCCGTTGTTTGGTTGTTGCCCCTGAATTGGTAATTTTAAGGAAATTTTGCTATTTTTGGTTATTACCTTGAATATTATTATAGATAGAGATAAACTGTAAACTGCAATAATGTTCAGCATAGTAAGATTTACAAATAAGTCATCATGACCGAAATGGTCAGTTGACCCCTATATGAGTTAATTTATAGTCAATTTTTAACCATTTTTCGTAAATCTAAGTAATCTTTTACAAAAATCTGCTCCTCTCAAACTACTGGGCCAAATTAATTCAAACTTGGCAACAATCATCTTTGGGATATCTAGTTTAAAAAATGTGTGGCTTGACCCGGCCAACTAACCATGATGGCTGCCATGGCTAAAAATAGAACATAGGGGTAAAATGCAGTTTTGGGCTTATACCTCAAAAACCAAAGCATTTAGAGCAAATCTGACATGGAGTAAAATTGTTTATCAGGTCAACATCTATCTGCCCTGAAATGTTCAGATAAATTGGACAACTCGTTGTTGGGTTGCTGCCCCTGAATTGGTAACTTTAGGAAAATTTTGCTGTTTTTGGTTATTACCTTGAATATTATACTAGATAGAGATAAACTTTAAACTGCAATAATGTTCAGCATAGTCGGATTTACAAATAAGTCATCATGATCGAAATGGTCAGTTGACCCCTGTAGGAGTTATTGCCCTTTATAGTAAATTTTTTACATTTTCATAAAATTTGTAAATTTTTACTAACAGTTACCACTGAAACTATTGGGCCAAGTTCAATATAGATAAAAATAATTGTTAGCAGCAAGAATGTTCAGTAAAGTAAGATGTACAAACACATCACCATCACCAAAACACAATTTTGTCATGAATCCATCTGTGTCCTTTGTTTAATATTCAATAGATCAAGGTGAGCGACACAGGCTCTTTAGAGCCCCTGGTTATTTTTGTCATGCAAAACGACTATTCTCAAACTCATCAAAAGTTGGAGCAATATGAAATATAACCATCCAATAACTTTATTTAAAAATAATGTACAACCTTTAGTTTGTGCACTTGGAGATTTAAACCAGTAATATAAGCCATACTGTCCACAAGTGATATTTTGAAAATAGATAAATACTTTTTTATATTAGACAAGTAGAATATTTTTCTCCCCAAGACATTTGACTCTCTTTAATGGACAAATCGTCGGCAACATTCAACTTTATTGTTTTTTTTATCAAATGAATGCTAGCAATGTACAAGGAAACAAAAAGCTTTGTACTCAACAAAGATTGGACGTCCAGCAGATTATATATATATATTCGAGCAATTCAATACCCGCGACAAGGATGGGCAATTTATTTGTTAGCGTTTCTTTTAGAAGCTGAATTTATGGCAATTTAAGGTAGTTCATGGGTATAGAAAAAAATGACACAAATATATGATACAAAAGTTTGATAAATTCAGTCTAAAATTTCATATGGAATAGAATGGAATAAAAACAAAGTTAAACAAACAGCTCGATAAAATTCTTTACAGAACAATGCAGAACACTGGTTAATATTAATCAATATAGATAAGTATCTCGGATGACTTTTGATTTTACAACCATGACAAAACTCCAGAGATAGTTTGTCAATCTTGTCTTACATTTACCTAAACAAATTTGGTAAGAACCTTTTGATATTCAAAAAGAACATTAAAGGAAAAATAAATTGAAAAAATATCCTTTCAGCATAAAAAAATCAAATATTCATTTAAAAAATACCTTTTATAATCTATGTAAAGAGACCAAAATTTATTTTCGAAATTAATCACCAGTTCTAGATACATCGCCATCTTGTCGGCATGCCAGATCTAAAAAGTTACGTCATATCTATAAACCACATAGAACCAAAAGATTCGGTGATTTACTGACCGTGCGTTAAAAACTCAAGCGTAAGGTTGTTCTGTCCGACAAGGAAGGTTATGATAAAAGTCTACATAGTTTTCCTGATTCAACAACAAAAAAGAATTGCAACAGACATGATTTTGCAACCTTCTAACAGAAAAATGTTTCATCTATAGCAAGCACACGCTGGTGTGTGAAGACCTATAAGAAAAATCTTGTTTCAGAGAAATTTGATTGTAATTATATTCCTGATAACAAAATAACTTCTGATAGCTATAGTTAGCAAATTCTTATATGATCAGATATGTATGATAAGAAAAACAAATGATGAAAAAGAAAAGTTTAAATTATAAGAAAGGCAAATGCAGTGTTCTTGTAACAATCACTGATATACTAAAAGATTCATTAGTATGACTCTTTTATATAAAGAGCATAGGTTTATACAAAAAACAGTTTCGTATTCAGACAAGCCAATTTTAAAAATTGATCAAGTAATACGATAAATAACATTGACAAGGAGCAATGTTAGGAATATGTTGTAGCTATATAGGCGGGGCATGATATGTTGATATAGTACAATATTCCCAGGTATTCCTTGGGTATTCCAGTGACATCCTGTTGACTATTCGTATTACAGAATTATTTAAAACAGATCAATGCATTGCCTCCTAATTGAGGTACCCGATGTGCACAGGTACCACAAAACTATCAGCTGTAATATTAAACCAGACCTTATTATCGCTGCATGAAATGGAATGGCGGACCTGTTACTGAAATATATATGCATAAGTACATGTTCAATCTGCAAATGTACGGAAGCTAATTGATGTTTGTCCTCACCGGAACTCGAACTTATGCTAATGGCATATCGTTACAACACCGCCTGTACTTTTTCCAGCCCTCTATCTAGACTGAACTAAAAAAAATCCCCTTTAAATATGACTGGCATTACCTTTCTCCGTCAGTTGGAATCTATAGTTATAACAAAGTACACAATATATTAGACATTAAGATAGAATTTATTGCAGATTAGCAACATTAACTGTCTTAAATGGTCAAAAGAATTGTTTTCAGTCGTATATCATCTTCACTGCTGATCCCATGGTTTGGAATGTTTATACATTTGTGACTTATTAAGACCTACTAATAACTTCATACATTTATTATATATGTTTCATCCATACCTACCAATTAATTCACAAGGATACGTGACCCAATGCTTTAAGTTTAGTGATTTTTTTCACATAAAAGAGGGACGAAAGATACCAGAGGGACAGTCAAACTCATAAATCGAGAATACACTGACAACGCCATGGATAAAAATGTAAAGGAGAAACAGACAAACAATAGTACACATGACACAACATAGAAAACTAAAGAATACACAACATTTTATCATTAATAAGTAGATCATATAAACTTTGTCACATTCAACAATAGACGAAGAAAAGACGAACTTATGACAGCATAGCATGAACAATAACTGTTGATGATCTGCTGATCTTAGTCAATGTGTGTGTGTGCAGTTCGTCGAAGAGAATACAAGTCTAAGGTGTTTTACCTTACGAATGTGATGTACAACCACCCTAACAGAATCATCTATGCATATTTGCACATTAGATATGGTTGATGATAATATTATACTTGGTTAAATACCTTTCAAAAATCGTTTTGTTTGCTCTTAATAACGCTGAAGAACGCGTTATATTGTTATATTATAATTTTTTATAACATCGTAGATACTAGAACAAACCCGCAAAATTGCGGGCATTACAAATGTAAGAGCTTTTAAATTGAAAGAATGTATACTGTGGCAGGATGAATTTTTGTGAAAGATTTTATGTCTGGCCAATTTCAGAAAATGTATTAAAAGTCAAAGGTACTTGAAGACAATTTAATTTGTTAGCCTCTGCCTTTTTTTCCAAAGTCCATTATGTTTTTGTTTTCTGTTAATTTCCACTACTTTTGAGTTTCTGTAAACTATGAACATGCGTATATATGAATAAAGAATAAAGCGAATTAAAGTTTGTACGACTTTGTCCCCCGCAGAGCTATAGAAAAACAGTACATTAACGGGTGTTACACGGACTCTTTTTAGACGATAAACGGACTCTTTTAAGTTGTTACACGGATACTTTTTATGAATAGAATCACTCGTGCATGATTTGTAAGTTCATGGGCACTTTAAATTTCAATTAGATTTGAACTTTTTGGTTCACCGACATATTTCCTGTCTTTTTTTGTAATAAAATATTTACGTTATCATCAATATTTAAAAAAAAAAAACCATTTCCAGTAAAATACTATGTATATCAGTACACTAAGGAACTCAGCATTTAATTTTAAAAAAGGGGGTATGTTTTTTCTCCTAAAACAAACATATTTTGATCCCAAATTTTATGAGAAAAAAAATTACTATGGTAAAGCAGATAATTATAATTTTTATCTGCATGATTCCTGACTTTTCGAATACAGTATATATATATAATATTGCAAATTTAATATATATATATATATATATTGGGTGATGGCGTTGTAAAGGTAAACAGTTAATATATTCAGAAAAGAACATACCGCCCCCTTTATGGAGCAAAATAATCGGTCAATAAGCATATTTTCTTGTGTTTAAAATTCCAAACGTCTCAAAAAATGGTTTATTGATACAAACATAAAGGGTATTTTCTTAAATATATGGACATGCATAGTATTTTGGACAATGCTGAAAGTAAAAAGATGATGATATCGACGTTTGTATTTCAATTAAAAAAGACAGGAAATATGTAGATAAAAATCAAATATCATCAAAAGATAAAATCTCTATCAACTCACCAATTCACGATTGATCCTATAAATAAAAAGTGTTCGTGTAATAAATGTCCGAATGAGCAGCAAAGCCAACTCTTGAAAAAAATTATTCAACTGATATATATGTCCTCAATTTTGGACGGTAGGCTGCGATTGGATCATATAGTAACACGTGTTTAATTAATTGCTATCAACAGTTGCAAAGACGAGCATGAATTTAAGAAAAAAATAAATGTTTGTCTAAATAAATATACAATAGCAAGACAAAATTCATTTTTTCATAACATTTCATTCACTAATGAAGAAGAAAATTCATTCTTTTGAATCATTTATTTTGTAATTGAATTTATATTCAAGTTGCCTTCAAATCTATCAGGGGCGGATCAAGCCATTTAAAGAAAGGGGTTCCCAACCCAGGAAAAGGGGGTTCCAACTATATGTCCCCAATCAAATACATTGATCGTCAAAACAAAGGGGTTCCAATCCCCGAGACCCCTCCCTCCCCCACTGAATATTGAATTCATGTATTTGGCAGCAAACGTGCGATTTGTACAATTTTTGTAAAGGGGGAATGGGGGGGGGGTTGTGAAATGGAACATTCTGCATTTTTTCATCAAAATCAAGACCACAGCCTGTTTATTTCAAATCAATTTAGCCCCCCTCCCCCTTTTAGCCCGCTTTCCGTTTCACCCATAAAAATCAAACGATATCTTATTTACCACAAACATATTTCTTTAATATATTACTTTTTTTAACGAAGTTGCATTTTAAAAGTCTCAAATGAATAACATTCATCTTTCACCTGAAATGGTTCCTATTTTTATCAAATTATTGGAGTCCTTATTTTTTTTCTAGAAAAAATCTCGGTTTAAGGGTACTTAAAAAAAGTGTTAACTTTATACTATAACTAACATTTACTGCTTTGAGGCCATTTACGTTTCTCAAATGTTCAGTCTTGCAAAATACTTCTTCCTAGAAACGTCGTACAAGTCAGATACAAAACAAAAGTAACAAAAAACAGGCCGGAAACAACCTGCCGTATAGTTATTCTGCACTCGTAGTGCTACTCGTGCAAAAAAACTATCTGGCAACGGTTGTTACCGGCCTGTTTCTTTGTTACCTTTGTATTGTATCTAACATATCTAATACTTCTTCTCCACGGTGGTCATGCACTGATATATTATATAGAGAGTTTCTATATATTAAAGAGTATAAAATAAACGGGAAAATAATTGTCCTGTCCCCCAGTAATTATACAAATTATGTGTAAGTTTAAAACCAGAATTCTTGTCTATGAATTAAAGGTGCAATAGACAGCTTTGTTTTTCTAAAGCAATTGGGAGACCAAGCATAAGTGACTTATAGTAAATACAGCACGAACCCAACGCGGGAATGTCACTTATGTCTTATATTGTAACGTAAAGAATTTGTGAAGTGTCACTTGTATACTTGGGCTTCTATAAATCGATTATACATATTAAAACATGCAACGTTTTCTTACTTAGTTCACGTATTCGCGACATTTTGGTGCCGTGCCCAATGGATTTGAACAAGCTGAAATCGATTAGGAAAGCAAACAGAAGTGTAGTTACAAGACATTTACGGAAAATCGACTATTTGAAAAACGAAGCGGAGTTAGCCAGAGTAGATCGTTCAGCAACATTCGAAAGTGTGGAACAAAAGAAGAACGTTAGGAAGATTTAAATCAACAAATTATAAGTGCAATCGATAAAGAGGATATTGGAGAAGAAATTCTCAACACAGATGAGAATACTTTAGATTTAGATACTAAACTAAAACACTTGCGTATATTTATACAGATTTTAGATGATTCGAATAATCATAAAAATCAGTCTACCTCATCATATCGAACATTAAAATCAGCAACAGAGTTTTATCGCACAATCAATGTCAAAGTTCAGCAATCAAATACACCACCTTCCGAAAATAACTTTGCCAAATTTCAGTGGAAACATTATTGAATGGCAATATATCTAGGATTTTTTCGA
The DNA here is from genome assembly GCF_965363235.1 of Mytilus galloprovincialis. Classification (NCBI taxonomy): domain Eukaryota; kingdom Metazoa; phylum Mollusca; class Bivalvia; order Mytilida; family Mytilidae; genus Mytilus; species Mytilus galloprovincialis. The sequence goes on along the minus strand of NC_134840.1, from coordinate 98,642,474 downwards.
ATAAGCAGTACATATGAACCCGAGTCTACCCGATATTTAAAAAAATCAATTATTTAAGATCACAACTTTGAGGTGAGGCTTCACATACTATTGATGGGTTCGCATTGACAAACGCTAATTATAAAGAGGTAGTTAACGTATTAAAAGAAAGATACGGACAATCGAATCAATTATACAAGCACACATATAAGCATTGCTAGCAAACAATTATTAAACCAGTTTACACGTCTTTGATGACCGTATAGAGGCATCCGTATGCAATAAGAAGCTTAAGGACAATCGCAAGACACTTACGGCACATTACTGGTCCCAATAATTCTAAGCAAGCTTCCCGGAGAAGTTAGGCAACATTTTTGCACGAGATCATGGATCAAACACATGGATTTTATCAGATTTACGCAAATCTATTCAGATTGAGATCAATATTATGGAAGCAATTCAGGATTACGGTATCCCACAAAGCTATTCCACCACGCCTTCATGTACGTTTCTCGTAGAAACACAAGAATCTTACGAAAAGAATCAAATACGCCTAGAAGAGACGATTATATAAGCAGTAACTAACATGTTTTAACCGCGAGTCAATGTTTATACTGTCAAGAAATTCACGCACCGGTGAACAGTACACGGATAACAGACACAAACGAACGAATGAATATTGTAAAACGCAGCAATCTGTGTTTTAATTATCTCGATACGCATCGAGTCAATGAATGTAACTCTAGACATGTATGCCGTCATTGCAAGAGAAAACATCATACTAGCATATGTTATGAATCAATGGTTGATAACAAAGGGTCACATGTCCAAAGTAGAACTGAACGAGGAAAGTAACAAAAAAAACAAAACATTGCATACCGCAGAACCAAGTTAGAACGAAGAAGATGCGTGTGAACAAAGTACTGTACAAGACAATCTACCGTCCAAGACGTCACGCTAGATTAAAACCTGATGAGGATGAATTTACAATCAAATCGAACTGATGAAAGAAAGATGTGAACTGTTAACTATCCTTTTTATATGGACTGTGACTGAATAGTGATTAAAGTGTTAAAGTGTCAAATTGTAATACCACTATACAGAGACCGTAATTATTTTCTATATATAGAGACTTTAACTTTCAAGCGTAAATATTATCAATTTGAGATTGTATTTCATATTGAATTTTTATAATTTTGCGGCCCCAACATGTTGTAAATGCGGTGCAAACAAAACGCGGGAACATCACTTATGTCTTATATTGTAACACAAAACTTTGTGACGTGTCACTTGTATACTTGGGCTTCTATAGATCGATTACACATATTAGAACATGCAACGTTTTCTTACTTAATTCACGTATTCCAGACAGTGATCCTAAGCAGGACTGGTCAATAAAGATACTTGTATAAAACTAGATATCACTGGAATCAGAATGTTCTCTAGTTTACAATGACATTAAAATGAAGTGCACTTTTAATATATTAACATGGGCGGAAAGATGCTTAATTTGAACATAAAAAAAACTGAAATCAGGTCATGTCCATATCCATGGAGACATGATACATGAACATTTTAAATAACATAAACTGTATGAAATTTATAAGTTTCAAAAAAATCTGGGTACGGTCGCCTGCTCATAAAAGAGCTACAGCGTCTTCAAATAAGTTTTCAACTTTCACTGCCAAAACAAAACAGGATAACTTTTTAAATTATTTCAATCATTCAACTTGTTTTAATTGAAAGCTCATAACTAATTTGTACAATCAAATACAAAAAAAAACATGATATTTTTTTACAAATTAAGTAAATGAAAAGGAGTTTTCCTCCATGGTTATTTTTAGTCGGGGAATAACTCCTAGTTTTTTTTTTATTTGAAACTGATGAATCTGTACACTATACTGATTAAAATTATGTCTAACTTTAAGGATTGCGACCATAACATTTATAGTGAAACTACACCTCATTTTTTATGTTGCGAAGTAGTGGCACATTGGCCAGTGGCAAACAGTTTAAATGACAAATTCCAAACATTTCCTGTATCACATTTTCATTAGTTTTACAAAGAAAATAAATTATAAATAAAGGCAACATTATTTGCAGCCGCTCTATTTATTATCATAAAATAGAGTTAAAAAAACTTTAATATTCTCACGGAGTCTGTTTTTCTATAAATCTAGTTGCTATGTACAAATCTGTTATTTTGCATTGAATACCAAACTGATAATAAATGTATACATGCCGTACACAAATTTTCAAAATTATTTTACTCCGGGGTGCAATCAACACTTTTGTCTATGACGTCATATTTTGAGGGACCATGCATTATTCTAATGTAATTTGGATGTAACTATTTTTTTCATTGGCTAAAAGTTGCCGTCAAATCCACAGTTGACCAGGCGTAACTAAGGAGGGACCCGCCATTTTGAATTGATTGAATCAACAAATGTTCGATTACTACTACATAATCGAAAATAAAACAACACCAACCTCGAATATGCCGTTTTAATGTAATTGTATCCCAATTTGAAGCGTACAGGTAACGTAATAACCTCCAGTTTGTAAGTTTTCATTTGTATGACGTCACGTTTAGCCATGACGTGTTTGTGCCAAAATCATTCATGAAGTATCGCGGCTTTTTTTCTTTGTGTCAAATTTAGACATTTTTTCAAGTTTTATCGTATTTTTTCTTTTTGTAATGCATTAGAATCGGAATAACAGTACTGTAGTTGAAGAGTTGCCACCGTCAATTTTTATTTGACGGTCGCAAATCTCCGTTTTACTGTCTCTGCTATGCGTCGCCAGTAAAACTTCATTTGCGACCGTCAAATCTACAATTGCCGGTGGCAACTCTTCAACTACAGTACTGTTATTCCTTAAGTGACCCTTAGTGCTGGACTGATCAATAAAGATAATTGTATAAAACTAGATATCACTGGAATAAGAATGTTCTGGACTTTACAATGACAATAAAAATAAAGTGTACTTTTAATACATTAAAAAAATTCCACCCAAAGAAGGCCTTAATTGAACACAAAAAACTAAAAGCAGGCCATGTCCATACCCATGAAGACACAATACCTGCAAATTTGACATATTCAAAACTGTATAAAATGTATAGGTTTTTACCTGGCCTTTTAAAGAATCTTGTTTCAGGGTACAGTCGCCTGTTCCGAAAAGAGCTACAGCGGCTGCAAATAAGTTTTCAATTTTCACTGCCAAAAAAACAGGATGTTTACAGTGTTTTCTCCCCTCAAAACGTGTATATTCAATATAATTTTTCAATTATTTCAATCATTTCAATCATTTAACCTGTTTTAATTGAAAGTTAATTAACTAATTCTAATAGTGTATTTTCTATTTAAATAACTATCAATTCCAGGTTTACTTACTATCGACGGCAGTCACTGATATATTACATAGAAAATCTCTATATAATATATCTATAGGGAAAATGGTACTATTTATTCTGCCATAGGCGACAAAATAACATTTTCTGAATTTACCACTTTTTATGATAAAAACCTAAATAAAACAGTTATATGTGGTGTACGACTTTTTTTTTTAAATTAAAGCCAAATAGTATCATGACCAACTTCCAACGGAGGTGGTTTATGTAATTCATGTCCACCGTCATTTTGCACCAAATTTATCAAATTTTGGAAGTCTTTTCGAATAATTCTCTAGGAAATATTTCAATAGGTTTCAAAATTTATATTGTTAAATATATACACACTGCAGTTATTCATAGTTCAATACAAAATATATTGTTTCCCTACATCCAATCACAGCGCTACTAAGTTGACTTCCGTCACCTGCCTTGGGTTCACAAAAAGCCAACTTAATGCTTGGAAAATGGAATGGTACCGTTTTCCCAGTAACCGCTGTGGATAAACTTAGAATTGATTGTAAATAGCAAATACACTTTGTTTTCATACAAAACTGTTTATAGGACCCTAAAGCACACATATGAAATCGAGGTCAATTAGTCCGAGATGAAGTATATAAATTGTTGTAGAATGCATTTTCCAAAACTATTTTATGACTGGCGAATTTTAGTCTTTATTCTAAACATGTTCATACCGTTGTGACAGGACAATTTTTTAGCCCTCCCTATTCTGAATACTATGATCATATATATTCTAAAAAATAAGTGTATTTGCTATTTAAATTACTTACAATTCCAAGTTTACTTATTATCTACGGCAGTCACTGATATATTATATAGATATTCCCTATATAATTAATCAGTGACCGCTGTGAATAAACTTAGAATTGATTGTAAATAGCAAATACACATTGTTTTCGTGAAAATAGTTGACCTGTCCCCAAGTCCAAAGGATTTCTATAGACTACAGATAAACAACCCTAAACGGAAGTCTATGACTTAAAAGTCCGTCCGATGACCAAAAAAAAAAACAATATCCAATGTTCTCCCAAAATAACCCAAACTGAATAATCATAAGCAAGGATGACAAATGCGACTATGAGGTCTTCTTGTTTAATATTAAAGATAATCAGTTCTACCTGTTTCAGGTGTTTAGAGTGTAAATTACTTCTTTTTCGAATATGACAAAGTAATATTCCTTATGTACAAATACATGCCCGCTCCTCGATTGTAACATTGTGTTGTACGAATGAGTTACATCAATTAAAGTATACAAGAGAGGGAAGAAAGATGCCAAAGGGACAGTCAAACTCATAAATCGAAAATAAACTGACAACTTAACGCCATGGCTAAAAATTAAAAAGACAAACAGACAAACAATAGTACACATGACGAAACATAGAAAACTAAAGAATAAAAAACACGAACCCCACCAAAAACTATGGGTGATCTCAGGTGTTCCGAAAGGGTAAGCAGACCCTACTCCACATGTGGCACCCGTCGTGTTGCTTATGTGATAACAAATCCGGTAAATAGTCTAATTCGGTAGGTCACATTCATAAAAGGGAAGGGGATTGTAGTTACGACGTAAGGAATATATCCGATATCATTTGTGAAACGGTTATTCCATAACGGTCAACCAACTCGTGATGGCGTCAGTAAAATTTACGAAGGGATGATTTCAACTTCACCATTTGGAACTCTTGGTTTAATAGCTTCCTTGTGAGCAGCAACCCTCTATAAAGAAAATCATGATAAGAAATGCAAGCACGGGAATAACGTATCAATTGGAAGATACTATTAAATACCCCGTATGCAGGTGCTGCTGGAATGTTGCTACTAAGAAATGGAAAGTTCACAATTGGAAAGCTTGAAATAATCTCTTTTGTCGTAAAGTTTTGTTTTCAACCGACCCTCATTGTCAATTTCTAGATGTAAGTCAAGATAAGAGGCCGACTTAATTGTATCTATAATATCCTTTATCTCTAGTTCGATGGGATAGATGCGTTCCACTGTATTCATGTACGATAATGTTTAAATTTTTGTATAAGCAGTGCAGTTTTAAAAGACGTTTTATTGAACATCAATTAAACATTGAACTTTTATATCAGACTTTAATGATCTGTAATGTTTTTCTACATTTTGTGATTTAGGGAAAGATGCCGAAAGACGTGGCCCAAAATGAGATCATCAAAAAGTTATTTAAGGTAAGGAAAACACATGCTGTTTTTTATATAAAAAAAAGAAGATGTGATATGACAGCCAATGAGACAACTCTCCACAAGAGACCAAATTTACACAGAAATTAACAACTATAGGTCACCGTGCGGCCTTCAAAAATGAGCAAAGCCCATACTGCATAGTCAGCTATAAAAGGTATCGAAACAACAATGTAAAACAATTTATAGACAAAAAATTAATGAAAAACAAATATGTAACACATAATCAAACGACAACCACTGAATTACAGGCTCCTGACTTGGAACAGGCACATACAAAACATAATGTGGTGGGGTTAAACATGTTAGCGGGATCCAAACCCTACCCCTAACCTTGGACAGTGGTATAAAAGTACAACCTAAGAACGAACTATAAAATTAATTGGAAAGGCTAAATTTATCGGATGGACAAAAATACAAGTGGACGTGGCCGGTTACTTTTACATCCCAACAACAAAAAGACACCAGGAACAGATATGAGAGTACTCGCAGTTAAATGACAGCTAGTTCAAAGCTTATAAAAAAAACATGCATCTAAGACTAAATGTAATTATAAAAATATGATATTCGTAGAGCATTTTCATATTTAAAAGATTTTCTTTAAACAAAATATCAATATTTTAATAACATAGTTTGGCATCTCATTTTATCTATTAAAGGTTTATATACAACTTCCAAATAGTTCCGAAGAGTTCTGTTTGTTTGTTCATTTTGCATTATTCTAGCATCAATTATTTGCATTAATTAGATATTCCGTATCTCGTGTAGTTTGCACAGATTTTCCGCTTAGATGATTTATATTAACGGGAACGTTTTTAAGTGAAATGTTTCAAGTTAGGAACAGGAAGGCGGAAAATGTACATACGCAATCACGAGTTGTTTGAACTTGATGGAATGTCTTTGTTACAGAAGAGTACTAAAATAGTTCAATTGCCGTTACCAAAATCCTGTTTTTTATATCCATGATTTTGACACTTATCACCTGATGTTTGTCTTTACACGAACAACACCATGTGTGCCACAAGTTGAGTATTAAAATGGTGAACCCCACTTCGTATGCAATAGGTGCTTCATGTACTGTTTAATTTTCCACCTGATTCTACCCTTGTTGATGATGCAGTTTATGTTGCTCTATCGTTTGGGTTTATTTTATTGGCGAAGTGGATTTGTTCCTATTTTCGTTTTTAACTGTAGGATCGTCTATTTTTATTTTCGAAAAGTGAATTTTGTATATCTTATAAACATGCTGACAACTTATAACAAGTTATATGATCTATAACTTAGTGGAATTACTTTGCAGAATCGAATCATTAAGTAATTATTAAAAGTATGTACATTTGTTAAAAAGTGATGAAAGACTGACTTTTTATCTGTATTGCAGAATTACGAAAAGACTCTTTTAGCAGGTGAGTAAGTTACAAATATTGATCAATGAATCTTTTTGGTTGGTGATCGAGTCAATTTTACTAAACATCTAACTTATCATATATTTATCATAAAATATAATTTCATTACCTCACTCCGCGTTTAGAGGGAGGAGTATGAAATCTTATACTTGTAGTACTTAATAAGAAACAGCTTTATATGTTTTTGTCTTGGATTATTATGATATTCACATACATTTTGCAAAGTGGACTCAATCAAAGTATTGGCAAGCCGGAATAAGAGGAGATGTATGTAATGTGCAAACAGATAGAGTAGTTATATTTGGAACATCATAGTATTGAGGCGAGGTTAATCTAAGGAGGTAAAGCACAAATAGCAAACCATGTCGATAAGGAATAATGAGTTGGTCATGTCAGTAAAATAAAATGAAGGGTTCACTTGTATTTTTACAATAAACGTTAGTGTTGGTGACAGTATTTGATTATGAATGATATGACGTCCATCACACTGAACTAGTATACATTTGTTAAGGGGCAAGCTGAAGGACGCCTCCGGGTGCAGGAATTTCTCGCTGCCTTAAAGACCTATTGGTGACCTTCTGCTGTTGTTGTCTGTTCTGTTGTCGGGTTGTTGTCTCTTTGACAAATTCTACATTTCCATTCTCAATTTAAAGTATATTTCATAAACACATTTACAATTAGGGATCAGAACCAAGCAGCATGTGGTTATGTTAATCTGTGTCTTTACGTTTGAATTAGCTTTGGAACGTACTGTACATGTAGCTCATGTTCGTCATTTTGTCCAAAAATATCATTTGAACCAATGAGCTAGGTTATTGCATCGTAGTTCGGTAAATATTGGGTGTACGTTTAAAAAAAATATTACCAAACCATGAGTTGTCCCCTTCACGCCAGAACAGAATGATCTAGGGTTTCTTCTACGAACCATGCTTTGATAACAATGATGTTAAATTTTCAAATGTCATTGTCAACAACGATTTATGTAACAGGAAAAAAGTATCTGATTAAGATGAGATCAAGTTTACTCCCAATTTGTACTCTGTATGTTACAATTTTAAGAAGGCTCGCGGGTACAAAAATATCAGCAAAAAATTAAACATCTTTTTTTTTCATAACAAATTTTATTTATTACACTGTTAGTTATCACTTTATGATACGAAAAATATATTCGGTTTGGCCCCAGATGACTTTTAAAATGTTTATATCGTTGAAAAGGCTCCAAATTATCTCCCTTTGGTGCAAAAATGCAATTTTTTTGGCATTAAAATTGAAGTTTCTTTTTTTTACTCATCGGTGACCTATATTTTTTATTATTGTTTTCAAATACGCTTTACATTAACTAAATAATTGTAAAATTTAAGCGATTTCTGTAATTAAGTTCTTTTTTTATTTCGATATTACCTCTTTTTCTCCTATTAGTTCAACAGAAAAAAGCACCTTTACAAAAATGAATGCTTCATTGAAAGGCAGATTGTGAGCGTACATTGTCGGTGACTTCTCTTTTTTATTCTATTTTTCTATTAGGTATAAGATAAAGTTCATTTATACAAAAAAATAGCGAATTCTAATATTAAAAAAATGATTTATACCTGCCAGCCCCATTAATAGACAAAAGAAAATTTCCTTATTCAACGGTTTGAGCTTTCTTAAAATCATTTGATCATCAATGTTTGAAGTGTGTAAACATGGGTGAAAACTATTTAAAGCTGATTGCAGAATAATAATGATTTTTTTCTGAAGCCATCTCCATTTTTTTGTTACGACGCGGCCCAATTTGTGGTAGCTAACTTCATGAAAGGAATCATAACGAACAACGAATGCATTCAAAACTACAAATTGTACTAAAGATATGAACTGGTCAGAAAATATAACATGTTTTGAGTTGTATGAAATTTTAAATGATGTGATATGTTGAGAGTAATGGAGGGGGGATTTTTTTCTGCATGTTCTATGAACCGTGTATTCTTACTGCAATCATATGATGTAATTTTTATAATATTGAAATAAGTTGCAGGCCTTGGCAAGTTATAAAATTGAGAAAACAAAATAAAACATACATCTTTTTGTCGAAAATTTGAGGCTGAACATTGAGGATTTGAGAGATTTTGTAAAAAAAGTTAGGCAGTGTTATAAAAATGCTGGAGTAGATATTCTTGGTCGTTAATTTATAAGATTGGGTTCAATCAGAAGTGACCAGAGGGAAAAAAATAACTCCCTAAAAAAATGATGATATAATTATTCAAGCCTTGCTTGACATTGTGGACAAGATGCTCAAAGTGGCATATTTTAAACACCATACCTATGGAAATGTCATCTTCTTATTTTTCTACATTAGCTGCATTTTGTCATGCTTTCTCTAAATTTAAATATATGTCACCGTGCTGGATTCGAAGACAAAAGCGATATGTCCTAAAAATTGCGTCCCCCTTGGTGACCTCAACGTAAGCGCGAATATATACGACATCGTTTGCAGACAATGTCGACGTCTCCTGTTAATTATCTCTGAAAGTAATCGGCGTCATTTTTCAGATGTACAAATATTCACATAAATTTTTCAGATGTATAAATATTGCTATAATTTGGTAATATTGTTTTCAGAAATAAAACCATGTCATTCATTAATACCTCTATCTGTCTGAATATCCGTTCGCCGTAGTCGGGTTAATGATTACAGTTGAAAAAAATGAAGGCTTTCACCGTTTTTGACGATTCTTAAAGTTTACTTGTATATATTCATTTCTAATAAATCACAGTTTAAAGATTACCTACATGTACATGAAGTCTTATCCTGCAGATGGAACTTGTCAGAAAACATTCACACAAATCTTATAAAGCAGAATCTTCAAATTGCTAATGAGTTTTGCGTACCTGAGAGAGAAACTATACCACAACTTTGGAACTTTTTCATAATTTTTCATAACTTTTGATTTGGCAAAAACCATCGAATTAATATTTCTTAATAACTTGACATGTTACCTTTACACCCTACCATCACTTTGGATTTGTTGTTGTTCTTCTCCTATCTTTCAACACTATACTCTCCCAAATAACGATTGTAAAGCAAGTCACTTTTAATCATTTATTGGCTTATACCAGTGTAAATTTTCCACTATGTATTAATGTTTTTAAAGGGAGAAAAGAGGGGGGGGGGAGTTAAGATAAAAATCCAACTACCTCTCTTATAGCGTAAATTTATTAATTAAATGAATATACATATATATCTTTGTCCATCGGGCGGGGTACATGAAATATCGCACGTCCGTTACCATCTCTGTCTTTCCGGGTTTTTTTTAGATTTTTCAAATGTACAATTCTTGACGATTTTAAAAATCTTACATTGTATGGGCACAATCCAAAGTCAGTCCTTTTCAACTACTTTTTAAAAGATTAATGCCATTTTGAAAATATTGATTATAAAAAATAAAAAATAAAATCACAAAAATACTGAACTCAGAGGAAAATCAATTAGGAAAGTCCATAATCACATGGCAAAATCAAATAATAAAACGCATAAAAAACGAATGGACAAGAACTGTCATATTCCTGACTTGGTATAGATTATATTTGAAATTGTATCGTATTTGCCGTTGATTCGTCATTTCTCTAACATATATTTTAAAGAAAAACATAATTGCTGGTTATTGCACTTTGTTGGATAGAATATGTGCAAGGTGGAGAAAATTGAAAATTTGTTCTTTTATTAAATTTGTAGCATTGTTAATATTATCGACATACCATTACTTATTTAACATAAATAAATGGAAGAACTTGTCCCGTCAGAAAATTTACTTATTCATGTACTTAAACATTTTGGTATTAGTTTTTTAAACTCAATTGTATTCTGCACTGTAATGAAATGTCAGAAAATCGGTTCCAAATCACATTTGATCATGAATGATGAGTGGTCATAAAAGTGATAATTTCCATGCATTGTATTGTTAACACTAAAAGGGTCAGTCGTCTTGAGATTGCTCGCTATACGTTATTTAGTTGAAAATCTCACGAAACAGCAGAAACAGTTATAAATATGTTCAATTAAGTGACGTTTTGCTGGAATTCGAACGTTTAACGTCGCGACAAGAGTTAACTCTCATGAAACTGTATTGAGTGCCCTTAAGCTATGCAACAACCACCATTATTCAAGGAATGCTGATTATCTTCGAGATGCACATGGGGTTATCACAGAAAATAAAACGCTACATAACACATTGTTGTACAGTCTATAAAAAAGTCTACGGGATTTCAATGCTTCTCAGTATACAAATATTTCGTAACTCGTACCACCTTATTCTGCACTTGTACTTTATATGTACATGTACTATTGTGACAAACAAATTAGAGTAAATGTGTCTTCGTAGAGGTTCACGTTTATAATTATCACATTCAAATACTCCTTAGTTCGTTTTACATAAGCATTCTAATTATATTCATATTGACCAATGCGTGCGTATCTGACGAATTCTAAGGATCATCGATCACTGAGCAATCAACCATAAGTTACCGATAATTTACTGATCAGTCAAGGTCGCGTCAAACAATACCGCATAAGGTTGCAAGGAACCGTTAACCATATTTTATCGAATGTAGATACAGACTTGATTATCTATATTTTTATCATCTGAGAACCAGATACTCCATAACGGTCAACAAACTATTGATGGCGTCAGTAAAACTTACGAAGGGATTATATATTGGATAATAATAGATTATTGTTAGTTGAATAATGTGGTACGTCCTATCTTTTGCAGTCCAAATAATTATCAAATTGTCTTTCAATACCATCATTCCCGAATATATTGAGTGTGAATTTCCATTGCCTACGACGTGTCTCGGTACTTTGTCCATCAAACAGCCATGAAATCTACTCATTTGTATGCCATTGTTTCGCTGAAATATTGTGTTTTGTTTTGTCGTTTGTAAGCACATTAATTATGAAATTCCATACCATTATTGTCATGAAAATTATTTGGACGAGTATTTTAAAAATAATTGTATAAAGTTCGAGATTGCATACTAATTAAGTATTCTTGTTTGAACATGTCCTGTTTCAATGCATGTTGGCGTTTGTTTTTGTTGCACTTCGGTGGTCCTGTTGTTCCATTTGTTTTCCTCTTATAGTTGATGTGGTTTCAAGCCCAGTAGTCAGCACTTTTTTGTGCTGACATGAGTTATCATTGATATTGTTATATTTATAAATTAACATTAAAATTTTGAATCTTTTTCGAAATACCAAGGCTTTTCTACCTCAGGCATAGATTACCTTAGCTGTATTTGGCAACACTTTTAGGAATTTTGGATCTCAATGCTCTTCAACTTTGTACTTTATTTGGCTTTTTTAAACATTTTTGGATACGAGCGTAACTGATGAGTCTTTCGTAGACGAAACGCGCGACTGGCGTATGTATAAATTTTAGTCTAGGTATCTATGATGAGTTTATTTCCTCTGTTTAGTTTGTAACCTTGATTTAATTAATGACTTTCTAACATCAGTATACTACTGAAGCCTTTATTAAGGGAGTAATAAATTAAGAAAAAATATGCTTATTTACGACTTAAGTATGGCTCCACCTAAGAATCATGCAGAGGGTAATACAGTGTGAGTTGTCAAATTGACTTTTTTGTGCTTCATATGTTCTATTTTGATAAAGAAAATAAAGAAAATAACAATTACACATGTGTTCGTTTCTGTGTGTGTTACATTTTAACGTTGCGTCGTTTGTTTTCTCTTATTTTTAAGTGTAAATTCACATTGCGATAAGAAGTGTCACGGTACTTGTCTATCCCAAATTCATCTATTTGGTTTTGATGTTATATTTGTTATTCTCGTGGGATTTTGTCTGATACTTTGTCCGTTTCTGTGTGTGTTACATTGTAGTGTTGTGTCGTTGTTCTCCTCTTATATTTAATGCGTTTCCCTCAGTTTTAGTTTGTTACTCGATTTTGTTTTTGTCCATGGATTTATGAGTTTAAACAGCGGTATAATACTGTTGCCTTTATTTGTACATCTGGTTGCTATGGTAACGATGGCACCATAACAACCCTTTAATTTCAGTCCTAAAACCTTAAAAATTTCTGTTTTTCATCACAGATTTTTTTATAAACTGCTAATTAATTAAGATAAAAACAAATATTTGTTATCATAGTTCCACATTTGTTCTAAAAATTAAAGTTGATAAACAGAAATTGCAACTATGGTAACTCTTGTTTCCATGTCAACCGATTGTTGCAGTTTTTCATTTTCTTAAAAGGAGTGAAAATTACGTTTTTCAAATTCTATTTTCTTCCAAGAACGGGGTCCTATGGATAACCTGTTTGTTTGCATTTGTTCATTGGACCTTCGTCTATAACATACCAAAAATAATCGTTTGTAGCCTTCTTTAGATTTTTCAGATTTTTTTGTCTAATTTTTTTTTTTTTTGCATTTTTTTTTACTTACAATAAGCTAAAATATTTTCATGTATTTATGGCACAATTCATTTGAATGTTTCTTTTTAGCTTGTATAACACCTAAATATTGAAACAAAGTAAAGAACACAGTTACTTATTTATCATTATCTTCAAATCAAACTACCAGTTTCCATGGAAACAGTATACACCGATTTGAGAATTACTTATTTTTGATAAATGTATGCTTTATAATAATAAAATTTTAATCAAGCATTAATTTTTTTTTTATTTTTCTCCATGTAATACATTGAAACATCAAATTATTCAAAACAATGAAATAAAGTTGAGAAGGAAATTTGGTCGTCATGGAGACAAATGCCTAGATTTACAAAATTTTCCTTTAAAATCACTTAAACAATATTTGTTCAAACTGTCATTTTCTGTACAAAATTATTGTAACGAGCAAAAATATTAAATATTGATGCTATACTTAAATCTTTCAAACAACCCTTTGAAGATATTTGTCAACCCCCCTCCTCCTGGATGTTAACTCTGACAGTTAAGCTTTATAATTAATCAATGAAAGTTTTTCAGATATGTTTGACAGTAATGTAGTGCAAGAAATAGCCTTTTAATCATTAAAAAATGAAATTATTCCTTAATTTTTATCGAGAATTCAATGTGAAATTTGGACAAGAAAAGGGGGGTATGTACCCTATCAATATAGAAGTAATGGTTCAAGATAAAGCTCAACACTGTTTCTAAAAAGGACAACAAATTGGTTGCTCTATAGGATCAGAATACACATGTATCTCATCAACTAAACATTTTTTAAAGATCCATGACAATGAGCCATTTCGGTTAAAGTCAGACAGACCTGTACACCTTACAATTGTTCACTTCAGTACACTAAAGTAGTTATATCTTGTTTTGCTTATCTATAATACTAAAATAGCGAGGTCCAATTTGTCAGCCGTCATGGTGTAAAAACGACAAATCAAATATTCAACTTTGTATATAACTAATATAGGACAATGGTTTTGATTAGAAATTACACCAGTCAAGACCCTTGTGTTTGTCACATAATTAATATTGCCAATAATTAACAAGTTCAGGGTCGAATCCGATACCAATACCAATAGTATATTCAGTTTATTTTTTAATCAACAGTATGGACGTATATAAGTTATAAACAAAGTTGAACCAATAATTGATAAGTTCCAGGTCGCTGAGTTCAAACAAAAAGATTTTTAAAGCAGAGAAAAACTGTGCATCTTATAATCGGTATGACTTTATCAGATGACAATACTAATACTAAAATAAGGCTTACGCATAGTTATATACTTTAATGCAGTCACAGACTCGCGATATCACGGGTGTGTTCTGGTGATAGTTGAAAAACATACTAAAAAAACAAAACTTAACATTGACCAATGAATCATGAAAATGAGGTCAAGAGCAGATCAAACTACCTAGTAGGTATATTTTTTATGGTTTTGTTGAAACATGAAAGTGTTGTCAAGGAAAAGGGACATCTGACAGAAGAAAACTTCTTAGCATAAGGTATCTGCATAAAAGGTTTGACGCATCCATGTCTTCTCCCCTCTAAAATATAAAGCTTCATACAAATAGTTTACACTGCTACAGCCAGATAGTAATCAATAAATATGTCACCGAGGGCCAGTTTGGCATACTTTTTGCTAGGGGGGACTAACTATGCATGCTTGACCCATGAGACCGGGGGTCAGTCCATAAATAGACTTACGACAGACAAGTGGCAAAGTTAATATTCTAAACGTTTAACAATTTAATAAATAATAATATATGCCAAAGATAATTCCAAATAATTAAAACAAATTCACTAAAGAATTTAAATGTCACTGTTCGTAAGAAGTGTCTAATCACTTTTGTATAATCACTAGCTGGAATTGTCCGAAACGCACTTGTAAGATGAAATTGTCCAAATAGTTGTATTCCTTAGATAGATCTGGATCTGGGGTTGAAGATTTTGATCCGATGAGTTGTTGGTCTTTCCTTTGTTGTCGGGTTGATGGCGTTCCAATGTTTCAGATGATCGATAGGCAATCTTTTGTTACTGATCGTTGAATTACCAAGACTGGAACAAGACGGTACTCTGCAGGATCACTCCAAACTCCTTCACGCTTCTACTTGTTTTAACGGTGACTGTGACTTAGTGCCGTATTAGAATTTCTATGTACTATTTATACCAAAACTGAAAAGAGATCTATGTGACAAGTAAATTCCTCATTGATTCGAGTAATAACATGAAATGATAAAGTTAAAATATGAATAGTAAATTAATTAAAGATGACAATTAAAGGATTAAAATGAGTTATCAAATGACATCTGTCTGCCTAATTAACAAATTGAACAATTAGTTGTTATTCTCAAAAACATATGTGACATATTCAAATATTTCTAATTAGTTTGAAGGTAATTAAATTAAGATAAGTTCAATGAGAATTTAATAAGAAAACTGTAAATAAATATAATTCTTATGGAAAACAATATTTTGATTACAAACTTATTCAAGATTAAAAATTAAGATATGAAATTAGAAATATGATACAAATACTAAAAATAGTTTTAAAAACCTGGAAGGGAAAATGCACCTATGACAAATCTTTAAGTCTCCAATATATAGGACTCTATTTTCACAGGCAATACAAACATCAGTTAGCATTATTTTCTTTATAATTCTATAAAATTTTTGTTTTTACAAATAGTCAATCAAGTCTTTTCCTTTAAAGATGCAGAAACACACAAGCCAATTCAGTCCCTTCTAAACAAACCACTTGAAGGATTATGTACTTTTACATAATGTCTGTATAGAAATCAAAAGGATCAGTTCAGTTGACAAATATGAACAAGAGAACAAAAGTGGCACAATCTACTAACAGTTATCTATTTGTTTTGACAACTAAGTTGTCTGATAAAAGAGTGTCTTTAAAAAAATATTTTCTATTGGTTAATTACCTTGTATACAACATGTACAATGTATCACTTTCTTCATAGTTTAAATTTCTGCTCTAGTAACTTTAAATGACACTGGATGACTGGTAGAAGGTACCTTAAAAACAGATTAATAATAAATATTCATAAGATTTTTAAATTAAATATAGAATATGGAGTTTATTATGGCTTTCATTATCACTGAACTACATTTGTAGTATATGTATTTGTTTAGGGACCAGTTGAAGGACACCTCTGGGTGCGGGAATTTCTCACTGCATTGAAGACTTACGGGTGACCTTCTGTCTGTTCTATCATGTGTCTATGGTCGGGTTAGTGTCTCTTTAACACATTCCCCATTTCCATTCTCAATTTTAACCTTCATACCTTTTCTCAAAACATATTTTTGTATATATATTAGCTTAACTAGGAAAAGGAAAAAAAGTGAAAAAACAAATGCAATTCCAAAATTCCTAAAAGTGAGTCTGGCAACAGTAATTATAAGCGTAATATAGAGTCAGTGATGTCCACTGTAATATATTTCAAAGAAAGATACAGTAAAAAAATGTATGTTTAATTTCAGTTGCTCACTCTGACATATTAAGAAATTGTTTCATGCAATCCAAGTCCTGGTCTTTCATTGTCTTTGTGGAGTTGCATCCATAAATCCCCAATATGCAACTACATGTAAATGACAAAAAAATATAACATAAAAGATAACAAGAAAGCACACAAATTACACACTTACATTGACTAATAAATCCTTTAAAAGTAGCCTTAAAAGTATGTAATACGTATAATTCAGTGCATGTGGTTTTCCTTTGTTTATGTACATGTACTAACTAAATGTTGTACATATATCTTGTATATCATACCGGTATTTGTTTTTTATAGAAAAAACATGGATATAAATCAGACCGTTTAATAGTTTTCTGTTTGGAATGCTTTACATTTGTTATAACTGGGTTATTTAGATCTTACTATACAGTATGAATTAACTCATTGTTGAAGAATGTATAGTGTTAATGACAGTAACATAGAAAGTATGTGATTGTCAATTGATCTCTAGCATATCTACCTGTTATCATGGTAATAAAGAATGCTTTCATTACTATCCGGTCGGTTCGCCCTAATAACATGTTTACCCTGGGTTCATTCGCCCATAAAGTCTGTTCGCCCTACTCAAAAAAATAATATTGAGAGCATTGATCATGAAGTTGAATAAAGATATTTTTATTCTTTAGATTTATGAAAACTATAACATAGAAATATTTAAAAGTTGAAGGCTTGTTTTGGATCAATTATTGATCAATGACATAACAAATCAAAGGAAAAATAATAAATTCGTTTCGGCTACACAAATATAAGGGTAATTTTTCAACAAAATTTCAACATATTCTGTTCACATAATAAACAAAGAAACTAGAAAACATTTTGGAAAAAAACAGATCAGGGCGAATGAACCCTGGGCGAACAGGTATCAGGGCGAACGTGAATCAGAGCGAACGACAATCATTCCAAATCTTCCTTTTTGTATATTTCAAATATTTATGTTTATCTAATATTAATTCAAATTCAAAGTTTTATTGCCATATAAACTTTACAGTTTGTGACATATAATAACAACAAAAACAAATAAAGACAATAACTAAGTAACTCAATATATATACACAAATTCAGGTAAATATTAAAGGGTCCCCTGTCCTCAGTTCCATTGACTTTTTTATAAAGGATCCTAGTTTATTCACTTGTGTCTTCGTTGATGTGTTAAGTATATATATAACTTTGCCATTGTCATTGAGATTAGCAAATGGATTACTTTCTCTGTTAATGCAATTAAAATATGTTAATCTAATATTTGAATTATGAGAACAATTTATTAAGAAATGTTTCTCATCATCTAGTACTTTGCATTTTTTGCAAAGTCTCTCTTCGCGAGGAATTTTAAAATGCATTCCTTTTTTCAATTAATAATGAATGGTCACTGATTCCATGTTTTGTAATTAATTTTCTAAATTCAAAGTTTGGGTTAAAGAGGTAAGATTTGATCAATAGCTTTGGCTCAAGTCCTTTATAAAAAGTTAATTTACTTTTATCATCAATAGATTTCAACTTATCCAACAACAGGTTGTTGTAGTATTAATAAAATTAAAATAAATAATTTAACTAAACAAGCTAACTGTCATGACTACATGTCTAGCATTTCACTGGGACCAGCAACTTGAAAGCTATTGGTCACATACATGTACATGGAACCCAGTAAACACTTGAACTAATACTATTAAATTGAGTCCTTGCCCCTTCCCCTTTCCAAAAAATAAAAATATCCTATTTTATGAATGTACTTTTATTCCAAATTTAAAACTGGGAGAAGTATTTTGTATTCCTTCAGGCTCCTTTGGCTATGAACAGGCCTCTGAGTGTCTGTATTTTGTCTTCATCCTCATGTCAAGTTTCCATTTGTATCTTTTAATTACTCTGTTGAAACTCTATACCACGTTTGTAAGAGTGTGGTATATAAACTCTGAGTGAAATATAAGTAGTAAACATCCATTCTCTGTGGGCAACACTATAAACAAGTCTGCTTTCTTTAGTTGTTATAATCTTGATTGTAGTAATTTGTACGGAGCCATACTTTTCAGTCCTAAAGCCTATTTCAAATTATATTTTACATCTCTGTGTCACAAACTTAGCTTTAGTTGTGTATGTAGAGTAACATTAGTAAAGAACACAACTAGAGTTTCTTTGATGACATCTGCATATTGTATGATAAACAGCATCGTAAATTTGCCTCTACATGTAGTGATTCAGAACCGGAAGTGATAAATTGTTTACAAGACACGATGCACTGAACAACAGTCATCAGTAAAAATGATTTATCTATACAATTTAACGCAATAAACAATGAATCTTTACTAAATTAAACAATATCTCAACACTGTTAATTGCAGTTTTATAAAAAATGCAAAATACATTATGAATTTTTTTGTTTTACTTGTTTCTGTATTACTTGTTTTGAAGTTCAACCAGAGTTGTCTTTCTTGAAATAGTAAGAAAAAGCGGTTAATTTAAAATGAAAATAACTTTTTATTGATAATAGCTTACAAATATAATGTTTTAATATGTTGTTTGGGAGATTCCATATTTTCTGAAATGCTAAATGGTTAACTACAACTCGCCTGCTCACGGCAGATATATGTTATAGCATCCATCATATTTCCAATACTTATATAAAAAAAAAGCATGCCCATCTGAATTTATATTAGGGTATAAATGACATTAGTAGTAGGCATTAACAATTATGGTTGAAAATATGTTAATTTTTACTCAACATGCCAAAATATGTCACATAACCAAATATCAAGCATATTGGTTACATAGGATAAATCACTTTTTCTTCATTTTGCATGATTCTTTGGTGGAGTCATACTTAAATTGACCATCGTAACTGCAGGCTGAAAATTATTTGTTGCATAAGCCAATACCTAATCATACTGTTTTTTGAATCAGTGACAATGTTTCGGTATTATTTGATATTTATCATTTAAGTTTCCGTGAGCATTCCCAACATACTTGGTCCACATATTGCGGAAAAAAAGGCACGAAAGATAGCAGAGGGACAGTCAAACTCATAAATCGAAATAGAAAATGACAACGTCATGGCTAAAAAATAAAAAGACAAACATGCAATCAGTAGTACGGAAGACATAACATAGAAAAAAGTCTCAGCAACACAAACCCCAACGCACACTGGAGGTTCTCAAATGCTCCGGAAGGATAAGCAGATCATGCACCACATGCGGCACATGTCGTGTTAGGTAGCAATACACATTTAGGAGTTTGGTTTCGCATTTTGGCCACGGTGGATTTTTCAAATATGAAAGTTATTGAGTAATAAATTCATTTTTAGATATATAGATAGATAGATCGATAGTTTATTCTCATAAAACCATGCAAGTGCAAAGATTACAGAGAAGTTAAAAAAAGAATATATATACACAAAAATAAAAACTACATTAAAAAGACATTAAAATCAAAATTTTGGATGAGATAACATATAAAAGAATATATATATATATATAGACTTATATAGTAAAATCAAATGTGAAAGCTAAAATTGTATAAAAAAATAGACAGTGATTGCTAATTTGTACTTTTAAGATGGTTTATAAGAACATCAAGATCATTTTTTACTTGTTTAATGGGATTTGTTGTGTTTGACTCTCCGTATTTTCATAGTAACCCTAGTCGTCGGTCCAGAAATTAATTTAATATTTACAAACACTTTTTTTTCTACAAAATATATGCAAACAGTTTTAGAAAAGGTATTACTTGAAGCGATTGAAACTCTACTTTTGGTCAAATTATGGGGAAATATGTGACATCTCCCCCCCTCCTTTTGCAATATTTTATAACATAAAAATGCAGATTGTTGTCATGGTTACACCAAAATGAAACCATATTTTACCATTTTATAACTGGATATAAGGTCTATGACGATTCTGATTACATATGTATGCACATATATGACACAAACAATAAGCTTAATATTGCAAGAAAGCAATAAAAAAGGGATGGTAAAGTTTAGGAGGGAAAATATTGTTTCCTTACTGTTTATTGCTACCTTACTCATTTTTCTATATACAAACCCGATAAATAGTCTAGTGTGGTAGGTCTCATTTTTGATGAAAAGGGAAGGGAATAGTAGTTACGCCAAAAGGAACATATACGATATCATCTGTGAAACGGTGGTTATTCCAACTCGTTATAGCGTCCGTAAAATTGACGAAGAGATGATTTCACCTTCACCATTTCGAAGAACTATTGATTTTAGCCCTTCTGAGAGCCCTCTTTCAAGGACATCATGATAGGAAATACAAGCCCGGGAATATCGCATCAATTGAGAGACATTTACGCCGTATGCAGGTACTGTGGGAGAACTATTAGATTAAAATTAAACTTATAGAAAAATCTGACCATTATAACATTTTTGAATTTAGGTCTTCCCATTGAAGTAAAGAAATTGGATAAGCAATCAGCGCAAGTGTTCTCTAATCTAATGAAAAAAGAAAGCTACTTTCACTTTGAATCAAGGGTCATGTTTGCTGGCGAACAAGATACAGGGAAGACAACCATAGCCAGATATCTGGTCGGAAAGAAGCCAACTAAAAAGAGGGAGTCAACTGATGGGATAGAACTATACAATGGTCTTGCATATGTTGATCGTGAAACGAATACTTGGCTTGGGGGACAGCAAGGTAAGCCCTTATCGATAAAACACAATGCAATGCATATTTTAATGTGCGTATTGTTATTCTTTTACTTTTCTACATTGGCTAGAGGTATAGGGGGAGGGTTGAGATCTCATAAACATGTTTAACCCCGCCGCAATTTTGCGCCTGTCCCAAGTCAGGAGCCTCTGGCCTTTGTTAGTCTTGTATGATTTTAAATTTTAGTTTCTTGTGTATAATTCGGAGTTTAGTATGACGTCCATTATCACTGTACTATTATGCATATTTTAGGGGCCAGCTGAAGGATACCTACGGGTGCGGGAATTCTCGCTACATTGAAGACCCATTGGTTGCCTTCGGCTGTTGTTTGCTCTATGGTCGGGTGGTTGTCGCTTTGACATATTCACCATTTCCTTTCTCAATTTTAGATGTCTGGAATTACTCACAACGACATCATGTATTTTCAAAAATTACTGCCAACATTTGTCCCTACAATTTTCTTACGATTGTTAGTGTTCATCGATGGCATGTACCTTGGTTCAATGATGCGAATATTGTTTGGGAAATTAACAAGTAATCATGGTAATATAATGTAGGAATGTTTTAGTATGTACTTTAAATGTGTTTATGTTTTAATACACATCAAAACATGTTATTGGAACATGCAGATAGGATTTTTTTCTATTCATTATTCTTAAGAGATTCAATTTAAATTTTATTAGATGTATTTTTTCGGGGCCAATGTATCCGATAGATAATAGTTTTAAAGGTATTGAAAATGTACAAAGCTAGGAGTTAGAAGTACACCTTAGTCAAACTCATAAATCGAAAATAAACTGACAACGCCATGGCTAAAAATGCCAAGGACAAACAGACAAACAATATTACACACGACACAACATAGAAAACTAAAGAATAAACGAACCCTACCAAAAACTTGGGGTGATCTCAGGTGTTCCGGAAGGGCATGCTGATCCTGCACCAAATGTTGCACCCGTCGTGTTGCTTATGATATATCAAATCAGGTAAATGGTCTAATTTGGTAGGTCACGAGTACGAGAGAACATGTACGAATGAAACGTATTCATTAGTTTATATAAACGCAATACGATGGATCAGAGGATATGTTGCTGCTGAGAATGGAAATTTGACTGCTGAAAAAAATCAAACTATCATTTTTTTTTATGTTTATAGTTTCGAATCTGTGTTAATATTGAAACAAACATAAAAATGTGGTAACGATCTTTCATCTTCAAATGTATTTTGAGGTTTACGAAGATAAAGAAAAAACCATCAAGATGATGTAGATAATTAAGTAATACAAATCATTAATATATCTTAATTTGAAATTAAAGAAGTTGACAAGATTATTTTTGTATGTTTTGAAATGGTTCTGTATGCGGTCTGCGTCATATGATTAAACACACAGGTCAACCAGTAGTGGTACATTATCAAAACTTACTTAAATAAGGGATGTCTATTGAAATAACAATCAACCAATTGAAGTCCAGCGATTTGATGTTTTATGTTTGGTAATTTTACCGTGGGAATTAAAATAAGATTTGATATGACCTAAGAGAAGATATCAGTAAAATTGAGAAAGGAAATGGAGAACGTGTCAAAGAGACAACAACCTGACCATTTAACAAGACAATGGCAGAGGGTCACCAATTGGTCTTCAATGAAGCGAGAAATTCCCGCAACCGGAGGCGTACTTCAGCTGGCCCCTAAACAAATATATATACTGGTTCAGTGATAATGAACGCCATATTAAACGCCAAATTATACACAAGAAACTACAATTAAAAACAATACAAGACTAATATAGGCCAAAGGCTCCTGACTTTGGACAGACGCAAAAATGCGACGGGGTTAAGCATGTTTAAGGGAACCAGAGACGTTTTGCTCGGACACACACTCCATAATCTAGAATATTATAAAAGAATAAACCTGAAGCACGGGGAGGCACTCCACTGTCTCCACGCGGCACAAAAGACAAACTTTTTAAACTAAAAAATTGAGAATAGAAATTGGGAATGTGTCAAAAAGACAACAACCGGATTACTTTCTTAATAAGAATCTCTTTTAAAATAGTTATCAAAGGTACTGGGATTACAATTTAGTACGCCAGTCGCGCGTTTCGTCTACATAAGACTCATCAGTGACGCGCATATCAAAATATTTATAAAGCCAAACAAGAACGAAGTTGAAGAGCATTGAGGATCAAAAATTCCAAAAAGTTGTGCCAAATACGGCTAAGGTAATCTATACCTGGGATAAGAAAATCATTAGTTTTTCGAAAAATTTAGAGTATTGTAAACAGGAAATTTATAAAAATGACCACATTATTGATGTGTATGTCAACACTGAAATGTTGACTACTGGGCTGGTGATACCCTTGGGGACGAAACGAGACGACGTGATCTAGCTCTCAACCGAGAATAGGGAAATAAGTGTTAAGCGAACAAACATCAACAGTTTTGATATCATTGCAATATAGTCATCATTTTATTCGAAGATTTCTTTAAAGATGTTATCTGAATGCTGACCTGCTATTTTTGTTCGTAAAATAGGTAGCACCTTCATAAATATAAACAATGCAATTACCACTAGGAAGTCCCTTTTCAGTTAAAGTTGTGCCACTTTGACTTAAAATAAAATAGATCCAAAAATTAAAAGTTCCTATGCATCCTTCGCGGCATTGTTTCAATTTTTATATGCCCAAATCTCCAAGAGTTTAAAATTATACTCAAATTAAGTACTACCCCTCCCTTCACTTCGGGTCTTATACAAAAAAAACTTTTTTGATTTTTAAATATTTTGAAAATTAGACTGCGAATATTGTCTGCTTAAATATATGTAAAGCAGATAAAACTGTGTATCTTATAATCGGCATGACTTTATCAGATGACAATACTAATACTAAAATAATGCTTGCGCATAGTTATATACTTTAATTCAGTCACGGACCCGCAATATCACGGTTGTGTTCTAGTATATATATATTTAAGTACGTCTGAGCCAGTGACAACTCTACAACAGATTTATCAATCGGCTCACCAGCAGTGACGGCGATACAAGGCTGTGTACATTATGTATATACAACTCGTCTGTACATCAATGTTAGATCTGTAAATTTGCTTTCGCAAATTTTGTGTTCTTGCGAAAGCAAATTTACAGATCTAACCTTGTTGGGTTGATGTTTAGAAGAGTTGTATATGTTAGCGGCAATAAGTGAAATTAGGCATTAAGCTTTAATCCTAGGCAATAAGCTAACGCCTAGGCATTAAGTCTTATGCCTAAATGATGTTAGGCATTAGTCTTAAATCCTAGGATTTAAGCTTAAATCCTGAAAAATGTGACTAGGCATTAAGCTTAATGCCTAAAGTATAAATGCGAGTAAATAAAAGACATTTATTCAATTAAATAAAAATTATACATTTGTTACATAATAAAATTACGAGAACTGAAGTTTAAAATGTCATCTACTGGAAATAAAATCACAGATAAAATATGTTTAATATTAAAACTCATCAAATACTACTTATAAGACATGAAAACTTGATACAATTTTTGCACATTTACCAAATAAGGCTTCATAGGGGGACCGTCCAATGCCTTTGTTTAGAGCTGAATTCTTTTGAATCTGGACGAACTTGATACCAATTGACCACTTTGTTGATTCATTGTCCCTCAGCCATGCAGTTAGCATGTCATGGATATCTCCATTTGATCGCTCAATGCTACCCTGTGATTGAGGATGTCTCGGTTTCCCATGAACGATAACAAGTTCTGGCCACATTAATTTTAACTCGGATATGACCAAAGCTGTGAATTCCCGACCATTGTCACTTTGCAGTATATGGGGCGCACCAAAAATTGTAAAAATATCAATTAGATTAAAAGCCACCTCTGATGCACATTTTGAGGTAAGGGCTTTTTAATGTTACAAAATTTTGTAAGGTGGTCTTGAAATACCATAATAAATTTATAGTTTCCATCTGGGTTTGATTGAAAATCCATCAAATCAACTTGTCCTCTACTGTTAAAGTCTTTAGATAAAATGGGTTTCACTACTACTCCTTTCCCTATATGTAAAACCGTGACGTTAGAAGATACTGAGGGGGATACTCAACCACCAGTGCATCATTTACATGTTACGGAACAAAGACAAAAAGAAGAAAAAAAAAACCATCCGATTCAGTCCACAAAACACAACACATATTTATGCACTCTCACATTCATCTGAATAAAAAAAAATGCTACATCTTTCTAGTATCTTTTTTCAACCATTCTGACAGATGTAGAAAATAAACGGATGTCTTTTATTCCGTCCGCATTTTAGGGAAAGTCAAGTCTATATTTAGAATCATGGTTGAAACTGAAACTACACATATGTATGATATAAATAGAACATGTTATTTTTGCTTTATCAAATTTGAATTTCGAAGGGATAGAAAAATTTGTTATTTTTCTTTTGTTGTGCTTTTGTCATGTTTGTGTATCTTTTCGAATTTTTTTATCAAATACAATTTTGAAATAAATATGAAAAAGAAACTGTGGTGTTATTGCAAGTGACAAGTGAAAATGTTTCTTCTCAACTATCAATTCAAGATTATTACTGAATAGAGTAATCAATCTCTATAATAATAAGGGTCCCAAAAAATAATGTAAAATAAATAGTGTAAATGCCGTGCTTTTAAGTAAAAACCAGTTGTATCTAATTTTCATAACCTCTGCATAAATACTAAAAAACAGTTCAAAGTTTAACGAACCTGATTTCACAGTATAAGGATTTTGCACAGTCAGCTCTATTTCATCTCTCATAAGCCATGATTCTTTGCACGAATAGTTTTGTTCTTAAGTTTTGAATTGTATATTTTTGAATCTGTCGGCCAATAAATTGAAAATCTTCATCATGTAAAGCATCTGCCAACTTTAAAGCCTTTCCCATTATTGGTATATAGTTATTTGGCATAACTCCTCCTACTGTTTGATTCCTAGGAAGTTTTCACTTTGCTTTCTGATGAGTAGTTAAGTACGTACACTGCGCTTCAATGTCATGGCCGGTACAAGTGTTTCTTACCAAGAAACACAATTATCCTCCTGGAGGTCAAAGTTCAAGGTCACATGAGGGTCAAAATTTTCAGAGGGCTTACCACCTCATGATGATACATCCACATGCCAAAGATGTAAGGCCTAGGTCAAAAGTTGAAGAAGTTGTGGCCTACATGGTTGTTTTTCACGAAAAAAAAACCAACATAAAGTTGACCTTTAGGTCACATTTAAAGGTCATACAAAGGTCATCATGATACAAGACACTTAACCTCGTTATAATACATCCACATGCCAAATATCTACAGCCTAGTTCAAAAGACGAAAAAAAGTATTGCCATTATTTACTTTTTGAATAGATTTTGCTCTTATTTAATGAACCAATTTAAGGGTGGGGCGTATTTCAAACTTAAATACCAAAAAATCTAACGGTTAAATTTTGAATAAAATTTGCAAGAACAACCGACTAGTATAGCACTCCAAATGCTTAGTTTAATGAAAAAATTAAACGACACATTTTTTTTCAAAATAAAAATCTTCTTCAAATACTAGAAGCACAGCATTAACTTTTCGGGGCTGATTCTGGTACCCCCTATTAAATTTCGGGCAAAATTTTAAATCCGGAATAAAAAAACTTACAAGAAAAGGGTATCAGTGAACTAATATTCACCTCATCAGCTATCATTATTAGCTATGCTATTGTCAAATAAGGATTAAATTTTTAAAAATTTAACATATTTAACCCTATACCCATATTTTAGAAACTTCCAATTTTGGCCGATACTAGTATGTAAAAGATGCCATATTTGAGTTGCCAAATCTTTTAAACCTACGGTTCAATCTTTTAAAAAAAATTACAAGATGTTTAGGATGGCCTAGTTTATCAATGCAAAACAATTAAGAAAAATTAAACGACAGGATTTTTTTGGGGTATAGTGTTGGGTACCTCCTTAAGATTGTATACCAGCCAAATTATATGCATCACAGTTCTTTTCATTTAGATTCCTATCACGTATTTAATAAATTTATCTACATGTATAGTAGAAGCAACCGTGTCTGATGATCAAAAGACTGACAGCAACTTATTTGGACGAAACAGAAAAAAAGATAAAATGTTAAAATTAATTTATTTTTCAATTAAAAGAATTTGACTTTTTAAAATTGTGGGTAGATCAAATATGAAGTATCTAGGAGTTATTTGAAAATTGGGATTGTAAAGTTTGTAACAGAGGAAAAACAACTTCGTCTGAAACAAGTATTTTAGGTCTTATTACGATACATGTCAAGAATACCTAACATTTGTATTCACGAGCCATCTGAGGCCTGCCTTTTGGTGCGCGATTTTCCCGCTGCGTTGAATACCCGATGGAAGTTTTCTTCTGAGTTATATTTTTTGGCTCCGTTGTTGTCCCTTTGACATATTTCCTATTTCCATTGTCAATTCTATGAAAATATTGTTTTTCAATAACGTCCTTGAATTGGAAAATTAGATCAACTGCTCGCAATATTAATGTTACAAATGTCCAAGGCGCAGAATCTTCTCCTCTCATGTTAGTGGTATAACAAACTCGAATGCGTTGTCAACCCTGGTAAAAGGTATCCACATATACATTCAAATAAAACGTAAGACTTAAGTAAAACAAAAACTCATGTGCAAATTCAGACGATTGTCATTCATTGCTGTTAAATTGAACAAAAAATTATTTATGTAAAATGATTTAAGTTTTTCTGCAGGTTGTGGTTGTATACAACGTAATTTCTTAAATTTATGAAGAAATTGTGTATATTGCCTTTACCTGAATAAATATTATTTTATTATAACCACATTTCAGTAATTTGTTCTCAATTTTGACACTTTTAAATGGGATTTATCACCTGATGTGTACTGGTTTAAGCAACACAACCTGCAGAGATAACGTTTTCGGAGCACTAGATTTGAGTTTCTAAGCTTTTTGTGTTTCATATGATAATACTGTGTGAATTTGTTCGTCTTTTTACGAGATAAGCTATGGTGTTGTCCATTTCTTGCGACTTCCAAGTTTTGTATGCCCCCTAGGTCATTTTTGCTTCTGATTTGTATAACAAATTATTTTTTCTATGTTCTTTGTATAAAAGAGGGACGGAAGATACTAGAGGGACAGTCAAACGCATAAATCGAAAATAAATGGACAACGCCATGGATAATAAAGAAAATGACAAACATACAAACAATAGCACACATACCACACAATAGAAAACTGAATGATAAGTAAATACTTACCCTAGCAAAAACTTTGGGTTATCTCAGGTGCTCCGGAAGGATAAGCAGATCCTGCTCCAAATGTAGCACCCGTCGTGTTGCTCATGTGATAACAAATCCGGTAAATAGTCTAATTCGTAGGTCATATTCATGAAAGGAAAGGCGATTGTAGCTTTGATGTAAGTAACATATCCGACATCATTTGTGAAACGGTTATTCCATTACGGTCAACCAACTCGTGATGGCGTCCGTAAAATTTACGAAGGTATGATTTCAACCTCACCATTTGGACATGTTGGAACTTTCGGTTTAATAGCTTTCTTGTTAGCAGTAACCCTCAATCAAGAAAATCATGATAGGAAATGCAAGCACGGGAATATCGTATCAATTGGTAGATTTATACCCCATATGCAGGTGCTGCTTGAATGTTGCTACTTAGAAACAGAAAGTTCAAAAATGAAAAGCTGAAATCATCTCTTTTATCGTAAGTTTTTGTTTTCAACAGACCCTCATTGTCAATTTCTATATCTTTCAATTATGAGTTTTCATGATAGTTTGTAGCAACCATATAATGACCAAAGCTAAAAACAAATGCACTAACATAAACAAAGATGATGAATAATAGTTTCTACACAAATACTGTTTTCTTTATTTGTTTAAACATTGTTCCTTATGCATAGTTCAGAAGTATCTTATTATAGATTTTTCCCTGGAAGACGTAATTATTAGCAGATCATTATCACAAGAGGGCAACATAGGGAGAAGTATTAAATTGAAAGATACAATCAGTAAAGATGCATTAAGTATGAAAGAAGACGTGTCGGTCAGCGAATCATATGAATCGCATGACTCGTCATTGTTCGATAAGCCATCAGAGCATATGACAAAAAGACCAACAGAGCATGTGAATGACCTTGCAGCGAAACTACAAAAAAACGTATTAGTTTCTGACGGAAACAAAGCAGATACCTCAAGCAATCAGAAAAAACAAGTTGAACGAGATCATCCAATTGAAAAAGTTTATAATGATTCTTCGAATGACAGCATTAATAATGAAGCTCCTTTGTATAAAGACGAACCAATGCGGGTCACAGACGGTGCTTCAAATAGTATACAAACCATAAACACACAAGGACCTATCAGAAAGCTGAAAAAGATATTTGGCGTTAAAAAAAAGGTAGTTGAAGTCAAAGTGTCGATCACAAAGGAAAAATTCTTACACAAGTCGTATACAGTTGGCAAGAAGCAGGTAAACAAAAGAAAATTAGCACCTATAATAATCTGGGATTTTGGAGGGCAGGACGTGTTCTATTCAACTCATCAGACTTTTCTAACATACAGAGCTATCTATATACTTGTATTAGATGGAAGTAGAACACTTAATGATGACTGTCCGTTTACACAGTATCTACCAGGAAAGAGTGGACATAAAACAGCTAGAGGTATTTATATCTATAAAGTTCATGCATTTTTTTCAAGAGACATTTTCCAAATAACTTGATAGATAAAACAAAAAAATCTTGTCTACTATAACATTGTTAACAAGTCAGTCATCAATATTTTCTTAATGTTTATATCAAATGTGTACCTACGTTCCGCTGGATAAATGCCAATTTTTATTTTGTTTATCATGTTTACCATGTATATTTTGACAGATTATCTGAGATTTTGGATCAACACAATTGTAACATACTGCAAAGGAAGTATTCCGGGTTTCCCTAAAATTATAGTTGTTCTGACACACAAGGATCAAGTTGAAGCTGTAAGTACACATACTTTGCATACATTTGATTTCTTAAAGAAAACGGTAATGTAAACCACTAACTAACGTAAAGTATCAAGTAGAACTGTATCTTTTACACATAATCTTAATTGAAGCGTTGATTCTTGCTGCAAAACATTTTAGTTAACGTTATAAATTTGATGAAAAAGCATAGCAATTTCAAGAAAAAATGCAAATTTCATGAATATCCAAATCAACCAACCAAATGTAAAACGACATTAGTAGGTGTGTTCATTAAATTGTGTTATCCCTCTCAGCACACATTTTGTGAGTTAAACAATCTTAACGACACGACATATTTAAAGTATACAAGTTATTGCCATATTCCGTGTGTGAAGTCAATCTGTGTATCTAAATGATCTAAAAGAGACACACATACATGTATAACTGTTGGATATTCACTATTGCTTATTTCAATGTACCTAAATCTACCTAAATCTACACTTATGACTGTTTAAGCAAAATGGTGTGCTATATAATTACCTAAGGTAACATGGTATCGAATGGCATACTTGCTGATTTCTACAATTGTTGGTACACTGGTACTTGGAATCGAGTTTCATTGGAATTTGTGATAACAAATATAGTTCACCATTTTATATTATATAGTTTTTTTTTGTAATTTTAATACTATAACGTAATTGTTTTGGGGGAAATGCCTTTTTCAAACTTGTCTATTATGATTTTTCAATAAATGGCTATGTTCTTATGTTGGAAAAAAAACTGTATAGGCTAACATAAAAACCAGCATTGTTTACTAAATGCAAGCGTTCTTGTGATACATTGCTTCCATTTGATGAATACTCTAAGAATTTGATAGAAAACGTGTGACGTTATTTAATACAGAATAACATCAGTTTTAGTAAAAGTTACAATGTGTTGAAACACAAATAGGTAACGGGATCTGAATGACGTTTGTTATGTTCATCCTCCTTGTCGTAAATTCCCTAATAAAATCAATGAAAAATCGACTGACTAAATTTTATTTCCTCAAAGCTGGGTTCAGTTTTAGCTTTTTAGAACTGAATCTTCAACTCAACCCTTTCTAACTAGTCATTGGTGATCTCACCGATGTATCCATAATGATAATATACTCTGTATTTATAATGATAACGTGTTTTTTTTGTGCACAGTTAAAAAGCAAAAAAAAAACTGTAGTCCTATGAAATCCGCCGTATTAACATATAGTCAATCCAGGCGGACTGTGGATTATACACGGGTAAAACAACATGCTTCTGTGATTATTTTATGGGAGTAAAATGTTTTTTTTTGCTTACATACAATTTTTTTTTAATTTTATAAATCATTTGGTCGCAAAATATGTTTTGAATAAGCATGTTATAGTGGATTAAAAATTGGGAGACAACAAATATAGCAACGTAGGAAGGTAGCATCTACAATATTTGATCTATGATTGAAAGTTGAGTCATTGGCTATCATACCACGTGTTCTTATTTCATAATCATTTCCCCCCTGAAATACAAGAAGTTTAAAGACTAGCAAATACGTATTAGGAGACTAAAATATGTTACTGTTAAAGTTTAAACCTGACTTTTATAATTGCAGTACTTATTACATGTAACTTTTCAATTAAACGGACAACAAATCATTAATAAAACTACCACTTAGCAGCCAAAAAGAAACCTCGTCAACCTTTGATTTGTCCCGTGTTATTTAGATATATTTTGTTTTGTTTGTCGTTTATTGGCCAGTAGCTGTTTTATATCCCAGATTTCCATTTATGCACTCCAAAACAACAACTGTTTGTGCCTTGACGTTTTGTTATGCATATCATAAATAGAGAAATGCATGTGTGGGAGGAAACGCAATGCAATTTCCGATACAATTAATATTTCCATGTTACTAGTTATACACAAATAATAATTTGTTGTCAACGTTCAACCTTTGTTAAAATTCTCATTTGTTTTTCTCATTATCAAAATACTTTTTATTTGAGATTATGGAAATACCCCAAAAACCTACGTAAGTTTTTATATTTTTTTTATTTATGAACTATTTTTGTTGTTCTCATTATGCCAGAATCATACCCATTTAAAGTATTTTATGTTCAAATCACAATTTGTGTATCGATGTTTCTCGCTACATTGAAGACCCATTGGTGGCCTCGGCTGTTGTCTGCTTTATGGTCGGGTTGTTGTCGCTTTGACACATTCCCCATTTCCTTTCTCAATTGTCATATTAGACTGTCTTATATAGTCATAGAAATATTACAGAAATATTCGAAAGAAAAAAACTGTGTGCTTGTATCATAAATTTGTGTAAGGCGATTCATAAAACACTTACCTTTGTGCATACATGATGTACATATTAGAATTTGTATTTTAATAAATTGTTACTCAAACTGGGCAAAACATGTAAAATGAAATATATCTTATACTCTAGCGTCAAGAATACGTATAACAAGAACAGAAAGAAAGATTAAAAGAACACACCTCGGGGTGACAGTCGGTCTTTCATTTAATCAATCCTGACACCCCTCGACAGAATTATCCTGTTTGTCACAATATATAATCTACAAGATAATGATAAATTAAGTTACTTGCAACACATTGAAAATATTGTACACAAACGTGAAAAAATGGACACAAAAAGAAGGTTATCAACAATAAAAGTCTGTCAAAATGTCTAAAACGATATATGACAACTTCAATATTTGACTTTTATAAAATTTTGCATATTGTTAAAAAAAAAAAAGGTACTAATAAACGATGACCAAGAGCAAAGACACGTCATTGGTCTCGGCATTATGATATTGTTCTTTAATATGTCATTATGTTATTGTTCTATAAAAATTTGATAATACTTTGAACGACAAACTTAAAAATTATTTCATTCGCGTAGTAGTGTTAACCATATATGGATTCTTAGAAATTTTAAAGAACTGCCGAATATTTTTTTTTTATCTTGGTTTGTTTCTGTAATTAATTCTAACATAACTTTTGATTTTATAACCCAGCATACCACTATTCACCCTGTTAAATCATAATTGTTTTGAATACACATTGCACGACAAAATATCCTTTTTGTGACGTTTGCATTTCTGACGCCCAACACGTGAAACAAGCTTGATTGATTGTTGGTTGCCTAACGTCCAGTGGCAAATATTTCATGCATATTCAGGACGAGAACAAGTTCATTGTATATAAATACAATAGGTAGGTTATGTCATAATAGAGGCCATTTGGGATGATGGTCGGGGTAATTTGGACTGCCACAGGAAAATGAGGTTATATTGGATAGGGACAGAAATTTTGCCTTGCAACAGGCCACCTTCGGGCCCTCAATAGTTATTGCAAGGGTTCTTAACGTGCAAAGAGCTTGGCACTCTCTTTACACGAGACATCGGATTTAACGTCCCCAATCTGACCGGACGTGACTGCGAACTTAATACATCCCGCACAGCCAAACGGACGCCCCACGTCGACAAGCGTCGGGAGAAGACCAAGTGACCATATTTCTATTCCCCAGTCAGCCTTGGGGGCGCGAAACAAGGAATGCTATCTTTAATTATATAGATGCTTTTTGTGTTTTTTGTATATGTATGTTTGTCTTGAGATTATAACACAGTGATGATTGCTGTAACCATATTTTTAGTACTTTACCGATGATGTCTGTTTTGTTCACGCAACGTTGTAAAAATATCGAAATTTGATGCGACTGTCATACAAGTGAGAGGTTCAACGATATAAAACCAGGTTCAATCCACCACTTCCTACATAGAAAATGCTTGTACCAAGTCAGAAATATGACAGTTGTTACCCCTTCGTTTGATGTGTCTTATCCTTTGATTTTGTCATGCATTTGATTATGGGCTTTCAGATTTGACTCGGAGTTCAGTATTTTTATGATTTTACTTTTTGATACAATTAACAATACCTACCGTTATCTTGATGATATGTTTTCGTTAAAAAATTCAGAGTTCTCTAAATCTACTACCGAAATTTACCCAAAAGAACTTACTTAAACTAAATCTTACATAAACAGCAGTAGGTGTCCTTTTCTAGATTAGTCATTTTTATTTCTTAAGGAACATTACATACTAAACGTTACGAAAAAAGAGCCGATTTTTTATTCCCTTTTCACGGTGGGTATGGTTGTCCTGCGAGAGAACGTTCTGTGCTGGTGATTCGGTCCTGACGGGTGCTGGTGATCAATAAAATAATGGAAACAAAGACGAAAATGATGATTTTTGACGTTTTCACTCATAAAAAATGGAAGAAAACAGTTGAGATTTTTCAATTATGTTTCTTATGGGTTCATATATAAACCATTAAAAAGTTGACCCTCTAAACTGTTCCAGTAAGCGTAACACAAAAATGCTCATTTTCAGAAAATCTAGAACTGAAAAAATAAAACAAAAATACTCATAGAGTCCGCTTTCTATACCGCAATCCACACGACAAAACTATTTTGTGAAAAAACATTGCAATTTATTAAAATTAAGCATTTTCTCAATTTATTCATGTCCCGATACTGTGCTGGTGGGTCCTGTCATTGTGCTGGTGGGTCCTGATACGGTGCTGGTGATTTTGGATAAGAAGTTGGTCATATTTGAAACAAATGTTACAAAATCAATAAAATTGGGCAGATAATTGTTGTCAATAGGATCTATGACTCCTATTTTAGCTCTTGTGCATCCATTTGGCTGTTTAATATGTGGTTTCAAATGATCGTAACTTGTATTACATAATTACATAAAAGGGCAACATCTTTCGTCCAATATAAGATAACAATATATAGTATCTAAAATAAGAATAGTTTTATTAAGATATTAAATGCCCCATACATTGATGATTCAACAATGATCAAAGCCCATGCCGCATAGACATGTTTGTTAGCGCTCCGCATACCCCTCCCCACTTCCACCCAACCAACCCTCCTCATTTCCTCCTTCATTGTTACAGTGGTGTACCAACACAACAATTTATCACATAAAATAATAACACAAAGACACTCATTATTGAACAACGAATGCTTGCAGGTACTGAAAGCTAGTTCAAAGCTGCATTTTCAACTAATAGATAAACCATGTTCTCATATACAAAAATCCCAATCGTGTCGATTAAAAAAGTCTCAAAACTTAAGTTCACAGTTTAATGTTTGATGAAGCAGAACTTTAAAAGTGTGCAGTGAATCTTGTGCTCACAACAGTTATTTTCATTATTATATTTACATAAGACTTATAAAGGAATTAAGAAGGTACGAAGAAATATTTTACAGTTCAATTTGATGATCATGAATGAAAGGAAATGGTACGGAAGTTTACATAGGACAAAAAGAAATTGATAGTATTTTTTGGCGAAAGACTTAAACGCTTCTTGCATTATACAAGTACACACCCGTGATATCGCGGGTCCATGACTGAATTAAAGTATATAACTATGCCTAAGCCTTATTTTAGTAATTGGTATTGTCATCTGATAAAGTCATGTGATTATAAGATACACAGTTTTCTCTGCTTTCAAATCTTTCTGTTTGAACCCGTCGACCTGGAACTTATCAATTATTGGTAATATTAATTATTTGGAAAACAAAAGGTCCTGGCTATCCAGGAATGGAGTATTTTTTAATCAACAGCACTGTCCTATATTAGTTATCTTAGAAAGTCTTGCTGATTGCTGAATAAAACTACAATAGGTAACAATTTGACAATGATTGAATTTAGTAGTGTCAGCCCTTTGATTATGACCCGTGTATATAGCAAAATCCTAAATACACCGTTTGGTGGTGCGCCTGTCAAATGCGGAATGTACAGATAAGGTATTAGCTAACAGGGTAATATACTATTGGTATCGGTATCGGATTCGACCCGGAACTTGTTAATTATTGGCAATATTAATTATGTGAAAAGGAAAAGGGTCTGGAGTGCTGTAATTTTTAATATATACCATTGTCTTATATTAGTTATATATAGAGTTGAATTCTTTGATTTGTCGTTTTTACCCGATGACGGCTGACAAATTGGACCTCGTAATTTTAGTATTATTGATACAAAAGCATGCAAAAAAAACTTTGATTGACTTGCTTGCTATGTTTGCTTGGATGTTTTCAAACAATAGGTAGGCGGAGTTTCAATACATACTTGGATTTGATTGGACAAATACAAACTGACAAGAATTGAAGTTAATGTTTATTGTCCAAACAAATTCTAGTATATAGTAAACAGACTACTTACCTGTCGTTAACAAACATCCAAACAATCATAGCACGCAATTTGATCAATAGTTTGCTTTGCATATATTTATAGAAGAGCTGTAAATTCTAAAAAAAAAATTCTTGTTGTCGTAGATGGGTAAATCCTCAACAAAATCTCAATAAGTTTGTTGGAACGAATAAAGGTTTTAAATCAAATTTTCGTGGACTTTTTAGCTTCCACCCTGACGAGGCATGTTAGCTGTTCGTATGCTGTTGCACCTGACGCACGGAAAGTTTCACATTTTCGTCTTCTTTTCTGAAATATTTTACCCAGCTCATACTTGACAGGATTGTTATCCTAGTAAAAGATGTAACCAATGAATTGAACACAAGTTAAAAATTCCACAATACTATATAATTCATTTTATGTGTCAATTTGTTCGAAAAAAGTCGAAAAGATGAGAGTTTTTTTATGTCATGATTATCTGTCGCTTTCTAGATCTATGCTTAGCATTTATTTCAGATGACATGGACTCCTCACCCTGGTGACCCTGCTACCTTTCATAACTTTATCCGTATACATATATTAATAGATAAACAAAAGGCTGCAACTGGTATTTTTGTATTTAAAATGATTCGTTGTAACGAGAATATTTGTGGTGAATGGAAACTGTGGGGTCAAAATCTTAAATTGCTTATAAATGTTGCTGGACCCAGTTTCGTTATCTGATCTGAATTTTCTGAAATGTGCAAGGTAGATAGACATAAGCCTTTTGGTTTTTTTTTAATCGGTAAGTTTTGCCCTAATTGCTTGAACTTTTGCAATATTAAAGCCGATTTCAATTAGTGTGTAGACAAAGGGAATATCTTTGGTTATCTTGCTTGCTGAACAGGAAAGTCATTGTTAGGTTATGTAAACTACCCTACTTTAAGAGTAGACTAGTCCGACAAATAACACATATTTCTGTCTGTAGGACCAGGCTACTTCGAAAGGAGGGTAGTATACCTTACCTAACAATGACTTCACGGTTTAGCTAACAAGCAAGCTAACCAAAGATATTACCTTTGCCTACATACTCAATGGAATCGGCTGTAACTAAAAACTCGAATACATTTTAACAGACAGTGGTCATGTTTGTTGATGAATATTGTTTTTCCTAGATTCACTCTTGAAAAATCATTTGGTAACATTTGGTCAAGTAATTTCAGAAAGATCTTTTTGTAATTGCGGACGCCAAGACAATACATGAACCTCACACGACCCCTCGACACAGGTGAGCTGATATATGATCTTATAGCGATTCGGGTTGATAACCAGTTGAAATTAAGCCAGTTGTGTGTAGATTTGTATTGTTTTATAAAAAAGAAGATGTGGTATGATTGCAAATGAGACAACTATCCACAAAAGACCATAATGACAGGGACATTAACAACTATAGGTCACCGTACGGACTTCAACAATGAGCAAAGCCCATACCGCATAGTCAGCTATAAAAGGCCCCGATAAGACACTGTGAAACAATTCAAACGAGAAAACTAACGGCCTTATTTATGTAAAAAAAAAAAATCTATATTTTTGCTCTCCATTTTTATGCAAAACCTTTTACATTTTTATTTTATGGGTTATTGTTGAAGGTCGTACGATGACGTATGGTTGTTAACATATACTTTCTTTGGTTTCGTATGGAAATTTGTCCATTCACAACAAACATACACATCATCTACTTTATATAAGTATTGTAAAAATTACAACGTATTTTGGTGATCTTACAAAATGATCGTAATCCCGAAAATCGTAAACATATTTTCTTATCTTAAAAGGGGGCAAGAAGGGTACCATTAACAGGCCAATACATAAGTTTACAG
Organism: Mytilus galloprovincialis; assembly: GCF_965363235.1. Taxonomy (NCBI): domain Eukaryota; kingdom Metazoa; phylum Mollusca; class Bivalvia; order Mytilida; family Mytilidae; genus Mytilus; species Mytilus galloprovincialis. Next base: position 98,603,792 of record NC_134840.1, on the reverse strand, counting down.
TTAATTTAAAAAAAAAAATTAAAAAAAAGGTATTTTACTCTCATAATAACAGTAAACAGATTCACAACAATGTCAATTTCAAGAAAGCAGACAACAGTTAATTAGTCAATAACAGTACAGCATCAATGATCTTGAATATATGCCACTTTTAACTAAAATATAAAGGCACAGAACCAGGACATAGGAGCACAGAACCAGGACCGTTTTTCTTATCACCAGCACAGCGTCAGGACAATTCCGTTTAACGAACTTGCACGACTTTTGTAATATGATGTTGTAATATACTTTGCATGGTACTTATGACGCATCAGAGAAAAATTAAGCAACAAAACAGTCGTTTTATTGCCGTTCTGATACAATGTAAACAAACCCACCAGCACAGAATCAGTACCCACCACCACCTGACAGGACCAAATCACCAGCACAGAACGTTCTCTCGCAGGACAACCATACCCACCGTGCTTTTGTTAATTTTTCTTTTTAGACGGCGATGTTCTTTTGGCTTCATCATACGGTGTTTACATATCTCAACTCTTTTGATATGTCCATGTTTGTTGTGATGTCATGTACTTTAACGAGTGTTATCAATGCATGTCTGGTGAATCATTAAGTCAAGAATTTCGTTTCAACAACTTACTTAAAACTTATACTAAATTCGTTCATGATACAAATATTTTGATATGAAAATTTGGCTAAAAACTTATTGAATTTGGTATATCACATCGGTCATATTCATGTTGATATTGTACTAAAAGAGTTGAAATCACTATGTAATCTGTATAAACTCATCAAACTTTTAAACAAGCTTATTAGAAAAGGTTATCTTACCAAAGTTGTGATTAGATCTTTGAATTTAGTTAACATTGGCATTAATATCGATTTTGTCATCAGCAAATCAAAACATAACTAAATTTGTATTTTTTTAAACGAGATGTATAAAGATACAGTGACACCAACATTCATTTTTATCTATAAAGAGGTTAACTACTAACTATCCTACTGCCTGTCGAAACATTTATTTTTGGCATTGCACAATACATTTCTTCTTTGACTGTCCATGACATTAAGTACTAAATTCATAGGATGTGTTTAAGTTGATTTTAGTATCAGATGCATCATTTATTTTATTATTGTTTTAACTTTGGCTTAAACTAGCTGTGAGTAAATGCGAGTACTCTAAAATCGTACTTTCTTGTTAATTTCACTTTTTTAATGCTTGACTGCATTTTTTTGTTTTCTTATTCAGGGTTATACATCAGCAGGTGTCATCTTTATTAAGTGTTTGGAACTACTATAACTTTTTAATTTTTTGAACAATGAACATTAACATTGTTTCCTTTCTCCTTTTTACTGTATATATGGTGTGTGCATGTTATCATTTTGAACAAATTATAAAAGAGGGACGAAAAATACCAAAGAAACAGTCAAACTCATAAATCTAAAACAAACTGACAACGCCATGGCTAAAAATGAAAAAGACAAACAGAAAAACAATAGTAAACATGACACAACATAGAAAACTAAAGAATAAACAACACGAACCCCACCAAAAACTAGGGGTGATCTCAGGTGCTCCGGAAGGGTAAGCAGATCCTGCTCCACATGTGGCACCCGTCGTGTTGCTTATGTGATTACAAAATTTTAATCCGGTAAATAGTCTAATTCGGTAGGTCACATTCATGAAAGGAAAGGAAATTGTAGTTACGACGTAAGGAACATATCCGATATCATTTGTGAAACGGTTATTCCATAACGGTCAACCAACTCGTGATGGCGTCCGTAAAATTTACGAAGGGATGATTTCAACTTCACCATTTAGAACTCTTGGTTTAATAGCTTCCTTGTGAGCAGCAACCCTCTATCAAGAAAATCATGATAGGAAATGCAAGCACCAGAATATCGTATCAATTGGGAGATATATACCCCGTATGCAGGTGAATGTGTACACAAAAATTGTACAAATTATAATGTGTACACAAAAATTGTACAAATTATAGTTTGAATTTTGACTTTATACAAATTGTTATTTGTAAAAACAGTGCTTTTACAAATTACAATTTGTACAAATTTTGAGGAAAATTCACTTATAACTTGTACAACAATTTTAAATATTTGTATTTTTTGGTCGGAAAAAACATTGATACATACTATTGATTCATTATTATTCGTTGGGTACAATTTTTTTCATGGATTGTGTGGCTAAAAGGTGAACTGTACTTTGACCTTTAATGGTTTATATTTATCAATAGTGACCTGGATGAAGAGTTGTCTCGTTGGAACTCATACCATATCTTCTTTTATAGATGTATGTTATGTCCCCAATTTAATAGAACAAAATTGGAAGGTTTATCACAGTCAAACAAAACGTCTTATAAGGTTCGAATGTCGTTTTATTCTCTTACATGTTCAAATTGTGATGAATTCTATATCGGAGAAGAAAATACTACTGAATACTAGAATGACTATTTATAGACAACTAGAATGACTATTTATAGACAGCAAACCAACCATAAAGATTTCATGATCATCTAGTCTAATTGCTGAATTGGTCGTTTTACTAATGAACGATTTAAACTATTTCCATAATATCTGGTAAATCGACACAATATTTCCTCAAGAAGAAGACAAAACATTATTCATACACATTCTCGAACTGGGATTGAATAACAGCTAGTATCTAAGAAAAGATGCTAAAACAAATTTATTCTAAATAAATGCTTATTAATCATAAAATTTCAATAAAAAAAACACTAATATTTGTTTTAGAGTGAGGTTGAAAACAGAAGACACGAACTATTCGAAGATATCAGCCAGATGTTTGAGCAAACACCTTTAAAACAACATTTGGTGATTGATGATAAGATATTTGTAAACGCAAAAGATAAACATGACCCAGAGATGGTGGAGATAAAGCGTGTTATCATTCGCGAGTCAGAGCAACAACCAACCTGGGGAGAATCCCTACCGAAATGCTTTATCCCTCTAGAGCTAGAATTTGCATCTTTGATAAAGCGCAACGTTCCTCTGATTACACTAGAGCATCTTCAAAAAATAAACTCAACGCAAGCTATAAGACCATTGGCAGAAGGTGAGTTGGAGGTATTTCTTAAATTCCAACATTCAATCGGCAAGTTACTGTACTTTGATGAACATAAATTAGACGACCGCATTATTTTGTCTCCCACTCTTCTCATCGATGCATTTAAATCAATTGTAACAGACAGGCGCTTTTGTAAAGGAGACAGAAAAAGAGAAGATATATGGGATGCAATGGGGATGAAAGGGGTGGTATCAAAACACGCAATACAAGAAGTTTGGAAGAAAAAGAACTATGCGAAATTTTACAAAGACAAAGATTACTTATTAGATGTCATGACCCATCTGGATATATTGGTAGAGCCAAAGAGATACGATACTAACCGAACCCGTATACCTGCTGACTTTTACTATGTTGCAAGTATGGTACGAGCTAGTGATGATTCCGGATACCTCCATTCGGCCGACATCACACAACGAAATATCGCCATAGCTTTTCAATCGACATCCTTGATGATACCTCCTGCATTATCCTTCAGATTTATAAGTTACTGCTTATCTGTTTGGGCGGTGAAGACATACGGAGAAACAAAAAGGGACATGCTGTTCCACAGGTCAGGAGTGTTCACTATTGATCCTTCCTTGGATATGTACATTCTTTGCGAAGATGACAAAATAACTGTCCGTCTTGTTCATGCCAGAACAAACGCACTAATAATGAGGGGTCTTGCTTCCAGCATCAATGAATGTTTGACATCCGCCTTGGAGAAAATAAGTCAGTTGTATATCAGAACAAGTAGCGATCCGAGTCATACTAGTGTTGCATCATTTGTGACCAGTGTTTGTTGTAGCTCACCAGATAAGCCATGCATCCTACCATTCAACAGTTTTGCACAAGTAGGCAACATATGGAATTGTCCTACCCATGGCATTGAACACAACAAACACACGATCAAATCTTGGATACAAGGAAAGGTAATAGTCACATCAAAAGTACTTTAGAAACCGAAAACAAAAATAAATCTGATTATTGATTTAATTTTGTAAATTAATTTATAAGACATATTTATATGAAACTAAATAACTATGATAAGCAATGGGTAGTAATGTCGTAAAAGAAACAAAGACAATAGGATAAATCGTAAAACACAAGCCAGTGTAAAAATAAGATTAAATGTCCTGTTATATGTAATTTTCTGAGATAAACAAATAATATATTAAAGATGAGTGTTAGTCCAGTATGCGATCCAGAAAAACTTATTTCTTTCGTTTTTTTTTTTCTCTCAGGATGAAGACAAATGTGAACAAGGGTGTCCAGGTATTGTATTCTGATTTTTAACATATTTTCATCTTCTTTTAAATTTTTCATATAATTTACGGTCGTATTTTGAGTTTTGTAATGATCTAACTCATTGGTTTTTTAAATGTTAAAAATGAATATCACGTTTATAACACTTTTCCCGTATGTCTGTGTTGCAACATATAAATGCAAATCCAATAGATTGTCTTGCAGAGAAACTCTGTGTGAACTTTTGATTTGAAGAAACAAGACAAGAATCTATCAACCCCCTTGTTTTGAGGTAATATAATTACAACATAACATGTGTAAGAAATTATGTGCTATAGTTCCATTGTAGTTACAAATAATGTGCTTTGTAATAAGTAATAAGTGACTAAGTTTCTCGAATTTGTTTCTTTCAAAATTAGAATTATAGATCAACTACGAACTTACTTTATAACAGATTATTTCACCCAAAAGAAGCCTAAAAATTGTAATTGAATGATAAAGTATTATTACCATTTGCACATACCGATACTTCTATAGAACTGAATTGACAAATATCGCTTGTTCGGCTGTCCACCGTAATAACCTATTATAAACAAGTATTGTAGAAAGGTCAATTGCATTATGAATATAAGTATATACCGTTTGTTATTACAGTTACAAATGAGAAGTTTTTGAAGGAACGACCATCAGATCTTCACTTAAAAGGCTTGGCAGTAGTGTACAGTAGAAATGCCACTAGGGAACTAGCACTACAGTTAGGATTGACGTCAGCTGATTTCGACAACCTTTCACCAATTGAGGATTCAGAGACATGGAAATTTGAAGTAGTCAAAAAATGTCGCGATAGATTTGCGTTGACATTTAGAAATATCAGAGACGCATCTGAAGCTTGCAAATTTGGAAATCTCCATAGACTTTGCAAGGTAAACATTGATATATTAATCACACACAAAGTATATATAAAATAAAATCCGTTATAACACATTCCAGCTTGAATTAAATTTTGATATTAGAATTGAATCAATATTTCAATTACATTCGTCTACATAAATGGTAACTAAGCAGAATATATAACTTGTTTTATTTTTAAGTCGTATAATAATTCGTTGAGGAAATGCAATAACAGAACATAAACAAGGCTGGTTAAGCAAACGTATCGATGCAAAAAATAGTTCAATACAATACCATCATATCTGTGAATGTCAAGCTCATTGTAACATTGTAAATGGTGTTTTACCTTTTTATTAACTACGTCATTTACAAAAATTATATTTAATTGCAGACAGGTCAAATCTCGTTCTTGCTTCAAAAGTCCTTTATGGACTTCAGGTTCACCTTTGACTTTGGTATGAACCACTCTAGTTGTCTTTTAGTTGTATTTCTTATCTTATTTGTGTTGCTGCAAATTACGTTTAATATGTAAATGCAATAAAAATATTATACATTTCATTGTGATAGCTTATTTTTATTATATTCTTTGATGAACATGTTTGATTGATTTGATATCCTACAGCTTAACTCGAAATATGGTAATGTATTGTATTATAACAAATTACATGATCCAGGTTTTATTCTTTTTTTGCAGATTGTGAAAGGTGATATTATTGATTTTGGTAAGTTCTTCGATAAGTATATATACAACTGACATATACGATATCGCTCGACGAAATATTTCCAATTTGTTTATTAAAAACAGATTCAAAGGTATACGTATTACATGTAAGTGCACTTTCTGACAATTATAGCACTGTTTGCCATAAAAGTATTATTGTCATTTTAATTTCTTTAGTTACATCTTCTGACATCAGACTCGGACTTCTCTTGAACTGAATTTTAATTTGCGTATTGTAATGCATTTACTTTTCTACATTGGCTAGAGGTATAGGGGGAGGGTTGAGATCTAATAAACATGTTTAACCCCGTCGCATTTTTGCGCCTGTCCCAAGTAAGGAGCTTCTGGCCTTTGCTAGTCTTGTATTATTTGAATTTTAGTTTCTTATGTACACTCTGGAGTTTAGTATTGCGTTCAGTATCACTAAACTAGAATACATTTGTTTAGGGGCCAGTTGAAGGACGCCTCCGGTTGCGGGAATTTTCTCGATACATTGAAGACCTGTTGGTGGTTTTCTGCTGTTGTTTTTTCTATGGTCGGGTTGTTGTCTCTTTGACATATTCCCCATTTCCATTCTCAATTTTAATTTCCATTCATTACAATTGTATCACAATATCAATAAGAATCATACTACTGGTTTAAGATAAATTTGCAAGAGTATGTATTCCACAGCTTATTTGTTGTGTTTATATGTAAATTTTATAACATAATTTGTGTTATTTGGTATTTGCAAAGACACAGAGGATATGATCTTATGCCCCTTCGTAGTTTTTATATCTCTTGACTTGTCAAGCGAAACTCATCTCCCTGTAAAGCCAATATAACAATGTATACTGGATTACTCTGATTTCAACATTAAGAGGTTCTTTATGTTCACATTGTATATGGGTCATATGTAAAAAGTTGCATTATTAGCATGGACACTTCACTCCAGAATACTATAAATGTAACTGTATAGTTAGTTTAGTTATTATAGGAGAAAATAACTGTAGTACATCCCTCGTTGACCTCGATGCAAAACTATTTTTTTAATATGATGCTCACCTTTATCAATAAGAAGATCTTAAATATCATTATTTAAGAAATGTTAAAGCGTCATCTCTTGTAAAAACAAAAGGTTCATCCGGCATTCCTATGGCTTTGTGTACAACCACTGTAGATTCACACTTATTTTTACATTAACTACTTTAAAGCCCTGTAGTAGAAAACATACTAGGTGTATTCAACATTAATTTTTAAATCCTAACTTTGATCCATCTGTTAAAAACGGTTTAATAAAACCATCATATATTAATCAGTAGAGCACAGGACTTCGATATTATAAAGAAATGGTTACACTCTATGGGCTGTCCTTAATTGCGAATATTCATTTACTGAATTTACCATTTTATCAGGTAACAAATCAGTCTTCTAAAATCAAATCGCCACGATATAGCCCTTTAGTGTTAATATTGCGTAAAGCAAACTGCAATGAATTAATCAATCGGAAATCAAATTTTTACAATTTTTGTACAAGTGATACGTTTACCATCGAATCTATTGAAAACATTCCAAAAATTATTTGTTTTTTGAAAATCATATCGAAGTAAACTGTTATAGTATGAAATTGTTATTAAACATTTTAAAAAATTATCATTTATGTTGAAAATTAAAACTGTGGACAAAATCTGTATGTTTATTATCAGTTTGTTTTCATTTACTTTTCGGTATAGATTTGTAAATTGCACGCCATTAACTAGTGTCTGACGAGGTGTTAACAACATTTTGTATTTGTTTACGTCAATGATGTTTCGTTAAAGTGTAAATCGTATGTACCTTTCTTGAATACCACCATTTTCGATTGTGAAATATCAAATCACAATATGTCTAATTCCATACTTAAATCTTCATATTTTGAGACAGATTGGTAATTAAAAGGTTAACATTTTGTATGTAGAAATAAAATGCTGACATAAATGAAATAAACCAATACCTTTATTTTACACGCATGCATTAATTTCGGCAACAAGTCATCAAATATACCCGGGTTCTTAAAATATACAAAATAAATATTTGGCATCAGCTTCTTGTTTTAAAATATCATGTTTATTAAGTTTGCAATGTATACTCAGTCTGGTAATTATCATATTGAATATACTATTTTTAATGAACATCAAAATTCTTATTTTTCAAAATATAGATTTAGAACCTGAGAAGTGGGATTTGGTACTTACACAGGAACACATTGACAGATTAGCTCCATTAATTGGAAAAAACTCTCTTCAGTTTCTTATCGAATTAGAAATGGAGTTCAAGACTTGGGAACAGATAAGTTACAGGCACACAATTGAAAGGGATTTGGTAAAACAAAACAAAGAAATTTTAGAAGAATGGAGAACCAAGTTTTGTGAGATGCACAGTCTTAAACCAACTTTGCGAAAAATCGCACAAGCATTTAGTAACATTGACAAGCATATAAGCATAGTTGAAAACACAATATCAGACCTGTTTTGACTTTGCTTTCATTACAGCTTTATTTTACCCTATTTGCTTCAATTTTGTGCAAGCATTCTCAATTGTTTACTTACATTTAGAGATCAAAGGTGTGAAAAAATATACATAATATGAATGCATGCATTGCCATATGTTACGGCCAGAAATCGCCTTTAAATTGTAGCCAAAAAAAGACACAAATCAATAGTAAAATTTAACAATATTTATTATACAAAAGTTTACAAGAAGTATTACACAAATATTACGGTCAACTTAACTGTCAAAATATGAGTCCAATCTTTTACTTTCGGAATCCAATCTGAATATTACGGCCACAATCCAGCACGATGTTGTTTGTAGAATAAAAGTGTCAATCCAAATGTTATGAATATAAATGTCTATCGATGTCTAAGTCTACGTCCAAGAGTAAGAGTGAGTGTTTAACTTTAGTGTCTGTATATATATATATAGTTGTCATGGAAGATTCTAGAACAGTCTATAATGGAACATCCTGGAAAGTTACAACGGAAGTTTCTAGTAAAATGTAGAAGTTTATATAACTCCTCTTTTATTAGGATCATTCTGGAAAGTTCCAATCATTCTGTAATTGTTCCAGAGATTTCTAAACTGCACAATTCTAAAATTATTCTGTAAGCAACTATCAGGCCACACAATACAAATCAGGCCAACATAAATAAATACAATAATTACAATATCATAACACCTCCCCCCTTAAAAGAAGTTTTAGTGTAACAAAAACTTATCATGAATAATATGAACAAAAATACATAGTATATACAAAGTGTTTTAATAAGCTCTAGATAAAGCATCTGCTATTACATTATCTTTACCCTTAATGTGTTTTACAATTACATCATATTCCTGTAACAATAAACTCCACCTAGTCAACCTCTGATTCTTGTTTCTCATTTTATGTATGAAGGTGAGAGGATTATGATCAGTACAAACAAGAATAGGATATACAGTGGGATTCAAATATACATCAAAATGTTGAAGTGCTGACAACATTGCAAAACACTCTTTTTCAATAGTTGAATAATTTTTCTGATGTTTATCTAATTTCTTAGAAAAATATGATATAGGTTTTTCAACATTATCATCTGTCTCTTGATATAAAACAGCTCCAATTCCTACATCGCTTGCATCAACGGCAAGTTTAAATTGTTTTTCAAAATCTGGAGTAATCAGAACTGGACTATTAATTAAAAGTGATTTGCTATTTTCAAAAGCGTTTTGACAATTTTCGCTCCAGATAAATTTAGAATCTTTTCGTAAAAGATGAGTCAATGGTTGAACCACAGTAGCAAAATTTGAACAAAATTTTCTGTAAAATCCAATCATGCCTAAATATCTCATAAGTTGTTTTCTATTTGTAGGAGGAGGAAATTTGGAAATGGCTTCTACTTTAGCCATAACAGGTTTCACTTGACCTTGGCCAACTGTATGCCCTAAATAATCAACAGTGGCCTGACAAAATTCACTTTTACCAAGATTAACAGTCAAATTTGATTGTGACAATCTATCAAAAGTATCATACAAATGTGTTAAATGCTGTTCCCAGCTATCACTACTTACAATTAGATCATCAATATAAGCATAACAACAGTTTAAATCTTTTATAACATTATTGATCATTCTTTGAAATGTAGCTGGTGCACTTTTCATGCCAAACGGCATTACAGTATATTGAAATAAGCCATCTGGTGTAACAAAAGCTGATATTTCACGAGCTCTCTGTGTCAATGGAACTTGCCAATAACCTTTCTACAAATCAAATTTGCTCACAAATTTTGCTTGACCAATGTTGTCAATTCACTGTTACTCGGCTCAATAATATCATTGTCAAGCATATATTTAATTTCTTTTCTCATAGCTTTAAGTTTGAGTGGATTGAGCCGTTAAGGATGTTGCTTAATTGGAGAAGCATCTCCTATATCAACATCATGACAAACAGTAGTGGTTTTGTTTGTCACATCTAGAAAAAGATTTTTAAAAGAAAATACCAAAGTTTTTATTTCTTCTCTACGATCAAAAGACAGATGTGCAAGTTTTGAGTCTAAATTTGACAAAATTTCTGAATTTTTCAATCTTACTGTCTCTTTGATAGTTTTAGAACTAAAAGGTGGTTCAATTACATCTGGTTTGTCATGATTGTTCTCAAATTTAACCATGCCTAAAGTGGCAACTGGTTTACTCTCACATTCATTAGTACGCTCAAAATATGGTTTTAACATATTAATATGACACACTCTGTTTTGTTTACGCCGACCTGGAGTTTTTACAATATAATTCAAATCATTGATTTTACTCTCTATTGTATAAGGACCACAATATTTAGCCTGTAAAGGATGTCCAGGGACTGGCTAAAATACAACTACCTTATCACCAGGCTCAAATACTCTATCCCTGGCATCTTTATCATACCAAATTTTCATCTTGCTCTGTACATCTTTTAAGTTTTTCTGAGCAATTTGACAAGCAGTATACAATTTTTCTTTAAATCTAGATACATAGTCTAAAAGATTCAAGTCAGTATGTTCAGTAAGCCATTTTTCCTTAATCAATTTTAACGGTCCCCTTACAGTATGGCCAAATACCAACTCAAAGGGACTAAACCCAAGGGATTCTTGAACAGCCTCTCGGACTGCAAAAAGTAGAAAGTGAACTCCATCATCCCAGTCTCTATCAAATTGAAGACAAAAAGTTCTAATCATGTTCTTCAATGTTTGGTGAAAACGTTCTAAGGCACCTTGAGATTCTGGATGGTACGCACTTGATCTATACTGAGCAATCCCTAACTGGTACACGACTTGCTGAAATAAACCTGACATGAAATTTGATCCCTGGTCGGACTGTATAGACTTAGGAAGTCCTACTAATGTGAAAAATTTTATAAGTGCTTTGACAATAGTAGGTGTCTTGATATTTCTTAGCGGAATAGCCTCAGGAAAGCGAGTGGATGTACACATGATTGTCAATAAATACGCATTTCTAGTTTTGGTCTTTGGTAAAGGTCCAACGCAGTCAATTAAAACTCTGCTGAAAGGTTCGTCAAAGGCTGGAATAGGCAGAAGTGGTGCTGGTGGTATTTTCTGGTTAGGCTTACCAACAACCTGGCATATATGGCATGATTTGCAGTATTCTGCGACATCATTTCGAAGTCTGGGCCAGTAGAAATGCTGCAAGATCTTAAGGCAAGTCTTCCTTATACCTAAGTGTCCAGCCAAGGGGGTGTCATGGGCAAGACCAATAATTTCATGCCTATAAACTTTAGGTACCACCACTTGGTATACCACTCTCCATTCCTCCTCTGGGGTAGCATCAGGAGGCCTCCACTTCCTTATTAAAATGCCGTCCTGATGGTAATAGCATTCGGCCACTTTGTCTGCTTCCTCCTGTGGTTGAGCCCGCTGGTTGAGCTGAAGAACCTCAGGGTCTTTATGTTGTTCTTTGAATAAATTCTTTCGGTCTAATGAATGGCTGTTTACGTTTGGCCATGGCATAATAACATTTTTGTTAACACTAGGTGGTCTTATTATGGCCTTTTCTGAGCTACCAGGACCTTCAATGTCAGCTAGGAAAGTGTCAGAAAGGTCCATGTAATGAAACTGGTCTTCTTGCAAATTCTCATCTTGTTGTTTTCTAGCCATCGCCCTAGTAACAACACAAGCTGGATAGAATTCAGCAACATCTTCAGGTGATTTAACATCCACCACTGGTTCACTGGTAACAATTGGTTCAGCAACCACTTTGTTCCTAGCTAGATCATTTCCTAGCAATAATGTAACACCCTCTACAGGGAGATTAGGACGAACACCTACAATAACTGGTCCAGTTATCAAATCTGACTTCAGATAAATACGATGGAGAGGAACATCTATACAACCTAACTCTACACCTTGTAACAAAACGGAGGCACCAACAGAAGTCTTCTCGGACAAAGGCAACACACCTTCTAACAATAAAGACTGAGAAGCTCCAGTGTCCCGTAAAATCTTAATAGGCTGAAGAGTGGTATCATCAACAATAGAAATAAACCCATCAGACATAAAGGGTTTATATTCCTCCATGTAATCACAAAAACTGGACTTAAAAGCCTGACTCGCAGGACATTCCAACACACTGGTAATATAAGGTGTCGTACACGCACTGGACTTCGGCTTATTATCTCGTTCATTCTTCTTCTGGAGTCTAAAACAATCAGCCATCAGGTGACCATTCTTCTTACAATAAGCACAAATCAGTGACTTCTTCTCAAAAGTATCAAATTTTGGACTAGACATATTAAAACTGGACTGACTCTTATTCTGTGCAACAGGCTTACATCAGTACGCTCAGTGCTTTGATTTTTGTAATTTCCACTTGAAGTATTAACATTTTGACCCTTGAAACTTCTTTTATGTGAAAGGGTATAATTATCTGAAATTACAGCTGCATCATGTATTGTCCCAACAGTTTTGTCGTCTAAATGTGTTTTTAAGTCTAAATGAACACATTGTTTGAACTCTTCTAATAACATCAATTGTCTTAGGTTATCAAAATTGTTATCTGTTTTCTTTGAAGTAAGCCATTTATCAAATAAATCTTCTTTTTCCCGAGCAAATTCCACATAGGTTTGCGAATCAAACTTTTTATAAGATCTAAATTTCTGTCTATATGCTTCTGGTACTAGCTCATAAGCTTTCAAAACTTCCTGTTTCACAGTGTCATAATCGGAACTTTTTTCTGATGGAAGTGCAGAGTATATTTCAGCGGCCTTTCCTTCAAAAACACTTTGTACCATTTTAGTCCAATATGGCTTTGGCCAATTCAAATTATGAGCAATTTTCTCAAACTGTGGAAAATATTTATCGACTGTTTTTTCACAAAATCTGGGAACCAAACGTATATTTTTTGCTGCATCAAAATATTCTGATTTCGGCTGGACTTTAGTGTTGCTTTCTTCTTTGACCATTTCAAGTTTTAGTTTCTCCATCTCTAGTCTTTCCCTCATTTCAAGTTCTGCCTGTTTTAACTTAAAATTCATCTTCTTTTTCTTTTATTTTCTCCATTTCCAACCTTTCCTTCATTTCCAATTCTGCCTGTTTTAATTTAAGTTCATCTTGTTTTAATTTAAGTTCATCTTCTTTTCTTATCTCGAGTTCTTTTAATTTGAGTTCATGTTCTAATTCTAGCTGTTTTAATTTAAAGGCGTCAATATTTTCAACCTTAAGCTCAAGAGCCTCTTCACCTAAAACTTCTGCGTCAACTAATTTGTCTATAACCAAATTTTTTATAATTTGTTTTCTCATAGATACTTTAAAATCTAATTTTAAATGTTTAGCAAGCAACACTAATTCCTCTTTCTTTAAATTATCAAAACTCTCCAGGTCTGGCGTTTTCAAAAATTTACCGGCATCAAATGCCATTTTGTAGAATTTTGTTGGCTAGTTATAATAAAAATTACTAAACAAATTTTGAATTAGATAATTCAGTCTCCCGGACGAGCCCCCAATTTCTGTTACGGCCAGAAATCGCCTTTAAATTGTAGCCAACAAAAGACACAAATCAATAGTAAAATTTAACAATATTTATTATACAAAAGTTTACAAGAAGTATTACACAAATATTACTGTCAACTTAACTGTCAAAATATGAGTCCAATCTTTTACTTTCGGAATCCAATCTGAATATTACGGCCACAATCCAGCACGATGTTGTTTGTAGAATAAAAGTGTCAATCCAAATGTTATGAATATAAATGTCTATCGATGTCTAAGTCTAAGTCCAAGAGTAAGAGTGAGTGTTTAACTTTAGTGTCTGTATATATATATATATAGTTGTCATGGAAGATTCTAGAACAGTCTATAATGGAACATCCTGGAAAGTTACAACGGAAGTTTCTAGTAAAATGTAGAAGTTTATATAACTCCTCTTTTATTAGGATCATTCTGGAAAGTTCCAATCATTCTGTAATTGTTCCAGAGATTTCTAAACTGCACAATTCTAAAATTATTCTGTAAGCAACTATCAGGCCACACAATACAAATCAGGCCAACATAAATAAATACAATAATTACAATATCATAACACATATCGGTAATAAAAACTTGATATCAATGGAGTTGATTAAACATATGTAGTATATTCATTTCGTATGATTCTTTGTTCCATTTGGATAATTTGCGTTTGTATTACCACAGATAAAAAGTGTACATCATATTTACATTATATCTGATTATATAAATGTAGATGTAAATCACACGTTTCCTTGAAGAAAATTGTATATACTGATGTTGTATCTTAAATACTGAAAATATTTGGAAATTGTGTGTGGCTCATTTTGCAGAAGAACTAAAGAATTGCCATTATTTTTTTTATTAAATTTATATTTTTCATGTCTAACCCTCTAGATCTATAGCCACAGAAAGAGTTTAGTTCTCTTCATTGCAGGACGCACGATTGCCTATAACTAATCAAGTCTATTCCCTTTGAACGTAGGTGGATAGATGTCTGATTGGCAAATTAAGCACGTCTTCTTTTTTAAATTTTGGTTGGCAGTTTAAAAAACTTTGTTTTACAACAGAATAAACACTGTTTTTATAATTAAGCGTATTATGCATATGATGCATCATATTTTTCCTGTGCTTTATGTCCGAAATTAAGAGCCTATCATTCAGTACGTAGTAGTCGTTTGTTGCTTTGTTACGTTTTTTTTTTTTTTGCATTCATAAATTAGGCCGATTGTTTGCTCGTTTAAATAATTTCCAACCATGTTAAAGCTGATTATTCAGTTGTTCTCTTGTTGAAAATGTTGTTTCATTTGCAACCATAGCACATCTTCATTTTGCTATAGATATAGGAAGATGTGATGTGGTGAGACAACTCTCCATCCAAATATAGTTATTATAAACACTGTATATGCACCTGAGATCACCCTTAGTTTTTGGTGGTGTTCGTGTTGTTAATTCTTTAGTTTTCTATGTTGTGTCATGTGTACTATTGTTTGTCTGTTTGTCGTTTTAATTTTTAGCAAAGCCGTTGTCAGTTTGTTTCAGATTTATAAGTTTGTCTGTCCCTTTGGTATTTTTCGTCCCTCTTTTATAGCAGATCTCATAACAGCAGTTCTGAGATTTATAGTATTGATCAAGACGTTTAGTATACGAATTTACCGCCTTTGTCACATACAGGCCTTATATCATGTATATGGTATACACACCATTCATCATTACGCAATTACACCATAAAATTTGTGCCATTATCCTACACACGTTACATTTTACACCGCCCACCTTACACATTACACCATAATGCAATTCAATTTCAAAGAAATCATGCGATTACTAAATCATTTTGATAATAATGTTGTAAATTAATGTATAAAATTGAAAATTTGTTCAATATTGTGCATAGTACAAAATATCATAAAAAAAGCAATCCAAAAAAATTAAAAGAAAAAGAAATATTGTGAGTTTTACAAGTGTGACCACAGATGAGTGTGGATAGTATGTTTGGATGTTTGACAGTTTCTTATGACAAAAGGGGATTCTATGTTTTCCTTTATGGTGTTATTAACTGTGTTGCACAATGAAAACCAACCTGAGCATTATGAGTATTGTTTATTTAATATTTAGTTTTTATGTTCAAGACGGGCATGGAAGAGACAGTAATTACAATTTAGTAACAAAATTATTATCATAGAATATGTTCCACATCTTTGATTTTGAAACATTTTGTAGCTAGGAGAGCAACAGATAATAGGTTATTTTTTCATGTGTTTTTCTTCTAAATGGGAGATGATCTATAAATTTGATAACATGATATAAAAAGCCTGTAATTCAGGGATTATCGTTTGTTTGTGTGTTACATATTCGCTTTTCGTTTATTTTTTGTACATAAATAAGGCCCTTAGTTTTCTCGTTTGAAATGTTTTACATTGTCATTTCGGGGCCTTTTATAGCTGATAATGGGGTATTGGCTTTGTTAATGGCTATATGGTGACATGTAGTTGTTAATTTATGTGTCATTTTGGTCTCTTGTGGAGAATTGTCTCATTGGCAATCATACCACATCTTTTTTTATATTTTAAGCGTTTCCCTCAGTTTTAGTTTGTTACCCCGATTTTGTTTTTTGTCCATGAATTTACGAGCTTTGAACAGCGGTATACTACTGTTGACTTTATTTATATGTATTTGCTAACTATTTGTATTGTTCTATTTATACTATTTTGTAGTGGTTCATCAGTATCATTAGTAGATAATTGGTCCAATGTTTCTCAGATTAGAAAACATTTATCGGTTTTTAGTAATGACAATGCCTGACATGATACTTGGGGCTAAATGATTTAGGAAGTAAACCTTTGTGCTGATTTTTATCAATTCTTTTATAATATCTCCTCCAAATCTGGTCGAAGCAAAGAAATATTTTGACCAATAAGACAATGATTTCACCAAAAGATCCTTTCTGAGCATGCTTCAAAGACTCATAACTGCTCCAAAAGTAATCTGATAGAATTTCAAGCATGTCAAGTGGATATTATCAACAGATTCTTAGTTAATCTTAATATGTCTAAATATTTAAAAAGTAATAGTATTAAAATGGTTATGCAAAATTATTCTCTTTTCTTTTTGTTTTGTTATATGGATACAAATATAAGTGATACATGTACCAATAAAGTATTTGTTGTGGTATGAAAGTTTATCATATACTTAGCATTGATATAATAGCTTTTGCATATGTGTAATGAGCGGAAGTACACAAGCCATATTTGCACACCCGGGCTGATAACCCATATCAGGTTCCTCTCGTGCACAAAAGCCATAATAGTGCCTCTCGTGCAAGTTACTTCCGGTATTTCCGGTATTGGTTGTTTACTTTTTCATTGTGACGTCAGATATTTTTTATGACGACGTCAAAATTTACGGGAACTTTTGTGGGGATAATTTAGTACTTGCTAACAAATGTCATTGATACTGAATAATGAATCGTACAACAAACATGGATTAATAATGATCATAAGACTCTTCCAAATTTTCAATGTTTCAAAATGCCTCTATAAGATATATAGTAACATAAATAAATATGGAGGTAGTGATGTTATTGTTGGACAATTATAGTGTATTTGTTGGATTCATAATTTAACTTTTTTATAAAGTCTTTGACTGTTTTAGTTTTTTTTTTTTAATTTGCCATACATAAAACTATTGTCGGAAGTATATGATAAAGAAATTATTACATGGCCTTTTCCATATCGGCCCGGGTATCATCCCTCGACCAATATCAGCACCTCGACTCCGTCTCGGGCTGATATGGGGGTCTCTGGATGATACCCGGGCCGATATGGAAAAGGCCATGTATTAATCTATATGTAATAATTAACATTTACTGTAACAATATTAATTAACACAAATTAAGAAATAAACAAATAAATGAAACATGTTGAACATGTACAATGAAATATAGTTTTAGAAATCGATTAGGCCAGTTCGGCCTTATACTTTTTTTTTAAAACATACCTGAAGGACCATTTACACTCAGGACCGAGTCATCAGTAGGCAGTACAGATGTATTAAAACAACCAAGCACCAGATTGCTAATAGCGGGAGTAGCATTGTCGGGTAAATTTGGTCTTTTTTTTAAATTTAGTCAATGGACATATAATGTTTGGTTCAAATCGAAATAGAATGCTTTTATCTCCCTATTACTTACATTGTACATAGAGGTGATACTTCTTTGACAAATCCTTGTACATGAGAGTTGTCTGTCAAATCTTCATTTCACAAAGAATGAATTGCATAACAATGAACTGAGCTCAAAGCAAAGTACGTTAATAATACACTTAGACAAAGCGCTAAATCCAGTGATATACTTTATACTACGGGTTCTTCATGAACATCCATCGACCAAAACAATATTTCTATAACGTGCCATAATACATGGTTGGATCATAAGTCTTGAAAAAGACATGATTTCTATTTATCGTATTTTAAGTATATATGCACAGGTTAAAAGTTTCTTGTGGTATAATCATTCAGTATCTAGCAACTATCAATTTGCTAAAGCACAAGTTGATATAGGTTGAGCGCCTCTCTGTTAGAAAGTCAACTGATGAACAAACATTAAAAACTATAAAATGTTATTGAAGACTTGTCAGTGTCTATTTACCATTGCCACTGAATCAGTTATTTATGTACACATACTTATATACATGTAAGACTAAAATTTTAAAGTACATATATAAGACTTAAACTGACATTCGGTCTTTACTGACAACTTTATTCCCCACGTCATTTTCAAATCTGACTTCATGATAAATTAAGATTCCATATCTACATGTACAACGAATGAAAATCAAATATCCCTCTAATAAACTAGCATTGAAATCCCAGTTTCCTAAAATGGTAGCTAGGTGGAACCTAAAACTAAAAAAATTGAAACAATATATCTTAAATATTTCAAATGCATGTACATGTATTAATATAAATTCTCCAAAATTCGCTATATTTGTCTTTTTTTTCTGTTCGAGACTGTGGTGCAGCTTTATACGACCGCAGAGGTCGAACCCGGAACATTTGGGGAACCCCAAACAATCAATTTTTGAAGAAATCTAATTAAGTTCAGTTTTGAACCCTTTAGACTTTAATGACGTAGACCAATTTAAAAAAAAATATCAAGATTCTAAATACACGGTTAGATTCAGTATTTCAAGGAACTCCAATAATTCATTTTTTTATGAAATCCAGCAAAGTTTTATTTTGAACCCTTTTGGCCTCTATTTCCTAAAGTGTTGGGACCAAAAACCCCAAAATCAATCCCAACCTTCTTTTTTTTTTGAGGTTATTAACCTTGTATTTATATGTCATTGATTTATATTCACTTATAGTAAAGTTATTGTGCGAAAACCAAGAAAAATGCTTATTTGGGCCCTTTTAGTTTTAGGGCCCTTAATTCCTCAACTGTTCGGACCAAAACTCAAAAAACAGTCATAACCTTCCTATTTTGGATTAACCTTGTGTTTAAATTTCATTTATTTCCATTAACTTATACTTAAGTAATTGTGCGAAAACCAAGAAAAATGCTTATTCGGGCCCTTTCTTGGCCCGTTATTCCTAAACTAGTGGGACTAAGCCCCAAAAATCAATCCCAACCTTCCTTTAGTGGTAATTAACCTTCTGTTTAAAATTTATAAAAATTCATTAACTGAAACTAAAGGTTATTGTCTGGAAACTAAATGTGTCTTCGTACGAGGAGACGACGACAACATCATACCATTATACGACGCAAACAAATTTTTGTTGCTGTTGTATAAAAATTGTCACTTGACCAACAGAAAAACTTTACAGTTTGTGTATGTCCAATGCATTGTTGGAACTAATTAAAGCAACTGACCCTTAGATTCAAGTTACCTTATATCACTTACTATTGTCGGCTGATCAGATAATCTGTTCCACTTTAACTATTGATGTCATACAACAATCCCGTTTCCATTGTGGCATCAGTTATTTTGTATTGTGAAGTGAAAACTTTACAGGAACCTGGGGGATGTCCAGTCATGGCAGACACATTGCAATAAGATGTTTAGGAAAACATGATCTAAAACCTCCTTCATATACATGTAAGACACAAATACATGAAAACCGAATCAAAATCACAAAACAGCTGTTACTGTAAATGGACTAAGAGTATATATGACTTTTAAACAAATGTAGAGGGAAGGAGCCAAATAGAGTTCAAGGGGAGCAAATTAGAGGGAAATTTTCAAGTTGAGTCATCTTTTAAGACGCAAGTTAAATGAGAGATGACATGACCTTTTTCGGTACGTCGGGATCGGGTGTTTTTAAGTTCGGGATTTCGGGATTGATACTTTCGAGGTCAGGGATCACTTTTTTCGAATTTCGGGATGTCAGGATTTGATATTTTTAAATTCGGGGCCTCAAGATTTCATGTTTTTTAAGCCAGTGAATTTGGAATCAGGACCCCTCCGATCCCTCCCTCTTAAATAATGACTTATTTAGACTTACCTTCTTATTCTATATAAAAAAAAATCACAACTCAGAACAGAAACAATATGACACTTTGTCTAATTTACTTCGACTACTGATATGCAAACTTAAAAACAGACACAAAAATATCATAAAATAGTGATTGAAAGATTGATTGCACTTTGAATATATACTTCAGATACGTGTTACATGAGCCGGTTTGTTTACAAATAATAATGTCACGTGCTCGCGCACTGACGTCACAATGTGCATCGATCATGTAATCCACTACACAGTTCACTCATACAGAACCAACTATCATGCAAACATGCAACGTGAATGTGATTGGCTATCAAATAATACAGAAATAATGCATGTACAGTTTTAGAAATTAGTTCATCAAATAGATTAGATATTCACTTTTGACACGAATAGGTCGGGTTGACATTTCTGTCATCGGGGATAATATTGAGATAAATGGGATTAAACTGACCGTCAAAAATGTCTAGAGAAGCACATCTCGAGAACCTTAACATTAATAAGCCATACTTACCAAAATTACTCTACATTAAAAAACTCTATGTAAATGAAATTTCACAATGATTACGATAAATAATTTTGATAATGGCAATAATCAATGCTGGTTACATTGGCGCTAAAAAAATTCTTACTCCTATTGCCTACCGTAATAAAATTTGTATGGAATTGAATTTGACTAACATTCATCATACGAAAACGTGAAAATGCAGATGCGTGACAATATATTTCTGATAAAGTGTGTATATATTTCTGTAAACGAAGTTGCCTGTCGTGTATACTTCACTAAGAATTACATTTGAACGCAAGGAGATCTCTATTTGTGAATCAATTTATTAACCCTTTTGAACCCAGGATCGAAGTTCAAGATGTTTACATATTAACGGACATTTTTTGCGTTGCGTTTACATCATTGAGGCCATCTAGTTTGATTGCGGGGTTTCACATAGTTAAATCGGAACTATAGAAAAAATGGAATGTTGTTAGCAGAATCAAAAATGATGAACACTTGATTGTTTTCAGCAATACATAACTTCGATTGAGGGTCCGTGTATTCACACTATTTGTAAAACTCTCCTCATTCCTGTGAAGCGTGTGTTTTACATCGAGGCTTGATATGCTTTACATCAACGCCACAATACTTCAACCAATCAGGGAATGTTTATTTGGGGTGTTTGACCTATTTTTCTCAGATTTTGGCACATTTTAATCGAAACTATAGAAAAATGGAATATTGTTGGTACATATATAATAGAAAATGATGAATACTTTTAGCTAAAGATAAATAAGATGGGGGTTCTGTGTATTCACACTATTTGTACAACTCTCCTTACTGGTGCCATATTTTGGAATTTCCGTGACCTAAATGGTTCGCGAAAATTAATATTTTTTTATATATAGTATAGTAATAATAACAAATATAAAAAAGAAGATGCGGTAGGATTGCCAATGAGACAACTATCCACAAAAGACCAAAATGACACAGACATTAACAACTACGGGTCATCATACGGCCTTCAACAATGAGCAAAGCCCATACCGCATAGTCAGCTTAAATAGGCCCCGACAAAACAATGTAAAACAATTCAAACGAGAAAACTAAAGACTACTTTACCTTCTTTCACCTGATTTTACAAGCGGGAGTATCGCCTTAGCTTTTCAATCGTCATCATTGATGATACCTCCTGCTTTATCCTTTCGATTCATAAATAAGATACTGTCTGAATATATGGGCAGTGAACACAAATGATCGAGCAGACCAAAAAAAAGTCCTGCTTTTCAATAGGTCAGTGGTGTTCACAATTGATGCTTCTTTAAATCTGCATATTCTTTGTGAGGATGACATGATTGTTGTTCGTCTTGTTCATTCTACACTAAACACTATGATAATAAGGGATATGGCTTCCAGCATCAATGAATGTGTGACATCTGCTTTGAAAACAATAAGTCAGTTGTATATCAGAACCAGCAGCGACCAGAATTAAACCAATAGCGACCGGAATCAAACCAGCAGCGACCAGAATCAAACCAGCAGCCACAAAAATCAAACAAACAGCCACCAAAATCAAACAAACAGCCACCAGAAACGAACAAGCAGTCACCAGAATCAAACAAGTAGCCATTAGAATCAAACAAGCAGCCACCAGAATCAATGCAACCAGCAATCACCAGAATCAAACCAGCAGCCACCAGAATCAAATCAGCAGCCACCAGAACCAAACCAGCAGCCATCAAAATCAAAACAAATAATGCATCATTTATTACCAGTGTGTGTTGTAACTCATCGGATAAACCACGCATCCTTGAGGTCAACAAACTAGGACAAATGGAAACATGGATATGTCGAGCACATTGCATTCCACAAAGAATTGCAGCATAAATTAAAAAAAAAAAACGTTTGTTATAGGTTTTTTTTGTCTTATTTAATGAAATAGTTGACATATAAAACTTCTCCATTTCATATGTATATATAGCTATTTGTAATGTGATGTGCATGTCTCGTGACAGCTTCGAAAGTGTATATATTATATGCAATAACGATGATATACGATTACAGAAAAGATTTACATATACATAACACTTATTATCTTTTGATAAGCGTAGAGTGGTTTAACAAATAAAGGCAACAGTGGAATATCGCTGTTCGAAAGTCACAAACCATTAGAAATAGAAATAAAGAGCAAACCAAAAGAAAAGAAAGTTGATGTTATAACATCTTTTGAGTGATTGTCTTTAATTCTTGTAAAAAAGGGGCGATAACTTATTACCTGTTTAATCAAAACTCAACGAATCAAATACAAGAAGATGTGGTATAAGTGCCAGTGAGACAATTCTCCATCCAAGTCATCATTTGTAAATGTGAACCTTATCTATATAATAATGCCTTTGATTATTATTTATGATTTTTGATTAGGTAATTACTATAAAAAAAGAAGATGTGGTATGTTTGCCAATGATACAACTCTCCGCAAGAGACCAAAATGACACAGAAATTAACAACTATAGCCCCCGAAATGACAATGTAAAACAATTCAAACGAGAAAACAAACAGCCTTATTTATATAAAAAATACGTTTGTTTTTAATCTTTTTCACTTAGAATGAAGACACATGCAAACCGGGGTGCCTAGGTAGTGTATGCTTACTTGGCAATAAGGTGCACTGTATTTAAGTTGTTCTTATTTTTGCCTATTGAACGTTAATCTTGATAATTTTAAATCAATCGTAAAAAGTATTTCTTGATTAAAAGACATTTGATATTAGAAATTTTAACTAATTGAGCATGATCTGCTTTTTATGCAAATGAAATTTTTGATTTTTAAAGAGAGCAAGTGTGCGCAATCAGTTCAATAATGAATTTCTGTAATATTGAACTGTATGAATATTATTTCAATGAAGTTGTTTTCAAATAATCAGTTTCGTGTATGTTGGTGTTCGTTTTTGTAGCAGTTCAGTTGTTCTTTTGTGCTGTTGTTTTTAAAGTTGGTCTGTTTCCCTCGGTTTAAGTGTGAGACCAGGATTTGAATTGATTAATAATAAAATTGAGAAAGGAAATGGGGAATGTGTAAAAGCGACAACAACCCGACCATAGAGCAGACAACAACCGAAGCCCACCAATGGGTCTTCAATGTAGCGAGAATTCCCGCACCCGTAGGTGTCCTTCAGCTGGCCCCTAAACATATGTAAACTAGTACAGTAATAATGCACGTCATGCTAAACTCCGAATTATACCCAAGAAACTAAAATTTAAAATCATACAAGACTAACAAAGGCCAGGGGCTCCTGACTTGGGACAGGCGCAAAACTACGGCCGGGTTAAACATGTTTATGAGATCTCAACCCCCCCTAATACCTCTAGCCAATGTAGAAAAGTTAACGCATAACAATACGCACATTAAAATTCAGTTAAAAAAAGTCCGAGTTCGATGTCAAAAGATGTAACAAAAGAAAATAAATAATATGACAATAATACATAAATAACAACAGACTACTAGCAGTTATCTGATATTCCAGCTCCAGACTTCAATTAAACTGATTGAAAGATTATGTCTTCATCATATGAATCCCTCCAGTTAGGGGTTTAGTATCATACTATCATAAAATATATGAGAAGAACATAACCCGTGTCATGCCAATAACTGTTTTTTCTTAAATAAATGTGTTTAGTTCCGATGCAAAGACCCTATAAGTGAATCAATATTAAAGCCAAAATATGCAATCTTTAATGACCTGACAACAGTATCGAAACTATATTCATTCTTAATAAGTCTGTTTAAAGGTTTTGTAAGCTTTGAGGTGAATACTGACATTTTTGTGCTTTGTAAAGAATATTACCATAAAAAATTGAATGTGAAATACCTGAACGTATAAGATGTCTGCATGTTGAGTTATATTTACGAATTATTTCCTTATACCGGTGATATAATTTAGTAAATGTTTTGACCAGTTTGTGATATCGAAAACCCTGGTGAAATAATTTTTCACTAATACATAAATTTCTCTCTCTAAAATCTAATACGTTGTTACACACACGAGCGATTCGTACAAGCTGAGATATATAAACACCATTAGATGGTGACAACGGAACGTCACCATCTAAAAATGGATAATTAACGATAGGAAATGAAAAATCATCTCTTTTATCATAAATGTTTGTATTAAGCTTCCCGTTAATGATATAGATACCAAGATCGAGGAAAAGGCAGCGGTCATTGTTAGTATTAGCTTTATTTAAAGTAAGTTCAACAGGATAAATTTCTTTAGTATAAATACTGAAGTCGTCATTATTGAGAGCTAATATATCATCCAAATATTTAAAAGTATTTTTTGTATCAAATGTTGTTTCGATGAATCTTTGCTAATTTTAGTCATAAATTGTAACTCGTAACAGTACAAAAACAGGTCCGCAATAAGTGGTGCACAGTTAGTCCTCATTGGAATTCCAATTATTTGACGATATACGGAATCTCCAAAGCAAACAAAAATTATATCAAGTAAAAATACAAGCGCATATATAGTATCAAAGCATGTCCAATTGACATAGTTCTTTTGTTTATTGCTACTAAAAAAATACATAAAAGAGTTTGAACATATGTACTCGCATTCTGACTTTTTAAATGTCAAATTAATTAAGGATGTGATTTTTTTCTTAATAAGAATATAAGGCAAAGTGGTATATACCGTAGAAAAATCAAAACTTTGAACAGATTCAAAATCACCAATATATGTATGCAATTAATCAAGTACTTCCAACGAGTTTTTTAACACTCCAAAAGTAATTAATTCCACTATTTTCAAAGGCCTTATTTGAACAATTTATTATCAGGTTTTTTATTGTACCAAGTGTACTGGTAAGTAAAACAGACAATTTAGTAGTGGAACAATGGCTTGAAGATGAAATAAATCTATATTTGTAAGGTTTTTGTGTAGCTTCGGAAGCCAGTACATAGTTGGGACTTTCATTGTATTTGGTTCTGCTTGTAAAGAAGTAGTTAAAAGTGTGTGTCTGTTACAGATGTCGTTATGTGATAATGAAGTCAGTTGGAATGTTGATGAATTCGTGATTTCCTTTTGCAGAACCTCTATTTAAAATGAACGTCAAACAATAATGATATTATTAGCAGCTTTATCAGCCGGGACAAAAACAAATTCCTTGGTTAGTTCTTTTAGTTTATGTTTGATACGTGAAATAGGGATTTTATGGTTGTTGTTAAGAATAAAATGTTCTTCAAATGTTGTATTCGAATATCAACTATCTTCATTACTGAATTAAAAAAAAGAGTCCAAAGATATTTTTGTCAGCTTTTTCCCGTTTTACCCATTTTAAACAGTAGGTATGGAGTGAGTCGTGTATGTTATGACGACACTCATTCCAAATTAATAATTGACGGGGACGATATGTAGGTCCTTTACTTAGGAATGATTTTAAATCTCGGTCGCGAACAATGTTAAGGTCTCCTGTTATGACATGGAAAATGGGGCCATAGGTGTATTCGGAATTTCTGCAATTACACGACATCAGTGTATTTTCAATGATACATATATCTTTACACAATTGGCTATATTTAAACACATATTTCCGAGTAGATTTCTTGTAAATATGACAAATAAGAGGGAGTTCAGTATTATCAAAATATCCAGGAATCTGGTCTTTAACAGAATGGTCGTTAAAAATATCGGTAATATTTACAAAATCAAAACCTTTATTGACATACTTTATTTTAATAAAATGTTTTTCATGATCTTCAGGGCGTTCAATTTTTAAAACAGTTTAGAATAACAATATGCCATTATAATTTGAACAATTTTATACTTAGGACTATAATATAAAATTGTATTGCAATCCTCTAAAATTTAATTAAATTTATTTATAGATAAAGAACAAAGCTTGGTTAACAGATAACGTCTGCCGTCGTTTTTTGAAATAGAAATTAGGTCCGAAATATTTGTATGGTTGGTCCGTAATTTTCTTTGATTGCGATTTTTTCTGCGTCTAACGATTTTTACCAGCAGTTTTAGAAAAGAGAGGGACGAAAGATACCAAAGGGACAGTCAAACTCATAGAAACTATATCCAAAATGTTAATAGAATCGGTTCTTGATATATTGTCAATTCCCATGATATTATCATTAAGACCGAGAGGGTAGCAGATGGGTGCAGTCCTAACCTGTATAGCAAGTTAACTTGATTACTAGTCATTTGGACTGGTCAAAGTTAACCTGTGACCGGATTTAGGACTGCTCTGACCAGTCCTAGAACCAAAATCTAGTAAACTTGAAAAGCGGACTTGGTCCTAGGACTGTTTTTATGTCTGCCAAAAAGTTAACTTGGAAACAAGTCTGCTATTGATATAAGTTAACTTCGAACCAGTCCTGTCATAAGTTAACAGAAGTTAACTTACAAACCAGTCCTGCCGTAAAGTTAACATCAGTTAACTTCCAAATCAGTCCTGCCACAAAGTTAATATATTAAGTTAACTTTTGCTTTGACAAATCCGATCAAAACCAGACCTGTTCCCAAGTTAACTTTTGACTGGTCTGCTCAACACTGAGTTAACTTGTAGTCAGGACCGCTCTACATCGATTTTTTTTAAATATGTTTTAATATCTTTGTTTCGTAGTATAAACATCGAAAATATAGTACCGTTATATAAACAGGATTAAATACAAATATTTGAAAATAAAGTACGGATAAAACGTTGCTTGTTTATATACAAACTAAATTATTTATATGTGATCTGTCAATCTATAAATTAAAAAAAAAACGATATGGTTACAATGATAACGGGCACTGAATATATATTCCAAGACCTATTATATTCAACCATATTTGCACTTAATATTATGTATATCTATGCACCGACGTAAATTAGATGTTTGTTATACGTCCTTGATCTATGTACTAGCCACAATCTGCAATATTTAAATTTCAGGAGAGAAATTATTATACAAAATGAAGGCATCATTAAAACACATGACTACAAAATTTTGTCTGCACAAATTAAAAGTCCCAGCATGTCCTTCTTTTGTACAATCTATATACCAGGTATACCCGCATAGTAAATCAGACATATTTGTTATGCCAGGATTCAATGTATAATACAATGGACAGCTATATTGAAATACAATAACAACATGAACAACAAATTTTTGTTCGCATAAATTTAGAGTGCCAGCATGTCCTCCTTTTATTCAAAATAATGATACGTACCAAAATTTCATTAGTTTTGATACCTCATGTCATCTTGTACAACAAAATGATTTGACTGCATTGACCAAAACTGACCAAATGTGCACTTTAATTTGTAAATCTATATGCCATATATACCCGCATAGTAAATCAGCCATATTTTTTATGTCAGGATTCAATGTACAATACAATGGGCAGCAATATTGCAATACAATAACAACAAATTTTTGTTCGCATAAATTTAGGGTGCCAGCATGTCCTCCTTTAATTCAAAATATTGATACGTAACAAAATTTCAGTAGTTTTGATACCTCATGCTGACTTATGCAACAAAATAATTTGACCACATTTTTTGCTGTCAGGATTCAATGTATAAAATAAATGACCGCTGTTGGGATGGCGCCTTTATGTCTTCTCCTGACACTCCTGTGAACATGTTAGTACCCGTACGAAAATGTCAACAGGAGTTCAACTGGACTTCAGCGGGACTTGAGACGTATTCCAGTCTGACTTTGAAAAGTCCAGTCTGACAAGAGCCGTAGACGTACTTTTTCTCATACTTCGGTTATTTGCCAGCCGGTATTTTCTTAAAAGTCCAACCGCACTTTTTGTAATTCTGACAAGAAAATAAACACGGCTGGACTTTTGAAGAAAATTATTCTTTCTGTAGAATGATCAGCAGGATTTTTGTCTTAGAAAATTTTACAGTCATTTATGAGCAGGAATTTAGACTTAGAAAATTTTCATCAGCCAAATATGCCTTTATAGAAATAAAAGTTTGCCACTAGGATTCTGTTCTTTGATAGGAACAATTTCTTTCAAAATGGAAAAGAGTTATAAATGAAAGTAATGATATCATATTCGTTAAATTTACAATATACTTTAAGATCAAACTATAAGATGTGATCTTTTCCCTAGATTTTCATTTCCATTATAAAATTATAAAATATTTAACATAGACTGTAAATGGAGTTGAAATTTAATAAAGGTGATATAATTTTGATTGAATTATATCCCAGTTAATATGTTTTCAACAATTATTTAACATTTTTACTTTTTCATGAAATAAAACCCCTAGCAAAATTTAACATCTGTTAAATGTTAAATTTATACATTTTCTAGAATATTATTTATATTCAATAAGATGAATGCATAAAATAAATAATTATCATCATTCTTTACCATCAATTAGAAAATTGAGCCATAACAGTTATTTAATAGCAGTAGTCTTGTAGAACTGTGCCATCTGTTTTCAATTAACCTCAGTCTGGACAGGTCACAGGAAGTAGCATCTACACAGAGGTTGATCATGAGGCCATTTGAAGGATAACACATTTCTAAATACATATATCTGCAATTACTATCACTTTTATTAAACATTTCATAATTCAACAAATTAATAATTGATTTTCCTTTTTTTAATATATCACAATATTCAAAATTAAGACATATGCAAGAAGTCATAGGAAGAACATTTTTCACAGCTCCTCAAACAACCTCATTTATTGCAAAACAACAAAATTTGAATTTGGAATAAACAGGAAGATGTGTCTTCTTTCTTGAACAAAATGAGAAATTTACATTGGATGTAAAGCAAATGTTTGGAAGTGGTTCTTTTCACATTATATTAGAGAAGATGGACCCTTCGGAGACCGTGTATATTTACGCCAAACATTTTTCATTTTAAGCTGAAAAATAGATTTTGCAAAATACTCTACAAATTTAAAAGTTTATTGGTTTGAGAAATGTATCAAAAAACTGTTGAATTCACTTCTGAAAAATCATTTTCGTTATGAGATTAGAAATTTGTAATTTTCATGATATTACACAATATTTAATTTCACGAGGATAATATAAAAAGTAATGATAAGTTTGTCTTTAAAAGATTTCATCTTATCAACAGTTTGAATAAATTAAAACATTTGAATTTGATTGCTTTAGAAAAAAACAAATTTCAATCTCCTTCCTAAGAACAAAATATTGAAATTGCTTACCTTAAGCATTTTTCAATGTGCCTTAAAAAATTAAAAAATGAAAAATGCTCCAACGTGGAGCATTTTCAATTTGCCTTTAAAAATTGAAAAATGAAAAATGCTCCAACGTGGAGCATTTTTCAATTTGTCTTTCAAAATTGAAAAATGAAAAATGCTCCAACTTGGAGCATTTTTCAATTTGCCATGAAATATTGAAAAATGAAAAATGCCCCATATTGGTTGAATTTTCATGTTTTAGAAAATTTTCTCAAAAATGAAAATGTCTTTGTGTGTAGTATTTTTCAATTTTTGTAATCGTTTGACAAAATGAAAAATGCTCTAAAAAGGTTAAAGAAATTGATATAAAAGATATTGAAAACTAGATAATCAAATTATTTTTTCATTCATGGTTAACACTTTAGAAATTTTGTGTTTATGCTTTAAATATAATACACATGTGTGTATGTGTGAAACCGTAAATGCACATTTATATTCTAACCCCGAAAAGATAGGAGAAGAGCAACGCACTAGCAATTTTTTACTGATGTGGCACAGAATATCATGCAATCTTTATTTCCCTTCCTATGTCGTTATTAACATTCAGGTTATCTTAATATTCTATATGTATCTGTTAAATCAAATAGATATTGGTATGTTGAATTCATTGATAAAGATATTTAATTTTACTCTCAAGTTTAGTATTGTTTTAAAAGTTAATAAACATTTAATATAAGATCTGAGCCATTTATGAGTGTTATGATCAAGGTATAACTATGCCTGCTTTGAAAACGAAGTTGAGGTTTTTTAAATGAGTATGCAAAGCTGGTAACAATAACAAAGTGATCTAAGCCCCAACGACAGAAGAGAGAGTTATTCACAAATGTAAAGTAAAAAAAATGTAAGATGGACTTTTAATAAATTAAAATTTCGTACTTTCATGCACTGGCTACGCGTTTGGTAATATCCTCGGTGACAACCTAGAAAAGATGTAAAGATAAAAACAACACCTAGGAAATCTGTTCTTTTCCCAATCTCCATGTATAAAGTTGATGAATGTGCCATATTCCTTCTAAATACGGCTTATTTTGGAAGTCATTTTTTAACTAGATAACATTAATTTTTTTACTGTTTTTGATTTAATTTATTTACTTAGCTATTCAGATACCAATAGTGCTTTAACATTTGGCATCCATCGTCTCAGCTGTTCAGAATTACTCAGGTTACTTTTTGGTCCCGCGAGCAGGGTGTTGAATTTTTTTTTCTGTTTTTAACTGAAATACATTATTTTGGGAAAACTAATCAGGAATGAAGTCGACTAAAGATACGACTGTCGTTAGGAGACAATTTCGAAAACTTAGGTGTATAATTGTTCATGTTGTCTTTTGTTTTTATATTATGGTTTATTTGGTAAATGTATAGTAAAATAGGTTTGATGTTGTCAAGACTGATATTGCTGATTACTTTGTTCATTTTGAGACAGATTTTCTATTATTTAGAATGAATGTGAGGTGGCATTTCAGTTATAAATGAACTTCAAATGTGAAGCTAGTTTGCGTTTCTCTAGATATAAGAAGATATGGAATGAGTGCCAATAAGACAGCTCGTCTTCTAAGTCACAATTTTTAAGATAAAAACCATTATAGGTAAAAAAAACGGTCCCTACACAGAGTTTTGGTTCACACCAAACAGTAAGCTATAAAGTGTCCCAAAAATGACAAGTGCAAAACTATTCAAACGGGAAAAACAACGGTATAAACTATATACAGAACGAGAAATACTTATGAATCACATGAACAAACGACAACAAGTAACATTAGAAGATAACAAAACCTTTAAACAGACTTATTAAGAAGGGATATAGTTACTATAGGGTCTTTACATCGGAATTAAACAGATTTATTTAAAAAAAAAACAGTTGTTGGCATGACACGGGTTATGTTCTTCTCTTAAATACTTTACTAACGGGAGTTGCCTGGAATTTCTACGATGAAGACGTAATCGTTCAATCAGTTTAATTGAGGCTTGGAGCTGGCATGTCAGTAACTGCTATTAGTCTGTTGTTATTTATGTATTATTGTCATTTTGTTTATTCTCTTTTGTTTTCTGACATCGGACTCGGAATTCTCTTGATCTGAATTTTACTGTGCGTATGGTTATGAGTTTACTTTTTTACTTTGGCCAGATGTATTGGGGGAGAGATCTCAAAAACATGTTTAACCCCACCGCATGTTTGCACCTGTCCCAAGTCAGGAGCCTCTGGCCTTTGTAAGTCTTGTATTATTTTTATTTTTATTTTTTTGTGTTTAGTTTGTTTAGTATGACGTCCATTATCACTGAACTAGTAGATATATATTTGTTTAGAGGCAAGCTAAAGGACGCCTCCGGATGCGGGAGTTTCACGCTGCATTGAAGACCTATTGTTGACCTTATGTTGTTGTCTGTTCTATGGTCGGATTGTTGTCTCTTTGACACATTCCCCATTTCCATTTTCAATTTTAGAAAACGGTATTGTCTATATAAAAAATATTCAAAATTATTATGTCTGAAGCTGTCAGGGACAAGATAAAAATTATCAATATTTTGAGTCAGAGATGGGAGATCTTCCAATGATGCCAGCCCCTCCCCCCTCCAAAAAAAAGTAAACAACACTAAAATCTTATTCCGACATTACATATGGAATTTTATTTCATTCACGTGAATGATGTTTGAGTGACTCGGTATGCGCCTTTTCCTAATTATATATAAATTCCTCTTTTTTTGTTCGCCAGATCCCACCTTTGGTGTCCCCTTGATTTCATTACCCAATTTTTATAATCCTATATCCAACATCCCCTTTTTGTAACCTCAACATCACCCCTCTCTATATCCCACTTCGAGGGCTACTTGCAAGATTCATTTTTATCAAGATGGATTTTATGCCCAAAATTATCAGCCTGATATGGAACAGTTTCGTGATCCCTGTAAAAAAAAAAAAAAAAAACTTGTGACTTTCTGTTTACATAACGAATATTTTACATAACGAATATTAAATGGGAGCGGATGAGCTACAAAAAATATAATAGTATAAAAAAGCGGCAATATCGATAAATGTTTTAATAAAATTATTTAAAATTTCTCAAATTACAAGAGTGCACACGCTGAAATGTCTCTACTTCTTTACTAATCATTGATATTATGTAGAGGGGGGTCGGAGGTGTCCTGATTCCGAAATCATGGACGTAAAAACATGAAATAGCGAGGTCCCGAAAAAGGTTCTGCCCATCCTCTATGTTGATAGTCCTAAATATAAAGATATCCTACAACGATCACATAAACTTAACATGGTCCAAGAAAATTAGGCCAAGATCATTTAAACACAACAAGAAATACATGTACATTTTGTACTCCTTACAATAAATCACTAAGTATAATTGATCTTTTTCTTATAGTTTCTAAGAAACAGACTTAACCGAGAAAACTAAACACACGAACCATGAAATTAAGGTCAATGATCCGAACCTTGGCAGGCAGAGGTGCACAGCTTACAATTCTTCCATACAGCAAATATATTTATCATATAATTGCTTATAGTGACACGTTTAGAATTTCCTAAATATTTGACGTGAATAGAAAATCCTAGTTTGTCGTAATTAGAGTTGTCGATTATATATACATGTGTTTGTTTTGTTGGTGTGTTTCGTTTTTGTTAACTCTATAGTCCGTCCGGAAAGTTATAAATCAATACACGAGACTGGATACATGAACTTTCACATACTTTATTTTTCCATCTAACATATATACAATCACAGTTCATAAAGCATATTTACAAAACATTAATCATGGCAACAATACATTAACCCGCCGCTGCTCGTAGATCGAGAGCGGGGCAAACTGGTGCGTCACATGGTTCTCTCTATTTCTATCCCCTTTTCGTTTCAAAAGTAACCTTTATAAAATATGATCATAGAAACGTTTTTGACCAATGAAAACAGGAAAGGGTTGATGACCATTGTTATCAAAAAGTATTCTCACGACATAATCTTAATCTTAATCCATAAATATTTCCTAGTAACGCTGAAACGACTAATACATGTCTTGTATAAAATTATTTGAAAAATAGTTCAAAATCTTGTTTCCTAATAAAACGCATTTCTAGCGTAATAAAAATATTTAAACTAAATTACGCACAAGAAATAACTGTTGATGCCAAACACGACACAAAAAGATGAAAATTCTAAAATTCACAATTTCACGCATTTTTACAACATGACAATAGTTTAAGAAAATTTGACCAAAACTAAAAAAACTGAACACTGAGCAATGAACAGTGAAAATGAGGTCAAGGCCAAATAAAACCTGCCAGACTGACATGCACATCATTAGTATTTCCATACACCAAATAAAGATGACATATTGCATATAGTGTTAGAAAAAAAGACCAAATATGAAAAAAAACTTAACTTTGACCACTGAACCATTAAATTTGATCAAGGTCTGATAACCACTATCATGCTTGACACATCTATATCATTTCCGCTATTGTTCAATAAAATATCGTCATTCGATCTCGATGGACCAGCAACGCGTTGTGACTCAGGTTGGATTGGTTGATCCGGCATGTTTACTGGATCAAAATTCGATTCAGAGGCTCCTCTGATTCTACATCTATCCCTACCATCACGCCCCCTATTTCTGGTACATTTTGTTAATATGCCTGTGTTGTTTTCGAGAATTCTACGTATTTTAAATGACAATTAGATGGAATTGAATTGAACAGTATTTATATGGAACATGATGTTGACGATATTGACGAGAGCGTATTTAGATCACGGTATGAAAGTGGAAAGGTCTTAGACTGATCGTTGTTAGAGCGTGAAAACAATGAAAATCCCAACTTTCATCCTGCTCGTACCGTGATCTCACCTTTTAAATCGCGGTGAGCGTTGTGCAATATTGGTCTAGTGTGATTTGGGCATAAAACATGCTCCTTGTTTCTCTACCTTTCCTATTGTTCAAAATGAAAAACTGGTTCTCGTCTTGTATTTTTGCTACCATACATGTACGTAACCTGCTTTCATCGTGTCAGAATACATTTTTTAATAATCGTGAAATATTATATAATATATATCACTTATAGTTCAGTAATTTCATTTATTGTTATTGATCGTAACACAATCAATAAACATAATCAATACAGAAGAAACGTTGCTATCTTACTTTTTCTTAGTTTCCCCATTAGCATCATCAATTGATACATGTACATTTATAAAAATTCATATATATGGCACATGAAAATATATAACGCTGCCGCACGCTCTCCGTGTATTTATTTTCTCTATTCGTGAATGGCGTGCTTTTTACCTGACCTGACGAGTACTAAACTAAGTGTTTGTTTTATTCATAATTTCATAAAAAAAAAAAGATGTGGTATGATTACCAGAGAAACATTTTTTTCCCCACCAGACATTAAATGATGATGAAGTAAGCAAGTATAATTCATGGTACAGTCTTCAACACTTAGGAAAACCAATACCTCACAGCAAGCTACAAAAGATTCCAAAATGAAAAATTTAAAACAATTCAATTCATTCGAGAAAAAATAATTTTACGGCTCATATATAGAACTCTAAGTGATTAAAGATCACGAAACTCGTTTTAGGTGCGCAACCATCCCCTTAACATTGAACAGTGATAAACTGCATATTATAAAACTTCTTATAAAATCAGTTGAAAAGACTTGACTCATTAAATTATATATAAATATACTAAATAAATAAATGATTTGGAAAATACATTGAAGGTATAAAAAGTCATGAGAATTTCGAATGTAATTAGGTTATATCCGGGCACTCTGGTTCTAAACCTTGGTTCCATCTGGGTTTTCTGGTTCTGAACCTTGGTTCTTTGATTCGAAACCATGGTAACTGGTTCAACATCCGGGTTGTTTGGTTAAGGCAACCCAACTTCTTGGTTCCATCTGGGTTCTATTCTAGATCATTCTAATGTTCCCGTTGAACATAACAGAAGATAACCGCAAGTCTCCGAATAAATAGGTAAAGTAGGTCAAAGACGCTATAATTATTTTATAACATTAAACATTTTAGCATCGACGATAAAGGAAGCTATAAGGTATTTATCTTCTCATTTTAATTATTTTGATAAGGAAACTAGATAAAGATAAAGCATCGTATAGATTTTTAAAAACAAACCGAAGTATACAGTATATCGAACATCCTTTTATTTAATTCATTCGTTTTGTTTTGTTTTTCTTTTACTCATCCCTTATTTACGTAAATATGTCTAGACAGTGGCGGATCCAGAACTTTTCCTAAGGGGGGCTCGATCCAGTCATGCTTCAATGTTTCCCTATATAATCAACAAAATTTTTCCCACGAAAAGGGGGGGGAGCCACCCCCTGGATCCGCCTATGCTAGAAGTTTTAAAACCACCCAATTAGGACATGTTGTTTATATGGCTAACGATATGTGCATCTAGCCACTTGACCAGTTGACGACTTGCATATATATTTGATTGCATATTGATTATCAAGTTCGACTGAATTTTATTTAATGGCTTTGTAATAATGTCAGATTTGAAAGAAATGCATGTGAAGTATATGTAACAAATCTTTTTGTTCAAAACAGAATGTTAAAAGACATAAAAAGGAAAGCGATGATCAATAAGTTGGTAAGCTTTAATTAGTTGAAAAAAAGGTTATAAAATATAATAAAATGTGTAATTATGTACAATAAATTTGTCAAATTTGATACTCGTTCAGTCATTGTGAAGGGCATGCATATACTCATTCGGCCAAAAATAAAGAAATCAAAATTAAGATTGAATATTTTTATAATAAAATTATGTGTACATGTGTTAATGACAGTGCTAGTGGGATGTGTATCACCAGCACAATAGTCAGAACTTCTGTGTTGGCGCCATGATTAAGGGGCATAAAGAGTTACACTAGTCCGTCTGTCCCGAACATCCAATAAAAACGGGTTTCGCTATCCTAACTTTAGTTTGCCTCTACCAAATACTACGAAACTTAATATACACAATATACATGATATATAAAAGAAGCTCATGCATGAGTGCCAGTGAGAACTCTCCACAAGAGACTAAATGACACAGAAATTAACAATTATACAATGTAGCCTAGGTCACCACATGATCTTCAACAATGAGGAAGGTTCATACCGCAAAGTCAGCTATTGAAGGCACCGACATAACAATATAAAACAATTCAAACGAGAAAACAAACGGTCTAATTTATGTACAAAAAATAAACGAAAAACAAGATAGGCACGTGCATATAAAATAAGGCAGGATTAAACATGTTAGCGGGATCCCAACCCTTCCCCTTATGTGACATGAGTGCCAATGATAACTCTCCACAAAAGACCAGATGACACAAACACTAACAACTATAGGTCATATACAGCTTTCAACCATGAGAAAAGTCAATACCGCATATAGTCAGCAATAAAAGGCACTGAAATGACGTTGTAAAACAATATTCAAAAAATGAAGGAAAAACAAGTATGTAACACCTAAAAAACGACATTCATTGAATTACAGGCTCCTGACTTACCACAGGCACATACATACCGAATAAGGCGGGGTTGAACATGTAAGCGGGATCCCCACCTCAACACAAAATCAAGTTTGAAATTTTTAAGTGTCAATTTTACCGTTCAAGAGTTATCATGTCCCTTTACAAACATATGAAGTGCTGACTCTTTCGTTTCTTTTTCATAAATAAGTCTGACTCAATCAAATGTTAGGAACCTTATACGCGATTCACATTACCCCATAACACAGATCTATTAAGTTCGATATTGGGTCCCGATGGCGTCACTGTTCATGAGTTTTTAGATGTAAAAAGTTGTGGTACGAGTACCAATGATACAAATGTCAACCCAGAGCCTTGAGATAGGAAAACTGCTAAATCTATTGTTTCCGTTCTTTAACTTTAATTTGCCTCAACCAAATGATTTGAAAATTATTCACAATGCTTATGGTCGCAAAACGGTCAAAATTACGTGAATCCTGCATCTATATGTGGAAGTCTACTCATCTTTTTCACAAGCAGGGGCATCTGTGGTTAATAGACATATTTTGCATTTATTTCAGTAATCAGCTTATTTACTTCCATTGAAATCTTCTTTAAATAGACTTAACTTGCACATTTTTTTTTCAGAATCTCGGTGCAGTTTGGTAACAGACAGTGATATTTCAAGTTAAATGTGACCAACTTAACAAAGTGTTTCACTAGATTGAGCTCTCTGTCTAAGTGTACTTTAAAGGTTCTTAGCATTGAGTTCAGTTTATTGATATGCGTATACCTTCTGTGTGACTTTTTATGATGTAGAAGCATATACCTACATGTCCATGAAATGAAATCTAAGGTAAAATGATTGAAACATTTTGCATTATCTATCACAACTGGCAGCATACGATGCTACTGAAGCAGTACATTTTCTTACTTGATATTCATGGAAATTAAAGGATTTAGTTTCATCTGAACCAAACATTCTTAAAAATTGAGAATGGAAATGTGGAATGTGTAAAAGAGACAGTAACCATGTCAAAAAGGCAGAAAGCAGTCAAAGGCCACTAATGGGTCCTAATAGCTGACTATGCGGTATGGGCTTTGCTCATTGTTGAAGGCCGTATGGTGACCTATAGTCATTGATAGTTGTTAATGTCTGTGTCATTTTGGTCTTTTGTGGATAGTTGTCTCATTGGCAATCATACCACATCTTCTTTTTTATATCTTCAACAAAGCGAGAAAATCCCTCGCCCAGAGGCGGGCTTCAGATGGCCCTTAACAAAATGTGTACCAGTTCAAACTCCAAATCATATAATAAACTTACAATTAAAAACATACAAGACTAACAAGAGACTCCTGACTTGACGTCAAGGTAATCATACCAAGAGACACATCCAATATGCAAAGGTCAAGAGTCAAAAAGTCATAGTCTGGTCAAGACATCCTTTTAAAAAAAAAACCCACAAAGCGGATTTTGAGAAAAAGGGTCATATTGGTACACAAAACTAACAATATATCTATATATCTAACATGTCTAATATATCTAAAAGATGTAGTACGAGTGCCAATCATACAGTTAATTCTCCATTTAATTCAAACAAAATATACAAGTTTTACATTGAGGGCAAAGGTCAAGCTCACATGAAGTTTTTCGTGCCAATAGACTCATCATCTTATGACAACACATCTACATGCCACATATTTAGAAGCAAGGTCAATTGAACATTATATTTTGAGGTCAAGGTAATATACCGATAAACACAATGCAACATGATGACCCACCCAACGTGCATACATGTAGGTCAGGAGTCAAAAGTCAAAATCTGATCAAATGTTCCATGTAAAAAATACACACAGCAGTCTTGCACGAAAGCTCATCATGGTACACGTAACAATGTCTTATGTCATGATGCACTACACATGCAAAATATAGAAAACCTAGGGCAGAGACAGAAACACAAGACATATAACTAAACTCAATTGAATGGTACTTGTATTGCAGGTCACTACAATTGCCTTCAACAAAGAATATAAACTCTCGCAACAATGCATTTAGTTAAACCCGTCTTTCACTAAAGTTT
Source organism: Mytilus galloprovincialis (assembly GCF_965363235.1). Lineage (NCBI taxonomy): Eukaryota > Metazoa > Mollusca > Bivalvia > Mytilida > Mytilidae > Mytilus > Mytilus galloprovincialis. Next base: position 98,564,094 of record NC_134840.1, on the reverse strand, counting down.
GAGCAGGATTCTTTACAACGATTATCTTACCACATATAATTGAGAATCGAGTCGTGCAGTTATGTCAATAAATTAAAACGGTATGATTAGACTTTAAAACACTAAAAACTAGGGTTTACCATTTATTTTAACCCAACCATATGATAGTACTATGGTAAACTTATGGAAACACATGATACAGTCATGAAATTGAATATTTGAAATAGTACGACCAGAACAACACAAGACAGAGTTGTAAACAAAAGAAAGTAATGATAAATACGAATTTTTAATCCCAATGCACAAATTAGGAACCGTAGTGTTCATTCAATTTATTTATCTAAAATGTACGCTTGGGTTAAACTTAAACAATGGAAATTAACACTGTATATTTATATAAACGATCAATCTTGTAAATAAATAAATAAATAAAGGGCTACGCTGTAAGTCCATGATACTCCCCTTGTCCTTATGTTTGAAATGAATTTTCTCAACGAATTTCCGACATTTTTTACAGAAGAAAAATTCCACAACTGTACAATATCAAATCAGAAATTATATAAAAAAACAAAAAGGTACTTAGTTTAATAACTGAAAAACATGAAAGGTAGCTTACATGTAAGTCAACAGATATAAACAATTCACTAAAGATTCATAAAATTTTGTAAAAGTGTTTATGAGTGATTGTCCAAACACTGGAGAAAAAAAAAACTTTTTAAAGCATAAAATTTCATGACACGGAAACGTAAAATCTGAAATTTTTAAAAACCGAAAGGGAGCATACGTCAAAAGATATAAACAATTCTTCGAAGTTTGATTAAAGTTGATGGAAGCATTTTTGAATTATTGTCTGAAATCTGGAAAAATCACCCCTTTTTAAGGATAAAGTTTCGTAACATGGAAACTAAAAATTTGAAATTTATAAAAATCGAAAGGGAGCTTACGTCAATAGTCAATAATCAATTCAACAAAGTTTCATAAAAGTTGGTGGCAGCGTTTTTTTCATTAATTGTCTGAAGTGTGGACGACGGACGGACGGACAACAGTATACCATAATATGTCCCATTTTAGACGGGCGTATAAAAACCAAGAAACAAGTTATTAAAATCGCTAAACGCAAAGTACAAATACCATAGTTTTAATAGAGATTCTGCTGAGAATACAAACTTACAGAAAAAGATTGATAAAAATTAACTGTCGATCTATTTGATACATAATTGATTTATAATCCTAACAGGTGTCGATAATAAAATTATCGTATTTTGTTTTGATTTGATATAAACTGATATGAACAGAAAAAAATGTCGCTTACACGGCAACGAAATAACAACCCAACTAAACACATAACCAATAGTCTCTTAATTGGGAAGCACTTATATTGTATTTAACAGATGACAGGGGTCTCTATACATATATTATGTCAACTTCCGGGTTCAAGTCTCTGTCATGCCATTTGGGAGTAGAAAAGAACGCTACCAAGATAATGATACATAAGAAAAAATCGACATGACTCACTAGAAGACGATTTTTACACACACACACGAAACTTGTACAATGACAAAAGATTTATCTATTAAATATTAACTTTTTATTGACCTTTCTTTTGACTAGCAAACAAAAATTAAGGCTATTTAAAAGAGATGCTGTATGTCATGTCCCGAATAAAACGCAAAATCCATGACCGATCATGGTAACAGTCACGAAAGCAGACGGAATGTAGAATGAAAAACTTGAATCAAATAGTTTGGGTGGGAGAGGGGGAGGGGTGTAAAATTGCTGCGAATTTTGTTTATCCAAAATCGATTTTACATATGTCCATATTTTACAATCAATTTTTCCCAAATTAAGTTAAGAAAAAGTGGGGGTGTCAGTGAAAAAACTATGTGAATTAAGTTTTTTTTATGTCGTCCTTTAACTTCTTGGCTTTGTGGAAGCGTTGGCAATGTGTACTATACGCTGTCATCATTGCAGAAATTAAAAACTATGTTTTTCCGTTGTAGGCCCCCCCCCTTTTTTTATGGGGAAAATTTGGTTGATTATATAGGTAATCACTGAAGCATGACTGGAGCGCACCCTTTTAAGTTCAGTCAGTGCCCCCCTTAAATGAAAAGTTCTGGATCCGCCACTGCTGCTGTCGTAAATGATGGTAGCGAGGATTAACTGTCGCTAATTGCTTTACCAACTCTAGCCTCAGACTCGGTGATTCCTTTGCTTGATAAATGGCCTGTCATCCTTTTACGACCGCGTATGTGGGTCCAACTTGAAAATAACACACACTATGCGCACATCATGTTTTAAATGTAACTACTAGTATATATTCCATGTACATGATGCATATGGTTTGGAATACGTTTGTGTCGATCTGTGTCGATCTGGATTTTTTTTTTTTTTTACTTTTTTTTTTATTTCAAAAGAAGATTGTCAATGACTGAGACCATTTTTTGTGTCGACCTATTTGTCCGACAATACTCGTTTTTCTTTCACATATTAAAGATGTAAAATCATATTGAATAAAAGGTAATAGAATGTACATAAAACAGAACCTCATGGGAACTGTCTTATGTTTGTTGAAATACTATTCACATAATTATGATATATTCTTTGCTACATTTGTTTTTCCGGTTAAAGCAAATATAAGAAGTCATTTATCCTTCGAAATATAAATTTACCACAAATACATGCAAGTTAATTTCATATTTTTCTTTATTATACTCATATAAATATAAAAAAGAAGATGTGGTATTATTGTCAAAGAGACAACTCTCCACAAGAGACCAAAATAACACAGAAATTAACAACTATATGTCACCGTACGGCCTTCAACAATGAACAAAGCCCATACCGCATAGTCAGATATTAAAGGCCCCGAAATGACAATGCAAAACAATTCAAACAAGAAAACCAACGGTCTAATTTATGTACAAAAATTAAATGAAAAACAAAAATGTAACACATAAACAAACGGCAACCACTAAATTACAGGCTCTTGACTTGGAACAGGCACATACATTTAGAATGTGGCGAGGTTAAACATGTTAGCGGGATTCGAAATTCAAGTCAAATTGATATTTCAAAACAACATAAAAATAAAAAAAGTGTAAACAAAAATTATTTTAATGAATGTTGGAAATATTTTAGTCGAAAACTGCTTGAAATTGTAGAAATTTTCGAAAGTAGCTACGTTAACTGAACACCAATCAAGTAATCGATCTTTATGACTATGGATTCAATATTCCATAGTATGAAATATCATGTTCTGCTTGTCGTACACTCAATAATACTTTAGTTGGAATAGATCTACGAAGACTAAAGAACGGGCATGTGTTGTTTGGCAATTGTACATGCCCATGCCACAGATGTCCAGATATTGTTCGGAAGATGTTTTGAGAAGTTACGATGCTACCGGTCATGGAACATCAAACTGTTACAGTATATTACAGAACACAAAACTGGCTATCTTTGATGTAAATACAAGTTAAAAAGCTGACATGGGTTACATTAAAACTTAATCCCAATCCCACGGCATCAATTAATTTAAAAAACATACTAGTATGACCTTTAACATTGGAGGGTTAAACTAGCATTGAGTCGTATCCAGGTCCTAAATAGAAAATAAAGAGATGTGGAGTAAATGTACACGGGACAAAATCGCACAAAATATATAGAAAAAATAAAAATAATTAATGAACAGGGCTTTTATTCCTGTTCTTCGTCTTGAAAGTAGCTGGAGGGTCTTCAACGAGGAACCGGACCATTGATACTCCTTATACAAAAGTAACATAGGCTAGTGCATCGGACACCAACAGCAAAAGTTTCTTGTTCGGTCCCTGTTCCGAGGAGAACATTTCCTTTCCACTATTAATAAATATGTTTAAAGTAACAATAGCCACACACTTGACTATGTGGATTACATTTGTTTTTTCTTCATCCTACATATATGTCTTTTGATACATGTGAATACTAAAAATCTTACACTGTATCTATATATTTTCCTCCGATCATTTTGTATAATTTTTTCCAGTCCTTGAGTCCTTCCCTCGGCAACAATATAGTTTGCTTTTGTTTGTAATAGAGGCTACTAGCTACGCTTCTGTATTATCATCTTAGATCAACATCGAGCTCTCCAAACTTAAAAGTAAAGATCACGCACCCTTATAGTTAAGATTGATAAAGACTTTTGCATCTGTCGACATTTTCTTCAATTAAAATAGTATTATTCTGACAACCGCTGTTCATGGATACTTTAAGGTCGACCGGGCTAGTTTTCGTGTCAGTTTTAAAAGTAGTTACCTCCCTTGTTAGTGTGATGTTGTCATCAAATCTACTTAATTGTAACATCTTTATATAATATTATATTGTACAATTTAAATTTGTGATTCGTTTAATATTTAAATATAATAATTTATTCTTTATCAAAGATATGAACAAGGTAATTTGAAAGTCTTTGATTACTTTATCACCATGATCACCGTAGTTCAATTCAGATGTCATGCGGTCTATTTTGTGTACATTGAGTTGAATGAACACCGGGTGTTTACATTAGCAGCATTTACTATCAATGACTGTACATTAAGACAAGAAAACATTTTACATTATAAATCGAGAAATAATTATAAATCGAGAAATAATATTATAAATATATACAAAACTCTATGTTCATACTTAACAAAAATCGACAACATTGTAATAATTTCATTCTCTGAAGCATCTTTAAATGAATGACAAATGACAACATTGTCATCTATTGAATGACAATTAAACAGTGTGGGAAAAATAAATTGAATACACTTTCGTTTTTCGTTTTTTGTTTTTGTGAAATCAAAAATGAAAAATGAAAACACTTTCATTTTTCGATTTTAGTTTTTGAGAAATCAAAAATGAAAAATGAAAATTAAAATACTTTTGTTTTTCGTTTTTTGTTTTGTTAAATCAAAACCGAAAAACGAAAGCACTTTAGTTTTTCATTTTGGTGTTTAAGAAATCAAAAACGAAAAATGAAAACACTTTCGTCTTTCGTTTTTTTTTGTTTTTGATATTTCAAAATGAAAAACGAATGGACGCAAATAAACACGGACCGTTGTTCTAAATGGTCTTATTATTTTGTTGAACGACTTTTATGTGGAATGTTGTTCCTATATGTTGGGGGTCACACGATGATCAAATATTTACTTCGTCTGGTCTCTGTTATATAGTTGTGTATTTTGTCAATCATACCACATCTCCTTATCTTATATAATTTTTTAAGTTCTAAAAAATAAACCAGACTTAAAATGTATGTACTTGACAAGCAAAAAAATTTTTAATTGATCATCTTTATTTCTATAAAAGACACTGTCAATTAAATAAAATGTTAAAATAGCAACAAACAAATCGTTAAAATGTGTGAATTAAATACTTCTTATTCACATTTTCCTTGACATTTTTTTTTATCAACTTTTTAAGCTAGGTTTGTTGAAAAGAAAGGTTTGAAATTATGCTTTGAATGTATCATTCCCATTCTTGACCCTATTTTTGTTTTGCACTCCTAAATCACACAAATGAATGTATGAAGATCTACCTACAAATTTAGAGTCGACGTTAATCGTTCGCTCCATATTGTATCACAAAAACCATAAAGCTAAACTACATTATGACTGGCCCTTTTTCAAAGCAATTGCATTTTGAGAATGTCTACACATAAGTCGTGTATCGGTTGTGGAATTATCATCAGCGCAAGATTAAAATTCCTCTTCTAACACGCCTAATAATTTTTCCTAGAGCCTGATCACACTTTACTCAGAACTGATTCCACCATTACTAACAAAATACATTTATGTCAACTTATTGTCGCTATGCCGTTTGCTATATCATCGATATACACACATATAAGGCTCTAAACTTACTCTGCAGCCATATGCATGAAAAGCTCTTTTGGCATTAATGTCGTTTTAACAGGTGTCAAGACAAAAATGCACACATACAAAACTTTAATCATTATCGAGAATCTTTCAGTGATAAAGAAAGTATAAACCAATACATTTAATGAATAGTAAAATGATTCTGTCTTTTCCGTTTTACATAGTTATATTTTTATAAGGATAGAAATGAAAACACACCTCTAAAAATTTCGAATGTGGCAAAGAATGTACCAGTAAAATTGAGAATAGAAATGGGGAATTTGTCAAAAAGACAGCAACACGACCAATTAGCAAACAACAGCAGAAGCCCACTAATTGGTCCTTCATAAAGACAGAAACTCATGCACCTGTTAGTGTGCTTCTGCTGGCCCCTAAACAAAAATATATACCCTCAAAACAACATTTGATACAAAAATTTAACAATACTTTTAGATATTTGGATGATATATTGGCTCTAAATAATGACGACTTCAGTATGTATACTAAAGAAATTTATCCTGTAGAACTTACTTTAAATAAAGCTAATGATAACAATGACCACTGCCCTTTCCTCGATCTTGATATCTATATCATAAACGGGAAGCTTAATACAAAAATTTATGATACCATCTTATGGTGTTTATATATCTCAACTTGTACGATTCGCTCGTGTATGTAACAATGTATTAGATTTTAGCGAGAGAAATTTATGTATTACTGAAAAATTATTACACCAGGGTTTTCGATATCACAAACTGGTCAAAACATTTACTAAATTTTATCACCGGTATAAGGAAATAATTCGTAAATATAACTCAACATGCAGACATCTTATACGTTCAGGTATTTCACATCCAAAATTTTATGGAAATATTCTTTATAAAGCACAAAAATGTCAGTATTCTCCTCAGAAACTAACAAAACCTTTAAATAGACTTATTAAAAGGGGATATAGTTACGATACTGTTGTCAGGTCATTAAAAATTGCATATTTTGGCTTTAACATTGATTCACTGATAGGGTCTTTGCATCGGAACTAAACACATTTATTTCTAAAAAAACAGTTGTTGGCATGACACGGGTTATGTTCTTCTCATATATTTTATGATAGTATGATACTAAACCCCTAACGGGAGGGATTGTACCTGATATTCATATGATGAAGACATAATCTTTCAATCAGTTTAATTGAGGTCTGGAGCTGGCATGTCAGTTAACTGCTAGTAGTCTGTTGTTATTTATGTATTATTGTCATTTTATTTATTTTCTTTTGTTACATCTTTTGACATCAGACTCGGACTTCTCTTGAACTGAATTTAAATGTGCGTATTGTTATTCTTTTACTTTTCTACATTGGCTAGAGGTATAGGGGGAGGGTTGAGATCTCATAAACATGTTTAACCCCGCCGCAATTTTGCGCCTGTCCCAAGTCAGGAGCCTCTGGCCTTTGTTAGTCTTGTATGATTTTAAATTTTAGTTTCTTGTGTATAATTCGGAGTTTAGTATGACGTCCATTATCACTGTACTATTATGCATATTTTAGGGGCCAGCTGAAGGACACCTACGGGTGCGGGAATTCTCGCTACATTGAAGACCCATTGGTTGCCTTCGGCTGTTGTTTGCTCTATGGTCGGGTGGTTGTCGCTTTGACATATTCACCATTTCCTTTCTCAATTTTATTTTACTTGTTCAGTGATAATGGCCGTCATACTAAACTCCGAAATATATACCAGAAACTAAAATTTTAGATTATAACAAAGCCCAGAGGCTCCTGACTTGGGAAGGGCGCACCAAACAAAGTCCGAGTGCGATGTCAGAAAAGGTAACGAAAGAAACTTAACAAAATTAGTGTATCTAAGATAGCAGGTTTGACAAACAGTGATTCTTTCTTTGAGTGGTGGTGAAAAAAGGTGAAAAATACAAATACACCTATTGGCGAAATCGGGCAAACAGTATTTAGTTTAACTAACTTCTTTAATTTTCTGTCTTGACTATTCTGTCAATATGGAGAACAATACTGAAAATACAGTCAACACTTGGAAGTTGCTTCCGAAACATGTATGAAGAAAACAAAAATGTTCCTGTAGTTAAAGTGCAAAAGGATATCATTGACAAATGTGAACTTTTCGGTATGACCCAGGTTCTGATTAACCTGTGTAATACTATATACTTACCGTATTATTACACTCGGTAGACAGTTCTAAATCTTTCTTTTTTGTGCGATCTTTCTTATACTTCAGGTAACCTTTTTTGGTCTCTTGTGGAGAGTTGTCTTAACATGGCAATCATACCACATCTTCTTTTTTTTATGTAATCAATGAATTTTGTAAAAGATTTAATGACTGGAGAATTTCAGAAAAAGTATCAAAAGTTTACATGAATAATTTTAGCGCTTATCTGCATCTTATGAACATTCATTACTATATAAATAAAGCGTATTTACTTTCAATTCTAAGTGTACTAATCGATCCATGGTGATCATTAATATAGTATACAGACCCTCTCTATTTAATAAACTCTGTGACCGCCGTGGATAGTAAACTTGAAAATGATAGCAGATAAAATTCTGAAAATACACTTTATTCGTAGCATATGTATGTTCAAAGTATACAGAAAAACGCAAACCGGAAGTCTAATCTGACTTAAAATTTCGTACAATGACGGGACAATATCCGGATGCCTTTTTCTCGTTTAAAATAACTCAATCTGAATAATCATATGAATGGATGACAAATGCGACTATGCACTGTACCTATAGGACACAGGTGATCGTGTGTTCTAGCGGGACGGCTACAGTGCAGGCGATTTGATATCACAATATCTCAGTAGCATGGGGTCGAATCCCGGCGAGGGAAGAACAAAAAATTTGCGAAAGCAAATGTACAGATCTAACATTGTTGGGTTGATGTTTAGATGAGTTGTATATAAATATATATATATATTGTTTAAATATACTTTTTCACTTTTTTGGTCTTTTGGAAAATGTTGTTTGTGCTGTTTTTAGACCCTTCTACAACGAAATTTGTTTTACATGCACACGTATAAAAGTTGCGGTTTTTATACAACGCAGTCATAGGTTCGAACGTAGTTTTCGATTTAAACTCGTTTATATTTTTTCGTTTGGGCTTGTCTCATATATTCCCTCCGGTTTATATGATCCGTTCATCCTATATTGACTCTTAAAATTCAAGAGTGTTATTTAAAAATGTGGGTACTTTTTCTAAAAATGAGGGTACTTTTTCTAAAAATGAGGGTACTTTTTCTAAAAATTAGGGTACTTTTCTAAAATCGCGGGTACTTTTTAATTGGCCTTCCAAATACCGTTTCGATCCCTAACATCACTGAGGAGAGCAGGATCTGCTTACCCTGACGGAGCACCTGAGATCACCCCTAGTATTTTGGTGGGGTTCGTGTTGTTTATTCTTTAGTTTTCTATGTTGTGTCGTGTGTGCTGTTGTTTGTTTGTCTTTTTCATTTTTTAGCCATGGCGTTGTCAGTTTGTTTTAGATTTATGAGTTTGACTGTCCCTTTGGTATCTTTCGTCCCTCTTTTATTGTCAAAATCCGGATCTGGTGTACTAAAAAAATATTGACACCGTTTGTTTGTGGCATAACATTGTGACCACAAGTTAAAAAAAAATTTCTGTTTAGTATCAAATTTATATTAAGATCCATTTTGTTACATCTTGTGATTAATTTTTATTTGGCAATCGCCAACGGCAGTCAGCAGGGTTAAAGAACATCAGTTGTTCGACCTGTTAGTCAAATGCGTTTTGTTTAAAAATACTTTTTCACTTTTTTGGTCTTTTGGAAAATGTTGTTTATGCTGTTTTTAGACCCTTTTACAACGAAATTTGTTTTACATGCACACGTATAAAAAATGCGGTTTTTATTTACCGCAATAATAGGTTTGAACATAGTTTTCAATTTAAACTCGTTTATATTTTTTTCTTTTGGGCTTGTATCATATATTCCCTCCGGTTTATATGATCCGTTCATCCTATATTGACTCTTAAAATTCAAGATTCTTATCTAAAAATGAGGGTACTTTTTCTAAAAATGAGGGTACTTTTTAATTGGCCTTCCAAATACCGTTTCGATCCCTAACATCACTGAAGAAACCGTATGTTTGTGGCATAACATCGTGGCCACACTTTAATTTTTTTTCTGTTTAGTATTAAATTTATATTAAGATCCATAAGTTAATAAGAATTAATTTTGTTTAAATATACTTTTTCACTTTTTTGGTCTTTTGGAAAATGTTGTTTGTGCTGTTTTTAGACCCTTCTACAACGAAATTTGTTTTACATGCACACGTATAAAAATTGCGGTTTTTATCCAACGCAATCATAGGTTTGAACGTAGTTTCCAATTAAGACTCGTCTGAGTCAGTGACAACTCTACAACAGATGTATCCATCGGATCGCCATCAATGATGGTGATACATGGCTGTGTACATAATGTATATACAACTCGTCTAAACATCAACCCAACAATGTTAGATCTGTAAATTTGCTTTCGCAAATTTTTGGTTCTTCCCTCGCCGGGATTCGAACCCATGCTACTGTGATATCGTGACACCAAATCGCCTGCACTGCAGCCGTCCCGCTAGACCACACGACCACCTGGGCTCTAAAAAAAAAGAGCTTTCGCTGGCCGTGTGTTATCTTTCCACGTCAGTTTTAATCTAGCGGCGTACTACAGTACATGATATATAAGGCATGAAGATATTATTGTTACAGATCAGCTAAATTATCTATAGTAAAGGATCCTACAAATTTATGTAATATACAGTCACAGAAAATAATTATATTTATAAGTACGTCTGAGTCAGTGACAACTCTACAACAGATGTATCCATCGGATCGCCATCAATGATGGTGATACATGGCTGTGTACATAATGTATATACAACTCGTCTAAACATCAACCCAATAATGCTAGATCTGTAAATTTGCTTTCGCAAATTTTTGGTTCTTCCCTCGCCGGGATTCGAACCCATGCTACTGTGATATCGTGACACCAAATCGCCTGCACTGCGGCCGTCCCGCTAGACCACACGACCACCTGGGCTCTCAAAAAAAAAAGAGCTTTCGCTGGCCGTGTATTACCTTTCCACGCCAGTTTTAATCTAGCGGCGTACTACAGTACATGATATATAAGGCATGAAGATGTTGTTGTTACAAATCAGCTAAATTATCTATAGTAAAGGATCCTACAAATTAATGTAATATACAGTCACAGAAAATAATTATATTTATAAGTACGTCTGAGTCAGTGACAACTCTACAACAGATGTATCCATCGGATCGCCATCAATGATGGTGATACATGGCTGTGTACATAATGTATATACAACTCGTCTAAACATCAACCCAACAATGTTAGATCTGTAAATTTGCTTTCGCAAATTTTTTGTTCTTCCCTCGCCGGGATTCGAACCCATGCTACTGTGATATCGTGACACCAAATCGCCTGCACTGCAGCCGTCCCGCTAGACCACACGACCACCTGGGCTCTCAAAAAAAAAAGAGCTTTCGCTGGCCGTGTGTTACCTTTCCACGTCAGTTTTAATCTAGCGGCGTACTACAGTACATGATATATAAGGCATGAAGATGTTATTGTCCACATATAGCTCTTTTCGGTACATCTTCGGATTTCAAATGTTTGGCTTTGAGCGTTCCTGATGAAGGTAAATCCAGAAAAGCGCTTCGGACGCAATAAATTATTAAACGTGTTGTTTTATATTTTTACATCACTGGGTCGATACATCTGCTGGTGGACTATCAGTCCCCGAGGGTATCATTAGCTCAGTAGTCAGTGCTTCGGTACTGACATGATTAAACAAACTTTACTAAAATTGTCCGTTTATAAATTTTGAAATTATTATGAAACTAAGGTTTCAACTCCTTCAGGCAAAGTTGGCTTTAGATGAATTTGGCTATTTATTTTAGGTATTTTTAACATATAGCTTTTCAATGATTTTCGGTATTTATACATCTTCGGATTTCAAATGTTGGCTTTGAGCGTTCCTGATGAAGGTAAATCCAGAAAAGCGCTTCGTACGCAATAAATTATTAAACGTGTTGTTTTATATTTTTACAAGTTATAACACGTACAAAAGTACATAGTTCATGTTATAACATGTACAAAATATGTACAAAACATGCTTTTGAAAATAGTTTTAAATTTTAAAATTCAAATGTTCACGACGATTGAATACGAATAAAGTGAACATTTCCAATTTTTAAATTCAAAACATACATAACCGATGATTAAGGAATCATAACCAATTGGTTCTAATGACACTTATGCTACATCTATATTTATATAAACAACTGTCCAATTGCCATGTAAAAATATGTTGCTGTCCACGTAACACAATGTCGTAGTTTTGTGTCAAAATTAAACAACATTATCTTATCGATAACAAAAACTTTTCATATATGTAACGACACTGGATACTAAAACATTCCAAAGATCTTTCAGAGTACATACAGTGGAGATCACTTCTAACCTCTCATTAGAACTGTCAGGAGAACTGTCATAGAACTGTTCTAACCTGTCCTAGAACAGTTCTACCTAGAACAGTTCTACCCTAGAACTGTTCTAAGTAGAACTGTCAGAATCAGTTCTAGGTAGAACTGACTAAATCAGTTCTAGGTAGAACTGTCAGGATCAGTTCTAGGGTAGAACTGTCTAAATCAGTTCTAGTTAGAACTGTCCAAATCAGTTCTAACCGTAGAACTGTCAGCAGAACTGACTAAATCACTAAAATCAGTCAGGACTGTAGAACAGTTCTAAACTGACGTCACTGCAGTAAGGGCACTTTAGAATTTAGAAGAAATAAATCACTTCCAATTACTTTGCTATATAAAAGCATATTTTCTATATTTCTCTCTGATCATACGTTCTGAGCATACGTTACATGTACAAATATCGAAGTGAATAGGAGGTTATCCAACTCATCGGAGAAATATTTTTATAAGATTGCATAGGAAACATCATTGTTTACGTTTCTTCGTTCCCCGTTTTTAACAGTCTCTTCATACATGTCATAAATATATCTCGGCATTTAATTCATGGAATTTTAATCGTAATTTACCGTGTTTGCCTTGGATTTACATTCATTTAAGATTCTGTTTTGACAAATGTTCATACGAAAATTGTACAGTGGATGAATTATGGGATATTAATGATAAAAGTGTCGTATTATAGCGTAAAAAAACGATATACATTTGCACCATCTCGTCATTTTAGCCAGACTTATCCATAACGATTATAAATGATATCTAAGAGTCTGAAACTCAGAAAAATATACTCATCTGAACATGAATGAAGCATTTGCCACTGGACGTTCGGCTACAAACAAAATCATGCATTTTTCTTTTCCTTCTTCCATTTGTTTTCAAATTATATTAACAGTATACTATTCCAAGAAGAGAACTACCCATACATGTACTTTTTATTTTAAAATAAAGTATATGAATCAGTCATGTGAGTGTTGGATGATGCCGTAAAATAGTTTTGTTTAAAAAAAAAACATCACAAACTAACTGACTTAAAAAGTCACTTTAGTGACGGTTCATTATTATTGATAACAAGGATTTGTATAGTTGTATAGTTATACAAATCCTTGTGGATACAGAGATAAAATAAGGGTGCGCTAAATTTTTAGATATGGTATAAATACACCTTACCGCTATTTGTCTGCCATTACTGGATATCGCACAGGTTCCCGTAAAAATTTGACATCATAAAACAAAATATCTGACGCCACAATGGAAAAGTGATTGTTGTAATGCTTCAAAAGTTCAAGAGGCCGGGTCAGCCAGGATTAGCAATAAAGGTGTATTGTGTTCCAAAGTTGGTGTCATTTTTATCATACGATCCGTCCTGACATAGAAATATTATTGGTTTACAATGAGGCCATATATATTTACATGATAAGTGTAAATAAGTTCAGTTTTGGTTGATATGGTCAAATAATTTTGTTAAAACGACTCAGTCTGATACATGTATATCGAAACTACTGAAATTTGTTTACAATTCAATATTTTGAATAAAAAGAGGACTTGCAGAAAATTGCTGGTACTCTAAATTTATGTGAACATTTTTTTTAGCCAATGTGTTACAATATTGCTGTCAATTGAATTATACAATCCATCGTGATATGTTGTTAAGGGGCCAGCTGAAGGACGCCTCCGGGTGCGGGAATTTCTCGCTACATTGAAGACCTGTTGGTGACCCTCTGCTGTTGTTTTTCATTTGGTCGGGTTGTTGTCTCTTTGACACATTCCCCATTTCCATTCTCAATTTTATAAGTGATTTACTATGCGGTTATATATATATATATATATATATATATAAGTACGTCTGAGTCAGTGACAACCCTACAACAGATGTATCCATCGGATCGCCATCAATGATGGTGATACATGGCTGTGTACATAATGTATATACAACTCGTCTAAACATCAACCCAACAATGTTAGATCTGTAAATTTGCTTTCGCAAATTTTTGGTTCTTCCCTCGCCGGGATTCGAACCCATGCTACTGTGATATCGTGACACCAAATCGCCTGCACTGCAGCCGTCCCGCTAGACCACACGACCACCTGGTCTAGCGGGACGGCTGCAGTGCAGGCGATTTGGTGTCACGATATCACAGTAGCATGGGTTCGAATCCCGGCGAGGGAAGAACCAAAAATTTGCGAAAGCAAATTTACAGATCTAACATTGTTGGGTTGATGTTTAGACGAGTTGTATATACATTATGTACACAGCCATGTATCACCATCATTGATGGCGATCCGATGGATACATCTGTTGTAGGGTTGTCACTGACTCAGACGTACTTATGAATATAATCATTTTCTGTGACTGTATCTTACATTAATTTGTAGGATCCTTTACTATAGATAATTTAGCTGATCTGTAACAATAACATCTTCATGCCTTATATATCATGTACTGTAGTACGCCGCTAGATTAAAACTGACGTGGAAAGGTAACACATGCCCACCGAAAGCTCTTTTTTTGAGAGCCCAGGTGGTCGTGTGGTCTAGCGGGACGGCTGCAGTGCAGGCGATTTGGTGTCACGATATCACAGTAGCATGGGTTCGAATCCCGGCGAGGGAAGAACCAAAAATTTGCGAAAGCAAATTTACAGATCTAACATTGTTGGGTTGATGTTTAGACGAGTTGTATATATATATATATATATATATATATATATATATATATATATAACAGGCTATTATTTGAACTTGGAATTATTTTTAATTATGGACTTTGCTTGATTTCTTGTTATTGAAATTTTTAATAAATTCCATGTTTATTCTGTACTGAAATGTTCTGTGCTGCGCACAACACTTTCTATTACAAAGAAAATAGTATATTTGCAATAGAATGTACTGTGCCGCGCACAACACTATCTAACCAAATATATTGTATGGAAAGGGTTATTAAAACCGCTCAAAAAATTATGATACCAAATAAACATGGAATTTATTAAAAAAATTAAACACAAGAAATTATGCAAATTCCATAATTGAAAATAATTCCAAGTGCAAATAATAGCCTGTTATATTAAGATTTACATTATAAAATGTAAATATGGTCAGTTTTGATTGATGCTGTCACATATGGTCAGTTTTGGTTGATGCAGTCAAATATGGTCAGTTTTCATGGTTTTGGTTGATGCGGACAAATAATTTTGTTATATCCATGAGTCAGTCTGATATATCAAAACTACTTAAAATAGTTTACGATTCAAAATTTTGATTAAAAAGAGGACATACTGGCACTTCAAACTGATGCGAGCATAATTTTGTTTTCCAATGTTGCTTTCCTATATCATGTTTATATTGAACAATCCATCCTAATATAAAATATAAGCACGCGCAATATAAAATTCTACTCGGAACAATATTCCCCAATATTCATGCAATAACCCAATAATATAGATCATTTGTATTATAATGATTATACACTCCATCCTTACATAAAAATATTACAGATTTACTATGCGACTATAAGAGTTGTATAAAAAAGAGCAAATATGGTCAGTTTTGGTTGATGTGGTCAAATATGGTCAGTTTTGGTTGATGCTGTCAAATATGGTCAGTTTTGATTGATACAGACAAATAATTTTGTAACATGAGTCAGTCTGAGGTATGAAAACTACTGATATTTGTTTCTGATGCGATATTTGAATAAAAATAGGAAATGCTGGCACCCTCAATTAATGCGAAAAAAAAAATTTGTGGTCATTGATTTCCAATATTGCAGTTATTTATATACTACAGTCCCTCTCGAACTGAATTGCTGTGCAGCTATATAGATTTACATAATAAAAAGCAAATATGGTAAGTTTTGGTTGATGCAGTCAAAAGATTTTATTACACGACTCAGTCTGAAGTATAAAAACTACTGATATTTGTTTATAATTCAATATTTTGAATAAAACAAGGACATGCTCATTGGAGGATCAAGGGGAGGGGGTCCAGGGGTTGGAACCCTACTTTTTTTTTAACATCAATGCATATGAATGGGAGCATATAGTTGGACCCCCAGCCTGGATCTAGCTGCCCCTGCATGCTGGCACTATAAATTGATGTGACTATTACATTTTTTTTCCAAAATTGCTGTTACTTGTATATAACAGTCCCTGTAGACCTAAAATTAAAACTGAAGTACTGTGCAGCTATATAGATTTGCAGAAAGAAAAAGCAAATAAAGGCAGTTTATATTGATGCTGTCAAAAGATTTTTGTTAAACAGGTCGTCCAAGGTATGAAAACTACTCGTAAACAGATATTATATATTGGTTATTGAGGTCCGATAATTTTGTTATGTGATAAAAAGCCATCCTGACTCCCGGAATAACATATGTAAAACAATTCAAATAATAATGCCCCCCCTAATACTAACGGCCTAATTTATGTACAAAAATTGAGAGAAAAACAAAAATTTATGTAACACACCAACAAAAGAAAATCACTGAATTACATGCCCCTGACTTGGAACAGGCACATACATGCAGAATATGGCGGGGTTAACAGGTTAAACATGTTCTTTAAGGCAGCAACCATTTGATTTTCTGGGGAGGGTGGGGGGCTATGGGTTTTTTTTTCTGTACAAACTTTTTTTTCGACTTCCGCGAAGAACAATCTATTTTTTTAGCGACAAACCGAAAACAATTTTTATTTTTTTCACCAAAAACTGGAAACAAACTTTTTTTCCAAAAAAAACCCCATTTTAGCCGTAGAATTTATAAATCAATTTTAGCCGTAGAATTTATAAATCAATTCTGGCCGTAGAATTTATAAAAATCAATTCTAGCCGTAGAATTAGAAATCAATTCTAACCGTAGAACTGTTCTAGAAGTAGAACTGACCAAATATCTGGTCAGTTCTAGCTAGAACTGTCAGGATCAGTTCTAGGGTAGAACTGTCAGGATCAGTTCTAGGGTAGAACTGTCAGGATCAGTTCTAGGTAGAACTGTCCAAATCAGTTCTAGGTAGAACTGACCAAATCAGTTCTAGCTAGAACAGTTCTAACCTAGAACTGACTAAATGGTGTCAGGCTGACAGTTCTACGTACTGTTCTAGAACAGTTCTCCTGACAGATTTAATGAGAGGTTAGAAGTGATCTCCACTGTACAGTCTAAACCTCTTTCATCTTGCAATAGTATTAAAACATTTGACTTTTCTACACTTTACACAAGTATTCCCCATTCCAAGCTTATACGTTTTCCTATTTATTTGTATTGTAGTCTTGTAATATTATGTTGTCATTTCTATGTTATATTTAACATTGCCATTAAAGTGCGAGGTTTGGCATGCCACAAAACCAGGTTCAACCAACCATTTTTTCCTTTAAAAATGTCCTGTACCAAGTCAGGAATATGGCCATTGTTATATTATAGTTCGTTTCTGTGTGTGTTACAATTTAACGTTGCGTCGTTTGTTTTCTCTTATTTTTGAGTGTAAATTGACATTGCGATAAGACGTGTCACGGTACTTGTCTATCCCAAATTCATGTATTTGGTTTTGATGTTATATTTGTTATTCTCGTAGGATTTTGTCTGTAGTGTTGTGTCGTTGTTCTCCTCTTATATTTATGCGTTTCCCTCAGTTTTAGTTTGTCACCCCGATTTTGTTTTTTGTCCATGGATTTATGAGTTTGAACAGCGGTATACTACTGTTGACTTTTTTTAAGGACACATTGAAAGAATGGCCAACGTAGATACAAGTATCTTGTCTTAGGGAGTGATAAATCCTATTTTGTAAAAGAACACTCTGATTTAAACAAAAATTTCTCTGAGACTGACATTATCAAGATGCTTGATTTCTTTGATTTTTTTATTTTTTTTTAACGATAACAGATATTTTTATTCAATTATTTCCTGATATATAAATACCTAAGTAGCCCAGGTCGCATACTTAGGGACCTCTGTATTTTAACAGCCTCACTTGACCAGGGAAAAAAATCAAATGAATTCATACAATAGTTTTACATACATAATTATATCTAAATAACCAATACAATTGATTTTTATCTGTTAAGCGTCACTGTATCAGAATACTATCGTATATCCTGTTCATTGAACAAACATGTGTTGATTTAAACTGAAAAAAAACTATTATTTGACTTCGAACCATAAGTTAAAGTTTGAATTGGAAATTTCTGATGTGATTGAACAAAAATTGAAATTATTCTGTAACATACATATGGATTGTAAAAAAGGATGAAACACATGTGGTGAGTACTAATGTATTACGAAGCATGATATATGTGGTAATTTACTAATGTACCTAATATGCACAGACATAGATTCAAAAATTGATTACAATAAAAATATTGGTTTTTTTTCTGTTAAAATAACATATTGGTCAATACTATATTCACAAGATATATATAAACAATAACTGTTTAGTGTCTTCAAATATCGGCTGTATTTGTACGAGGCTAGGAAACAAGGTGTATGCGAGCTTTTAGCGAGCTACTACACCTGTTTTGAGCCGAGTACAAATACAGCTGATATTTAAAGACACTAAACAGTTATTGTCTTTATCCTGCAATTAATTCTGTATATTGTTTGTGTTTTGAAAGACACAAGAACTAACATATTTAGCATTTATTTTCGATTTGTAATCCATTGAGGCCCGCGTAGTAATATATCAAACTCACACTTTACGCTGAAGACGAGTTCGCAAAAAATCAATCTCGAATGGTCAACAATAATACATCGCTCAAGGAGAATAATTATCTATTTTAACATCACAACTAATTTCAACAGTTAAAACAAATAACAAAACATTGTCAAATTTGAAACAGAAGTGTACGAGTTGTCCTACGCTTCAGACTTGACATTCACTAAACATGCATGCTGCAATTGACATGGTTGATTTTGTAACACAATCATAGACATTCAAGTTTTGAAATCGACAATTGTCATCGTCATTGGAATGCAACTGGAATACACATTCTGAGGTCACACAGGTTCAAACAATACTCAGTCCGGCAGTGGGCGGAGCTTTAAAGCGATATCTGTATAGTATACAGATATAGCATAGCGATGTCTGTAGGGCTGTATCTATATAGTAGAACACCCAATTGCAGGATAAAATAAGATTGTTATATACGGAATCGAACACACCTTTCATTTAGAGCAGAAGAACTAAGTACATCTTGCAATATTTTTTCAATTAAGAGTTTAATTTTCGTTCTACATATATACTTTATATCCGAGCGTAGCAAGAGTAGTTTCAATTCGTTTTTTCATGTGCAGTTTAAGCAAAGCATGTACAGATTGCATATTCAGTTCAATTTTATCGAATTTGCATTTATTACGTATTTTCTAAATACCCTATTTAAAATAAAGTATTATTGCATTAAAAATGATATTTTTCCAATTCTCTGTACAAATTCACAATAACCTCGTCATTTATAAGACAACAAAGTTGTAAATTTCTAACAACCGTTTCTATCAGTGCTTTACCATTTTTACATTGATAAAATAAATGCTCAAGAGTTTTATTGTTATTGATTTCATGATATAAGTGACATTTTCCATTTGACATATGCATTATTTGCAAACTCTTTTCTGTATGTATAATCCTGTGTATACATTTCTATTAAAATTCTTTAACTTTTCTATAAATATCCATTTTACTTAATTCTATTTAGCCAATTTTTTTCCCAATTTATATACTCGCTATACAAATTTTCCCATTTTGTTTGACACTTAGGGGTCTCAGTTATGTTAATGTTTAATTGAAGATGTTCTCTGTCAAATCCTTGATTTTAATGATTTTATTATCTTGATTTAGAAATTCAAGGTTTTCAGAAATTTTGATTTTGTGTCTTTTTAAAGCAGGTTGGTCATCGTTATTTTTAAAATCTGCATGAATGTTTGTGGTATGGAACTTTTAATTCGTACATATTCCAAAACACCATTACGTTTATCTATTAATTGTCGATATATTTCATTGCACGATTTCAAATCTTTCGTATTATCGTCCCATATATCACCAATAGTTTTTATCTGTTTGAAAAGGAAGAATAAAATAAAAATTTGCCCTGAAGTAAAATATTTGAGTTTCCAAATAATCACTGTTTCTTTAATTCCATTTCGTTAACTAACACCTGTGTGATCTTTGTCAATTTTGACCACGATTGTAAAGCGCTTTTGTAATAATTTGGTATGTTTATTTATCGCAAGACCTGAAAGGTCATAACATTTACACAGAAAAAGTTCATCCGCAAATTTTTTATCACAATGTTTTAACCAAAATTTACCTATTGCATTCCAATTAGATAATGGCTTATGTAATAAGGAATATAACGATTAGATATATTTACTTGATATCAAACTATCTACATTTACCATCCCCATGTCCCCCTTTTTAACATCTAAACAACAAACCTTCTGGTCTACTTGATTCACTTTCCCATCCCAAATAAAATTCCATATTATCTTATTCAGTTCTTTTTTGTATTTTTCAGGTATACCTCTTATTTCTAACTCATACCCACATACTGAAATAAATAAATTTTTAACAATAAGGACTTTACTAGAGTAAGACAATTTACTACTTTTTTAGACGTGTACACAATTTTGTATGTACTTTTTCAAATATTAATTTCCAAATTTTGTATTTATCAATGTTAAAACCATGATGAATACCTAATGTTTTTATGTTATCTGTTATCCACCTAATGTTTTTAAAAGTATGTCGTCTGCGTTTATTTGCGCCAATATTTATTCCCTTAGTTTTTTCGTAATTAATTTTAGAACCTGAGACCTTTTCATATTTGTCTAATATTTCAAAAGATTTTTTAACAGAATTTCCATTTTTATCAATTAATTGCGTGTCGTCTGCAAACATATTCATTTTGGTTTCTATTAGCTCCCCATTTTTTTCCGAGGCAATATAATGCCTGGCATGTCTTTTTCTGCCCTTATTGCACAGGCTAAGGGCTCTGCGTGCAATATACATATATATAACAAATTCCTTCCCAACGAAGCCTACCCATCCCCATTCTATCCTATCAAAGACCTCTTGTTGGTCTTAAAAGACTATCATACCCTCTTCATCTTCATCTTCAATATATTTTATGCTATCCTGTATCATTCTATTCGCTTCCGTTATATGTCTGCCTTTTACAAACCCTTTTTGGTCGGGATGTATAAGCTTAGGAAGGACTGATAGAATTTTAGCTAGAATTTTATAATCGCAATTCAGCAATGTTAGAGGGCGCCAGTTTCGTATATTTTTCTGTTCCCCGCCCTTAAATAATAATGTTAAAACTCCTTTATATTGCGAGTCCGACAATGTTTTTGCATTAAATATTTCTTGCAATAACGTACAAAATTCTTCCGGTATGATATTCCAAAATATTACATAAAATTCAGACACGATACCGTTCTCCCCTGGGGATTTATTTGTTTTTATAATTTTTAGAACTTTCATTATTTCCTCCGCGGTAATATCACGTCAAGTAATTTTTTGTCGTCATCGTTTACTTTGTTTTCGATTTGACTTGTTAACTCTTGAGCACTTTCCAAATGCCATCCCTCGAGGCTAAATAAATTTGAGTAAAATTAATAACATTAACGGTACCAATTTTTCTGCACCAGATGCGCATTTCGACAAAACATGTCTCTTCAGTGATGCTCATGGCCAAAATATTTGAAATCCAAAGTTTATATAAAAGATGAAGAGCTATAATACAAAAGGTCCAAAAAGTATAACCAAATCCATCCCTCGAGGCTAAATAAATTTGAGTAAAATTGATAACATTAACGGTACCAATTTTTCTGCACCAGATGCGCATTTCGACAAAACATGTCTCTTCAGTGATGCTCGTGGCCAAAATAATTGAAATCCAAAGTTTATATAAAAGATAAAGAGCTATAATCCAAAAGGTCCAAAAAGAATAACCAAATCCGTGAAAGGAATCAGAGCTTTGCATGAGGGAGATACAATCCGTAATTTATAATAATTTCTAACAATTTGTAACAGCAAATTTTAATAACACAAACAATCCGTATTGTCATGGCAGTACCGAAGTACTGGCTACGGGGCTGGTGATACCCTC
Organism: Mytilus galloprovincialis; assembly: GCF_965363235.1. Classification (NCBI taxonomy): domain Eukaryota; kingdom Metazoa; phylum Mollusca; class Bivalvia; order Mytilida; family Mytilidae; genus Mytilus; species Mytilus galloprovincialis. The sequence continues at coordinate 98,541,630 of NC_134840.1, read as the reverse complement.
GGGGACTAACAGTCTACCAGCAAAGGCATCGACTCAGTGGAAGTATTAACATTACTTGTTCATTTATTATGTCGCCTATATTGTATTTATAATGCCTTTTATCTGTTTTTATTCGACTCCATAATTTATTTTTCCATTTTGCTTTTCGAGACTGAAAAAGTAGCTTGACGATTCTCTCCCTCCTTCCTTCCATTTTACACGCGACCCTATTTTAGACGCCTCTGATTTTTTCTCATAGTAGTTTTTTTAATTAGTGATTCTATTTCTGATATCTTATTTCCAACCTCCCCAGACGTTGTACTATTTAATTTGAGTTTTTCTAATTTCTTTTCAAGGTTAATAATATAACTTTTTTGAGAATTTTTTTTTAAGATTTTACTTACTTCAATTGTAAACTTTTTTTATTTGTGATTTTGTTACATCCCTCCAATCTTGAATTTTTTCAAACGTATTCTTTTTATTTTTCCAGATTTCCAACCAAATTTTAAATGCATTCTTAGATTCTTCACTTTTGATTGTATTTATATTCTTTATCCATATAACCGGGCCTCTTTGTATTTCATCAAGTTTTAATTTGAACGACACAAGATCATTATCGCTGAAAGGACAATGCGCTGTACAAATATTGTAAACTTTATTTGAAAGATTTTTATCACAAAAGATATGGTCGATTCTAGACTTATAATGTCCTCTCTGAAACGTATATCTTTTGGATATCTGTCTCTCCAAATATCTGTTAGATCATATTGTGACAATAAAAAAAGTAATTCCTTTGTACCAATGTCATCACGAGTATGAGAGGGATTTCTATCAAATGTTTTGTCAAGAGTACAGTTAAAGAACGGGGCTAGGGTATAAAAGGGAGACAATTTTTGAAAAAATGGATATATTCAAATGTAAGGCAGGGTTTAGGTCTAAAGAACATTTTTTAATATTTCTTATTCATTAATTACTTTTTTTGCAAAAAAAAATGTAGAGAGATGGGAACACAAAAAAGAAATATTTAGAGCCAAACAGATTGAAAAAATTCTTATTAATAATTAAAATATTTAAAAATGAAATTCTGAGGTGCAATATTTTTCAAATTCAAACTTGAGATTGACAGATGAGGAGAAGATATCCATGGCAACAGCTTGTTTATATTTACACAGGAAGTAGTGTGAAACATGTGAATACATTCATGTCTAGATAATATACTGCATGCATTAATGTACTGATAATCCACTTACCTATCAACATGGAAATAAGTATTATTATCCTAGACAGTGTATCAAGAAATCCACAGAATGTGTATTTTACACCCCAAGAATTATAATAAAATCAGTATAAGTTTCAATTTCACAGATGAACCATGTGTTCACTTTTTCAGTATTTTTAAGAATAAGATGTTTGATGAGGTCTGGATTTAAAACAAAACTACGTAACTAAAAGAATATTAATTTTAAAAATTTTCACTTGGCAATTTTTATTCCCATAGGTGGCCCATGTATGGGATGTTATCAGGATTTGGGTGCCAGTTTCGCACAAGTTTCAATACACAATTTGCATTATATCTCGTTTATGCCAGATAATTTTTTTGAATTTTGGATCACGTGCCAAGGCTTGTAATTTTCTTTCCTGATATCTATCATCTCTCCAAATATCTCTATGGTACAGCATTGTCCAAAAATATTTATATTTTTCCTTTCTTAAACTGTCATTTCTCTTGTGTCTATGCTGACCCTCTGTCTCCCACCACATTTGTATGTTGCTTTCATCAGTTATACATTGTTTAAATAAACAGAAAAGACATTCATCTTTATCTTCATTTTGCTGGATAACAAATCTGTTTACTTCTGTGTCCTCATTCGCATTGTCATCATTTTCAAGTATTTCATCAGTTTGGGTTGATTCATTCACACAAGTTGCTTGCTCATCATTCAATTCATTCACATTCCAGTTATAATATCCAAACAAACTAAGAATTGATTCTTTCTGTTCTTCATTTACAAAAAGTGATAATTTTGTGCTCTCATTTGACATATTTGCAGAGATGACTACACTTCTATGTAGAAACTTGTGTAAAACAACTTTCCCTCCAAATTTTTATCTAAGGTTTATGGACAGTATCATGTTCTATCACATGGCATTGAGGAATTTCAAAGACCTTCTATTTGTTCTATTTATTTTGTGTGTAGAACAGCTGATATTCCCCACACATAATAAAAATCAAACTTTTATCTGTAACTTTTACATGAAGAAATTAATCAACCAAATTAAAAGACAAATAATAGGTTCTGTCATGCTGAGATTCCTGGCTAGTTTTATATAGCATTTTACTTAGGGGTCAGTACAGGGTAAATTAATTAATTCTGTTCTTTTATTTTTTTCTTGAAATAATTCATATATTCTTAATATTACAATTATAATTCATATTCTTCTTTTTATCTAAAGAAAAGAGGAAAACTATTAAAAAAAATATTTCAATAAGCAAATTAAGTCATTTTTAAATGAGATTACAGAACTCCTGATGATACAGGCTCACGCATCATGCAGGTATCAAGTTCCCCTCTTAGACTTAGATCCATTTTGTGCAATTTGTTTATACCTATATATATATTTCTACCCATAGTCTAGACAACTCTGAGACCAAAATGGAAAATATGAATTTAAACACATATATTCAGGTGGAGAAAAAGGATGTTGATCAGCAACATTTTGTGACAGCTGAAACTTCATTACAGAAATTGGTCAGTGTTTCAGAAAATCATTCATCATTTTGTACATGTCACTTTAAATCTAAAAAACGAACTCAAATAGGACATGTAGCAGCGATTAGCTTTACATGTGACAAGGATAAGCATCACTCTGTACTTTGGTCATCATCTCCGTATTTGCCAAATGGAGAATATATGGTTAATTCAAGAATCTTCCACGGATATGAATGTAGTGGAATGTTACTGGTACATTACAACCGATTTTCACAGGGGGCCAATATTGGACATATCAATAAGTCTAAACAAAGTTACATGTTTGATAAGTATAAACGGTTTGTAAACGAAGAATACAACGACATCATTGAGACTGCATTGATGGAAGAAGTTGGCATGTATGAAGAAAAAGACTTAACAAGTATTGACATTATGACCGATGCCCGACATGGCTGAAGGAAAAATGCTAAGGATTCAAGTGTTGTAGCCATAGGAGAGAAAATGCACAAAGTACTGAAATGTGAACATATTACTAAAGCAGACGACTTTGTATCACAGAGACACGAAAAACTTAGAACTCAAAGAATATACCAGTACTTAGATGATAATGATGTAAAAGTGGGTATTCATTTACATGACAGGAACATGAGTATAAACAAGTTGGTACGTGAATCTGGAGTAGTAAACCAGAATGATTCATGGCATGGAATAAAAGAAGTGAAAAGTGTAATGAAAAATGTTTCCTCTGGACCTAAATATTTACAAGGTAAAACGTGGTCTGAACAGCTTGAGGACAAGGTAAAATCAGTAGCCACCCACTTTCATTTGGCAATTCGTAATTGCAAACAAAATCCTAAAGAGCTGAAGGACCTTTTGATTAATGTTGTGGAACATTACAAAAACACCCATACTAAATGTCACCCAGACTCCAGATGCGAAAGGGATTTAAATTATTAACCTAAAAGGTCAACCATCAATAAACCTATAGCAGAAAAACTACTTCTAGGTGTAATCCATAAATCTGTAATTTTCAAAAGTCAAGATCATTTCGTTCTTGCACGTGATACATCATATGTAGAAAGTTTTAACAATACAATGAACATGTTTCAGGATAAGATAATTGTGTTTAGTGATGCAAATTATAATACACGAGCCTGTTTAGCTGTCTGTCACTGGAATGAAAATGTGGACAGAGGCTTTACATCTATTTGGAATCCTGAAAGGAGAAATGCACCAAGAAGCATGAAAGGAAAGAAAAATTATAAATCTCCATCTAACTCTTATAAGAACAATATATGGAAAAGACAAATAAACTCCATTTATCTGTGACCACAATTTTGATAGACAAGACAGTTTTCTAAACTATAAAATACTTCATAAAAATATGAAATTGTACGACAAAAAAATTTAGAGTTATGACAAAAAAATAAAGAAAGTGGATTGATTTTATTTAATTGTTATTTTTATTCCTTATATATATATTTAATCTGGAAATTAAATATGTAAATAATGTGTACAGCAAAATATTTTATCTACATTTATTTCTTGTCTATTCAACATGTGTTATTGTTTACATTATGACCATCAGCTGTTTATTCCATTTCTTATCTATCTTAAGACCGCCCATATCCAAATAGGTTTAATTGCTGTAGGGGTGTAAAATTTTCTAGGTCATCCCCGGTCTTTAAAATCCCCTACCAAAATATTGTAATGGTCTACACTAACGTCTGTAAAATTACTAAAAAAAATATGAAATGATTCAAAAAGCCGTTTCCTCTCGATACCGATATTGTTGGCATAGATATTTGAAATATGATAAATCGCACTTAATTTTATCATTCGACCGTTTTGCGGGTTACTATTATCAAACGCGACTTCGCCGGGACAATTTTTTGTTTGGAAAATAGAGACACATAGAGAATCATTGTTTCAGCAATTCCATATTGCTTGATTGACAACATATTTGTTGCATTTGGATGACTTGTTTTTCAACAGACTGTCGGCATACCAATAGAAAACCCAATTGTGCCCTCTTCTTGCCGACTTGTTCCTTTGTTATAATGAGGCTGACTTCATAAAGGAACTTCTTAGGAAGAAAGGTAAGAAGTTAGCAATATCCTTTAACTGTATTTTTCGCTATATAGATGATGTTCTCTCCCTAAATAATTCAAAATTTTGGTGACTATGTTGAACGCATCTATCCAATCGAAGTAGAGATAAAGGATACAACAGATACAGGTAAGTTGGCCTCATATCTTGACTTTAACATTGTTTTCCTGAATAAACCAATAAAACACATTTAATCCTGATTGATAAACAGTTTGCAATGATTACACCAGTCAGCTTGGATTACTAGGGTTTACATTGATGAATACAAAGTAATATCTCAAAAACGCCTAACTCTAATAACAACTCAAAACTGAAAGTCCCTGACTTGACACATGCATTAACTGATATATAAAATGATGTTTTTAACTTGGTTTTATAGCTAGCTAGACATCTCACTTGTATGACATCATTTATCAGATGTTGATGAATTAAGTGATTATTTTAATACTATCGTCGTGAGGTTGGTGTCTAATAAACACACACCAACAGCTCATGCTATTCAAGTGAGAGAAAGAAAAAAACACACAGACTAACTAACCACCCATACGTCAAAAAAGCACAATTGGGTGTAGAACTATATTTAGCCCACCTTTAAATTAATCAACCATTATCTGACCCTAATTGGCACCACGTGGAGTCCACATATTTCTTATATCCGGTTAACGTTTTAGCAACACCTTGACAAAGACCGGTTATTTCTTATTCCTGGTCACAGTTTAAGCAATTTTATGTCAACGGTGCAGTTATCATTCTTTGCACATAACATCAAATTACAGAATGGCGACAAAACGGTTCGCTTATCCAACAACAGACGAGATGTTGATCAATCCAAAAGAAACAATAAAAAGTAATCAACAAGTAAGCAAACATGAACTCTTAAAGTATATTTGAAAGCAACTGATCAGGACATAAATTTTGAGAAATTTGACGCAATAAAACTGAACGAAGTGTTCTGACAATTCTATTTGAATGCACGTAAACAAGACAGCGAACTCTACAATGCAATATCGTTCTAAATCATCAGATATGCTCTAACCAGACATCCTGGGTGTTCCATACAACTGTTATAAAGATATCAAAAAGGACATTTTCTGATGCTACTGTGTTATAAGGCTGCGCTTGTCCAATTGAAACGCATTTGGAAAGGCAGTGTCATATATTATTAATGAGCCTGACCGTCACAAACTTTTGGAATCTATCATTATGATCAGTGATGTACCAAAGGCTTTATTGAACTATAAAGTGCAGTTTGATATTAAACTATATTTTTGTAGAAGATCGCAGGAAATGAAATGAAATGACAGTATCCACTTTTTAATTTTACAGATTCACATGATCCAAAAAATGGACATGAACATGTCGCAAATTGTGAAAACGAAATAACAAAACCATAGAGGATCAACATCAGGTGCTATGCCCGAGTTTCCCAAATCACATTATTGTCCTGTCAAATCTGATGAAAAGTACATTAGCAAACTTTATTCATTATGCACTAGTTTGTGACAGAGACCGAAGGAATCGTCCAGTGATGGCAATACAGTTTGGTAGTGTACCTCCTGAGTAGGAAAAAATATTGACAAAATTCGTGACGAAGTTGGTCAATGGGGCTATACTTTCCCAAATTTACACAAATCTTTCCATTCGTGCGACTGAAACAACAATATTGTCAAAAATATAGGTTTTAACAATGTCAAGTAATGGCTGTGACAGGACATGAATCAGTTCAGTCTAGATCTCTTACTGTTGATAAGATAACTTACACTGAGGAGAAAATTGCAACGGGTCATGAAATGGGAAAAAGTGGTATTCCCCTAAAAATTGCTGTGCACCACCTGACACAATGAAAGACAATTTCAGCTTTCTCTACCTCATTTTTAAACTTATACCTTAAATTTGGCATAAGCTATCATATCAGTACCAGAATCTTTTACAAACGATACGATTTTTACCTTGAAATAATCAAGTTCCGTCACTTTAGTAGCAATTTATCAACTTCACCTGCATATGGGCTTAATGGGATCTACATTTCCAAACTCATTCGGTATTCAAGGGCTTGCATCTAATACTCAGACTTCGTAAACGTTACCAGTATCTGAGCAGAAAGTTTATGAACAAAGGGTATGTAAAAACAACTCTCGTCTTTTTTTCTAAATGTTCATCAGAAGTACATCAACCTTGTCGATATATATTCAGCTAAAACTTCACAAATGCATGGTGGTCTTGAAGTTTTGATTCTGGAAACTGACTGTGTGTTTATCTTCTTAACGGGTCATGAAATGGGAAAAAGTGGTATTCCCCTAAAAATTGCTGTGCACCACCTGACACAATGAAAGACAATTTCAGCTTTCTCTACCTCATTTTTAAACTTATACCTTAAATTTGGCATAAGCTATCATATCAGTACCAGAATCTTTTACAAACGATACGATTTTTACCTTGAAATAATCAAGTTCCGTCACTTTAGTAGCAATTTATCAACTTCACCTGCATATGGGCTTAATGGGATCTACATTTCCAAACTCATTCGGTATTCAAGGGCTTGCATCTAATACTCAGACTTCGTAAACGTTACCAGTATCTGAGCAGAAAGTTTATGAACAAAGGGTATGTAAAAACAACTCTCGTCTTTTTTTCTAAATGTTCATCAGAAGTACATCAACCTTGTCGATATATATTCAGCTAAAACTTCACAAATGCATGGTGGTCTTGAAGTTTTGATTCTGGAAACTGACTGTGTGTTTATCTTCTTAATAAGTTGTTATAGTTACAGTATTTTATATCTATCTTTGTAAATTATTTCTTTTACTATTTAGTTTTATACGATATTCATTTGGCGTTGCTAGGTACTTATCCATCCCATCAGGGTATTACTGTGCTATGTTAGTTTTTGTATTCTTCTTAGTTGTTTTTGAGTATGTGCTTTGTCCATTTGTCTTGTTATTGTTCAGTTTTCTTGACAAGTTTTTTTCTGTTTTTATACTGATTACGATTATGACAAAATGTTCAGTGTTCCCCTATTGTGTAAACCTATTATTTTGTTTGTTTTGTTCACACATCGTTGTCAATATTATAGAATTTGATGCGACTGTCGTATAAGTGAGAGGTTAAGGTAGCTATATAATCCATATTCTATCCATCATTTTAGTCTTTATAAGAATTCCTGTACGAAGTAAGGAATATTACAATTGTTATTTGATAAAAGAGGGACGAAAGATACCAAAGGGACAGTCAAACTGATAAGGGACTTTCCGTTTTAGATTTTAGAGTTCGTTTTCTGTTTTCAGAATTCCAGTGTTTGAAGATTTCTTATCTCATTGCCGAATTTCCTTCAAGTTCATTGCAACCCGAGACAAATATTTTTCAATGTTCAGAATGAACCAATCTTGCCCGCTTTTCAGGATGTACCATTCTGTGTAAACATTCATTATCATTTAAATGGTCATAATCGTAAAAAAACAAACCTTGAATTTTTAAATACTAAGGCTTTTCAATCTCAGGTAAAGATTGCAGAACTAATCTCAGGTAGCAGTTATTAAATCCAAAGTACGATATGTAACTAAACACATTATTCCATAAACAGAGCAGTTGATACTTAAATAAGTTCATGACGCGTAAGCTATAATGTAGATTTTATATTCACAGCCTATTTATATATTGGTACATTTGTCTTATATATGTATCAGTGCGCTCATATGACAAGTTGTACTCATAGAATAAAAGTACAAAATTAATGTAGTATTTAATTTACTCAGCTTCTGTTTGGATTTTCAAACAAAACATGCTACAACATTTTGCTTTTAACATATTTTATTTGCATAAATACAAATTGGGTAAGACCAATGGCAAACAGACTTATAAAGTATACGTGAAAAAAACATGTGTATATTTTTTGTTCAGCTGTTTTGTCTGGAGTTCTATCTAAGTGATAATAATTTCATGCGAAACCTATACCGAAACACGGAGTGCACTAAGTCTGGTACTTCGTTCCTGTTCAATGTACAGGAAAACTATGCCCTCTAAATTCAATATCATATGTTTATGCCCCCTCCCCCCATGACAAAATGTCGAGCAGGAATATTAATTTAGATCTGTCCATCCGTCCTTTCGTCTGTTTGTCGGTCCGGATATATTTATACGTCTGCCCATCTCCTTCAGTTCTATTAGCTATAGTTTTTTTAGTAGGATGTTTATTTACATAATAGAGGTGTCTATCGGATTTGTTTTTATGTATAAAATTTTTCGTTAAATGCCAGGTATTTTGACATATTAACTTTTTGTTACTAGCTTTATAAAAAATAGGTTTCCACTACTGTTTTTGAGCTACAGCTTTAAAACCTAATAGGTTTATTGTACACATAATAGAAGCGTACATTGCCACAGGATTTTTATTATTCTTCAAAGGTCAGGTTTTTGAACTATATTGGTCAATATTTTTTGGTGCTAAAAAACAATTAGGGGTAGTTGTTGAATATACACAAACAACGGTAGCTGAACTTGTTTTCCCTCTTACTAGCTATATAATTGAAGGCATAATTTGCACTACTAGTACTACAGTTTATTGTCCCTAATGCAAAGTATAGTGGTGACTACTCCAACTTGAAAGTTGAAACCTATTAGCTGAACATTCAGTCCTGCAAGTAAAGACATTCAGAATGAAAATTAAGAATAGATCAACATTAAAGAGGAAAACTGACAATCCTAGATAATTAAGGTTGAAAACGAGTGTATCCACACGAGAGGGAATCGAACTCTCAACCTCAGTGTTGCCCGGCTAGTGATTACAGAAGTAACTACTTAGACCACGCGGTCACCGAGGCCCCCTAATAAAGTATGTGTACGTTTCTAATTATATTCAAATATTTTTTGGTTTCATGAAATACTTCTTACCAAGTACAGTTTCTTTAAACATAACATTTTGGATAAGATAAGATGTGGTATGCTTGCACATGATACTATACACCGGCGATCAGTGTGTTAATTTCATGACATCTATCGTAGAAATAATAGATTTTGAAAGAAACTTGAAACTATTTATGCCTTCTTCGTCTACACATCTTCATACATATGTGTGTTTTTAAAGTCTTGAACCCTGACCTCATTGAGAACTTTGAACTTTGTATTCAGTATCACTCAAGTTCTTTTAAATATTGTGTCAAATGTTAAAGAGTTCACAATGTACAATACTTAAACTGACAAACAATGGCATGACACAAGCAACGCGTATTAGCTATACATACTTAAACCGTATTAATCGGATACTGAATCTTCATAGTATTTGTAATCCCTTTGTGTTTTTTAATGTAATCATCATGTAAAAATGTAAAATGCTATATTCATGATTCCGCTATCATTTATGAATTATAATTGTGCCACTTATTATATAAAGCCTTTTTTCTCATTTTTACCCAACCTGTCAAGGTTCATACTTTCTGCTTACTATTTGACAATCTAATATGCATTTCTGCATTTTTGTCGAATAATCTGACCAATTCCTTGGTAGCTGTTTATTATTTTATACTGTTTATTTTCTGTTTTGGGTAACAGCATATGAGTTAATATGTTTGATATTTACATCATCAAAATAGAATAATTATGCCGAAATCCTACTTCAGGTATACAGAAAAAAAACACTATTTAACCTTAACTAAGCACGTTTTTGGTTACAAATTTTTTTTATCAGCATGATATACAATGGACTTACTTTCATTTCTTACTGCTAGTTCTTGCATGTATTCACCAATCTGATATGATGTTATTCTAATATGTGCATTTATAAAACAAATGAATTTTTTGTAGTTCAATTTAATTTTTATCTTTTGCGGCTGTTGCTAAGCATCTTGTGGGTTCCTATGGTCAATATCTACTTCTTGAAAAACAAATGATGACTTGGACATCATATATAAATGAGAAATCATTTACGGTAGCGAAATTTTTAAATGTTCCTATATTAATACCTCATATGGCAGAAACTACATATTTTTTAACCATTGCTAGGCAACATTTTTGTTACTAGGTATACGTAGTTTGTAAGCATTTTGTTTCAACTGAAATTGAAATTAATTTTCATTTGCAACTTCAAGTTATTGTTAAACAAACAATACTGTTTTCAGTATAAATGCTAATTTGTAATGAGAAAGCAATGCATATTGATAATTTGGCTATTTGATAAAATTGTTGCCAGGCAACAGTCCTTTCATCGGAACATAAACGAATTATAGTTTTGAATAGCTTCTATACTAAGGCTATCAATGATCTATATATAAACTTATTTGGGAAGGGGGCCAAAAAAGTCCCTTATCATACCTTGTCCTTTCAAATCTGATGCATATGTAAGAAAAACATGAAGTATTGGTATAAGTATATTAGAATTAGTAAAATAAATCTGACACACTTCATTCCTGATTCCAAGTTGTAATATGGTAAAACATTTTAATTACATTAATGCAAGATTGCTAATTTAATATACTTATAAAAGAAAAAGAAAAAGACGATTGCTTTCAAATGTATTGTTACATGGTATGGTCCATTTCTGGTGTGCATGGAATGGGTTGTTCATGCGCTGTTCTCGTATTGTCCTATAAAAAATGAACGAGTATGAATAATTAATAATTAATATTCTATTATAGAACGAAATATGCATAGATTACGATATTGACGCTGATGTTAGATAACCATTTCACTACAGGCTATAATGGGAATCATCCAAAAATGCACACATAATTATTCATTTAAGTTTGCATGAGGTTTTTTGTATAATGCTGATATAATTTTTAAAAAATAAGATAATAATAGCTTATTCCGCAATACACAGACGAGATTTAGGCAAATAACACGATCTTATTCTAAAAATTGCACCGTTTCATGGAGGTGATGGATTAAGTTAATTAATAAATATATCGTTGTTCCCAATGCTCTTACTATTTTATTTGACGACTTTTACAATTTTTTATACGAAATGGTTTTTCCTTTATGAACATGATGAAGGGGTCACACGGGGATCAAACATATTTTTTTAGATCTCAACCCTTCCTCTATACCACTAGCCAATGTTGAGGAAAAACAAACGCAAAACAATACGCACATTAAAACACAGTTTAAAAAAGTCCGAGTCCGATGTCAGAATGGGTAACAAAACAGACTTAACACATGGAGTGTATCTAAGATAACATGTTTGACGAACAGTGATTCTTTCTTTTAATGGTTGTGAAAAAGGTGAGAGGTCAAAATACAGATACACCTATTGGTGAAATTGGCCAAACAGTATTTAGTTAAACTAACTTTTTTTAATTTTCTGTCTTGAATATTCTGTCAAAAGGGAGAACTATACTGAAATACGGTCAACACTTAGAAGTTGCTTCCGACACATGTATGAAGAAAACATAAATGCTCCTGTAGTTAAAGTGCACAAGAATATCCTTGATGAATGTGAATTTTGGTATGACCCTGTTTCTGATTAACCTGTTTTATATCTATATACTTACAGTATTAGTACACTCTGTAGACAGTTCTTCTATTTTTTTCTTTCTTTTGCGATCTTTCTTATACTTCAGGTAACCTTCTTTAATCTAAACAGAGTATAAATAAAGGCAACAGAAGTATACCGCTGTTCAAAACTCATAAATCCATGGACAAAAAACAAAACCGGGGTAACAAACTAAAACCGAGGGAAACGCATTAAATATAAAAGGGGAACAACGACATAACACTAAAATTTAACACACGCAGAAACAGACCGAGCATCAGACAAAATCCGACGAGAATAACAAATATAACATCAAAACCAAATACATGAATTTTGGATAGACAATTACCGTGACACGTCTTATCGCAATGTGAATTTACACTCAAAAATAAGAGAAAACAAACGACACAACGTTAAAATGTAATACACACAGAAACGAACTATAATATAACAATGGCCATATTCCTGACTTGGTACAGGACCTTTTTAACGGAAAAAGTGGTGGGTTGAACCTGGTTTTGTGGCATGCCAAACCTCGCACTTTTATGGTCATGTGAAATATTACATCAAAATGACAACACAACACCACAGGACTACAATATAAATAAATTGGAGAACACAATTGACAAAGAGAAGTGCAATTTGTCCACACAATGCATTTTGTCCACATAAAACAAACCTTTATAATATATGTTTTCTATATATATGCCGTGTAGGAGTTACGATTCTGCACATGTTATAACGTGTAGAAAATATGTTACATGTTATAAATTGTACAATGCTAACATACTCGTTATAACATGTACAAAAGTACATCGTACATGTAATTCCATGTACAAAATATTGCTTCAAAATGGTTTTAACTTGTACAAAATTTATAAAATTCAAATGTTCACGACGATTGAATACGAATAAAGTGCACAACATTTCCAATTTTTAAATGCAAAACATACATGACCGATAATTTACGATTTAAGTAATTTGTAAGGGTTAGATGATAGTTAGAAGGTAATTGTCATTTGTTATAGTCTGTTTAGCTTACAATACCTAAAATGAAAAGTTACACCTAGGCAATGAATGGTCATAACTAATCTACATTTCCTCATAGGTTAATCATTAACCAACTTATATTATTTACACTAATTTCGGAGGGTATTTATTACATCTGAACTAAGCTATGTTAACTACTTTTTTCAAATCAAGGGACAAGGAAGACAAGTAGTTGAACTACTTTATCACTAATCTTTCAACACTGAGATTATAAGTGAAAATTCTGCACGTGGCGAGTTAGTTTCTCATCATTCTCTCCGGGCACCTAGACATCCTCCACAAATACAAAATGCGATTAATGATAAATGCTTACAGTGGCATTACACACCAATCAATCAATCAAAAACCTTTCCAGACTCTTTACAACGTTGGAAACCACTGTTACAAATCCTCTTTCAAATACATTTAAAAGATTTAATCTCGAATATAGCTAGACATAGACTTTTATTAAATGGCATTTACCTGTTGGTATTAGAAAACATGTTACCAAGAAACGGAACATTGTTATTTTTTTCTTTTCCAAATAAAACATCAACTCCATCAATTTAGGCAACACTATTCCTGATCAATACATTTAATCGAAAATACCTCTCTACAATATTTTTGTTTGCATGTTTATAAGATCAGAATGTTTAGGTTATATAATAGACCTTATAACATATATGGTGAATACCATTTTAAATTATCAACACGTATTACACATGTTACAGGATCTCAAATATTTCTGACTTCAAGTTTAAACCTCATTAACACACATTTACTACTTCCGCATTTATGTTAACTACTGCATGATTAAATGATTTTTAAGAACGTAAACCTAATCCATTAATTGAAAACAAATTTGAAATGCATATTCATTCAAGCAGGGGCCAAAATCAGACAATGGACTTATCGCAAAAATAAGTTGAGAATATTCTTTTCTTACTGGATAAGATTATTAAGTCTTTCATTCAACTTTGAAATCTAAACGAAGAGGTTCTAATGACACGTATGCTACATCCGTATTCAACGATTCAAATGTTCATAAACAACTGTCCCGGTTTCATGTAAAATTTTGTTGCTATTCACGTAACACAATGTCGTAGTTTTGTGTCAAAATAAGATAACAATATATTCTCGATAACGCATATATGCAACAACACTTATCAAAAAGGAAACGCCGGGCAATCCTAATAAAATTGATAATGAAAATGGTGAATGTGTCAAAGAGACAGCAATGTATATTTCAATAAAAAGGGACGAAAGATACCAGAGGAACAGTCAAACTCATAAATCGAAAACAAACTGACAACGCCATGGCTAAAAAGAATTTAAAAAAAAAGACAAACAAACAATAGTACACATGACACAACATAGAAAAATAAAGATCCAACAACACAAACCCCACCAAAACTAGGGGTGATATCAGGTGCACCGAAAGGGTAAGCAGATCCTGCTCTACATGTGGCACCCATGAATTGTCCATGAAAAAAAACGAACTTGATCTTTCTGTTCTTCTTGATTAAAAACAACATCGCTGTTTTTGCGAAAACGTAAAAGGTCTGCCTGCATAATACTCATCAAAACATTTGTTTAAAGTATTAACATTAACTTTATCAAAACCAGACTTCAGAAGACATTTCCTTCAATCTTGTAGGATTTTGAATGTATTGTGTGTTATTGAAATTAAACATTTCAATCGCAAACATGTAAACACAGTCAGTGATTGCTATCTGTCGTATATCAACTTTCTATTGTTAACATACATACCTTGTCATTCAAGCAGCAATTGCACACAAATATAAGAAGACCCTGTTTAAAGAATAATGAAAATAAGAAATTTAAACATTCATTTTCCTTCACAAATAACACAAAGAATTATCAGTTGCATTTGTAGCAAAGTGCTGGAATGCAAAACTGGATACGAATCTGAAAAGCATTGGAATATTTTTTTTCTCCCTAAAACGATCTACGCTTTAACTTTTGCAACTGTTAACATTTTTACTGAATAATATATATCAGCTGTAAGCTTTAATCATACACTCATTAGTACACTAAATGATAAAGTTCTAAATTGTGAACTTTCATTTACATAAGCAACATTTAAACAGCGCCTGCATGTAAATACATGTATCTTCCGTTTTTTCAACAGTAACCATTTTACCACAGCCTTTTTTTTTCAAGTGATTACATATGGTACAAAACACCTTCAAGTACATTTGATTGCATAAAAACACATAACAGTATACAGTACCTGGAGAGAGTTGAAAACTGCAAAAAGGTACTGAAATACAACCAGATCATCATTCAAAAAGAATGTTCCTAGTACCCACGTAATTCCAACCAACGGTATCATCATACGGAAACCTTTAAAACAAATCCTATAAAAGGAAAACAGACGTTCGTGTTAACATACATTACATTAGTTTTCTTCGTGTTTTGACTCTCATAACGATTGATTGCATGCAAAATGTGATTTGCGTGTTGTTTTACTTTTTTGTAGATGGAAGATAATATACTGAATAGTGTGTCTTTGCAACTCTTAATTAAAATGGATTTATGAACATAAAAATGCAGGACCTAAAACAAACACTCATATTGGCAATTTCACGCATCTGATTTTCAACGTGGTGCTGACAAAGTAGTACGTGCAGACGCGCGGAAAATGTTAATGCGTCATGTACTCGTTTGCACATCATATGAATGTCGCGTTAACTCTACCTTAACACTAAAATGAACGCGAAAAAGTCCGTCTACTAGTTTTGAACATGCAAAGCGTACGTTAACACCTGTGCTTACGCTAAAACATGTGTTTTCCTTTAATTTTTTTGATTTTTAAAGTAAACGCTTTTTTACTCTGCTCAGTGGGTACACAAACACATTGACCAAAAACACGACCAAATTGCAAATATTTATTACTTTTTTATTGATCCTAGGATGTATTATGTTTTCAAACTTAAAATATAATAAAATTTCATCATTTTACTTTTAAACATAATGAAGAAAAGGAAGAACAAATGTTTACAAAGCTTCATCAAAAGTCACTTAACCAACATCCAAAATAACAGAACCAAATAATATGCTAGTGACTTTTCATTTCTCGTAGGTTCATCTCATATATTGAATACAATAAGCCTTATAATTGATTACTTATTGTACATTAAAACCGATTGCTATACATAAAAGTATAGAAATTTAAGTTTAAAATTCAAAATTTGTTTTGGCATCGAAAAAAAGTGCTTATGTTTTTTAATCAGTTAAAATATTACACAATCGCATTAAAATTCTTTTCTTTTGGTCCCAAACAATGAATAGTTCAACACAACTTAAGATCTCTATAAGTCTACAATTACTTATATATATGTCAACAACAATAAACAGTGACAATTTTTTTTTACAAATATTCCTTTAAGGGCCTGATAAAGAAGTACTTTATTTCTCAGGATAGTTTGTTGGACAACAAATTAAAGAAATTTAAATTGTACAATTGCAAAACTTGTTGTCGCATTCAAACAATGCCAATGATGTCAATTTTGTTTGAATATTATAAACAACATTAAATGCTATTCTTTTAGTCCCTATTGATGAATAGTTTTATCTAAATCGAAAGCTCTTTTATGTCAATAACAACAAAAAGAGACATTTCTATCTGATCGATATTCTTGTACTGGTCTCATATTTAGGTACTGTTTATACCTTAGGATATACAGACAACATTTGATAACTGTTGATTACGATCTAATACACTGCCTATTAAGTTTTGATATATCATATTATTTTCGTATATATTTTGCCTATGACTACTTCCTGATACATTTTGTAATCATCAAATATTTTTGTGTTTAAATTTAGTTATGAATATGTGCTGCAGACCAGATGCCATGAACGCATTAATCCTCTTTGATAATATGCAGCTATTTGTCGGTAAATACTAGATATTTCATTTGTCCTTGCTGTTTTGCAAGTTTTTTTGAAATTAAGAGTACCAATGATGCATCCTGATTAATCAATCATATCTAAAACATATATAAAAAATACAAACTTACGAAGATTTCTTTTCAGGTGCATTTATACCAATGACCATTAAGTCATACACCACAATGATGGTGGCGATAACATTAATCTAAAATATACGATATTTGATATCTCTGTCTTTAGTTTTCTCAATTAAATATAGTTTCAAAGAATAAAATGTTCAGCGGAATTAATTGAGAATTTTAAAATGGAAAGAGGTGAAAAATACTAGGTACATTTGTATCCACAGTATTATATTAACGTGTATATGCAAAGAATTAGAACAATTAGTGTAAAATCGTCACTAAGATATTAAAATGTTCATGCAAATTAGATACTTATAAAGATGTTTGCAGTAACTGGTTCAATTTGAAACAGCACATAGGGAAAATCATGAGTCTCATATGCTACTGATACGACTTTCATGTTCTGTTCTTTAGTTATTCTATTGAAAAGCTTTCATGTGTATGTGAATATCATTCGTTTTTACTACGAATACAGTTATTGCTGTTTTAAGTCAGAAGTTTCAGAATTCCATGGCTTGTTGACATATTTCACTACTTCGAAAACTCAAAAATGTCCCCGTTGAGGAAGAAACATTGAAATACAGTGTAACCAGTATTATCCGACCAGAAACAAATGTCAAACTAAGCAGAGTGTCGGAATAGTCTTTTTTTCTGCATGGATATAAAATTGAGAAAGGAAATGGGGAATGTGTCAAAAGGACAACAACCCGACCATAGAGCAGACCGAAGGCCACCAATGGGTCTTCACTGAAGCGAGAATTCCCGCACCCGTAGGTGTCCTTCAGCTAGCCCCTAATAATATGGATACTAGTACAGTGATAATGGACGTCATACTAAACTCCGAAAAGAAACTAAAATTAAAAATCATACATGTACAAGACTAACAAAGGCCAGAGGCTCCTGACTTGGGACAGGCGCAAAATTGCGGCGGGGTTAAACATGTTTAATCTCAACCCTCCCCCTATACCTCTAGCCAATGTAGAAAAGTAAACGCATAACAATACGCACATTAAAATTCAGTTCAAGAGAAGTCCGAGTCTGATGTCAAAAGATGTAACAAAAGAAAATAAAGAAGATGACAATAATACATAAATAACAACAGACTACTAGCAGTTAACTGACATGCCAGCTCAAGACCTCAATTAAACTGATTGAAAGATTATGTCTTCATCATATGAATATCAGGCACAATCCCTCCCGTTAGGGGTTTAGTATCATACTATCATAAAAATATATGAGAAGAACATAACCCGTGTCATGCCAATAACTGTTTTTTTTTTTAAATAAATGTGTTTAGTTCATATTTTGGGATCACTAGAATATGTCGGTTAAAATAGGATGTTGGAATATTCAGTTTGCAAAGAGGACACTTTATTCTAATATGCCTGACTATTTGTGTAATTATCTGTAGATACATACCAGAATTACAAGTAATGCTGGTCCAATAAACGCCCAGATTAGGTTTGATTCCACAGTTAACCAACAACTGAAAAGATTAAAGCAATTGTCTTGAGGAACATGAACACTGATATGATTTTATTCATACTATTGGCTATTGTATAGCAGTAAAATGTTGACGTCATTAAACAAAATATCTGACGCTACAATAGAAAAGTAATTGTTGTATGCGTCAAAAGTTCAAGCGGCCGGGTCAACCGGGATTATCGATAAGGTGTATTCAATCAATGTTATGTTTTGCTGTAGTAATTTTTTTCGTATTCTTGTCTTTCATTATTGCTAATGTTATTTTTCTTAATCTCATTTTGGTAACTTTATATTACCGTATAGTGAATTATTTTCACGGGATGTTATTTTTCACTGATTTTCGCGGATAGAACAAAATAGCCAAAACAAAATCCACCAATTTAAAAGGGCACATGCAAAGATATTAATAAAAGTTTAGAATCCGCCAAAATAAACACCGTCAAAATATTTCGTATACCTTATTCCATGAAAATCGCGAAATTTTACACGCGCGAAAATAACCGGCTATACGGTATCGGCTTTTATTAAAAATTTGCTATAGTAAACCCGTGTCTCTTCATTCAATTTGGTGTTGTGCTGATATCATATGTTTCATTTCTGCTTAGGTTTTTTTCCATAAACTATGTTGCTTTTCTTTTATGATATGTCTGTTTGTTTTTATAGCGATTAGGATCATAACACAATGTTTAATGCTGTAATCCCATTTCTCACATTTTTATCAGTGAGAGGGTTTAGCCAGCTTTAAATCTTAAGTTAATATTCATAAAAAAAACATGCCTGTTGAAAGGCAAAAATATGACAGTTGTTTCCATATACGTTTGATGTGTTTGAACCATTGATTTTACCATTCGATAAGGTCCTCCTTAACTTGAATTGTCCTCGGAGTTTGGTATGTTTCGTTTGTTTTTCATTTGTTTCTCATTCCTTGTTCCGACAGTTTCTAATACTGAGGTATATATATATATATATATATATAAGTGCATCTGAGTCAGTGACAACTCTACAACAGATTTATCCATAGGATCACCAGCAATGATGGTGGTATATGGCTGTGTACATTATGTATATACAACTCGTCTAAACATCAACCCAACAATGTTAGATCTGAGTCAGTGACAATCTTATAAATATAATTATTTTCTGTGACTGTATCTTGCATTAATTTGTGGGATCCTTTACTATAGATAATTGAGCTGATCTGTAACAATAACATCTCCTTGCCTTATATATCATGTACTGTAGTACGCCGCTAAATTAAAACTGACGAGGAAAGGTATCACACGGCCACCGAAAGCTTTATTATCGTGAAGCCCAGGTGGTCGTGTGGTCTAGATAGACGGCTGCAGTGCAGGAGATTCGGTATCACGATATCTCAGTAACATAGGTTCGAATCCCGGCGAGGGAAGAACAAAAAATTTGTGAAAGCAAATTTACAGATCTAACATTGTTGGGTTGAGGTTTTAAACAAATCACAAGTACGTGTTAAGATCCGACTAAATACCAATAGCCAGATATCGTCAGGTAAATTTGCTACAATAACATCTTCATGCCTTATATATCATGTACTGTAGTACGCCGCTAGATTAAAACTGACGAGGAAAGGTAACACAAGGGAGACCAAAAATTACAAACTTTTATAACAAATGCTAACAATCAACACCCTACCATCAAATTCACCCATGAAACATCTAATTCCACCATAAACTTCCTTGATACATCTAGCACCCTCTCTGTAGGTATAATAAACACAGATATATACTCTAAACCTACAGATACTCATCAATACTTGTCGCCTGAAAGTTGCCATCCTCCACACTGCACGAAGAGCATTCCATACAGCCAAGCTCTAAGAATAAGGCGAATCTGCTCCTCTGAAGACACTGCAAAACAACGTCTGGGGCAGCTTAAAGGACATTTGAAAAGAAGGGGATATAAACACAAAAACATCAAAAATAGTTTTCGAAAAGCGGAATCCATCCCCAGAAGCAGTCTGCTAACTTACAAAGATAAACAGAAAAGTAAAAGAATCCCATGTGTGCTCACCTACCATCCATGCCTGACAAATAGTTTCAAGACCATTCGTGATCATTGGACAGCAATCGAGAAACATTCGAAGTTATCCAAAATCTTTCCTGAGCCTCCCATGATTGCCTTCAAACAACCTAACAGCCTGAGAAATATACTTGTCCGTGCTGACCTTTCCAAACCTAACCATACTGTAGGTAATTGTCAGCCTTGTGGGGATAAGCGCTGCAAATGTTGCAACCAATTGCAGCATTCATCAACATTTCACAGTAAGACCACAGAAAAGACATACAAGATCTTCTGCAATGTCAACTGCAAAAGCTCAAACGTGATTTACGTTCTTGAGTGTCCTAGATGTGGTCTCCAATATGTTGGTGAATCTATGCAGCCATTTCACAAACGCCTCAATGGCCACAGGAGTGACCTCACAAAAAAACCGTATATTCCTGTCAGCCAACATTTCAGGTTACCAGATCACAATCTGAAAGATTTTGATCACATGAAGATCCTTGTGATCGAACAGGATTGTACATGGCAACATAGGCAAAGAGAAAATCGGGAGAGGTTTTGGATAAAAACACTGCGTGTCCTCCATCCAGATGGAATCAATAGAAAGAAATAATTAAATTTACAGTCTAGTGTTTATATTATTATATTCAGGATTTTGGATTAAAATCAATCGACCAAAACTTACCTGTATTATTAGTGATCTATGTTTACACCTTATACATTATATCTCATTATTGTTAAAACTTTTGTCACCGAAGAAGGCCATTTGTTGAGCCGAAATATTTGCAATTATTGTATAATTTATATCATCTGTTCAGTTTTTCCATCTTTGTGCAATGATATTCAACACTTTTTAGTGTTTTGTTTTCCATCTATTTATCGGTATTGTTACACAATCTTTCAGACTCATATAATTTTTCCTGTTTGTGTAGTATTGTCAATTTTGATGATCCAATACCTATTAAGTTTACTGGTTGGTAGATTCGTATAGACTCTATATATATATATATATATATATCAGTCTAAAGATTTGCACAACGGTACTAATATAATATGTTATAATACGAAAATGTTGTTATTAAATCGTGTTGACAAATATTTCGGCTCAACAAATGGCCTTCTTCAAGTGTCACAAGTTTTAACTATATTGATACATAATGTATAAGGTGTAAAAATTTATCAATCAATCACACCTTGAATGGTGTAACATACATTTTTATACTGCTGAATGGTTTCTCTTATGAGTAATGTTTTGATTTAAAATTACGGGATTATACGTACTACTGTTTATTACCATATCCTTTCAGTCTGGTCACAACAGCAGAAATTCCAACTACAAAAGCAGGAACAACTGGAAGCAAAAGAATAAATCCTTTTTATCGAAAAATTCTACTGACGATTTTGGTAAAGTTTCATGACACTGTTATATGATATGTGCAAGAGGTTTTGTATTCCGTTGTACATGTTACTACCCCTGATTTAAGGAGGGTGGAATGTCCATGGTTTTTTATTGTTTAATTTGTTTTTAATTTCATGGCACTTTTATATGTTTAAATAGCATGGTTCAAGAGGTTTAACATGTTACTATCCCTGATTTTAGAAGAAAACATATCGATAGTTTGTAAGTTTGTTGTTTTTATAAGTCACTTAGTCTGAGTTATTTCTTAATTTTAGTAAGTTTTATATCTTTATTTGTTTGTTAATGCTGCCTGAACTTGACTTACCTGCTATTATGATTATAAAATATTTGATTATTTTAATTGGTGCCATGAATAAACAAATGTTTGCAGTGATCATTAATTTCTTATATTGAACCAGAAATTATTCCATATGGCACAGCAAAATGAGTCGTTCAGATGTATTGTTTAATTTATTATTCAAAAAGCCATAAATTTTCTCGACTAATATGCTACTTTCGATAAAAAAAAATATGTGATTGCCGTCAATTTGAATTTAACCGATGAATTGAATTTTATACTTACTCCAACATGCTGGTATCAGCTTATGAACTATAAGATTCATATGTTGCTTAAACTTTACCCATTTCACAAAAAGAATACCCTCAGCCAGCATTAGAGCAAAATCTGTGAGGAACATATAATGCAAAGCGACTGCAATGGCTGAACATACAACCTAAAATAAGATACATGTATGACTAAATACATTACAAAATCAAAGTAGTGTGACAATTTTTTAAAAGCAGTTCAACTATCTTTGTTATCATACCTGCATCTTTCTAATCATATTTAAAACTCATTCCATTTTTTACCGAGTTCTGTGAAGATTATGAATCTTTCATATTGTAAAGTAGCTCTATGAAGTACATCCAACGTAGCAACTATATTTTTTAGAGGACTAAGTAAAATATGCAATTTTGAGTTTGAGTTATAACGCCAATACACTATTTTGTTTTGTAAATTGTGGTTCAACTTTGTTTTGACGTTACATAACTCATGTAACTAAAACTCTTGATTTCGTATTCGACCGCAATTTTTTCATGTTTCTTTTTTTTCATTACTTGTTTTTGGATTTAGTGAAACTTTGTTTTTACTATCATTAAGCTTCGGGCTATGTATTTTTCTTTGAATGAATTCTATTAATTTCCAAATAAATATGTTTTTCAGGTTCAAACATATCAATATACATTATTTTTGGGTGTACATGAGGATGATTGCCAAATAGCCTGTGTATTGTTATTGGTTTTGCTTTATAATAATCATTCGGATTATGAGTTTCAATTTGTAATATTTATGTGTGCCGAAATAAGTTATGCATTGTTGGGTGACTATTACGGATATCACAAAGTGTATGATTGCGATGGTCGATTTAGTTTACTACAATTTTTTACCGGGCATGACAACTACTTGTTAGTGAGCACTCACGTTCTAAATCGTATGTCTATTTTGTTATAATATTAAACATGCTGCGACTTAGTCAGTCGCATACAATTAAGAATAAAAAGGGAAATATATCAAAGAGACAACAACTCGACCAAAGAGGTGAAAACTGCCGAAAGCAACCAATGACTTTTGACTTTATATTACCCCAATTTCGATCTATAACTGTTGTATATGACTGTTAAACCTTTACTAAGGATGGGCGTCTATTAGTCTGCATGGGATGAACAACGTCGCAGTACGTCTAGTCATAATTGTTGCAACCCGCTGCATCGTGAAAAACGAGTGCCACGTTTTATCTACGTTAAGAACCAATGCAACCACTCACTAAAGGATCCTGAAGTGGTCTGTTGCAACGCCAAATTCATGCCTCTATCTAGATGAGGGACGAAAGATACCATGGGATAAACAATCTCGTAAGTCAAAAGCAAACGAACAATGATATGGCAAAAAAAACCCGAAAACGATGAAAAGGCAGACAGTACACAAAGAACAATAAAAAAACTCACGACTCCACATAAAGCACCCGTAGTGTTGCTCGTGTAAATATAAAAGAGATACATCCTCTGCAGTATTTGACACTTGTGAAAAGTATGTCGATGTTGTTGTTTTGAGCTTGGGAAGATATCAGTTTTAATCTACTAAACAGATTTCATAGAACAGTCAAAATTATGATTTTAATTTTATTACTCGGAACTCTTGGTTAGATAGCTTTTTTCTATGCAACAACACTCTATGAAGGGAATATCAAAGGAAATACAGTCTCTCGAATAATGTATCAATTGGGAGAAATCTACTCCATATGTACATGATGTAGGTGCTGGTGAAATGTTGCTACATAGAAATCTAAAGTTTACCATTTGCAATATACCCTCCTTTCCAATTTGCAACATAATATTCTTTCCTCCCAACTGATTGATGGTTTCCATATAATTATGATTTTTTATAATAAAAAAAAAAAAAAAAAAATATCATTGTGACATTCGGTTTTGAATGTTCCTTGGAGTTCAGTATTTTTGTTATTTTACTTTTTGATACGATATTCAAAGTCTTGTGTTGTCTATCATGATTTATTTTATAAAGGGTTACAGCTCATATGGAACCTGGTAAACAAAGAGTATCAAATGATGAAGTAGGAATCATCTCTTCATAAATTAATCATGACCTACCGGCTTAGACTATTTACCGGGTTTGTAATAACATGAGCACCACGACGGGTGATCAGGATTTACTTACCCTTCCGGATCTCCTTAGGCCAGTTGGTTTCGTGTTGCTTAGTCTTTAGTTTTCTTTGTTGTGTTGTGTGTACTGTTATGTGTTTGCTTACTGGTTTTTATGCATCCCGTTGTCACTTTATTCTCGATCTATGAGTTTGAATGTCCCTGTGGTATCTTTGGCCCCTACGTCTCAGTCGCATTCTTATTAACCGACCATAGATATGTACAACCTTTATAACAGGACTCATCTCCATGCATGCACTATTTGTCACTTTATGTTGAATAATCATTGATCAATCAATCAATCAGTGTTGCAGTTTGAGACATTTATTTAAATATCAGAAGATGTGGTATGAGTGCCGTTTATTTGTCTTTTAAAAGGTTTTTTAGAGGGGGTGGAGAGGGGAACTAATGGCGGCGTTGCAAGTTTGTATCGATTAAAGTGTTTTTATATTCAGGTGGTATTTTCTTCTTTTGTCAGTTCTGAATTAAATATATCACCAGTTATTCAATAGCTGTATATTACTATAAGTTCAAATCTTTTCTTACTTCATTCTTTGTTTGTGTTATTCCAGCTAAAAATATGACATACGACAGAATTAATGCCACACATAAGTTCATCAGTGCTTTTGGCCCATCAGTGGTCTCCTTATTGTTTGTACCACGGCTAACATATCTGCAAAACAATAAAATATGACCGACATACGAGTCTTGCACCTACTTTTGGTATTTTCCGCTATTATAGAAATAATGACTTAATCATTGTATGTGACGGGAAAGATGTCTGATCAATTTCCGATATTGTTTACTAAAAACGAATAAAAAAAGACGGAGAGTTTACAAGAGACAATTGAAAGCACATGGTCAATCAAACACCATAATAAAAAAAAGTAAAGAAAGTCCAACAACGTTATCAAAACTCACCAAATACAGCTACTTTCAACGATTGAGCAACAAAAACACCATAGCGTTCACAGTAGTTAAAAAGTTGTTTTGCAAATATGTTGTCATACTCAAAAGACACTAAATCATAAAGAACATGATCCGTATATCGGACAATCAAGTAAAAGGTTTATGCAAACGTCTTTAATTGTTTTTGATAGGTTTAAGATGAGGTTGACATGGCCCGATTACAGTATCAATCATTACATGCATTAAGTCGCAATGAATTTGAATTAGCGATTGTATAAATATTTTGATATGAGCGTCACTGATGAGTCTTATGTAGACGAAACACATATCTGACGTACTTAATTATAATCCTGGTACCTTTGATAGCTATCCGTACTTTAATACATAAGTAATGTATAACATATATATTTATATAAATATTTAGAGTGATTGGTGATAACACCTTCTACCAGCTATTAATAAAAAATGCATGTTCATCTCAAAATCTTTATTTGTCTAAAAATAATTAATAATTAAATTGTGTACATGTATCACTTACTTCCAAAATACTGCATACAGGATAACTGTTACGATCAGAAATAAAATTGATACTCCACATCCGATAGATGATATGAGGTTCAGTGGAAAATGGTGAGGCAATGGCTTGTAAAAAAAAGATGTTTAAGATAGTATGATGTCAACAATCAGTATTGACAAAAACGTGTGCGGAATAGTGATAATATATTGTTGAAGTAGAATAGCTACATTTCAACTTAAATCAATACCAACTAATTAGGACAGGATTTAGATATAAAAAATATACCCAAAACGCATGCGTTTTAAAACAGAATGTTTGTATGATTAAATATATGCATTTTTCGTTCAATGATTCAATAAAATATGATTAAACGACACCAGACTGTTAGTGCATTATAAGAAATAAAGAATTCAACAAAATTTTGACTTTATAAGTTTTTGGTGGGGTTCGTGTTGTTTATTCTTTAGTTTTCTATGTTTCTATGTTCCAAATTTTAATATGATATGGAACAAACACTTATGAAACTGTTGTCAGATCATTAAATATATATTTTTTCAAAATTGATATTGATTTACACCTTGGGTCTTTGCATAGGGAATAAACACATGTATTCTAACACAAGTTACCTGTGTATTGTCAGAATACGGGTTATGTTCTCCTTTTACGGGAAGGAGTGTGCTTGATTTTTATATCACTACAAACCAGTAAAAGTCTGAAATGGCCTATATCTGTACTCGATTGTACTAATTTTTTACTCGACCAGTCTGAATTGGTCTGAAATTTACTTGATAATTCTCGACTGTAGTCTGAACCATACTTAACAGTCTGAATTTGTACTTGACCAGTACTTAGTCATTTTATACGAGTCTGAAGCATGCTCGACCTAGTCTGAACCATACTCAACCTAGTATGAACCGTACTTGATCACCTAGTCTGAACCATGCTCGACCAAGTCTTAACCAACCTAGACCTATTCTTTGTATCTATCAACTGAATTTTATTAATTTAGGAAATAACTTTAATAAAAATGAAATTTGAACAACTTGAAATTAAAAATGTATTCATTATAGTATTGAAATTAAAATTTCACAATAATCAATCATGATAATATTTCAACACAATATCAATAAACACTTACATAATAATATATATCAGCATTAAAATATACATAAAACAATCTGATCAAATAATCTAAAAAATGAATTGTGACTAATATGCTCAATATTATTCATTTTTTTTTTTTTTAATATCTCGGAAGTTTTTTTATGGTGACTGGACTATTTTCACCATTAACTTACGCCTAGTATAGATGTATGGTGTCAGTTAAGTTAAGTTTATAAATTAGTGAATGTTTTTTTCATTGAAATATATATATATATGTAATAGTATATAAAACAACTTAATAAATTTAAAAAAAAATGTTTTATTAAACCAAGAATATAATATAATCATGATAATATATAATTTCCATAGCAGACCTTGATAACCTTTTTGAAAAAGTAAGTGTGTTCCAAAGTAACAGTAAAAATTTATTCACTTAATTAATTTAAGTAATTTTTGTCAAATTAAAAAAGGGCATACATAACACTCTATAATATGGTATAATTACCTCAGTACATGTGTGTTTTACAGGTAAAAAGAAAGCCCTATTTTCTTAACTTCGTGTATTACTTATCTAGTTCGAAAGGCCTAGCTATCTAAGTTAAACAGGATGTTGCAATTTTGAATAAATGTTATTTGGAATTTTTAAAATACCTCTGACCAGGTGTGATCTTATTTATGAGTTTGCCCAAATCAGAGGTAATACTTTATATTTCACCACTGATGATAACATTTTTTTATTAAAGTAGAGGTTATTTGGTCTAGTAAGGTTCAGACTGGTCGAGTATTGTTCAGACCTTTGGTTAAGTATGGTTTAGACAAGAAAAATAAGTCGAATACAGGTCCAGAATCGGTTAAGACTGTTTCAGACTGGTCGAGTAATAGTTCAAACTATTATCAACGGCAAAGATAAGGGTCAAGTACGATTCAGTAAAGTCGGGTATGGTTCAGACTGGGGTCGAGCAATGTAAAGTAAAAAAGTCAGACCAATTCAGACTGGTCGAGTTAAAATCAGTACGGTCGAGTACAGGTATAGGCCATTTCAGACTTTAATGGTTTGTAGTGTATAATAAAGACAAAATATTCCAATCATCTAAGTTGATGGCTACAATTAGTGTTTCGTTATTTTCAATTTGGTTATCTTCATTTGTTGCCTATTTAATAATCTATAAACTAGGAATTCTGTAAACTAAGTTTTACAGTGCGTAATGTTGTGTTTTGTTTTGTCAAACTTGGTTTGAGGTAAAGGAAATGCTTGAGATCTCACAAAAAATGTTGAACCGAAACAGCTGGCCTTTCTCAGTATTGTATGCTTATGAGTATGGTTTTTTTTTATGTTTGAAAAGTAAAATCACATAATTGGCAAACTCAATACATGTAATAAGACACATCAAATGAATGGACAACAACTGTCATATTCCTGATTTGGTACGGTATAGGCATTTTCAAATGTAGAAAATGGTGCATTGAACCTTGTTCTATAGCGCTAAACATCTTACTTGTATGACAATCGCATCAAATGCGTGTACACAACAGACATAATAGGTAAAATAGTCAAAATGTGGGCAAAGCAGTTATCACTGTGTTATAATCTTAAAACAAACATACATTTAACAAAAAAGTATCGGAGTTTTGAGTGACGCCCGTTTTCCGATGAACTAATATACATTTATTTTATTGTATTACGTTTTTTTTTTAGGTGTGAAAAGACATATTGATCGCGTTGTGCTTGTTTCTTCAACTACGTTCTCTTGTCTAATTGACATATTCCTCGTTTCCATACATAATTCAACTTGCAAATAACCAAACAATATATAATTGTTACCAAAGATAATGAATATTTGCAGCATAATATATTGTATTTATCGTCAATGTTTCATTTTTCATATCGCAAAATATGAACTACAAGAAGTCGATAAAATTTGTGAATTGTAATACATTTTTAAAAACACAATATAGAGATCTGCTACATGATTTGAGAAATATATATCACTTTGTAAAACTCAAGGTTTTCTATCATTGACAATACACATACATGGATGTGTGGTAAAACGCAAACTGTAGCAATTAGATTTAGATATATCTTATTAATAACAGACACATCTGCATTGTTCGTATACAAATGATAGTTGGTACCTGACTTGCATTGCTTACTTTCAAGGATGAAGTATGTTTGTATAGTAGACATGTCGACGTGGAATTTGTAATTTAAATTGGAAATTATAATAACAAATTTAGCAAAAATAATTAAACATACTGTCCTGCCTGGGCTCATCAATATTGCAAAATTAGTTGTGTGATTATATTCACATATCGTGTAAGATTCTGCAGCATCAATAACTCGTGAACCAAAGGACGACCACGCTCCATTACTAGTATTCCTAACAAATATAATATTTTAAGCAATTCGTACATTCTGTTTTGTGCTATTGTTATATAATGTCAATATAACACCAACATCTTACTGTACTCGAAAACGATATACAGATGTGAATAAACCTTCGGTATCTTTCGCCTCTCGTTTTGTGTTTATCTATTAATCAAGATGTTTCAAAAGATGATGTTTGAACAGCGGTATACTACTGTTGCCTTTATTTGATAAAAAAAGAAATTTGGCTTACTGATGCATCAGGCAGCAATCATTCGAAATTGAAAATTGAGGTCTCAAAAATGACGCAAAATAATTTTTAAATCATGTTTGCATACATCTTTCATAAAATGCGTCGTTTTCAAAAGTTAAGCAATGTATTTAAATAATCAGGATTATGAATATGAAAGAAGTTCTATTTCTGTTTAAGACACGTGTTTCTGTACACTACTGTTCAAAGTAAAGGGGGATTGAGTGGTTTTAGTAGTTATCAAAGGTACCAGGATTATAATTTAGTACGCCAGACGCGCGTTTCGTCTACATAAGACTCGTCAGTGACGAGCATATTGAATACGTAACAACATCTTATACTTTTCTTCATATATGTTTACTAGAAAGTAAGACTCTGGTTCATCGTTGATTTTGATTCCCGTTTTTTTCGGTTCGTGACATGTTATAGACTACTGTATTGATTGTGTATCAATCATTGTTACAAGAAGTACGGCCAGCATTGAACCATATGGTTTCTGGTAGATAAACTCATTGGCTTTCATATAAACTATTATACTTTTGTCGACACTTTTATACTTACGGAGCACTGAAATCCCAATATCCACAAAATGGTCTTGTGTAGTGTTCCTTGTTTAAAAGAATATCAAAATAAATTTTATTCTCATTATCTGAACGATGACAGCATGCCGTTTTCTATTTTCATTTTCATTTTTATGCAATAGAGTTTGATTCAACAAACACTCTTCTCGGTGAGTGTTAAGTTCAGAATTTTGCCATGAATGTGTTCCATGTTCAATTTTATCGTAATTGTTTTGCCTGTATATATGTACGTTTTGCCTGATCTAGAACTTACAATTTTGAATAATGAAATCCTTACATCTGTCAATAAATATCATCAGAAAAAAAAGGAAATTATAGTCAAATCAAACTTATGATTTTTTTTATAGCCGTGTTCATCACTATCAATGTATATTAATGTAAAGCATTTATGGTATAGACACTGTGTTTTTTTCCGAATGATTTTTATAACCATATTGAAGATCGTTTAAAAAACAAAACTACTTACCAAAAGATGATCGAATTTTATAACTAAGGTATAATCCGAACACGGTGTTCCGTGAATTGTAAAATCAGCTATAATAGAATTAACACCATAACTTCCATTAAATGGTATTATGCTCCTATAATTACAAATGAATCAAATTATGATTAAAATGTATCAAACATCAAACAAATATGTATAAGCGTGTTGAAAAATTGGTTTTCTATTTTCACTATCAACACACTTGTATATATCATAGCGGCGGAAGTTTTTGTAGGAAGCTTGATTGCCCGTCGAGAACCATGAAATATCTGAAGGAAAGCAGTCAAATATGATCTGAGTAGAGCTAATGTTTTTAAATTGTACGGTATAATACGGGTTACTTAGGTTACTTCAAGTTATAAAAATAACAAATGATATTATCCCAAAAACAACAGGTATTAACAAAAATATTGAACTTCTAGAGGAAAAAAAAAGACGAAGGCTGAACGGACAAAGGAGACATCGATGAATTAAAAATATACATGTACATGTACAGGTCATCAAACAGTGTTGTTTAAATCAATAAGCGGTAGTTGTCGTAATTATTCATGAATTTGTCTTCCGCTTTATGGTTAATTTGTCTATCTGACAAGAGGAGGAAAAAATTATAGTTATTTTAGTGTACTTGATTATAATATATGCAATAAAAAGACTTAAACTTACCCATCTATTATAAGATACTCCGGAAATAACCTTGAAATATTTCTATAGAATGTGCTACTATAACCCGTCAAACCTGAAACAAAACAACTGTGCAATTTACTTTTTAATCGCATTCATTAGTTTATGAGCAAACAAGCAGACCTTTTGGTGACCCTCTGCTGTTGTTTTTTATTTGGTCGGGTTGTTGTCTCTTTGACACATTCCCCATTTCCATTCTCAATTTTATATTCCTCACCATCATTTTCTATTTATAGTCAATCACAGAATGATCGGTAGATTGATGACTCCTTATATTGTGACGCAAATCATAAATATTCAGGACGATAAAACCAAAACATGATATGAACTAGTAATCGAAGTGGTTTTGAAACGACAAATGGAGTTTTTGTTGACATACTCGTTAAACTTAACAAACTGATAGAATAGAAAATAGTGCATTACATCCAGAAGCATTCTTCTAGTTCAATGTTTTTACGTATTGCGGTCATTGGTGTCGTCAGTGAAAATACAAATTACAATTTTTTATGTTTAATTCACGACTTTTATTTCAAGAAGCAACCACTATAACAAGATCTACAAGTTAGTGACATAAAGGAGCTGTTAAAATGTGATATGTTTCGAAGTTTCTTAAGAAATTTTACGTCTTTTCTTATCATGTTAATCAAATATACATCTTTTAGTTTGTATAAATCAAACGGTAATGGCATAACAAAAACATATTAAAATTGTATCCAGCAAATTGCAAAGGACAACTGTACGGTTTCCTATAGTTGATAGTTTCTTTGTTTCTTTTTCATTGTGGTCTCTTGTAGAAAGCTGTCTCATTGACCATCATACCAAACCTTCTTTTTATAGTAATTAATGTGTCATGCAAATCGCTCATTTACAAAGTTCCACTTCATTAGCAAATAATAAAACAATTTTTAAATATGATGACAATGTTGACTTAAGCACGGTTTTGTCATCTTTTTTTTATTTTAGCTCAAACGTAGGTTCATTATTTGGCTTTCCATACATGTCTCGTATTGACAACACTAGCAAACCCTGTGGAGATGCTGTTTTGTTAATACGTGTTTTGTGAACGAATTTAACAAGGGCAATTTATTTTCTGTTTGTCGTCTGTTGTATTGTATTTGTGTTTTAAAACACTGTAAAACAACCTAAGGAATGATAGTCCATAATTTTGCGTTACAATTGAATTTGTTTGTTGACCTGCGAAATTAACATTTGATTTATTCTAGCGTAAGGACCAATATTCCCTTCTAGTAAAACATTCTAAATTACTTGTCAAATTTAAGTCCACATGATTGTGTCAATAAATTTAACGCACATGAAAAATCGTTAATTTTGAGACAGGCAAAAAACATTACATAGTACGTTTGTTTGTTTTGTTCACGCATCGTTTTCAATATGATAGAATTTGACTGTCATGCACACGCGAAGTGCACCTAGCCATAAAACCAGGTTCAATCCATCATGTTCTGGATAAGGAAATGTTTTTACCAAGTCAGGATTATGATAGTTATTATCAATTCGTTTGATGTGTTTGAGCTTTTGATAAGGGACTGTCTAATTTGAATTTTCCTCGGAGTTAAGTTTTGTTTTGTGTTTACTTTTGATTAATAACAATTTTAGTTAATGTCATCAGTTTTCCTTTAATTTCTATTTTGTTTGCAAAATCAAATGCAAATGAAGATCTGTTGAATCTACATTGAACATGTGTGTGCTTGAATCAGAGAGGCGAAAGATACAATAGTGTTTTTAAAACTCCAAAGTCCAAAACAATCTGACAATAACATGGCGAAAAACAAACAAAATTAAAAAATTAAAAAAAAGTATACATCTAAATCCAGAGATGAGTGCCAGTGCTCTGTACATTTAACTAGATCTTCTCTGTTGATTTGCTTCCAAAATAATGTTATCTTGAGTGTAAAAGAGGAAACCTGATAAAACTGGTGTGTTGGTTTTTGAAATAATCATAATGTATTTACCGCCACATATATTCTTTTTCAGCTTCAGTATAATTTCGGTCCCTAAATCTGCTATCCATGAGTCGGATGTTTTCAAGCGATCAGGAACAGTTATCTCATTCGAACTAACCTTCCCTACTTCCATTACTAAAATAATGGTTTGAACATGAATAACTGGAACATGGATAAGAGTAAAAACGAAACAGAATGAAAAACAAATATACAGATATGCCAATTCTCTAGACAGTGATTATGGTTGTGTAATACTAGTAAAATTTGTTTGTTATATTTTCGGTCTATGGTTTTTTTTACCGTAGCATTGACAACTTGATGTTGACCAAATTGTTATTGCAATTCATACACTACTGTATACGTAGTTCTAGTCTTCTTATGAAAAATCTATGCATAATGGAATAGTTTTCAATTGAAAAAAAGATATTTCTAATAAATCAACATCCAATGTCAAACTTTGAATAGATCATGTCCTACAAAAAGAAATAAAAAAATCAGAAGGTGCAATATGTTGTCGTTCCTAATAATTGTATTCTGTCGCCTGCAGGTCCAAAAACAAAAAAAATAGTGATTTATATTTGCTACAATATATTTATTAAAACTGTGGTAGGAACAAACACATCCTGGTTGTTCTCTTTCTTCCCGTTCTCCTTTTCACATTCTAACCAACACTAGTTTTAGATTGATATAGATGTTGCATGCTAACATTGCATGACTTTCAGAAATATATTGATGTATGTAAGAGAGAAAGACGTTTATTCAATTAATACCTTTGTCGAGAATAATTATCGCATGTTTTTCAATGTGCAATGATTTTGCATCTTGTTTTGTAAAAGTGTACGTTGCCATTCCATGTTTTCTAACTTCAGGCTGTCTAGGTTTAATTTCAAAAAAAGGAATCTATACTTACAATAACGTACATGTAAGCACTTAACAAATTGAAACAAAATAACAACAGCATGTGGTTCAAAATATCTTAAAAACTTACCAACATGTTCTTTCACAGCGACCAGGGAAAAATTACTGTCGATAACATTATTGAATGCATCATTGAACTCAGTAACTGCGTGTACAAGTGGAGTAACACCAACTGACCCCTTGGAAAAAAATATCTAGATTATCTATTCGCTGTTTAAAAAAACATTAACACCGGTTTGACATTTATTAGGTATGCACTACCTGTCTGTCTTTGTATACATCTTCACTTGAAACAAGTTTAAGGTAGCACAATACAAAGATTTTATAACTCCAACTCCCAAGTTTTAAAATGCTGTAACTTTCTTAATAATGCTTGAAAATTTATAAAAGTGGTAGTTTTGGATAGCTAACAGATTACTCTTTCGAATAAATGCAATGTTAGTATTATGAAACAATTATGTAACCAATTATAATGTTAATTGTGTCTAAAATATTTTTCACCAAATTTCCACTTTCAAATGAAATTAGCTTCTGCATAGGTATCCCTAGAGGGTTGGTTTTATTATATGTTGTTCCTATGGTCATTATCTACAAAAGAGTGTCTCAGATTTCAGATAGAATGTATAGAACAAATTTTACACCTAATTAAACATTATCTTCTTTTATGTGGTTAGGATGGTTACACTAATTAGAGATTTATGAGAGAATGGAATACCATAGAGACAATCTGAGACACCCTTTTGAAGCCCATGATGTGTTGATTAAGATTTCGTTAAAATTTTCTGTATAGTTCAAGAGATGATAGAGCTAAATTCATTCAAGTGAACTTACCCAGATGTTGCCCCTTATTACATAATAATTAATTACATAATGATTGCATAATAAAAATAATGCATTCATTTAAAAGATTAATCTTTTATCTATCTATATATACCTCTTTTATTATTTTCTATGCATTCATAAGAAAGTTACAGCATTTCAAGGGTTAGTGATTGGAAGTAAAAAAATCTTTGTATTGTGCTACCTTAATAACTAACACGGTAAGTTTAAACTGAACTACTCTCAAATGCCTGAATTATCTACAAGGAACAATGTCAAGAACTTTTCAGTTGTTCAGTACATTTTCTAACTAACTATTACCAATGTTATTTCAACTGATCGGGCGGAGCTTACGTTTTAATCTGCATGAGGACAGTCGATTTGAAAATGTGTGTGATTTCGATAATTGCCGTTATAGTTATTACTGATTTCTAATCACCTATCAGTGACTCAAAGGAATTTACAAAAGAATGACTGGACAATGAATTGATGAGTGTATCCTAAAACACCTATCTATAGATGGACTGGTTTATTATAAGTGAACTGGATAAACTCCGCCCAGTCAAGTGAAATAAATTGAGTAATACCAAAGGCGTTATTACCAGTCAGTACTGGTTTAGCTATTTAAAAAAAAATGCTCTGTGTTAAAACCGGTACAGTTAAGAACATTCAAGTACACCCCAGTTCATCGATAACATACATTTTTTGTAGTTGTTTGTGCATGTTCAGTCTTTATTCGGGCTTTTCTGTCATACTACATTGATTTTTTAATTATGTATTTTCTTTTGCAAATATGTTTCCTTGGTCACATGTTTTTTTATTTATGACTGTTTAATAAGCATAAATTACATCTAAAATAAGATATGTAATCGAAGTTGCGTACAAATTAACGGACGAAAGTGGCTTTTGACAAATCTGAATATTAGTTATCCTCTATTTCAGTAAAATTCGAGGATAAACAATTTTATTAAGTTTAATATAGTTATACTCAATTGATTCAATTCTTCAATCGGACATGCTAATTATACTTCTAACGGGAAGGATTGTGCCTGATGTTCATATGATGAAATCATAATCTTTCAGTCAGTTTAATTGAAGTCTGGAGCTGGCATGTCAGTTAACTGCTAGTAGTCTGTTGTTATTTATGTATTATTGTCATTTTGTTTATTTTCTTTGGTTACATCTTCTGACATCAGACTCGGACTTCTCTTGAACTGAATTTTAATGTGCGTATTGTTATGCGTTTACTTTTCTACATTGGTTAGAGGTACAGGGGGTGGGTTGAGATATCACAAACATGTTTAACCCCGCCGCATTTTTGCGCCTGTCCCAAGTCAGGAGCCTCTGGTCTTTGTTAGTCTTGTATTATTTTAATTTTAGTTTCGTGTGTACAATTTGGAAATTAGTATGGCGTTCATTATCACTGGACCAGTATATATTTGTTTAGGGGCCAGCTGAAGGACGCCTCCGAGTGCGGGAATTTCTCGCTACATTGAAGACCTGTTGGTGACCCTCTGCTGTTGTTTTTTATTTGGTCGGGTTGTTGTCACTTTGACACATTCCCCATTTCCATTCTCAATTTTATTTGTAACGTTTTACTTTTGTTTAGAAAAGTGTATAAGTCTAGATTATTTTCCGAAATAGCATGAATTTTTATTCGAGGTCTGTAAAAATAAAAGACACAATTTTTGGTTAATATTTCGCTAGTAAGAAAGTAAAACATTGAAATTGTTAACAATAAAATAGAATTTAAAATAAATTGAAATAGTTAATTGAATTAGTAAATAGTTGTCAATGATGGTGATACATAATGTATATACAACTCGTCTAAACATCAACCAAACAATGTTAGATCTGTAAATTTGCTTTCGCAAATTTTTGGTTCTTCCCTCGCCGGGATTCGAACCCATGCTACTGTGATATCGTGATACCCAATCGCCTGCACTGTAGCCGTCCCGCTAGACCACACGACCAACTGTGTTCTACAATAATAGAGCTTTCGCTGGCCGTGTGTTACCTTTCCTCGTCAGTTTTAATCTAGCGGCGTACTACAGTACATGATATATATAAGGCATGAAGATGTTTTGTTACAGATCAGCTAAATTATCTATAGTAAAGGATCCTACAAATTAATGTAAGATACAGTCACAGAAAATAATTATATATATATAAGTACGTCTGAGTCAGTGACAACTCTACAACAGATGTATACATCGGATCGCAATCAATGATGGTGATACATGGCTGTGTACATAATGTATATTCAACTCGTCTAAACATCAACCCAACAATGTTAGATCTGTAAATTTGCTTTCGCCAATTTTTGGTTCTTCCCTCGCCGGGATTCGCAAAAACCGCAATTTTTATACGTGTGCATGAAAACAAATTTCGTTGTAGAAGGGTCTAAATACAGTACAAACAACATTTTCCAAAAGACCAAAAAAGTGAACAAATATATTTAAACAAGACGCATTTGACTAACAAGTCGAACAACTGATATTCTTTAACCCTGCTGACTGCCATTGGCGATTGCCAAATAAAATTGATCACAAGATGTAACAAAATGGATCTTGATATAAATTTGTATACATATTGATATTTAGGTAATTTATTATTTTGATAAAAGGATGTATTCAATATAGGAATTTATTCAAATCAAAATTAAATTTGTACATTGAATTAGCAAACAATTTTACTGACAGGCTTGGCAAATCGAGTCGTCCTTTATTGTTATTATTATGCTAATTTGTAAATTTAAACTTCGTGCGCTTTGTAAGTTCACATTTATATTTCAAACCCAGCTGAGTAAACGTTAACAAATTTAAACCCATTCTGTTCGAATATTTTAATTGAGCTTTTTGTGTTGCAGTAATAATTTATGTTTTAGATGGTCCAGTCTTCATAAATCTAACATCATAGAATACTAATATACACACCAGGAGCGTGATGTACTAGATTTTATACAGTCTATGGAGTGGAGTGACCAAGCCAACAATTTTGCACTTAAATTTTTGACTGGTCGTAGTCTTGAAATATGCTGCAATTTTGTTTTAATAAGGTCAATAAATAAACTCATCATAGATACCAGGACTTAATTTAGTATATACGCCAGACACTCGAATCCAAAAAAGTTAAAAGGATTATAAAGAAAAAGATCGAAGTCATGTTAGTTTTTGCTTTGATGTATGTTACAAATGTATGTCACAAATATTTCACAAGGAAATCCAAAAGAGTTTAATGATGGACTTAAGGTTCAGTGAATATTCTAGCTCTATGAACTTTTTAGGTTTTTAGGGCCTATGGCCCTCAGACTAGGGGTTGTAAAGGGTATTTTAACAAACAATTGGCATGAAAACTTTCGAAAACCTGATATCAGTAATTGTTTTCATCGTCGTCTTCTTCTAATATTGCTCGATGAGTTAGATAATTTCTACAACCATCAGACCCTTCACATTCACAATTATTGATATACGCGGAATTCCGTGTGTTGCATATTAAACAGATTTTTTTGCAAGCTGTTTTCCCTTGCACGTTAACGACCAAACAAGATCTTGAAGTTAAACTGCTGACATGGGTCCCTTAAAGAAAACAGATAGCAAACCGTTTTAACCCGCTTGCCAAACAGAATCTAGGCAGTACGTTACATTTCCTAGGTAAACGGCGTCCTAATCTCTCGTTAAAAAACTAATCGGAATATCACCAGCCTAGTATTCAGCACTTCGGTGTTTACTATCAATTATATGGTAATTATATGGTAAATTTACCGTTTGCAAACGTATTAATCATTCGATATACTAAGGATTTTCTTATATCAGGCAACGATTACTTTAGTCGTATTTGACACAACTTTAAGGAATTTTGCTAAATCTTCTTCAGCTTAATACTTGTTCAACTTTTTAACTATTTTGATCTGAGCGTCGTCACTAATGAGTCGTATGTAGAAGAAGCGCGCGTCTGGCGTATCAAATTATAAGCCTGGTACTTTTGCTTAGTATTGTCCTAAGTTGGATGATTGAAAGAAGAGCAAATTTCGTCTTCAAGAAGGTGAATTATATCAGATTTACAACACTTGTACATGGTACCATCATCATGGAACAGATCCGAAGGTATGAGACAGATAGGATATGCCAAGAACCTGACTACAGTCATATTCTCGCGAAAATTTGCAAGAATTAGAGCACAACGAAGTAACTTTACTTGGTTTATATGTGCCTTAACAATGTCATCTGATTTGCAATTTAGTTTTGAGATCTTGGTCGTATCATCAAACGTAATAGGACTGTAGAAGACATGGGTTTCAGACTCATTTAAGCAGCCTTCCACAAAAGATTTAACCATTTGGTTGACACGTTCAAGTGATTTAAGAAGAGATTCACGAACATCTTTTGAGGCTTGCATCTCTGTAGGAATATTTACCAATGACTAAGGATGATCGGCAACGTAAAATGGATCGGTCATATATGAATGTATATATCGATTCAAATTCTTCTTGAAACGTGTCATTGCCGTTGGCTTCGTTTCTCCGTTTTCAGTGTCTGCATCTGTGGCTAATCACGATCTTAATCTCATTTCAGAACTAAAATACTCATGGATGTGTGTTGTAAGAATCCTGAACATCTGGAACATAAGTTCCAGGGTCAACAAGAAAGTCATAACGCCCTGCTAGTGCAAATTACTAGCCAACTACAAAAGACCATTTAACATTAGGGCAACAACATCCAATAATTGTCAAATGTTTGCACAGCATATTGTTGACCGGCATTTTGTTTACATATCTTAACATTGTTTCATAGTTGTAAGTACTATTGCCATATCGCTAGGCTTAGCATCTATTACCGAAGCATAGGCTATACACGAAATTCCAACTGTAGTCTTTTGTAAGAACCGGTCCAAACAAGACACAATATTCCTATAAACATCAGAATAACGAGAAGGTCCATATCGTTCTGTTTGATATGGGGTAAACGATATTTTTACCATCTCATTTTAGATCAATATTTTCTGCTTCCTCCTGTATAATACGACCGCCTTTTTCTAAATAGAGCAATACCAGTAGGTATATGGGACATGTCTTAGATTTTGTCTTTTTTAAAACTTGCCTACTTCTAAATAGAACTAGTCCGATATCTACGTACTTCTACGTACTTCAAAGGATGCACAAAAACCACGAGAAGTTGGATTTTCAATCAAATGTTTATAGCCAAACTCATGGTGTCATTGTAATGCCAAACCAAGATGAAATGAGGTAAACAAGTTTTTGTTTAAAGCAAGTATGCATTTTGTCAGGACCTTTCGTAGTTTGTCGATAGAAGTTCATTACTACCTGCTTTCCATGAGCATCAGAAAAACGAGGAAGTCCATATCATATTTATTGAACTATAATGCGAAATTAAAGATCCTTATTTAAGTTAATTTATTAAAAATACTAACTTGGAAGGCTTTAAAACTGTACAATAGGAAGTTTTATAATAACGTAATTCGAAAAATCATGAGATTATCGATGTAATCTAAATTTACAAATGTTATATCCACTTCGTTCGGTGTCCTTTCGTTAAACTGAGTCAAAATGGACCAAATTGAGATATTTTTTAAAGTAATTCTAGTTTTACAATATGAATAAACAATTAAACTAATATATATAAAATGCAAAATCATATGTCAAAAGACTTAAGTGTCAATTTTTTTTTCATGTTTTTAACATTTGAAAAAAATCGTAATGTATTTTTTTCTATCCATTTATAAAAAAAACTGCATCGCAGGAAATGTCTGGGCAAAAAAGTAAGCTACGATATTAGCTTTTCAAAAAGCGTCTTTAGCCTACAGGTTTGCCGGGTTATTAAAGTCGAAAAATAAGCACATTATTATTGATCTGTCACTCTACTAATGAATATCCCAGCTGCTACTGTTGAAATATTCCTGCCCTGACAGCCTTTCGGTACACCAGCTTTAGATCACTCAGCTGTCATACAATGATTGGTTCAATCGTCATCAATATTTTGTATTGACTGACAAATAGTTTGGTTGTGTACTGTTGTTGTAACAGTTGTTGTTGTTTTGTTGTTTGAATAAAGTTTGATTAAATATTGCCATGACAATTCATAAGCCGTTCCAAATCAGTGTTTGTGATATGTTGTAGTGATATATTCAAACGTTATCAATGATATATGTTAGTATACATATTGATATTTTGGTTTTAAACAACAAACAAATTATTTTATGAAAATAGTTGTTCAATAATTAAAACAAATCTTGTAAATTAAATGCATCTGTTAGTTGCTGCATATTAAGTCGCTTAAAAAAAACGATTGTCTAATATCCTAATATAGTTGTCAAAACCGTGAGTAAATACATCAATCTAAGCAACAATGATATTGTTTAATTTACATATTTTAAATTTACTTGAATTTAAAATGTTACCGCCCTCCCCCACCACCACTTTTTCCAAGAAACATTATACATAATATGTGCCACTGATCAATGAATAACGAGTCCAACATCTATAATCTTGTGTTAAATGAAAATTTGACCCGAAAAATAGCTGCAAAATGTATTCAATAAATGTCAATATCATACAAAAAAGTGCCCAGAAAATATCAGTTTAAAATGTGATGAATTCATTGCCAATCTATTTGTCTTGGGTTCTTCTCTCGTTTGATTTATATCTTATGTATATGTTAATTTATTGAAAGTATGGCCCGATATTAATGGTTTAATTCCACACAGAATTTTTGAAATATACGAAAGCTTGCTTTATCGCTAAAATATGTATATATTTTAAATAATATTCTATAAATGAGGAGGAGAAGGGTACTATTTTTTTTTCAAAAAAGAATGTAACAAAAAGTAAAATCACAAAAATACTGAACTTAGAGGAAACATTTGATCCGGAACTTTGAGTGGGTTATACATATATGAGGTAATATATTTTTGAGTACAAAATTGACGTGATATTCGCCTGTTTAGTACGAAAATGTTGTAAAATGATATTCGAATTCAGCTTGGAAAGAGAGAATGGAAATGGGAGTAAAATAAGAGAGGGACGAAAGTTATCAAAGGGACAGTCAAACTCATAAATCTAAAACAAACTGACAACGCCATGGCTAAAAATGAAAAAGACAAACAGAAAAACAATAGCACACACGACACAACATAGAAAACTAAAGAATAAACAACACGAACCCCACCAAAAACTAGGGGTGATCTCAGGTGCTCGTGAAGGGTAAGCAGATCCTGCTCCACATGTGGCACCCGTCGTGTTGCTTATGTGATTACAAATCCGGTAAATAGTCTAATTCGGTAAGGGAAGTGGAAATAAGGGTCGGGACCCTTAAAAAAGGGGGCAGTAAAATACGGATAACACTAGGAAAAGTGTTGACTGATTTTCATCTTGTGGAAAGAGGAGGAAATGGGGACTTTTCGGAATGAGGTAGGGATGAGAAAGTGGAAAACGGGAACCCCATATACACCACTTCTAATAAAATTCCTCGCAATGTTGTACCCGATTATTTCGATGCAGCGGCTAATTTTCATTTTATCAATACTTGAATTGACCTGATGTTCATTTCAGGTTATTTTGCTTTAATTCAAAGTTACAGGGATTTTAATAAAGAGCTGTAAAATCGAACCCCAATTTTTTAGAAG
Source organism: Mytilus galloprovincialis (assembly GCF_965363235.1). Classification (NCBI taxonomy): domain Eukaryota; kingdom Metazoa; phylum Mollusca; class Bivalvia; order Mytilida; family Mytilidae; genus Mytilus; species Mytilus galloprovincialis. Next base: position 98,498,431 of record NC_134840.1, on the reverse strand, counting down.
ATGCCTTGTCTGGTCGTCCATTTCAAAATTCAATTATCATTCAAGAAGTTACTCAAAATTCAAACAAACAGTGTCGTACGGTTAGGAAAAAATGTCAATATATTGAAACTATTAAAACATCTTCAAACAATAACAATTATGTTCGGTTTTTTTTCGATTTTCCTATATTGACTCTTAGTCTATGCATACCAAAGCAATTTGTGTATCATTTTGATACAATGAACGCTACTGGAAAGCAATTCTATCGATGAACTGACATGATATAAAACGTACCTAACTCTACTAGTTTGAACGAAACACTTTTTGATTTCTTAAAAACCCGAATAAGTGATAATAAACACCTACTCGCTGGTGGTAGCAAGTGTAATGATCATGCACTGAACAACTGAAAAAGTTCTTGACGTTTTCTTTTGCAGTGAATGCAGAAATTTTAGAGGTGTTTTTTTTTTAAATTACCGTTTTAGTATGGAAAACCGTTATTAGTGCTTACTTTGCCTTCTGGCATCAAATATTAAATCATTTTATTATGTTTATATCAATAAAAATCATACATACTACTTTATCGAGACTTCGATAGATTAAACGTTGAAACCAAGCAATTAGAGAAAAGACGAGTATGGACATGCTTTCCTTTAAATGTCCCGTAATGAGTTTTCATAATATTAACCAATAATAAGGATCATAACTGTCAGCGACAAACATTCACAACGTGCCTTTCGCATTTATGAAGTATATTCATATTTGGAAATAATATGAAGCACAACACATTTGTTACTGACACTAGACATTAATGAAACGCAATAGTCTACGCCTAGATTTGTATCTTAACTTAAGATAACAAATATTTACCACTTAATAACATGTCAGAAAAAAAAAGACGCTAGGTTGGGTCAGTTTTAACGGATAATGTTCGAAAAAAATGTGTAAACAATGTCTTAATCCTACATATTGAATTGAAAGATGTTTACCTCATCCGTAAGTTCTTCCCATGACTGACGGTTTCTTTCATCTAGTAAATTGTTGCAAAGAGAAGCAAAGATCTGAAAGACAAATCTTTCTATTTTAATCGATAGTTGTAGGCATTTGTACACCACTATGTTGTTAGAGTTTAGCAATTTGAAATAAATATAATTTTTTTTTTAAATAAACAAAGTGTGATGCAAATGAACCATTATGTCGATCGCATCATTATCAAATAAATGTAATCAGTTGTATATTTTATTTAACATCAACATTAACATCAACATAAGTTATTTCGTGAGATTTAATGAAATCAAACACATAATAATAATACGCTATTTCCGAGAATTAGTAGGTTCTCTTTATTTGTGTGTTCTACCCTTTGAACTTGTCATCCTATATTGTTATGTTTAATACATTGTTATTGTTTTAAGAAACAAAATCTTATATGTCAACTACGTTTTGGTGAAAGGAAGTTTTTTTTATATTTTATAACGCTTTATAATGCATTTAATAGCAATTTTCATACATCAAAATCAGACAGTTAAGTTTTTATATCCTTATTGTCTTTGCGGATAGTTTGTATGTATATAGTTGATTCATGCAGAGCTTGCTTCCAGAATATGTTTATTTCTTTTCTGTCTGCACCGTAATGCCTACTGTATGTGTATCGGTTAACTGTTGGTCATTTCATATTTCTAATCGTTCACAATTCTTTTTTATTAAGATGGTTCAGGTCAGAATAAATAAAAATTTTATTTGTATCTTGAATTTTCTGTAAACAAAAAATGTGTACTGATGCTGTATTAAATACGTAACTAACCTCTAGCTGATCAATTGAAAGTTTTTCTGTGTGGTTGGTAACATACATGGCAATATCATTCAGTATAAATGATGACGTCAGCAGGTCACCTGACCGTAATTCATTATTATCTCTTGTTATGTTTTCTAAATCTCTCAATATAATCGTAACAATATTATAGTCACTGGTTCCGGACAAAAGCTTAGCTGTCTGAAATAATTAGTTATGGAACTTTATACAACAATTGCACTGTTGTTATTATTTATAAATACTTTAAAAGTAGATATTTGAATTCATACAACTATGAAAGATAAGTAAGGAGCATTATACAAAAAATCTTCAAAAAAACATTCAAGGTAAATTCGAAAAATAAAGGCAACAGTAGTATACCGCTGATCAAATTTCATAAATCCATGGACAAAAACCAAAATCGGGGTAACTAACTAAAACCGAGGGAAACGCATTAAATATAAGCGAAAAACAACGACATAGCACTCAAATGTAACACACACAGAAACGGACCGAGCATCAGACAAAATCCCACGAGAATAACAAATATAACATCAAAACAAATACATGAATTTGGGAAAAACAAGTACCGTGACACGTCTTATCGCAATATGAATGTACACTCAAAAATAAAAGAAAACAAACGACGCAACGTTAAAATGTAACACACACACAGAAACGAAGTATAATATAACAATGGCCATATTCCTGACTTGGTACAGGACATTTTTAAAGGAAAAAATGGTGGGTTTAACCTGGTTTTGTGGCATGCCAAACCTCTCACTTTAATGACCATGTGAAATATAACATCAAAATGACAACACAACACCACAGGACTACAATATGAATAAATTGGAGAACACAATTGACAAAGAATCACACGAACGACAGCCAACAAAAGGCAGCAAGTTCAAAATTTCAATACGCGAGAAGTGCATTTTGTCCACACAAGACCTACTAGTGACGCCCTGATACAAAAGTTTGAAAGCCGAAACAAGTACAAAGTTGAACAGCATCGAGAACCAAAAGATAAAAAAAGTTGTGCCAAAAACGGCAAGGGTTTTCCGTTAGCTACTATAACATCCCTATTATTTAGAATAATTTATACCTTTGCAAACAGTAAATTTTATAAAATGACTATACAAAAGATGTACATGATAAAACTGAAGTATTAACTAATTAAAGGAAACAACTGAAATACATTACATAACCAGACATTTGCAACACAAAAAGTAGGCACGTCCGAATAATTTAAACCTCAACGTCAAGTGACGTCATATTTGAAATTGTATTCGAATATTCGAAAAGGCTTATGTCATAAAAACTTACAACAATCAATCAAGACTCTACCAATCAACGAAACGATATAACACAACTGTCATAAATATATTTATATATATACAAATATATATTCACTGCGTTATTTATTTGGTCTTTTTAACTTTTTGGATTCGAATGTCACTTATCACTCTTTTGTAGACCAAACGTACATTTGATCATATTATCAATTATAAGTTTATTCTGTTATATTTTGTATTTTTAAACAAGTGCCCTTGCTTTTTCTGTAACCAAATATCGGTAATCCTTTAAAAGTATATAATCTCAACAGATTACGACCTAGATATGAAACTTAGAATTATATACTTGCATAACAAGCTATCATCGCATTACTAGAGCTTTTGCAGAACTCATGTATTAAGGGTTATCCGTATCTGACGGAGCGTATATGAAGTATTTGGAAAAATACTTAAATGAGTTTAACGATTATTCAGAATATACATTTTCAAGTTTTCTTTACGTGAAGGTGCAGTTCTGTTAAACCGGACCTGTCACTGGAAAACTTAAGTTGTAATAGTTGGGTTTTTTTTCGCTTAACGATACAAGATCCGTTTGAACGGTTATTGTGAAGTCTTTTTGAATTGATATTTAAATTTTCTTAATTGAGTTACCAAAAATGTTATTTTTTAACCACATTGCTAAGAATAATGGTTGTTCTTTTTCAGCACCAAATTTCGGTACGATAAATCCAAACCCTATATATATACAAGTCACATTACCTGAAGATCTGCGGAAGCAGTGAAAGTACTAGTAAAAAAGTGATGTATTGAAACTGTTATTATCTTTTTAAAATTTTCTTATATGTTACCAGCATACGGACTTTACCTAACATTTTCTTATATATATATATATATATATATATATTCATACACGGCCACCGAAAGCTTTATTATTGTAGAGCCCATGTGGTCGTGTGGTCTAGCGGGACGGCTGCAGTGCAGGCGATTTGGTGTCACGACATCGCAGTAGCATGGGTTCGAATCCCGGCGAGGGAAGAACAAAACTAATATAAATATTTACCAGATGAAAGAAACCGTCAGTCATGGGAAGAACTTACGGATGAGGTAAACATCTTTCAATTCAATATGTAGGATTAAGACATTGTTTACACATTTTTTTCGAACTTTATCCGTTAAAATTTGATCTAACATTGTTGGGTTGATGTTTAGACGAGTTGTATATATAACCACCAATGTCCATTACTAACGGAGCCATGGATTCAATCAAGAAAAGATTATCGGATATTGAAAGAATAGAAAGTCAAATTTACAAAAACAAGCAACAAAAAGAAATTCACCAGAGATGGTCTTAAACAGCAATTTTCAAATTTTGATATAAATAATATTTTGATAGAGTGTGATTTAAAACAACCAAGAAAAAACGGATACACCCCGCGGATAATAATTTAGTTGTTAATCTGTCGTCAATAGAATTAACCAACTCCGAAGAAAAATTATTAAGTAGAGATCTAAACTTCTGTCCCATACCAGCAAACATTAACAACCTACAATTGGAGACAGATGTGGATCAATTTGCAAGACGTCTTCGCCTAAAAGAACATTTTAATAGGCAACACAAAAAAACTTACAAGAAGCCGGAATGAATGATTTGGAATATGAGAGTGATAAAGAGGACAAGTGCATCCCAAGATTTCAAATGAAAAGCAAATGGAATCCACCAAGGAGTAAGAACGACAATTTAGAATCCTTTATATCATCGTTTAAAACTGAAGTCAAATCATCAGTCAGTGGCAAACGTTTACGGAATCTCTCTGAACAAGAAAGCCAAGCCATTAATAATTTAAAAAGCCGTGATGATATTGGTATTAAACAAGCAGACAAAGGAAGTGCAGTTGTAGTGATCAACAAAACCGACTACATTGAAGAAGGTAATCGTCAGCTGGCTAATACAAAATTTTACAAACATTTAGAAAGTGATCCTTCAAAAGAAATAAGTAAACAAATTAATGAGGTCCTTTCAGATATGAACAGCAAAAAACACATAGATGACGACACGTACGACTATCAACGCCCTGATGAAACCTGCCGGTCGATTTTACTTGCTCCCAAAACTTCATAAAGAAGGGATTCCGGGAAGACCGATAGTATCTGCAAATGGCCATCCAACCGAAAAAATCGTGGATTACCATCTTAGACCACATGTTAGAACAATGCCATCTTATATTCAAGATACAACAGATTATTTGAAGAAAATGGATTCATTAAATCCCTTACCAAACAACACAATTTTGGTATCGATGGATGTGTCTTCTTTATACACAAATATTCCCAAAAATGAAGTAATAGGCGCTTGTGAATAAGTATGGAACAATCGTAAGGATAAACATCCCCAAACAGACTGTCTGGTTCAGTTGCTGAGACTTGTGCTAGAAAACAATGATTTTGTATTCAACGACCAGCACTACTTGCAGGTTGACGGTACCAGTATGGGAACCAAAATGGCACCTTCTTTTGCCAACAATTTCATGGGGAGTCTCGAAGAACGCAACCTTTCGAGTGTACCATACAAACCCTTGTCTTGGCTCCGTTATATTGATGACATCGACATCAAATGGAACGAAACTGCAGAACGTCTGCAAGAATTTCTCGATTTCTGTAACACCTTTCACCAATCGATACAGTTCACATCTGAAGTTTCAAATGATAAAATTGCGTTTCTCGACACCACCATAACTTTAGAAAACGGAGTAATGACAACCGACCTTCACACCAAAAAAACTGATAAACACCAATGTCTCTCTCCGAAGAGTTGTCACCCGAAACACTGCTCCCGGAGCATTCCGTACAGCCAAGCCATCAGGTTAAAACGGATTTGGTCATCGGAATCAAAATTAAACCATCGTTTGGGACAACTCAGCCAGCAACTTAATTCAAGAGGTTATAAGAACAAAAATATTTCAGAAGCTTTCGGTAAAGCAAACGAAAAAGGCCAAATAAACCTACTTGAATACAAAGAAAAGACGGCTCAGACAAATACAATCCCGTTTGTTGTTAGCTTTTATCCTGACCTGACAAATCTTTCAGCAATTGTCCACAAACACTGGCGTCTTATTGAAAATGATCCTTCCTTAAAAGAGATTTTTCCATCACCTCCCGGTATGGCTTACCACAGACCCAAAAACCTCAAAGATATTCTAGTAACATCCAAAGTATCTATACAGGAGATATCAACAATCGGAGGTTACACACCATGCGGAAGGGGCAATTGTAAGTGCTGCAAAGTCGCCAACATCGAAACCCAATTCGTCAGCACAGTCACAAAGAAAATATTCAACATATTTATAACATCAAATTGCAAAACGCAAAATTGCATTTATGTTCTGACGTGTGGAACTTGCAAAATACAATATGTTGGTGAAACAGAAACACCATTTAACATCCGACTAAATAACCATCGGTCATTTTATACAAAAGAAAGGAACCGCCCAATTACAAGACACCTTTTCAGAGCAGGACATGATTTTGAAAACGTCACATTTCAAATTATTGAGAAAAATCAAAATTGGGATACACAAGGAAGACAAAAAAGAGAGAGATTTTGGATGCACCAGGTACGAACTCTTGAACCTGATGGACTCAATGAGAGAGACGAAAAAAGATTTAAAAGCAAATCAAAACCATAATTATCTTGAAATCATACAAATTAATTTATAGAAATTCATACAATTAATCGAACATCTATAAATGTGTTAAACTTTTATTCCCACTTCATGTAGTTGTAGCTACAAACATATGTTATGCAACATCAATCAATATGTTAAACTTTTTCTCAACTCTTGTATAGATTAAGCTACAAAAATTGTTTTTTTGTCATGCATCCGATTTCATCTTGAGATGCACACGCCTGATGAAGCTAATTTGTTTATCGAAATATTGCGTATTTCTATTTAACATTTAATAGAACTTTTTAATGTATTAATTAGCGCGTTTAATTTATATTCTTAGATGTTTATACAACTCGTCTAAACATCAACCCAACAATGTTAGATCTGTAAATTTGCTTTCGCAAATTTTTGGTTCTACCCTCGCCGGGATTCGAACCCATGCTACTGTGATATTGTGACACCAAATCGCCTGCACTGCAGCCGTCCCGCTAGACCACACGACCACCTGGGCTCTCAAAAAAAGAGCTTTCGCTGGCCGTGTGTTACCTTTCCTCGTCAGTTTTAATCTAGCGGCGTACTACAGTACATGATATATAAGGCATGAAGATGTTATTGTTACAGATCAGCTAAATTATCTATAGTAAAGGATCCTACAAATTAATGTAATATACAGTCACAGAAAATAATTATATTCATAAGTACGTCTGAGTCAGTGACAACTCTACAACAGATGTATCCATCGGATCGCCATCAATGATGGTGATACATGGCTGTGTACATAATGTATATACAACTCGTCTAAACATCAACCCAACAATGTTAGATCTGTAAATTTGCTTTCGCAAATTTTTGGTTCTTCCCTCGCCTGGATTCGAACCAATTCTACTGTGATATCGTGACACCAAATCGCCTGCACTGCAGCCGTCCCGCTAGACCACACGACCACCTGGGCTCTCAAAAAAAGAGCTTTCGCTGGCCGTGTGTTACCTTTCCTCGTCAGTTTTAATCTAGCGGCGTACTACAGTACATGATATATAAGGCATGAAGATGTTATTGTTACAGATCAGCTAAATTATCTATAGTAAAGGATCCTACAAATTAATGTAATATACAGTCACAGAAAATAATTATATTCATAAGTACGTCTGAGTCAGTGACAACTCTACAACAGATGTATCCATCGGATCGCCATCAATGATGGTGATACATGGCTGTGTACATAATGTATATACAACTCGTCTAAACATCAACCCAACAATGTTAGATCTGTAAATTTGCTTTCGCAAATTTTTGGTTCTTCCCTCGCCTGGATTCGAACCCATGCTACTGTGATATCGTGACACCAAATCGCCTGCACTGCAGCCGTCCCGCTAGACCACACGACCACCTGGGCTCTCAAAAAAAGAGCTTTCGCTGGCCGTGTGTTACCTTTCCTCGTCAGTTTTAATCTAGCGGCGTACTACAGTACATGATATATAAGGCATGAAGATGTTATTGTTACAGATCAGCTAAATTATCTATAGTAAAGGATCCTACAAATTAATGTAATATACAGTCACAGAAAATAATTATATTTATAAGTACGTCTGAGTCAGTGACAACTCTACAACAGATGTATCCATCGGATCGCCATCAATGATGGTGATACATGGCTGTGTACATAATGTATATACAACTCGTCTAAACATCAACCCAACAATGTTTGATCTGTAAATTTGCTTTCGCAAATTTTTGGTTCTTCCCTCGCCGGGATTCGAACCCATGCTACTGTGATATCGTGACACCAAATCGCCTGCACTGCATCCGTCCCGCTAGACCACACGACCACCTGGGCTCTCAAAAAAAGAGCTTTCGCTGGCCGTGTGTTACCTTTCCTCGTCAGTTTTAATCTAGCGGCGTACTACAGTACATGATATATAAGGCATGAAGATGTTATTGTTACAGATCAGCTAAATTATCTATAGTAAAGGATCCTACAAATTAATGTAATATACAGTCACAGAAAATAATTATATTTATAAGTACGTCTGAGTCAGTGACAACTCTACAACAGATGTATCCATCGGATCGCCATCAATGATGGTGATACATGGCTGTGTACATAATGTATATACAACTCGTCTAATATATATATATATATATATAAGTCTGAAAATTACACCAAACAGTGATACAGTTAGATTTTCTACTGACAAATTTTTGTCCGTCCCTCAGCGGGATTCGAACTCACACCTTTGATACACTACAGCACGAATCGCTTAGCCTCATGTCCAGCGCTCTAGACAACTCGACCACATTTGCTATATAGATCCAGTGGACATGTATATTGTATGGTTTGTCACTTGTTTAGACTTGTTGGTATAATATATATATATATATATTACGGATTACAAATGTGTCGAGGTTTATGATTGGATAACAACACAGAGATGTCAGTATATATTCAGGAAACTGCCGGGGTATATACGACGTTTTTATCCCCAATTGGAACCTCATCATAACACCGGTTACTATGTGATGTAGTCAAAAGCTATCAGACTGTCAGAGGCTCACAGAGGGAAAATAATGACGTGCTTCAGTCAATAATACATTTTTGATACAAAATCACGCATTTTACACTTTTACAACTTAAATTTAATGTTAAAAGTGTTATTATAAATTATTGCATACACGATAAAATTATGTTCACAGCAAATTAGAAAATCCTTCACGTATGCCAAACATATCAGGTTGGGTTTTTCAATATATATGTGTTGTCAACAAATACCTGCACTGGAAAATAACATTAAGTCAGAGGTAATCCGTAATATATGTGTAATTCAGGTCTCAGAAAGGGTATATACTGTGACATTCCCGGCTTAGGGCTTATGTATTAAACTCTAAGCCGGGAATGTCACAGTATATACCCTGTCTGAGACCTGAATAACATATAATATATATAAGTGCCTATAAATAGCAGCACATGACATACAAATCTACGGGAGTGTGGATTAATCAGTACAGAGATTAATTCAATTACACAAATAAAATTATAGATTGCCTAACAATGTAATTTTAACACACTATTTAGTATGTAAATATAAGAATGTTTAAAATATTTACAAAATGATGAAAATAAACGCAATATTTCGCTAGACCAACTAGCTTTATCAAGCGTGCATCTATCCAGGTGAAATCGGATGTAGGTGATAAGAAACTTTTGCAGCCCAAAGACTATGTTGCACTTACTGCCTTTAAAATACGAAAATTTTGCAGTTCAATGTCTATGAGCAGTTGAATTTAGTTGCTTTGAAAATAAGAAAATTTTGCAGCTCAATGTATATGTTGCACTTGGAATTAGCAACCTTAAAAATACATAATTGGTAGTTGAAGTTAGCAACGTCCATTTGCCAATATTACGGGATAAAAAGGACGATGCTTTGTTTTAAATTATTCTTTATCTTTCCTGTATCTTTTTTCGTCATTTTCGTTAAGACCATCAGGTTCTAAAGTGTGGAGTGGGTGGATCCAAAAGTTTGCTCTTCTCCTTCTCGCCGTGGTGTCCCACTCGGTGTTGACTTCTATAATTTGGAAAGTAACATCATCAAAAGGATGTTTCGTTGAACGAAGATGTCTTGTGAGAGGACAGTTTTTGTTGGTTTTGTACGATGAACGATGGTTATTGAGCCGAATATTAAAAGTGTCCATTGTTTCTCCCACATACTGAATGCCACACGTGTCACATGTTAATATATAAATTGAGTTCTCCGTTTTACAGTTGGATTTAGAGTAGATGGTATAATTTGGTTTAGTAAAGGAGCTGATGAAAGAACTGCTTGTATTGGCAGCTTTACAACACAAACAATTCCTTCGACCACATTGTTTGTAGCAACCGGGCGATGGATTAGGCTGCTTTGCTAATACAGATGTCACTAATTTGTCACGGATGTTTTTAGGTCTTCTGAAGGCCATGACTAGTGCTGATGAAAATACTTTTTTTTAGATTTAAATCATTTTCTATAATTTTTCAATGCTTCTGAAAAATGGATGACACATTTTTTAAATCAGGATGGTAAGTCAGTACTAGGGGTGTTCTGTAAGCTGCTTTATTTTTATCTTTATACTCAAGAAGTTCTTGGCGACTAGTTGTATTTGCTCTTTGGAAAGCACTATCAATGATGTTGTTATTGTATCCTCGAACAACTAGATGTTTACGAAGTTGTCCAAGTCTAGCATTTTTCGTATTTTCAGTAGAGCATATTCTCGCAATGACTGGCTTAATGGGATACCACGGGAGCAGTGTTTAGGATGGCAACTTTTAGGAGAAAGGAATTGATGTTTGTCCGTTTGTTTGGTATGGAGGTCCGTTATAATGGTTCCGTTCTTGATGTAACTCGTAGTATCGAGGAAGTTTATTTTCTCCATACATGATTCATACGTAAATTTTATTGAATGGTGGAAAGAGTTACAGTGTTCTAGAAATTCATTAAGATGTTCTTGTGAATCTGTCCATTTGAAATTAATATCGTCAATGAATCGGAACCATGATAAGGGCTGAGATGGAGCACTAGCCAAGAGGCGTTTTTCAAGTTGGCCCATAAATATGTTGGCATATGACGGGGCCATTTTAGTTCCCATACTAGTACCGTCTATCTGGAGATAGTGTTTTTCACTGAAAGAGAAGTTGTTATTCTCCAGTACTAGTTTCAGAAGTGTAACAAAGCACTCAGTAGGAGGATTTTTTTTCACTACGAGTGTTCCATGCCTCTTCACACGCTGCTATTCTTTCGTCTTGTGGAATGTTGGTATATAAAGAAGACACGTCCATGGATGCAAGTATAGTATTGCTTGGTAAAGGATTGAGGCTTTCCATTTTCTTGAGATAATCAGTTGTATCTTGAATGAATGAGGGTAGTTCTTTGACATGAGGTCTTAGATGATGGTCTACAAATTCTGATATCTTTTCAGTTGGATGACAATTCGCTGACACAATTGGTCGACCTGGATTGCCCGTTTTATTTATTTTAGGCAACATATAGAATCGTCCGGCCTTTGCTTCGTTCTCAAGAGGTCGGAGATAATCAAAGGTGTCATTGTCTATATGCTCATTGTCGAACATCTCTTGAAGGATGGTGTTGATCCTTCGAATAGTATTAAGCGTTGGATCTGTGGTTAATTGTTTATAAAAAAAGTTGTCGATTCCTCTGCTATATAATCTGTTTTATTCATGACAACCACAGCGCCCCCTTTGTCGCCAGGTTTTATTACAATATCCACTTGATCTTTTAACGCTTTCAAAGCTAGACTTGGATAAATTATAATTTCTTGTATTTGTTATACAGGACTTTATATCAGACCTCACGAAGTTAATGAATGACTTTAAGTTATCATTTTTGCTCTTTGGTGGTTTCCATGAACTTTTTTCCTAAATTTTGGGATGGGCGTGACTTCTTAATTGGTGTCAGTATCTAAATCTGTTAATCCGGCTTCTTCAAGGTTTTTCTTGCCCCTATTGTAGAAAAAATCTTTCAAGGGAAACGTCTAGCGAATTGGTCTAGGTTTTCGTCTAGCTGAAAGTTATTTACAGTTGATGGGATAGGACAGAAGTTTAAACCATAAAAGGGTACATCACCAAAAACACAATAAAACGAACAATATGTTAGATATTTAGGATAACAGATATCCTTCCGCGGAAATTGCACAATGACAAATGAATCATGTCAATTCAAATTAAGACTCTATCAATTAAATTTGCTCCGATTCAAGTCTAAATATGAAAAATCTATCAAATATGCAAAAAAATGTCACTTTTCATATGGTTTTTGTCAAAAATGAAAATGATCGCATCCGTGTTCATCCTTAACCTTTATATATTTATATATTATCATCAAATACAACTTACGTTTCAATTTTAACAAAAGCACATATTTATGTAAAAGACCATTCTAATGAATATCTAGTAGTTTACATTTAAACAATTTTGTAAAACTGCTATATTTTGGGGCCAAAAAGGGGTCATACTGAACCTACTACTTTATAGAGCGAAACAAAATTCCCTTTATATGCAAACTCCTAGAACACTTTAAAAACATTGTTCTACAGTTTCAGACAAGATTGATCGAGATGTGATTCGCAGGCAGAGAAAAGCAGTTTTAAAAATGAAGCACTGATTTTCGGGGATTGTTGCGCATTCTAAAGTTGACATAATTTTCTGAAAGATTCATTACGTGAATGTACAGCCGCATTTTTACTTGAATGGAATTATTCGTCAGCTACACATTCGCTGTCAACATGACAAGGGCAGTCTGTATTCAGTATCAGACAATTATCCTATGAATGAATTAAGCAATTTAACACTGTGTAATCGCTTATAATACAAATACAAAAATTCAATCCAGGTAGTTATGATGAGACGTGTCAAGATACTTTCCTATCCCAAATTCATGTATTTAGTTTTGATGTTATATTTTTTATTCGCATCGGATTTTGTTCAATGCTTAGTTCGTTTCTGTGTGTGTTACATTTTGATGTTGTGTCGTCATTTTCTTGTATTTAATGCGTTTCCCTCAGTTTTGGTTTATGACCCAGATTTGGGTTTTTTCCAATCGATTTATGATCTTTGAACATCGGTATACTACTGTTGCCTTTATTTATTAACAGTCACTGAGTCGAAGCCACTGATGGTGGAGTTTTTATTACCCGAAGGTATTATCAGTCCAGTAGAAAACACTTCTGTGTTGACATGAAATATCATTGACATGGTCATTATTATAAATTAACTCTTTCCCAAAAACATAAATGTTTGGAAAACAAAGGTTTTGCTACCTGAGGAATAGACAACCTTAGCTGTAATAATCAAAACTTTGGTCATTATGCTCTTCAAGTTCGTACCTTATTTGGATATAGGAAGATGTGGTGTGAGTGCTAATGAGACAACTCTCCATCCAAATAACAATTTTAAAAAAGTAAACCATTATAGGTCAATGTACGGCCTTCAACATGGAGCCTTGGTTCACACCAAACAACAAGCTATAAAGGGCCCCAAAATTACTAATGTAAAACCACTCAAACGGGAAAACCAACGGCCTACTCTATATAAAAAAACAAGAAACGAGAAACTCGTATAAATGACATAAACAAACGACAACTACTGTACATCAGATTCCTGACTTAGGACTTATTTTGCGTTTTTAACTTTTGTTTGATTCGAATGTCATTAATGAGTATTTTGTAGACGAAACACGCGTCTTGCGGAAATACAAAACTTCAATCTTAGTATCTATGATGAATCATTTATGACAAATCATATCTTCATTGGCCATTGACTTAGTAACTTTATATAGAAATAAAAAAGATATTGAATGATTGCCAATGACATAAATCTCCAACCAAGTTTCAATTTATAAAATTGGACAAAGTATGGTCTTCCATATGGACTTCACGGAGCCTTGTCTTACACCGAACAGCAAGCTATAAGGGGCCCCAAAACATTACATGTGTAAAACCATTCAAACGGGAAACTCAACGGTCTAATATATATAAAAACAACAAACAAGAAACTTAAAACACTTATTAACCAAATCAAGAAACGACAACCGTAGACATCAGATTCCTTATGTCGACATTTTACAGACTGACCTGCCATGCACAAATGCGGGTCTACAGGAGGGGCAAAAGATACCAGAGGGACAGTCAAACTTATGACAGACTCTAATAGGGGCTTCTAATGATCAGCGTCATTTTTTTTATTGTGATATTAGTTTCATACAGCCTTTAGGCTATGCTTTGTTAACTATAGGTTTTGACTGGTAACATTATGATGTGGTAAAGATTATATGCGCTAGAATGAAATTACAATTGTGAACAAGTACTGATCAGGAGAACATATTTAATACGATTTTGATTTACAGTGTGAGTATTTAAGATATGATCCAATCCTGACCAATATACGATTTTGCCTTTCCTGGATTACCTGGCTATATAATGTCGTGTTAGATATGAAAAAATTAGAAAGATTATACTATAGGGAACATATGTACTAAGTTTTAAGTTGATTGGACTTCAATTTTATCAAAAACTACCTTGACCAAAAACTTTAACCTGAAACTCCCACTTTCATTTTCTATGTTTAGTGGACAGTGAAATTGGGGTCAAAAGTCTAATTTGGCTTTAAAATTAAAAAAAATCTTATAAGCAACAAGTTTACTAAGTTTCAAGTTGATTGGACTTCAGCTTCACCAAAAACTTTAACCTGAAACCCCCACTTTCATTTTCTATGTTCAGTGGACGGTGAAATTGGAGTCAAAAGTCTAATTTGGCTTAAAATTAGAAAGATCATATCATAAGCAACAAGTGTACTAAGTTTCAAGTTGATTGGACTTCAGGTTCATCAAAAACTACTTGACCAAAAACTTTAACCTGAAACTCCCACTTTCATTTTCTACATTCAGTGGACCGTGAAATTAGAGTCAAAAGTCTAATTTGGCTTTAACATTAGAAAGATCATATCATAAGGAACAAGTGTACTAAGTTTCAAGTTGATTGGACTACAGCTTAATTCATCAAAAACTACCTTGACCAAAAACTTTAACCTGAAACCCCCACTTTCATTTTCTATGGTCAGTGGACGGTGAAATTGGGGTCAAAAGTCTAATTTGGTTTTAAAATTTAAAAAATCATATAAGCAACAAGTTTACTAAGTTTCAAGTTAATTGGACTTCAGCTTCATCAAAAACTACCTTGACCACAAACTTTAACCTGAAACCCCCACTTTCATTTCCTATGTTCAGTGGACAGTGAAATTGGGGTCAAAAGTCTAATTTGGCTTAAAATTAGAAAGATCATATCATAAGCAACAAGTGTACTAAGTTGCAAGTTGATTGGACTTCAGCTTCATCAAAAACTACCTTGACCAAAAACTTTAACCTGAAACTCCCACTTTCATTTTCTATATTCAGTGGACCGTATAATTTGAGTCAAAAGTCTAATTTGGCTTTAAAATTAGAAAGATCATATCATAAGCAACAAGTGTACTAAGTTTCAAGTTGATTGGACTTCAGCTTCGTCAAAAACTACCTTGACCAAAAACTTTAACCTGAAACCCCCACTTTCATTTTTTATGTTCAGTGGACCGTAAAAGTGGGGTCAAAAGTCTAATTTGGCTTTAAAATTAGAAAGATCATATCATAAACAACAAGTGTACTAAGTTTCAAGTTGATTGGACTTCAGCTTCATCAAAAACTACTTGACCAAAAACTTTAACCTGAAACTCCCACTTTCATTTTCTATATTCAGTGGACCGTGAAATTGGAGTCAAAAGTCTAATTTGGCTTTAAAATTAGAAAGATCATATCATAAGGAACAAGTGTACTAAGTTTCAAGTTGATTGGTCTACAGCTTCATCAAAAACTACCTTGACCAAAAACTTTAACCTGAAACTCCCACTTTCATTTTCTATGTTCAGTGGACGGTGAAATTGGGGTCAAAAGTCTAATTTGGCTTTAAAATTAAAAAAATCATATAAGCAACAAGTTTACTAAGTTTCAAGTTAATTGGACTTCAGCTTCATCAAAAACTACCTTGACCACAAACTTTAACCTGAAACCCCCACTTTCATTTCCTATGTTCAGCGGACGTTGAAATTGGGGTCAAAAGTCTAATTTGGCTTAAAATTAGAAAGATCATATCATAAGCAACAAGTGTACTAAGTTTCAAGTTGATTGGACTTCAGCTTCATCAAAAACTACCTTGACCAAAAACTTTAACCTGAAACTCCCACTTTCATTTTCTATATTCAGTGGACCATATAATTGGAGTCAACAGTCTAATTTGGCTTTAAAATTAGAAAGATCATATCATAAGCAACAAGTGTACTAAGTTTCAAGTTGATTGGACTTCAGCTTCATCAAAAACTACCTTGACCAAAAACTTTAACCTGAAACTCCCACTTTCATTTTCTATATTCAGTGGACCGTATAATTTGAGTCAAAAGTCTAATTTGGCTTTAAAATTAGAAAGATCATATCATAAGCAACAAGTGTACTAAGTTTCAAGTTGATTGGACTTCAGCTTCGTCAAAAACTACCTTGACCAAAAACTTTAACCTGAAACCCCACTTTCATTTTTTATGTTCAGTGGACCGTAAAAGTGGGGTCAAAAGTCTAATTTGGCTTTAAAATTAGAAAGATCATATCATAAACAACAAGTGTACTAAGTTTCAAGTTGATTGGACTTAAGCTTCATCAAAAACTACTTGACCAAAAACTTTAACCTGAAACTCTCACTTTCATTTTCTATATTCAGTGGACCGTGAAATTGGAGTCAAAAGTCTAATTTGGCTTTAAAATTAGAAAGATCATATCATAAGGAACAAGTGTACTAAGTTTCAAGTTGATTGGTCTACAGCTTCATCAAAAACTACCTTGACCAAAAACTTTAACCTGAAACTCCCCCTTTCATTTTCTATGTTCAGTGGACGGTGAAATTGGGGTCAAAAGTCTAATTTGGCTTTAAAGTTAAAAAAATCATATAAGCAACAAGTTTACTAAGTTTCAAGTTAATTGGACTTCAGCTTCATCAAAAACTACCTTGACCACAAACTTTAACCTGAAACCCCCACTTTCATTTCCTATGTTCAGCGGACGTTGAAATTGGGGTCAAAAGTCTAATTTGGCTTAAAATTAGAAAGATCATATCATAAGCAACAAGTGTACTAAGTTTCAAGTTGATTGGACTTCAGCTTCATCAAAAACTACCTTGACCAAAAACTTTAACCTGAAACTCCCACTTTCATTTTCTATATTCAGTGGACCATATAATTGGAGTCAACAGTCTAATTTGGCTTTAAAATTAGAAAGATCATATCATAAGCAACAAGTGTACTAAGTTTCAAGTTGATTGGACTTCAGCTTCATCAAAAACTACCTTGACCAAAAACTTTAACCTGAAACTCCCACTTTCATTTTCTATGTTCAGTGGACGGTGAAATTGGGGTCAAAAGTCTAATTTGGCTTTAAAGTTAAAAAAATCATATAAGCAACAAGTTTACTAAGTTTCAAGTTAATTGGACTTCAGCTTCATCAAAAACTACCTTGACCACAAACTTTAACCTGAAACCCCCACTTTCATTTCCTATGTTCAGCGGACGTTGAAATTGGGGTCAAAAGTCTAATTTGGCTTAAAATTAGAAAGATCATATCATAAGCAACAAGTGTACTAAGTTTCAAGTTGATTGGACTTCAGCTTCATCAAAAACTACCTTGACCAAAAACTTTAACCTGAAACTCCCACTTTCATTTTCTATATTCAGTGGACCATATAATTGGAGTCAACAGTCTAATTTGGCTTTAAAATTAGAAAGATCATATCATAAGCAACAAGTGTACTAAGTTTCAAGTTGATTGGACTTCAGCTTCATCAAAAACTACCTTGACCAAAAACTTTAACCTGAAACTCCCATTTTCATTTTTTATGTTCAGTGGACCGTAAAAGTGGGGTCAAAAGTCTAATTTGGCTTTAAAATTAAAAAGATCATATCATAAGCAACCAGTGTACTAAGTTTCAAGTTGATTGGACTTCAGCTTCATCAAAAACTACCTTGACCAAAAACTTTAACCTGAAACTCCCACTTTCATTTTCTATATATTCAGTGGACCGTATAATTGGAGTCAAAAGTCTAATTTGGCTTTAAAATTAGGAAGATCATATCATAAGGAACAAATGTACTAAGTTTCAAGTTGATTGGACTACAGCTCCATCAAAAACTACCTTGACCAAAAACTTTAACCTTAAACCCCCACTTTCATTTTCTATGTTCAGTGGACGGAGAACTTGGGGTCAAAAGTCTAATTTGGCTGTAAAATTTGAAAGATCATATCATAAGCAACAAGTGTACTAAGTTTCAAGTTGATTGGACTTCAGCTTTATCAAAAACTACCTTGACCAAAAACTTTAACCTGAAACTCCCACTTTCATTTCCTATGTTCAGTGGACGGTGAAATTGGGGTCAAAAGTCTAATTTGGCTTAAAATTAGAAAGATCATATCATAAGCAACAAGTGTACTAAGTTTCAAGTTGATTGGACTTCAGCTTTATCAAAAACTACCTTGACCAAAAACTTTAACCTGAAACTCCCACTTTCATTTCCTATGTTCAGTGGACAGTGAAATTGGGGTCAAAAGTCTAATTTGGCTTTAAAATTTAAAAAAATCTTATAAGCAACAAGTTTACTCAGTTTCAAGTTGATTGGACTTCAGCTTCATCAAAAACTACCTTGACTAAAAACTTTAACCTGAAACCCCCATTTTCATTTCCTATGTTCAGTGGACGGTGAAATTGGGGTCAAAAGTCTAATTTGGCTTAACATTAGAAAGATCATATCATAAGCAACAAGTGTACTAAGTTTCAAGTTGATTGGACTTCAGCTTCATCAAAAACTACCTTGACCAAAAACTTTAACCTGAAACTCCCACTTCCATTTTCTATATTCAGTGGACCGTATAATTGGAGTCAAAAGTCTTATTTGGCTTTAAGATTAGAAAGATCATATCATAAGCAACAAGTGTACTAAGTTTCAAGTTGATTGGACTTCAGCTTCATCAAAAACTACCTTGACTAAAAACTTTAACCTGAAACCCCCATTTTCATTTCCTATGTTCAGTGGACGGTGAAATTGGGGTCAAAAGTCTAATTTGGCTTAACATTAGAAAGATCATATCATAAGCAACAAGTGTACTAAGTTTCAAGTTGATTGGACTTCAGCTTCATCAAAAACTACCTTGACCAAAAACTTTAACCTGAAACTCCCACTTCCATTTTCTATATTCAGTGGACTGTATAATTGGAGTCAAAAGTCTAATTTGGCTTTAAGATTAGAAAGATCATATCATAAGCAACAAGTGTACTAAGTTTCAAGTTGATTGGACTACAGCTCCATCAAAAACTACCTTGACCAAAAACTTTAACATGAAACCTCCACTTTCATTTTCTATGTTCAGTGGACGGAGAACTTGGGGTCAAAAGTCTAATTTGGCTTTAAAATTAGAAAGATCATATCATAAGCAACAAGTGTACTAAGTTTCAAGTTGATTGGACTTCAGCTTTATCAAAAACTACCTTGACCAAAAACTTTAATTAACCTGAAACTCCCACTTTCATTTTTTATGTTCAGTGGACCGTAAAAGTGGGGTCAAAAGTCTAATTTGGCTTTAAAATTAAAAAGATCATATCATAAGCAACAAGTGTACTAAGTTTCAAGTTGATTGGACTTCAGCTTCATCAAAAACTACCTTGACCAAAAACTTTAACTTGAAACTCCCACTTTCATTTCCTATGTTCAGTGGACGGTGAAATTGGGGTCAAAAGTCTAATTTGGCTTAAAATTAGAAAGATCATATCATAAGCAACAAGTGTACTAAGTTTCAAGTTGATTTGCTTTCAGCTTCATCAAAAACTACCTTGACCAAAAACTTTAACCTGAAAATCCCACTTCCATTTTCTATATTCAGTGGACCGTATAATTGGAGTCAAAAATCTAATTTGGCTTTAATATTAGAAAGATCATATCATAAGCAACAAGTGTACTAAGTTTCAAGTTGATTGGACTACAGCTCCATCAAAAACTACCTTGACCAAAAACTTTAACCTGAAACCCCCACTTTCATTTTCTATGTTCAGTGGACGGAGAACTTGGGGTCAAAAGTCTAATTTGGCTTTAAAATTAAAAAGATCATATCATAAGCAACAAGTGTACTAAGTTTCAAGTTGATTGGACTCCAGCTTCATCAAAAACTACCTTGACCAAAAACTTTAACCTGAAACTCCCACTTTCATTTTCTATATTCAGTGGACCATACAATTGGAGTCAAAAGTCTAATTTGGCTTTAAAATTAGAAAGATCATATCATAAGCAACAAGTGTACTAAGTTTCAAGTTGATTGGACTTCAGCTTTATCAAAAACTACCTTGACCAAAAACCTTAACCTGAAACCCCCACTTTCATTTCCTATGTTCAGTGGACGGCGAAATTGGGGTCAAAAGTCTAATTTGGCTTAAAATTAGAAAGATCATATCATAAGCAACAAGTGTACTAAGTTTCAAGTTGATTGGACTTCAGCTTCATCAAAAACTACCTTGACTAAAAACTTTAACCTGAAACCCCCTTTTTCATTTCCTATGTTCAGTGGACGGTGAAATTTGGGTCAAAAGTCTAATTTGGCTTAACATTAGAAAGATCATATCATAAGCAACAAGTGTTCTAAGTTTCAAGTTGATTGGACTTCAGCTTCATCAAAAACTTTAACCTGAAACTCCCACTTCCATTTTCTATATTCAGTGGACCGTATAATTGGAGTCAAAAGTCTAATTTGGCTTTAAAATTAGAAAGATCATATCATAAGCAACAAGTGTACTAAGTTTCAAGTTGATTGGACTACAGCTCCATCAAAAACTACCTTGACCAAAAACTTTAACATGAAACCCCCACTTTCATTTTCTATGTTCAGTGGACGGAGAACTTCGGGTCAAAAGTCTAATTTGGCTTAAAATTAGAAAGATCATATCATAAGCAACAAGTGTACTAAGTTTCAAGTTGATTGGACTTCAGCTTCATCAAAAACTACCTTGACTAAAAACTTTAACCTGAAACCCCCTTTTTCATTTCCTATGTTCAGTGGACGGTGAAATTTGGGTCAAAAGTCTAATTTGGCTTAACATTAGAAAGATCATATCATAAGCAACAAGTGTTCTAAGTTTCAAGTTGATTGGACTTCAGCTTCATCAAAAACTTTAACCTGAAACTCCCACTTCCATTTTCTATATTCAGTGGACCGTATAATTGGAGTCAAAAGTCTAATTTGGCTTTAAAATTAGAAAGATCATATCATAAGCAACAAGTGTACTAAGTTTCAAGTTGATTGGACTTCAGCTTCATCAAAAACTTTAACCTGAAACTCCCACTTCCATTTTCTATATTCAGTGGACCGTATAATTGGAGTCAAAAGTCTAATTTGGCTTTAAAATTAGAAAGATCATATCATAAGCAACAAGTGTACTAAGTTTCAAGTTGATTGGACTACAGCTCCATCAAAAACTACCTTGACCAAAAACTTTAACATGAAACCCCCACTTTCATTTTCTATGCTCAGTGGACGGAGAACTTCGGGTCAAAAGTCTAATTTGGCTTAAAATTAGAAAGATCATATCATAAGCAACAAGTGTACTAAGTTTCAAGTTGATTGGACTTCAGCTTCATCAAAAACTACCTTGACCAAAAACTTTAACCTGAAACTCCCACTTCCATTTCCTATATTCAGTGGACCGTATAATTGGAGTCAAAAGTCTAATTTGTCTTTCAAATTAGAAAGATCATATCATAAGCAACAAGTGTACTAAGTTTCAAATTGATTGGACTTCAGCTTCATCAAAAACTACCTTGACCAAAAACTTTAACCTGAAACTCCCACTTTCATTTTCTATGTTCAGTGGAGCGTAAAAGTGGGGTCAAAAGTCTAATTTGGCTTTAAAATTAAAAAGATCATATCATAAGCAACAAGTGTACTAAGTTTCAAATTGATTGGACTTCAGCTTCATCAAAAACTACCTTGACCAAAAACTTTAACCTGAAACTCCCACTTTTATTTTCTATATATTCAGTGGACCGTATAATTGGAGTCAAAAGTCTAATTTGGCTTTAAAATTAGAAAGATCATATCATAAGGAACAATTGTACTAAGTTTCAAGTTGATTGGACTACAGCTCCATCAAAAACTACCTTGACCAAAAACTTTAACCTGAAACCCCCACTTTCATTTCCTATGTTCAGTGGACGGTGAAATTGGGGTCAAAAGTCTAATTTGGCTTAAAATTAGAAAGATCATATCATAAGCAACAAGTGTACTAAGTTTCAAGTTGATTGGATTTCAGCTTCATCAAAAACTACCTTGACTAAAAACTTTAACCTGAAACCCCCTTTTTCATTTCCTATGTTCAGTGGACGGTGAAATTTGGGTCAAAAGTCTAATTTGGCTTACCATTAGAAAGATCATATCATAAGCAACAAGTGTTCTAAGTTTCAAGTTGATTGGACTTCAGCTTTATCAAAAACTTTAACCTGAAACTCCCACTTCCATTTTCTATATTCAGTGGACCGTTTAATTGGAGTCAAAAGTCTAATTTGGCTTTAAAATTAGAAAGATCATATCATAAGCAACAAGTGTACTAAGTTTAAAGTTGATTGGACTACAGCTCCATCAAAAACTACCTTGACCAAAAACTTTAACATGAAACCCCCACTTTCATTTTCTATGTTCAGTGGACGGAGAACTTCGGGTCAAAAGTCTAATTTGGCTTAAAATTAGAAAGATCATATCATAAGCAACAAGTGTACTAAGTTTCAAGTTGATTGGACTTCAGCTTCATCAAAAACTACCTTGACCAAAAACTTTAACCTGAAACTCCCACTTCCATTTTCTATATTCAGTGGACCGTATAATTGGAGTCAAAAGTCTAATTTGTCTTTCAAATTAGAAAGATCATATCATAAGCAACAAGTGTACTAAGTTTCAAGTTGATTGGACTCCAGCTTCATCAAAAACTACCTTGACCAAAAACTTTAACCTAAAACCCCCACTTTCATTTTCTATGTTCAGTGGACGGAGAACTTGGGGTCAAAAGTCTAATTTGGCTGTAAAATTTGAAAGATCATATCATAAGCAACAAGTGTACTAAGTTTCAAGTTGATTGGACTTCAGCTTTATCAAAAACTACCTTGACCAAAAACTTTAACCTGAAACCCCCACTTTCATTTCCTATGTTCAGTGGACGGTGAAATTGGGGTCAAAAGTCTAATTTGGCTTAAAATTAGAAAGATCATATCATAAGCAACAAGTGTACTAAGTTTCAAGTTGATTGGACTTCAGCTTCATCAAAAACTACCTTGACTAAAAACTTTAACCTGAAACCCCCATTTTCATTTCCTATGTTCATTGGACGGTGAAATTGGGGTCAAAAGTCTAATTTGGCTTTAATATTAGAAAGATCATATCATAAGCAACAAGTGTACTAAGTTTCAAGTTGATTGGACTTCAGCTTCATCAAAAACTACCTTGACTAAAAACTTTAACCTGAAACCCCCATTTTCATTTCCTATGTTCAGTGGACGGTGAAATTGGGGTCAAAAGTCTAATTTGGCTTCAAAATTAGAAAGATCATATCATAAGCAACAAGTGTACTAAGTTTCAAGTTGATTGGACTTCAGCTTCATCAAAAACTACCTTGACCAAAAACTTTAACCTGAAACTCCCACTTCCATTTTCTATATTCAGTGGACCGTATAATTGGAGTCAAAAGTCTAATTTGTCTTTCAAATTAGAAAGATCATATCATAAGCAATAAGTGTACTAAGTTTCAAATTGATTGGACTTCAGCTTCATCAAAAACTACCTTGACCAAAAACTTTAACCTGAAACTCCCACTTTCATTTTCTATGTTCAGTGGAGCGTAAAAGTGGGGTCAAAAGTCTAATTTGGCTTTAAAATTAAAAAGATCATATCATAAGCAACAAGTGTACTAAGTTTCAAGTTGATTGGACTTCAGCTTCATCAAAAACTACCTTGACCAAAAACTTTAACCTGAAACTCCCACTTTCATTTTCTATATTCAGTGGACCGTGTAATTGGAGTCAAAAGTCTAATTTGGCTTTCAAATTAGAAAGATCATATCATAAGCAACAAGTGTACTAAGTTTCAAGTTGATTGGACATCAGCTTCATCAAAACTACCTTGACCAAAAACTTTAACCTGAAACCCCCACTTTCATTTCCTATGTTCAGTGGACGGTGAAATTGGGGTCAAAAGTCTAATTTGGCTTAAAATTAGAAAGATCATATCATAAGCAACAAGTGTACTAAGTTTCAAGTTGATTGGACTTCTGCTTCATCAAAAACTACCTTGACCAAAAACTTTAACCTGAAACTCCCACTTTCATTTTCTATATTCAGTGGACCGTATAATTGGAGTCCAAAGTCTAAATTGGCCTTCAAATTAGAAAGATCATATCATAAGTAACAAGTGTACTAAGTTTCAAGTTGATTGGACTTCAGCTTCATTAAAAACTACCTTGACCAAAAACTTTAACCTGAAACTCCCACTTTCATTTCCTATGTTCAGTGGACCGTAAAAGTGGGGTCAAAAGTCTAATTTGGCTTTAAAATTAAAAAGATCATATCATAAGCAACAAGTGTACTAAGTTTCAAGTTGATTGGACTTCAGCTTCATCAAAAACTACCTTGACCAAAAACTTTAACCTGAAACTCCCACTTTCATTTTCTATATTCAGTGGACCGTATAATTGGAGTCAAAAGTCTAATTTGGCTTTCAAATTAGAAAGATCATATCATAAGCAACAAGTGTACTAAGTTTCAAGTTGATTGGACTTCAGCTTCATCAAAAACTACCTTGACCAAAAACTTTAACCTGAAACCCCCACTTTCATTTCCTATGTTCAGTGGACGGTGAAATTGGGGTCAAAAGTCTAATTTGGCTTAGAATTAGAAAGATCATATCATAAGCAACAAGTGTACTAAGTTTCAAGTTGATTGGACTTCAGCTTCATTAAAAACTACCTTGACCAAAAACTTTAACCTGAAACTCCCACTTTCATTTCCTATGTTCAGTGGACCGTAAAAGTGGGGTCAAAAGTCTAATTTGGCTTTAAAATTAAAAAGATCATATCATAAGCAACAAGTGTACTAAGTTTCAAGTTGATTGGACTTCCGCTTTATCGAAAACTACCTTGACCAAAAACTTTAAACTGAACGGACGCACAGACGGACGGACGGACGAACGGAAGCACGGACGGACGAAAGGAGCCACAGACCAGTAAACATAATACCCCTCTACTATCGTAGGTGGGGCATAAAAAGGAGCCAATCAGAAATCAGAAAATTTATAGTCATATAATAAAACTTGTTATAGCATATACAGGGTTTACCTGGTTTTTGATATGTTGTATTGATTTACTTATACAATTGTTGTAATTGGGTTTCTCCCACTTTCCATCTCTGCTGCAATATCTTGAAGCATTACCCGTGTAATCACCAGTGCAATCTAATGTAGACAGTCTGCTTACAGGTGTTATGCTCCATTTAGTAAGAAAGTCATCCACATTTTCAGCACAAAAAACTTGTGCATCTACAATAAGCAAGTAAAAGATATTGAAATGCAAAATATATTTACGATACATTTACAATGGAGATAGTAAAATAGTTATGTTTCCTGAAACTAGTTTTAAAATTATATTGTTATTAAATCCAACATTTAGTGAAACGTAAAACATCTGCAACCGGGATTGAAATTCCTTTACGCTAGGCCAATATTATTTTTTCTCCAATTGGACCGGTCTCAAAAGTAATATTACCACATCATCAGTATTGCGCTTGCTTAATAATCCGTGATAGGTCTGAATTGTTAATATCTTCAAAAAAATCAAATACATACCTACGTTAAAAATCTAGTGAAAGAAAGGTTTGATTGTGGTTTTAAGGCGTGGTTTATCTCGCCTTAATCTATCTACGAGATGTAAACGTCTTTCATGAAAATTTACGGATTACTTTGAAGTATTTCAATATATATATATATATATATATATATATATATAAGCTGATTTATTATCCAATGTTTTGTCGTTCGCCTTTCAGTATGTTGACTTTTGCCACAGTGTCATTTTGATTTATTTAATTTATATGTTGATGTTTTAATGATACAATTTTCAAAAAAAACTTATATTGTTCATTGCATGAAATTGACCATGATTCAAGCTTTGATTGATTTTCTTGTTTAAGGGAAAATCATATTTACAACCCCCAGTTATCTTACTTTAAGTTGTTCATAAACAACATACATTCGAACACAAAAAACGACATCATCAACATAATAGTATTTAATGCTTAAAAATGTTGAAGTTTCAAATTTACAGGTTTCGTTTATATATGAGTAATACAATACGACTAAACTTGCTTAAATTACAGACTTTTTCGTTCATTTAACCATAGAAATGATATCATTACAAATTGGTAAGTGAATGTTACTGGGAAATTTTCCGTTCCCCCGGCAGCATAAAAATGAAACAAACAACTTTAAAAATTGGAGTACTTCAAATTCTAATTTCAAAATGCAAAGGCTTCTGTTGCTGTTAAAATAAAAAAATAAACTAATTCGCTACACTATAAAAACATCTTTATCATGATTATAGCTGCAAAAAAGATCTAAAGGTCAAACTCAAATAGAAATAGAACCAGAAACTGATGTTTTATTTATATCGAATGAGGTCTTATATTCATAAATTACCCAGTTTACTTGTATTTGATAGTTAGTGTATATGTTTATATCTCACGAAATGTAAAAAGAGGTATATAATCATGAGAAAGGAAGGTAAATACGATCAACAAATAATTCTATAATGTTTCACTCACTATTGAAAGCGCATTGAGTTCAACAACGATATGATATGTTCAATAAGAATTTTTAAATGAGTTTAATTAACATCACCGCAGCACTATTTCTAAATGCAAACGGTTCATCGAAAACTGAATAAGCTTAATTTCTCTAAGAAAGAGTACATGATTGTTTTACTTGTTTTTACATGTATGTACAGAATAATTCTATTCAATGTCTTGTTATTAAATAAGCTTTTAAAAACTGCCATACCAATTTCAAAATGGTAAAACATTTGGCATAGCGTGGTGATGTCCATAAAGTTAAAGTAAACTAAATTTTAAATGAACATAATACAAAATAGAGCGAAGGCATTAAGACATTGCTATGGTGTTCATTAAAAGTAGTATGTTATATAGCCAAAAACACATTACGTTCTTTTCCCTCTCACCTGTACATGTATTACCAGTCCAGTTGCCATCACACAAGCATATAAAAACACCGTTACTGTTTTGACTACAAGATCCACCATTTGAACATAAATCATAAGGACATGCTTTTTCTGTGAATAGTAAAAAAATATATGACGTACAGTCTCTGAACATATGGTCCTTTTTTTAATTAATATGAAAATTTTGTTATGTCCATCCTCGCTGAAGAACACAACTGTTACATTGATTCCGCTGGTATTTAAGTAACTCAGATAAAAACAATATACTTTGCTAAAACTATTGAAATTGAACATTGGCATTCTTTATTTAAAGGTCCGAATAATCACAAAAACAATAACTACCGTGGAATTTTTCTATTAATGAAATGTGTGTCAAATACAGGTATGTTATTAGAAAAAAACAGTCCTCTCTCGTTAGAGCTGTAGTTCTCTAATTTTAACATAAACTTTGATTATAATACAGCACGATTCATGTTAATACCGGCACAAATCCTGAAGATTTAAGCCAGTTGCTTTAAAATGAATCACTCATCAAAAAATATATACGAAGGATAAAATGATCACAAACTGGAAGTAAAAAATTGTCAACCGTCAGTATTTGAATAAGACGAACTATAAGGCACAGTTATCTCACGAAATGTAAAAAGCTATACAAAAGGATATAATCTTGGTACAGGAATGTGAATACGATCAACTAATAAAGTCTATAACATATCACTCACTATCGAAGCGTATTGTGTTCAACAACGATATGATATGTTCAATCCGAATTTTTAAATGAGTTTAATTAACACCAACGCAGCACTATTTCTAAATGCAAACGGTTCATCGAAAAACCGAATAAGCTTTCTCTAAGAAAATCTACATGATTGTTTTATTTTGTCTACATATATGTACAGAATAATTCTATTCAGTGTCTTGTTATTCACTAAGCTATTAATAACTGCCATACCAATTTCAAAATGGAAAAACATTTGTCATAGCGTGGTGATGTCCAGAACATTTAATTAAACCAAATTTTACATGAACGCAATACAAAATAGGATTGGCATTCAGGTTCAAGAGCGACGGCATTGGGACATTGCTTAAGTGTTCATTAAAAGTAGTATGCTTTATAGCCAAAAACACATTACGTTCTTTTCCCCCTCACCTGTACATGTATCACCAGTCCAGTTTCCATCACACAAACATATAAAAACACCGTTACTGTTTTGACTACAAGATCCACCATTTGAACATAAATTATAAGGACAGGCTTTTTCTGTAAATAGTAAAAAATAAAACATGTGACGTATTACATGTGCACAAACGGTTCTTTTTTTAATTGATATACAAAATTATGTTACGCCACCCTCGCTAAAGAACACAAATGATACATTGATCCCTATGGTATTTCTCTTACTCAGATTAAATACTTTGCTAAAACTATCGAGATTGAAAATTGGAATTATTTGTTTAAAGAATCCGAATAACCACAAAAACAATAAATAACGTGGGTTCCCTTATACATGTTATAATGAAATAAGTTTCAAATATAGATATATTATTAGAAATAAAACAGTCATTTGTTGTTGGAGCTGTATTTACTCAGCTTTCAAAAGCTGCCATACCAACTTCAAATAGGCAAAACATTTGGCATACTGTGGTGATGTTCTGAAAGGTTTAATTGAACCAAGTTTTACATCTCCTTTTTGAACGCAGTACAAAATGTATTTGCATTCAGGTTCAGGAGCGACGGCAGTGGAACATTGCTTATGTGTTCCTTATTAGTAGGATGTGCTATCGCGAAAATACGTAACATTATTTCCCTCTTACCTGTACATGTATCACCAGTCCAGTCTCCATCACACAGACATATTAAATACCCGTTAGTGTTTTGACTACAAGATCCACCATTAGAACAGAAATCAGGAGGACAGGAAATATCTGTGTAAATAGTAGAAAAAACATATGATGCGTACCTGCATACACAGTGCGATATTTTAATATAAATTCGTATAAGTAGAAACTGAAAAGCCGTAACGATTATTGACTTATTTTCACTATGGTTACTTACACCGTGTTATATGACTCTCACAGTGTTAAAGTATTCTTCAAACATTGACACCCGAACATGAAATAATTATTTAGATAAAAAAAGTGATACAGTTACTAAGATTTCTCTTTAACGTTTCACATTAAAAACTAGAGGCTCTTCAAAGCTTGTGTCATTCACCTTGGTATATGTGCATATTAAACAAAGGACACAAATTATAGACAAGAAAAAAATTCATGACAAAATTTTCTGTGTTTGGTGATAAAGACTTGTTTGTAGATCTTACTTAACTGAAAATTCTTGCCATTTACAATTATCTGTATCTATTAAAATTTGGCACAGTAGTTTCAGACAAAAAAATACGACAAAATCATAAAAAAATACTTTAAAGGTCAAAAACGTTCGGCCAGGTAAGCTGAAAAGTTGTGAAGCATAAACAAAATCCAAATGGCAACAACAAGGGAAGCGAAACGTGAAAGGTGCGATGATAGCACAGTTTGCAAATCGGAAACAACCATTTCAGTTATCTTATTAGTGCTGATGTATGTTATGCCGACTGCTAAATGGATCGGGTGATTTTTATATTAAATGATTGCTCTTACTCCTACAGATCCATAAAGGGTTAGTAAAATTAAAAGGCCGAAATAGCGTACCGTTGACCAAGTTTATCGCGCAATGGACGGACTTTTCCTCATACGTTTTATACAAAACGTTCAAAATTAACAATTACGTATAATAATGATTATAGAAGCCGTGACGTTATGATACCATTATTGCCCCCTGATGTACAGAAGATCAAGTATTGGCTATAATTTCATTATGTACTGTTATACATGACAAACTAAAGTGACGTATTTGACCTAAGTGTGTAAAATAGTATTACCCAAATGCTTATGCAACACCTCTTTTACCCAAGCTTACGTCTTCTCGTAACAAAAAATTTTACTGATGTGAACAACCACAGATGTTTGGGCAAATGCACTGTTATCAAGTTCACCAAGTACGACTTCCATCATTTTGTACAAGCAATGCATAACGTTGTGTGTGCCACGTGTGTGTTTGAAACTACTTACTGAGAAGAAGTGCGCCCAAGTTCAATGCGTTGTTATGCTTTTTTTAATCAGGTTAGCCTTTCATATTTAT
The DNA here is from genome assembly GCF_965363235.1 of Mytilus galloprovincialis. Taxonomy (NCBI): domain Eukaryota; kingdom Metazoa; phylum Mollusca; class Bivalvia; order Mytilida; family Mytilidae; genus Mytilus; species Mytilus galloprovincialis. Next base: position 98,467,660 of record NC_134840.1, on the reverse strand, counting down.
CGTTCTATGAAACGTAAAGATTTTTTTTTTTTTTTTGTCTACTCCTCTTTTGCATGTTTTAACGTCTTTTTATTGGACCAATGCTTGTTCATTACCATCTTGATATAAAGTATTCTGAAAGTATTACATTTCATTCGCCTGAACTTGTTTTTTGCAAAATAAACATGCAGTTGGATGCAGACCAAGCAGTACATAAAGTAAACGTAAGTTACCGCCGCGTGCACATATTTCGTTAGTTAACTTAGTAAACGCGCGGTTAACTATAATTATGTTAACGCGGTCAAAATGGAAATTTCTAATGTCTACCCGAGTAAATGGTTGTTTACTCTGTGTCAGTTTAGTCAGTAGTAGACAAGCGTTTAACTTTACGTGCACTTAAAAGTAAAAGGCCGTTTACTACAGATTTCGAAAGTGTATGTTTTACGTGCACTTGAAATATAACTTGAAAGTGAATAAAAAGAGGACATGCTGGCACTCTAAATTGATGTGTACAAAATTTTGTAGTCTTTTTGTTCCAATATTGCTGTCAATTGTATTATACAGTTCATTAGGACATAAAAATATAACTGATTTACTATGCGGATATATAGACTTACTTGATAAAGTGTAAATATGGTCAGTTTTGGTTAATAATTAAGATCAAATAATTTTAAGTTACGAGTAATCCTGAGTCTGCCAGTCTGAGATGTGAAATCTGATTATTTGAAATTTGATAGATGCTTTTTGTGCTTTTTTGTTATATATTTGTTTGTTTTGTTCTTATTGATATTGCGACACAGTGCTAACTGCTGTTCCCTATATTTTGACAATTTTACCTATTATGTCTGTTTTGTTCACGCATCGATCGTTGTACATATAATGAAATTTGTAGTATTGTCTCGAGTATTGATATGAGAATTAAACGAAATACTAGTAGAAAGACAGTATCCAAAAACTTAAATAAATAATGGAATAGAACGTGCAAAAGCTATAGATATCCAAGAACTAAGAAGACCGAAAAATACGGTAAATAATACAAATTACGTTTTTCCATACGTCTCATCATACAACCCGAGAGATACAGAAGCGTACAAACTTATTTATCAAAATGTACCAACACTGATGACAGATCAAAGAATGAAAAAAGCCCTTGCCACACAGAAGATTATTTAAGGTAAAAGACAGCCAAAATATTTAAAGAAGTTACTCACCAGTGCGAAATTAAACAAAGATGATACAATTCCTGCCGGCAAAAAATGCGGGCATTCAAATTGTGGTATTTGTAAAAATATCATGGAAGGAGAATCATATGAATTTCAATCGGGAGATATTTTAACTATTACGAACTCTTTTACATGCGAATCGGGTAATTTAATTTATGTTATTAAATGTAATGAGAGCCAAAAAGATTATATTGGTCAAACAGAACACCTTGATTTATGCGCTACCAATACATCACCTAAACACTATGTTCTTCCGTTCTACAAATGTGACCACCAATCCACTGGAGAAATGAGAATAAATAAAGAAAATATGTGTATCCAACAGTACCAACCAAGCCTAAACAGATAAGATGCTACTTTTGTAATGATTACGTCCTTTTTATGTATTGTTACGGACTTATTATTGTGACGTTATGTTACCGTTAGTAACATTTGTTATCATTCATGATTATCACAAAGATGTGAAATCGGTTGGAGAAAAAATGTAGAAAACTAAAGGACGTTAAGAGCATTTTGAAATCTAATTTTTATTTATATATACCGAGATCACAACACATCGTATTTATTCTATTACCTGCACATGTACCACCGGTCCAGTTGCCAACACAGGAACATTCTAAATCACCATAACTGTTTTGACTACAAGATCCACCATTATAACAGAAGTCATCAGAACAAGAATTGTCTGTGAATAGTGATCAAGCATTTGGAATGAAATCATGCTATTTCAATAGCTGATTTTATATGAAGCAACCAAGTTAAAAAAAATAAATCACAACAAACAGTTGTAAATTAATTGTATTTTCTATTAATAGTCACCCAAATTGACTTCGGTCATTTATATTACCTTTTTAGATGACATATTTTTTACATTTTTATTTTGAACACAAGCCAATATCAAAGTGTGACGCATTAACACAACCTTGGTAACATGAGAAGCTACGTTTTAACAAGAAGTTGCATTAGGAGCCAGTTTTTAGACTTGGAAAAATCAAAACAAAAAAGCATTGCTATTATCTAATTCTAAGTAGTGTATGCTAATTCAACTATTATAAAATCGGATGATACTTTCCGGTGGAAATCAAGCACATAAGAATACACTTTTAAGTGCAACAACTTTACGAAAGTATACTTGACTAGAAAAGCTGAAATCTATGCAAAAGGTACCCAAATGTACCGTTTTAAATATTTTATGAGATTTGACCAGCAGAGTGAATTTCAAAGTAAACAGGTAGAGGATTCATTCGAAATGTTCCTTGATAAAGAAAGGGGTAAACAGGATAATCTAAACGATTGATGTGCGAAAATTCTAGAATGATCACAGAAGGCGGATATACATCTGTAGAACATGGAATATTTCTCTTCGGTGTTGACATGAATATCAACTTTATGATCTGTTTTACAAGAGAATAAAAGAAGACAAAAGATATTAGAGGGACAGTCAAACTCATTAATCGGAAATAAACTGATAACGTCATGGCTAAAAATGAAAAAGACAAACAGACAAACAAAAGTACACATGACACAACACTAAAGAGTTAGCAACACGAACCCCACCAAAAACAGGAGGTGATCACAGGTGCTCCAGAAGGGTAAGCAGATCCGGCTCCACATGGGGCACCCGTCGTGTTGCTGATGTTATAACAAATCCGGTAAATAAATTATTCGAAATACTAAGGATTTTAATATCCCATATCTCTGTTCAATTAGTTTAAATTATATATGGACGGCGAACACTACTTCGGTGTACAGCAATATTACAGCGCACAGATCATCGATACGGAAAAATATCTACTACTATTACCGCTTCATGACCAACTCATTATATTTATTATGAAAAATACACAAAAAAGCGAAGCTACTAGATGTGTGCAGCAATGACATGAACAAAAGTAAATTTAGGCAGACTGGTTGACTGCTTTCAAAGTTCCTAGAAAATGTTTAGTGAAAAGTTAATTTCATCAATGGTAGACCAGATCTTGGTTTTTTGGACTGCTGCAAACCTGTTAACAAGTCTGATCTAAACCAGACCTTCAGATAAATATGCTATAGTTTTAATTCCTCGAGGGTATCACCAGCCCATAAGTCAGCACTGCTGGCATGAATTATCATTGATATTGTCATATTTATCAATAAATTGTTTTTTTGAATTTATAAATACTAAGACATTTCTACCACAGGAAATGATAGCCATAGCTGTCTTTGGCAAAACGTTTAGGAATTTTGGCCCTCAATGCTCTTCAACTTCGTTTTGTTGATTGTGTCTTTTAAACTTTTTTTGCATTCGAGCGTCACCGATGTGTCTTGTTAAGACGAAACACGCGTCTGGCGTAAATACAAAAATTTATCCTGGTATCTATGATGAGGTTTTATATAGACCAGTTTTGATGACAAAACTGCTATTGAAAAGACCTTATGACAGAATTGTTTATGACAGATTCTCATGTTCAAGACTTTTCATATCAGACCTGAACTTTTATTATATCATAAGAAGAAACCATTCTGTGTGTCGCTTCCAGAATAAATTAATCACCATGTCTCTGTGTACTATGTAACATATTTGTCATCCTCACTTGTGATTTTTTAGTTTGGGTATTTGGGGGGGGGCGGGGGGGGGACGAAAATAAGGCGTCCGAATATTGTTTTCATCATTAGACGACGGATTTTTGAGTCATGGACAAGACTTCCGTTAAAGTCTTTATTTAAATTGCACCTAATTTTTATAAGTTCTTTGGGATCAGATAATTATTTTCTTATTTATCTGTATGCTATGATTATACATATACTCTCAATAAAAGTGTATTTGCTTTTTACTATCGATTTCAATTTAATAATCAGCGGCTGTCACTGATATATCTGAGAGTATCTATAGCTTGGACGTATTTGGCACAACTTTTTTGGGAATTTTGGGTCCTCGTTGCTCTTCAACTTTGTACTTGTTTTGGCTTTATAACTATTTTGATCAGAGCGTTACTAGTGAATAATAAAGGCAACAGTAGTATACCGCTGTTCGAAATTCATAAATCGAAGGAGAAAAAAATCCAATTTACAAATTAAAACTGAGGGAAATCAAATCAAATATAAGAAATCTACGACACAACAGAAACACAACATTAAAATGTAACAAACTATAATATAACAATGGCCATGTCCTTGACTTGGTACAGGGCATTTTAAGATAAAAATAGTGGGTTGAACCTGGTTGTGGTTTTGAGTCTTATGTAGTCTGACGTATTAAATTATAGTCCTGATACCTTTGATAACTATCTATAATGACTGTATCGCCTAGGATAGTATACTTGGAATTGATAGTAAATATCAAATACACTTTTTTATAGTATATGTATGTTCATAGAAAAAAAGAAAACAGAAAGTAGCTGACTTTGGAAAAAAGAAGAGAGCAAAAACAAAATATGGTCCTGGCACCAAGTACCTATAACTTTTGATACCTTTCCTGAAATTCTCCAGTTATAATTTACCAATATTCATTCTACAATTTAATCTGTTAGCTATCCAAAACTACAACTTTTTATAAATTTTATTTATTACTACCACTGGGTCGATGCCTCTGCTGGTGGACTATTAGTCCCCGAGGGTATCACCAGCCCAGTAGCCAGTACTTCGGTACTGGCATGAAAATACGGATTTTTTGTGTTATTAAAATTTGCTGTTACAAAATATTAGAAATTATTATAAATTAAGGAATGTATCTCCCTCATGCAAAGCTCTGATTCCTTTCACGAATTTAACTATATTTTTTGGACCTTTTGGATTATAGCTCTTCATCTTTTATATAAGCTTTGGATTTCAAATATTTTGGCCACGAGCATCACTGAAGAGACATGTTTTGTCGAAATGCGCATCTGGTGCAACAAAATTAGTACCGTTGATTTTATTACAGCATTTTAAAACTTTGGAGTTGGAGTTATACAATCTTTGTATTGTGCTACCTTAAGAGTTATTGTATAAATTTGTTTCTTTCAGAACCGTCTAAACGTTTAGATCGCAGCCAATCCCATGCTGATAATTTGCTGTTTAGATAATACCATTAAAACAGTTTGTACTCAGACTGAACGGATATGTATGAACTGCTCGAGATTTGTCTGAACAGTACTAAACTTAACGCAGTAATAAGTCTGAAAATTGACTGCAATACTTCCCATAAGTTGTTAATGAATTGCTCAGTTCCCTTATAACTATTCAGATCAAAATAATCTTTTCAGTTTAGAATTTATTTGGTAATGTAACCTACTGATGTCTAAATTTAATAAATTAAGAAGTCACAATACATCCGATAACTGCATTGATATTTTTTTCACTAGGTTTATTTGTTCTTATTGGAGCTAGTGGCTGTTCACAGTTCTCAGGCATATTTAAAAGTTCTGAATTTGCAATTTCAAACGACGAAATGTGTTATGTTATACCCATAACGCATTTTTTACAAGAATTATGCCATGTCATCGATACTTACGTAGATAATTGCATACCTTTCTCTTACATATATTCGCCCTTGTGTTTTGTTTGATTAAAACAAATACTTACCACACGTACAGATACAATTATCAAAAACACGTGTTTGAAGACTTGATAGACGAACATTAGTTTGATCCAAACAGGTTACACTCCCAACAGTACTAGATGATTCCAACCAGGACCAAAAAGGAACGTTTGTGCAATCACATACTAATTCCAGGTACCTATTTGAATATCAGTTATCAAATTTGAAAAGAATGAATTAATTCTAGTCAAACAATTGTTTTCGATCAATTGAAGCATCATGCATAAAGCATGAGAATAACAATAACACACTAAAGATATCGGGTGTTTCAAAATTTGCCATGTCTTGCGAATGTCTTGTAGGCGAAAATTTGTAAAGTAATAGCCAAACATTTGGAATGTATGGTTATAAGTTACAGCGTTGTGAAAAGATGATTGACGAGATAATATGGTGTGTAGAATTATAGTAGTATATGCTCATATTCCATTAACGTTAAAGGAAAGTATGCCGTTTGTGTTTATTGTTTAAAAACATATGCTTGGAAACAGACCTAGAAATTTAAAGGTTTATCACCATTTTTCTTTACAAAAGGTATAGATAAGAACAATTAGAATCATGTTCCAACATTAAAATTTAATCATATGTGCACGTTTTTCGAACACACTGGTCCAGTGGAGAACTTCTTCTGGCAGACATCGAAAATGAGTGAAAACAGCATGAAATATTTACTACTGAACATAATGCAAACAACTGTTAATCGGCTAGTAGATGTAATACGTGCACAAGTTGTCATGTTTATGATATCGTGTGTCCCTGTTGTAAAAGGTGAAGTAATAATTGTAGCAAAGAACATATTAAGTTGTTTGAGATATAAACTGTTACAGCAAATAAGAAATACACTTGTCGTTAATGGAATAAAAGTTGACATACAAATTTGGTTGTCATTCATCTTATGTTCACCTCTAAGTTTCTTTCAACTCATCTTTCTGTAACGGCAAGGGTGAAACATGTCATTGTATAGTTTTCTTTTCGTGTCTTTATTTAGTACATTAATGTAATGTGCACCTTTTATGGATTGATTTCAGTTGATTAAAGTTAAGCGTTGCATGCAAAAGAACGAGGTATATCAGCTTCATCCAACCACATGATTCAGTGCTCGTTCAAAATGTATAACGTCCCTTGAATCGTCGTGTTGTCGATTAATCACTCGAAATCAAATTCTTGCTAATGTGTGTACTTACAGATTTTTTATGCCGAAATCAAAAGTGTCATTCTTGACAAAGGTCAAATTGTTTCCTCTCAAATCTCTGAAAAAGAAAATTGTGAAAACCTTTTAAATCATTATAGAACCCAAATACTCATCAATAGATTACATCTTACACCACACCCAAACACATACCAAAATTATGTCGTTAGTGTCATGTTCTAAAAAAAGACACAATATCCGTTCGACTATTTATGAATGTTTTATGACTGAATTTTCTAAAGGAAATTAAATCCATATATTCACTAATGATTTGACATGTCTGTTCTTAAGATCTAAACAGACAATCTGCGTCAAAACTCTACGGATTGATAATTCACGAATGCGCGTTGACAACACCTATTATTATACGACGTTCGTTTACATTTCAATACAAAATTCTGGTATTCATAGCAATCAATGTTATCAATCTGGTAAAATGTTTGGATGAAGAGGTATAATAACAAGCTATCATCAGGACGTTAACATTTTGATATGAGCGTATGAATAGTATTGGTCTCTTTAATTTTGTACCTGTTTTGGCTTTCGAACTTTTTTATCTGAGCGTAACTGATGAGTCTTGTGTAGACGAAACGCTCGTCTGGCGTATTAAATTGCAAACCTGGTACCTTTGGTAGCTAGTATTTGTGAAATTCGGTCCTATATGTTCTCCCGTTTATTTGTATTGTAGTCATGTCATGTTATGTTGTCATTTTAATGTTATATTAAGCATTGCCATAAAAGTGGGATGTTTGGATAGCCACAAAACTAGGTTCCACCCACCCTTGTTTTTCTTAAGATGTACTGATCCAAGTCCGGAAAATTGCCATTGTTATATTATAGTTCGTTTATGTGTGTGTGACATTTAAGTGTTGTGTTACTGTTGTGTCGTAGTTCTTCTCTTATATTAGATATGTTTCCCTCAGTTTTTGTTTGTAACCCGGATTAGTATTTTTCTCAATCGATTTATGAATTTCGAACATCGGTATACATGTACTACAGTTGTCTTATTTCCATATGGAAAACATACGATTTTCAACAAACAATCTTCATCACCGTCTGGAGCTGGCATATCAGTAACTGTTATTAGTTTTTATTTATAATTCTTGTTATCTTTATCTTTGTAATTTTGCTTTTTTTTTCTGTGACCTATTCTAAATTCAGATTTGGAATTTATTTTGACTAAGTTCCAATGTGCGCATTGTTCTGTGTTTGTTTATACTTCATTAACCATAGCAATAAGGAGAGGGTTGAGAAATAAATAAAACATGTTTAAACAGTCATGTGTTTGTCCCTATTCAAAGTCATGTTCCTCTATCCTTGGCTTGTCCTCTGTTGTTTATTATTTTTGTTCATTTGTTTTGGTGTTTAATGTGGCGTCCATTTCGCATAGCTTGTATATACTGTGGTTTAGAAACCAGCTAGTTTTCAGGATATTCACACTGTGTTGAAAACCCATTGGTAGACTTGAGTTGTTTTCCACTCTTTGTTCGGGTTGTTGTCTCTTTGACACGTTACCCGTTTTCTTTCTATATTTATATTTTGTATTCTATGCATGTCGTGTAGACAGTTTTAATTGTTTTCAAGGTGTCTTTATTTTGCTATGTTGTTGTCAGTCGTTTGTTCGTAATGAGTCGTAACCTGACTAGTTAATGGCAATTATATATATTAACAAAAGCAATAATTCACAAAATAAATACACCAGTTTCGGACAACTCAAGATAAAAGGGAAAGAACAACTGTACTGGTTTGCAGATAGAATAAAGAAAAATCTCCAAAAGTTTAAAAGTTATGAAATATTTGTATCAACGAAGACAACTGGCATGCACTAAATAAAAAATATTTCTGTTATGCTCATTTTAATATGGGTAGGTATTATATTTGTCAAATGTTGAGAATTATAATGGCTGCCTCTTTTACATTTAACATAGAGCATGGCATGAAAGAGTTATTTACATTCAAATACATGTGACGGGGAAATTTACAAATTAAATTCAGTACTTTCTAACCTGTATTTATTTCTATAGCACTTCATCCAATTTTTTTGTTATGTTTATTTCTATTACATTCAATGTCTGGGCGATCGACCTTTTTCCACTAGCTTGTTGTTAAAAATCATTTGAATAGAAATGTGTAATTCAATCATTACAGATTGAATTTATGATTTTTGTTACCCCAACAAAGATTTATTTCAAAAATATGATAAGTACATATTTGCTTAAATTATGTAGCTATTTATCAAATTATAACAAAACACTTTACGAAAAAAACATATGACAAACATGAACCAACTACAACCTTTTGATGCGAGCGTCCCTAATGAGTCTTTTGTGGCGACACGCACGTCAGATGTTCAAAATTTAAGTCAACATGAAACGTGTGTAGCTTTTTTTTATCAAAAATACTTCCTTCAAAGAGGATGCATTGAAACAACAGAATGAACGAAATACTTAGCCATTGCCTGTGCTCTTGAAGGAGTGAAAGATGTGTCTACTTGTGTCGCATCGTTTATGCAACATATTTTTTTCACAGATCTAAAGATTTTTTTCTTGTGATTTTTTACCTCAAATTCGTACTTTATTTAGCCTTTTTAACTTTTTTGGGATTCGAGCGTCACTGTTGAGTCTTTTGTAGACGAAAAGCGCGTCTGGCGTAAATTCAAAATTTAATCTTGGAATCTGTGATAAAATTAATCGAAAAAGAAAAGAACGAGAGGATGTGGAAATATTTTTTTTAAAGAAAAGTATTATTGGTGTGTCATGTTTGGAGGAAGCAGGATAATATTAAACGAACAAAATATTGATGTTCACATGTTGTTAGATATACCGGGTTAATTATTTTGTTTGGCTTTGCAGTCGATATTTAGTTTGGAACACATGCATTTCCTGCAGTTTGATATATACAAAATATTGAGTTTCTTTATATCAGTTTATCAATAGCTGAAACCTTGCATGCAATTGCTTTTTTTCAGAATCACTCGACTGTGGGATTCTTTTTGATGATCGACATTTCACGTGTAAAATAAATCAAGTGAAATACAAATTGTTCATCTCCCTTTCTAGTTTATCTTATGTTGCTGTTTCTAGTGTCCCTAGAAAATTTAGTTTTGATAATGTATACTTGGAAAATCCGGTAGGACGCGGAAAATTAGAATATAATTGCTGTAAACATTCGGGTACGTTTAAAAGTAAGATAACAAAAATACCGAACTTCAAGAAAATTCAAATCGGAAAATTCCTAATCAAATGGCAAATTCAAATGATAGAACACATCAAACAAATTGAAAACAACCATCATATTCCTTACGTAGTACAGGTATTTCTTTATTTAGAAAATGTTGGATAAAACCTGGTTTTATAGCTAGATAAACCTCTCCTTTTTATTCATTATAAATCGTATCTTGCTACTTAGGTTTTTTTATGGTACAACAACCTACATTGTGCTCTCTAAAAAAAGGTCAAAACATGAGCAAACAGTTTGTTGAAGGTTTATTACACTTAGTAGGAGTTGATTCGTAAATCTTTTTTTAAAACAATGTTTACATAACATATAAATATTTTAGCCAAGTGACCAGAGCAAAGAATAGTTTAACAAAAGATTCCCGCCTAAATCATAGTGACCAATAGAAAAGATATAAACAATAGGAAATGTTCTACCTGAATAAACTAGCAGACTACAAATTATAATAACTGTAAATAGAATATAGCCAGTGTATATTCTAATAACATAAAATCTTAATTAACATAAATCATAAAAATATAGCTCTACCACATAAGTACAGTACAATAAAAATCAACTGATGTATCAGATGTGTAAACTTTTGTTTGATATTGTTTGCTGAGGTGATTTTCCTGGAAGTACACACTTTTAATATGAAAATTCTTCCCCAAAAGAAAGGTTACAACTTGCATTTAGGAAACACTCCCATACAACCGATTGTTTTTTTCAAAAAGACCCAGTGCTAAAGCTTTTAATTCACCAAACACTACATGATAAGTGTTTTCAAAATTTTATATTTTTTTTTCGGGCGTTAAAACATCGTTATGTGCAATTTTTAATAAATCAATGCCAAAGGTCACAAATAAGCATTCCTAGATTTTGTTTCAGCTCAACAAACTGCTATATATTCTCAATATATTCAAAATACCATATGAACCTAAAAGCTTAGTTACACTAGTTTCATATCAACCGTAAGTAAAGAATTTTATTAAACAATTTCTACAGAAAAACGCAATATTTCTTTTTTAAAGTGCGGAAGCTGAAGCTGTTTGAATCGACGTTAAGATATCAAAAATAAAACAAATTGAGTTAACTATGCGTATTGTTGTCCGTATGTTTTTTCTACATTGGCTAGAGGTAAAGTGGGAGGGTTGTGATTAAGAAAAAAAATATGTTTAAACCCGCCGCATTTTTGCGCATGTCCCAAGTCAGGAGCTTCTGGCCTTTGTTCGTCTTGAATGTTTTTAATTTTAGTTTCTTGTGTATAATTCGGAGTTTAGTATGACGTCCATTATCACTGAACTAGTATACATATTTGTTAAGGGCCAGCTAAAGGACTCCTCCAGGTGCGGGAATTTCTCGCTGCACCAACGACACATTTGTTGCCTTCGACTGCTGTCTTCTTTATTGTTTGGTTGTTTTCTCTTTCACACATTCCCCATTTTTGTTCTCAATTTTGTTTTATAGTTTTTAGGTAAAGATGATTATTCTTTTTAAATGCAATTAAAATATATCGTTATGGAACTGCCTTTTTATTGAAGCTTTTGCAGTTGCCCATAACTATGTCATCTGTATATAAGTATCATTTTTTTTTATTGGACAACACAAAATAAATTTCAATAGTTATCAGAGGTAACTGGCTTATAATTTAATACGTCGGACGCGCTTTTCATATACACAAGACTCATGAATGACGCTGCTATAAACATAGTTCGAAAGCTAAACAAGCATAAAGTTGATTAGCTTTGATTACCCAATATCAGGAAAACAATAAGTTTCCGAATTAGAAACGGAAAATAAGAGATGAATACATAAACAATAGTCGTTTAAATTCATATCAAACTGCTTATAAATTGGCTGTTCAACAGTCTACCTGTTTTGGAAACACTTGGTTGTCTTTTGAATGATATCTAAGAAGAACTAGCAACTACAGTAACTACAGTGTTTTATCTAAATCGCGTAAAAATATATAATGTTCGATATTCAAATGAACAGATTAAATAATTGAATAAATACTGTTTTCACCTTGAGTTTTTAAAGCTGTAAAAAAATGCATTACTTGTAGTTTCTTTGAAATATAACTGAACAATAGTATTGTGAAAGATTGACTACACTTCTCCTTTAAATGATATTATCCCTGATTTTAAGTATTGTAGCTCGTGAACTCATGTGTGCAAGTAAAGGCATAATTTTGTGTTGGCTTGATAGCTATTAACCATGACATCAATATAAGTTAATGTACTACTACCTTTCTTTGTGCGGATGTCAAAAGTCAAACTTGAAACCAATCAAAAGTAGGATAGAAGATATATATATATATAAATATATCTCGTGATCAATTTTATTTGGCAATCGCCAATGGCAGTCAGCAGGGTTTAAGAACATCAGTTGTTTTACCTGTTAGTCAAATGCGTTTTGTTTAAATATACTTTTTCACTTTTTTGGTCTTTTGGAAAATGTTGTTTGTGCTGTATTTAGACCCTTCTACAACGAAATTTGTTTTACATGCACACGTATAAAATTGGGGTTTTTATCAAACGCAATCATAGGTTTAAACGTAGTTTTCAATTTAGACTCGTATATAAATATATATATATATATTTCTCTAATTCTTCGTGAATTTATCCCTTTCTGCACCCATTGTATAAAGCAATTTAATCAACGTGTGGTTCGTTTGATCTCAGTTCATCATTGGTTTACATCCGATTATGAAGTCGAATGTTCTTGCTTTCTTCTGAATTTCCTATTATGACGGAATGAAAAAATGCGACCATGACTGATGACGTCACATAGGAAGAACACATCTTTTTGCAGATCATTCGTAAAGAAGGAATAAGTTTGCCTGTATATTGTTTGAAAATTATAAGAGAAACAGATTCTACCACCAAATCTCGTGTAATACGATATTTATCCACTCTCGACAGTTAAATTTGAAAATGTACCTCTCTCGAGTGGCTAAATAATGTATCACACTCGATGCAGTGGTAGAATATATATTTAGTGATACCAGTTCAACAAGTCAGCTTGAAGATATGATTTCAAAATAATATAAAATGCCAGCTAATTCGACAGCATTCTCTAGGTATGTCTGATCTGGTAATTACTTTAATCGAGGTTTAAATATATATATACATATATATATCCTTATTACATATGGATATCTTTTTGTGTTTTAAATTTAGATGCATTTTGATTCTAAAAATCATATTCCTATGCATTTTGAATTTGAATTTTATTTTAGGCTGTTCACTAAATCACCTATGTTCGTTTGTTAACTATTGTTCTCTATTGTTCATTAGAATCAAACCAATACAATACCATTGATTCGTGCTAATTGTAGGAGGATTTCAATGATTTAACTTGATTAAGTTTATTTTTACATCTTCTGTAGCACTCTATAGTGAATGTTTTGTGAAGTTTGTTAAGAATTTTTAGTAAATATTAAATCGCTAGCATAACATAAACAGACACAAGAGTAAGCTATGCTTGATTTCATATGAAGAACATCTCTCTGATAAAATCTGTGTATTTTCTGTAAAAATATTTGTTTGCGTCAAAAAATTCACATTGTCGCTTTTATAAAGAAAATTTGAATTTTATGTCTCTATTGGTATATGTACAAAATGCCACGGCTTAATTTCATATCCAGTATTTCTGTGATCTGGTATTATTGTTCTTTTAAAATTTCATAATAAACATGCCTACACAAGGGGTTAAATACCTTAAAAGTTAAGAGGATGGGTATAAACACTTTCAAACAAATTGTTATTGTGATTTGTTGTGCCGCTAGATAATTTTTAACGGTGGCGGTTTTGAATACATAGTTGTTTAACATTTTATGAGAGAGATATTTATTTTCTATTTATATTAAGTTAACTATAATAGGAATAGTTATGCTCCCTCCCTAATAACAGTAGAATATCTACTTCGAAACACATCTTGGGTTTACCAAGAAAATTACAGATTAAAAGTACGACATTTATTTTTCGAGGCTGTACACTGTTTGAGTTGAACACATAATTTGAAAGGATTCATATCAAAAGACGTATAAGAAGCTGAGAGGATCAAATTAAGTTACATTTTGCATTCTGATTTCGCCACTAAAAGAGGTGGAAGAACCCAAACGAAAAGTCAAACACATCAGACGAAAATAAATGGACAAAAAATATGAAAAAAGACAGGCTTATTTATGTGGAAAAAATGAACGAAAAACAAATATGGAACACAAACAAACTAAAACTACTGATTTACAGGCTCCTGAATTGCGGCAGGCATATATATACAGAATACGGCAGGGTTATACATGATGTGGGTCTAAACCCTCACCCTCACCTTGGGCAGTGGTGTAACAGTACAAGATAGGAACGAACTATAAAAATCAAAGTTACTTACAAATAATAATAATAAATCATGCATCTAAGTCTAAATTATCAATCAGTACACATCCAACATCCAATTGATTTGGTGTAAAACGTCATATACACAATCAATTTAGATAAAAATCAAATTTAGATGGCCACTAACGGGTTACAAATTGTAACCCTCATACACGACAGGCTTGCGATCAATGTAGATCAACTATAACAATAACCCGGTCACCGTGGTCCCCCTTAATGTTTCTGATAGGACAACACAACCAAAAATTGCCGCACATTGAAGATCAAATTCCAAATGAAGAAAATTATATTTAATCCGTCGTGTCTTGGTTTTCAGCAAATATAATTTTTCTTTTTTATCAGAGGGAAATGTGTTAAAAGCTTAAAGAAAAAAGAAATAAAAATAATAAACAATCCGTGACATGTAAGTAACTTCATCAGTTCACAACGGCTTTATCATATCATATTCAAATTATGTATATTTTTCTAATTGACGTTAGAGACTTCATCGAATGCCACATATTTACGTAATGCTTGAATCTACAACAATTGGAATTATGTATACTCACATTGTTGTGCTTTGACGAATTCCATTGAATATTTGATCCCCGATGACTGCAATTTTGTTATTCTTTAAATCTCTTTTAATGAAATTAATCATAAAGCATTAAAAATCTTTATTTCGGATCACAATTGAGGGTCATTTTACATTTTCTTGATTCAAAATCATTACGTTACAAAGTATTAATATATCTTTAAACAAAATATCACTTCCACTGTATCTAACACTAAAGCCAAACAGATAAATTAGGAAATTGTTTAGTTTAATCAAAATGAAGTGATCCAGGACTGTTGTTTTGTTATCGTTTACATTCTGTAGCTGTAAAGAAACATATCCGAGCTCACCAATTTGCTTTGTTATTAGGTTTTGTGTGTTTATATTGTTTCCGACCTTATCAGATGTCGGCTGAATAAGTTGCATATTGGTGTGTTGTCTATACCTTGCTGTTTTATTGTGTATATTAATTGGAACATATGCCGATTATCTTTTTACCAGTGTGTAATTGTCGTTAATTGTATTAGATATCGGTATCATATTGTGTTGTAAAATGTTAAAAAATTAGAACTGGCAAATGTGTTGATTTTCGTTCTTTTAAGTTTGTATGTCTTATATGAGCTATAATTTGCGTCTGACTTATTACTCTCAGGCGTTCAGCGTCTTGTGGAATAAGTTTCAAGGTATCATAACTATATTTTCTAGTTTCTGCATAGATGGATAAAATGTTGTTTATATACCTAGAGGTTGATCAGTTTTCGTTTTGCGTTGATTTAGGCGTCAAACATTATAAATACGTCATTGAACATCAACATCACTCTAGGTGATTCGTTCGTAAGTGATACGAGAAACAAGGTAAACAAGGCACATGGGCTAAATCAATTATTTTACGATTTTCAATAAAACCACATATTTAAATTCTTATATCAATACTTATCAAGTTACCAGGCTTACAATTTATTACGCTAGACGCACGTTTCGTCTCAGTGATGCTCTGATCAAAATAGGTATGAAGTCAAACAAGTAAAAGGTTGAAGAGCATTGAGGACTCAAAATTCCAAAATGTTGTGTCAAATACCATTCAGCCCATCATGTGGATGACCAATTCTAAGGAAAAGGACTAAAATATGACTTACAAAGTTTCCAATCTTACTAAGTTGCTGAACGCATCTGCCTCTATATGCACAATTTTATTTCCATCCAGGTATCTTAAAACAACAATCCATGTTTGTAATTAGTCAGGCAATACATTAACATATAATATAAAAGACTAACAAAATAACATATACGAAGTTTAAGAGCATAAAACAAAACAACAATTCATAATTACTTGCAAAATGGCTATATCGCTTTCTTTATAAGGACTTAATATATGCAGTTTAAATTTCAGAGATTTCAGAAATCCTTTGTCTTGTTAATACATAAGCAGAAAATGAATTTTACACAAATAGACACATCACGTATAGCTGCATCTATATTAATCGGTGAAATATGCCCACGGATCCTCATTAAAAAATATATACATAAGGAGCTCTGGTATCATGACCATGAGAAAGAACTATCTTACAGAGTCAAAATGACGGAGGAGTTAGCAATTAAAGTTTGCCGTATCAGGCTAAATATATCGCGTGGTCCTTAATAAAATCATGAAAGTCTTATGTGCTACATTAGGGTAGTTGAAGATCGAGTTGAATTCTCTCCTAAATTGTATCAAGGTTTAAATATATTTAAAAGTAAACGATACATGTGTAGTCGTAAATATTGCGTTTACTTTTCTTTCTTTTTAGTTGATACTTAGTGAAATAAATGAAATTTATAAATTGAACGGGGACTTGGTAACAGTCCATAGCCACCGACGAGTCAAACACAGCAAAACAATTTAGTACTCGAAGGCAAACTTCAGTTGTTCCCTCGATAATGATGTATACTGGTCCATCGAAAATGGACGTTACACTAAAATTAAAATTAATATATACAAGACAAGCAAAGACCACAGTTTCCTTATTTGAAACAGCCGCAGATGCTGCGGTGTTAAGCATCTTTTGCGAGATCCTAACCCTTCCACTATACTTATAGTTTCCTTTCGTTTTCAGTGAAGGACATTTTATAATATAACGTTTTCAACTGTACAATAATCATTATAACAAATTAGCAGTAGTTGTCAGCCGTATATATATATATATTTGTTTCATTTGTGTACAAGTGTTAGAACTAAGTAGCACTAGTATCTCAGTATGTGTTTTAATCGTATTGTAGTGTGTGTGTGTGTGAAACAATTATACAACACCGTCCTTATCCTTGAAAGGTTTCGAATGGTCGTCACCTTTATTGATTCCATGTTAACTCAAACACGCAGGAGCTTGCAAAAAAATCAAAATACATTATATCTATTTACATATTCGGAAATATAACGTTGTATATACATTTATACTTACAAGTTTTTAATGTTCTGCAAATTGTCGAATGTTTTGTTTTTTAGAAATGTTAGTTGGTTTCTACTTAGTCTCCTGTAAAAGTGAAATTATTATGTCAACTGTTTTCGACTGAGTCAAAACAAATTCAACTTGTTTTACTAATACATACTTCATAATTTTGATAACAATGTAATTTAATCAAAACTATGTGTTACATTTGTAAGTTTATAGTAAGTTTTCTAGGAGAAAAGAAGTTCGTTATATGTAGCATATGTTATATATCAGGTAAACATTCAATCTTATATTGAACATAAAAAAATAAGCAATGAAGGAAATAACGGAAAGGTCAGAAAAATGGGCAAGTCATGACTGATGAAACAGTCGTTTAAAGATATGAGTAAAATATAGATTCATATTTTCTCTTCTGCAACCAGTTTGAAAACTTTTGCTCTTTGTATATTCTGAGGTTGATGAACCCGGGTATGTCAAAGAACGTCTCGCTCTGTTTCTTCATCGGAAGGTACTAAGACCTTTGTTGATACATATTCCGTATTAACATCACAAATAATACATGATCGTCTTGGTGTATAGATTCTGCGTAGTGACGTTGTTTATCATAATAATAACGTGTTATATTATTCATTTAGTTGTCTTTGTTCTATTATTAATACTAATTTTACTGTTTGGTCTGTTTTTGGTGATATCCATTTGACGTGGCACGGTACTTGTGCATCCCGTCAATGTGTTGTTTGTATTATCTTTTATGTTTGCTGGTGTGCTTTGTACATGTACATTTTTGTGTTTCTTTGGTACACATGACGTGGCTCTGTACTTTAAAGTATCCCGCCATTATGTTACAATTCTATTATAATGTCATTCGATAGTGTGTTATTTGGAAAATACTTTGAACGACAAAATTATTTTATATCTCTATCTGTGTGACGTTTACATTCTGAGGTCACACGCCCGATTATACACCAGAGTTGATGTGAACCTAGCAATTAAGTATCAGGATTTAAAATACTTCAATCCTTTATGGTTTGATTTAAAAGAGGGACGAAAGATACCAAAGGGACAGTCAAACTCATAAACTAAAACAAACTGACAACGCCATGGCTAAAAGTGAAAAAGACAAACAGAAAAACAATAGTACACATGACACAACATAGAAAAGTAAAGAATAAACAACACGAACCCCACCAAAAACTAGGGGTGATCTCAGGTGCTCCGGAAGGATAAGCAGATCCTGCTCCACATGTGGCATCTGTCGTGTTGCTTATGTGATTACAAATTCGATAAATAGTCTAATTCGGTAGGTCACATTCATGAAAGGGAAGGGGATTGTAGTTACGACGTAAGGAACATATCCGATATCATTTGTGAAACAGTTATTCCATAACGGTCAACCAACTCGTGATGGCGTCCGTAAAATTTACGAAGGGATGATTTCAACTTCACCATTTGGAACTCTTGGTTTAATAGCTTTCTTGTGATCAGTAACCCTCTATCAAGAAAATCATGATAGGAAATGCAAGCACGGGAATATCGTATCCATTGGGAGATATATACCCCGTATGCAGGTGCTGCAGGAATGTTGATACTTAGAAATGGAAAGTTCACAATTGGAAAGCGGAAATCATCTCTTTTGTCGTAAAGTTTTGTTTTTCAACCGACCCTCATTGTCAATTTCTAGATGTACAAATACAACTAGATGTGTCAAAGCGACACAAATGGCCCGTCCCAAAAAGTTGAAAAATCTGCAATTTCAATATGTGAACACAAACATGATAGTTGTCTCACATATCAAAAATTAGCCCAAAATCTGGAGGGGAACAGAAACAAAAACCGTATAACTGTGATTTTCAAAAATTTCCAAAGCCCGTAATTTCGGCAAAAATTAGTGGAACGGAACGAAACTTAAACTTGATCTCTAACTTATCATGGTTAACTTACATACCAAAAATCAGCCCAGTATCTGAAGGCATTTAGAAAAAAAACTTCGTATAATGGTTTGTTGTGGAATGACGGAATGACTGAATTACAGAATTTCGGAATTATGGACAGGAGTAAAACTATATGTCACCGACAACTTCGTTGTAAAAATAAGTAAGCAATGAACGTAGTTGTTAAATTTGATATATGTTTGTTTGTGCTTCTTTGTTAAATATTTGTTAGTTTTTGTTGTGATTGTGACACAGTGATGACTGCTGTATTCTATTTTGACAGTTTTACCTATTATGTCTGTTTTGTCCACGCATCATTATAAATATGATGGAATTTGATGCAACTGTCATACAATTGAGAGGTTTTGCGCTATAAAAGCAGGTTCACTCGACCATTTTCGACATTAGAATATGCCTGTACCAAGTCAGGAATATGACAGTTGTTGTCCATTCGTTTGATGTGTTTGAGCTTTTCATTTTGCAATTTGATTAGGGACTTTCCGTTTTGAATTTTCCTCGAAGTTCAGTATTTTTGTGCTTTTACTTTCTGATAACATATCCTTAACTTACGTTTATGTTTCACTTAAGTAACATATGTTAATATGTTTAAATATACATGTAGTAGATTAAACGCTTGATCAAAATTTATCCAGTTATCAATTCATAAACTGTGTTTTTTGTGTTAACTGTGTTTCCGTAATCTGTAATGTGAAATACTGTTTTGCAAGCTTGACATAAACATCTAAAACTGTTGAGTAGACTTACAATTCCGTCAAAAACGGTAGATGCTGGTATAGAAAAACGCCAATCTTGATTTCTGTTAACTTGTTGTCCTCGAGGTATCTAAAATGTCAATACTTTCAAATAACAGTTGCTTATGGATGGTTCATATAAGGAATAATTTATGACCGCCATAGATATGTGCGTAAATACACATCACCGAAACGATTTTCACGGCCCAGGCCATGTGTAAATATGCAATAAATCTATGGCGTACAGGAATTATTTAGATTATAATAGGACCAATATGGTCATTTTTACTGAAGCCAGGGTGGATATGCCGTTTGTGTGGCTGTTTTATTTTACCTCCTGTCCAATGAATCTATAACTTGCATTAATTACTTCATAAATAACCGCAACATGAAATGTGTTTACTTCTTTGAGTTCTCATTCCAAACATTTGCCTATATTAATTATTTTTTTCTTCCAGAAAGCTTCTGTCAAATCCACAGTTGACATTTCGTTACAAAGGAGCCTTCATGTTGATTTGCTGAAATCGGTAAATATGCGAATAATGCAATATAATTGATAGTTGAAAAAACACCAATCTCAAAACTCCATTGTAATGGAATATTATCCGAACATTGAGGGTTCATGCAACGGGAAAACCTTCAGCTGATACTTTTTTCATCCTGCATGACGTCATCTCTTAAATGCATCAAAAGCAATGGTGGAATTTCGCCGAAATCTACTTAATTTTGATTTTGTACATTTTTCAAAGCTTTAATGCCATAATTTTGTTTTATATGCATCGTAATAAAAAAAACATGTTTTCAACTGCAATTTTAACATTGCGAAATCGACCTAGCATTTGCACGTAAGTTATGATACATAGCAATTAACTTGGGAGATATAATGATTCAGCCATTATAAAGTACATCTCTGAGTCTGCGCTAAGTAAGAATATATCGAGAATGGTATCACAGTGTTGTTAACAAAGCGAAAAAAGGCCGTCTTATTAGAATAGTCCTTAACATACAACAGTATATTATCTATATGCATGACGAAGGTGTGAAAGATATATGAGTATATCTTGAAAAAAGATCAACACTATAATGCGCACGACAAAAGTCAAGAAGAAGATATGGAACCAATACATATTACTTTAGTGGAAATTTGTGTCAATGGTAATCATACCACATCTACTTATTTTTATATAATGTAACTTTAATCTTACTCGACCCTGATTTGTTTTTGTTCTCACTCCTAAATGCCTAGTCGGGGATAGTTGTCTCATTGGTAACTATACCAGCGGTATACTACTGTTTCCTTTATTTATATATTATTTAGTGTTCAGCCATTTACGGAGAGCAAAAACAAATCCAACAAGATAAGACGAACGTGCGTAACAATAATATGTAAAACTGTAACTGTTGAAATGTAATTTTAAAACCAAATTTGTATGCTAATTTCTTTATCTTCTTGTTGCAAGGTTTACATTAAAATGGCTAATGCGTTGTTATAGTGGCAATACATCAGAAATACTTCAAAACAGCGGGCAAGACAATACTGTTATTTAAACAAAGAGGATATACAAAATTTAGTCCTGGTATATAAGATGAATTTATTTATGTACTTTAACCTAACATGTAGTGCTATTCTCTTTGTCCTCAAATTGAAAATGAGAATACCTAAATGATTTTAATTCTAATATTATTTTTCTCCTGATACTATATTCATATCCATTAAAAGTCTTTGTGTGTATCAATGTTCAGTATAAGATTGTATCATGAAGATGTGAAAATATGACAGAAATTGGTAAACAAATTATAATTTGTACAACATTACAACTTGTATACAAGATATATATATATATATATATATATATATTGAACCAATGCAACATGAACAATGCAAAGTACGTAAATAAGGTATGAAAACAGGGGACCAGAAACATATGGTAATTGTGTCCAATATAGAATATCGATTACAAATTTTAGCACTAGTTTAAAAAAATTATTAACAGCAACAAACATGCTGTTTAAGGTGTAATACCATCATTGATTTCCCCTATTAGCCTTTTTTAAATTTGCACTTTTCAAAAAAATGTGTACAATTTATCTTTGTTTCAAATAAAAAACTACTTGGCATGAGTAAAGTTTTATCCTGTCCAGTACTATCGAAAAAAATCACATAACATTTCAGTGCATATACGGAAATAATCATCACTGGAAATTAACCAATCAAATTTCTCTCCTTATTTTATCTGCGTACAAGATTTAGTCACTATATAACCTCAAGATTGTAAAATATTCTAAAGAAATCAAAAATAGAAAATTAATGGTGCCTTGAAATACCCAAGACATACGTTTATGACACAGGCATCTTTTACTGCAATAAACTGTAGGATTAACTACCTACAACTGTCCAATTCAAGGGAATATTTTTTTCGACCTATTTTCGTATACAACCCGATATGGCGTGCCATGATTTGGTGGTCTAACACCTTAAAGTATAAAACGGTAATTTAAAATCATAGGACTAATGCGAAAATTGGCTATTGTTAATGTTGATGGTCAAATGTGGAAATGAAGTAAGTGGTATAATTGTTAAATTGACAACTTTCCGCCAGAGACCAACTGATATAGAAGTAAATTATCTCAGTTTCATTATGGTTTATAGCGACATACTGACACTTTTAAATACATGTTTGGCACCAAAAAAGTGTCTTAATTATATCCACTTTATCAATTTAGTTAAAGTAGTATTATTTTCAAAGGATTTTTTCTGGCAATTGGGTGGCCAATTGTTCTAACTTAAGTTATCATTTATCTTTCTACGTACTATATCAACTTACATGTAATAAATGTCTGTCACTTGAGTGAATGCTCCTTTTTCTAGCATCTCTATGCTACATGATTGCAAATACCTACATATATCAGATTGCGATAGTGAATATTATTTCAAGATCAAATTTGAAAACAAATACTTTGTTTATTAGGTTTTTTTCATTGTACAATTTGTGGTATATTCAAAATAGATACAACACAATGACTAAAACAGTCTGAGAAAAAAACATGACCCTATGTAACATATTATGAAAAAAAATAGATTATACAGAATATAGGACCATATCTGTAAATTACATAGCATTATAACTAATATTTTATTGAAATATTCTTTATAAAGCACAAAAATGTCAGTATTCACTTCAGAAGCTAAGAAAACCTTTAAATAGACATATCAAGAAGGGATATACATGTAGTTTATTTCTTTGGCTATATCTTCTGACATCAGACTCGGACTTCTCTTGAACTGAATTTCAATGTGCGTATTTTTATACGTTTACTTTTATGCATTGGTTAGAGGTATAAGGGAAGGGTTGATATCTCCTAAACCGTATTTTTCGCTGCATTGAAGACCTGTTGGTGACCTGCTGTTGTTGTCTGCTCTATGGTCGGGTTGTTGTCTCTTTGACACATTCCCTATTTCCATTCTCAATTTCATTCTATGTGCTTTGAAAAGTATAATCACAAAAATACTGAACTCAGAGGAATATTCAAAAGGGAAAGTCTCTTACGGAATGGAACAATCAAACGCTCATACACACCAAAACATGGATAACATCTGTCACATTCCTAACTTGTTTCATGCATTTTTGCATGTAGAAAATGGTGTATTTAACATGGTTTTATAGCTAGCTTAACCTCTCCCTTGTATGCATTTTTCCTAAAAAACTTAATTAATGTTAGAATCGATCGTTACATCAATCTAAGATTTATTCACCTGTCAGACCACATTATCCATAATTTACATATTGTGTTAAAATGTGATACGCATAAGTGAGAGTTAAATTAAGTCAGTTCTGATTTTGATTTAGATATAAGCATATTGTGTTTTAAGTTGGTGTCAAAGTGCTGAACATTCAAACGTATAGTTATATGCATGTCCATAGACATGTTTCCGATATAAATAATCAGTCCCAAGAATTTGATAAAGTTCCAGTCTGTCAGAAAAAAACTATATATCTTTTTAATGTGTTTGAAAAATGTGTATAATATGAATACAGTAAATGTTTATTTTTAACACTTATATTCGCCTAAATGACCTCCATAGAGAAAAGATAATTGTGTCTAGAAATATTTGTGTTAACTGTTTCTTCTGTATGGGATTTATATAAGAGGCTGTTAAGCAACAGGGAATTTTATAGTTAAAAATGAACTTTACTCTAGAACAGTTAAAAAAACAATAAACACATTGAAACTATATGTGTGTTTGTGTTGTGGTTCTCAGCATTGTGTATGAGTTTTATAAAATTTGTATGAGACAAATTGCAGTAAGCATGCTTTGAAAAAAACTTTACAAGCATGTAGAAGGTAAGACGGATGGATGGTCAAGGTAACACATAAAGCCAACGTTGCCTACGACGTTGGCTTAAACATATCGAAAATCCAATTTTGGCAAAAAAGTGCAAGATATCAAATTTCAACATCTTACTTTCTAATGTTTTGACAAATTTTTGAAATATCTAAAATTGAGAATGGAAATGGGGAATGTGTTAAAGAGACAACAACCCGACCAAATAAAAAACAACAGCAGAGGGTCACCAACAGGTCTTCAATGTAGCGAGAAATTCCCGCACCCGGAGGCGTCCTTCAGCTGGCCCCTAAACAAATATATACTAGTCCAGTGATAATGAACGCCATACTAATTTCCAAATTGTACACAAGAAACTAAAATTAAATTAATACAAGACTAACAAAGGCCAGAGGCTCCTGACTTGGGACAGGCGCAAAAATGCGGCGGGGTTAAATATGTTTGTGAGATCTCAACCCTCCCCCCATACCTCTAACCAATGTAGTAAAGTAAACGCATAACAATACGCACATTAAAATTCAGTTCAAGAGAAATCCGAGTCTGATGTCAGAAGATGTAACCAAAGAAAATAAACAAAATGACAATAATACATAAATAACAACAGACTACTAGCAGTTAACTGACATGCCAGCTCCAGACTTCAATTAAACTGACTGAAAGATTATGATTTCATCATATGAACATCAGGCACAATCCTTCCCGTTAGGGGTTTAGTATCATACCATCATAACATATATGAGAACATAACCCGTGTCATAAACTATAAATTAAACCCATATTCCTGTTTATCAAGTTAAATTCAGCCCTCAATTACGTGGAGTTATTGTATGGCACATTTTACACACATTGTCATTATTTGTATGTATAATTACTGACATAGACTCCCTTAAATAGAAAAAGGCTCACCTTATTTACATTTTAGGATCAGTGGGGAAAAGTTATTGGATGTTTTTTTATTTCATTGTCAATAGAAAACGAACAAAGATTTTTTTCCCTGTTTATCCAATTTAATGCCATTTTTAAGAAATATCAACTGATAAAGAGAAAAATTAATATACAATTATCCTTTTATCAGATAGGATTTTATACTCACTAATGAAAATACGCTTGGGTTTCTTGAATAGATAAAATTTACATCAGCCACTATTTATGGCAAAATAGTGTTATCTATTAATTATGAGTGCTGACCTCCTCAATATCAGTAACATGTCAAATCGCTAGACCGATATCTCAAATCTTGAACAGTTGTATGAATTATGTTTCCTACAACACCTTCCCCCTTTTTTCCAGTTGTTTCGTTCAATTCGATAAAACACTGCAGACAATTAAAATAAAAAAGAACACACTCAAAGGCAACAAAATAATAGTGTTGCTGTGCACAGGGCAAGTATTCGTATGCTATAACAATTGTGAGACAGTGGGAATTCAACAAAGCAACAAAGATGTATTAAGGTAATTGTAAAGATTAGAATATTTCGTTTTTATTTATTTCATACTAACGTTTGCTTCATTGATTTTGGTAATGTTATGCATTTATATTTATATATAACTCGGTCAGCTTTATTTGCGCTCGGCTACGCCTTGGTCAATAAAAAGCACCCATTGTTGGTGTTAGGTGTGGTCAACATCTCAAAATATACATTATGTCAATTTATTCATAGCGTGAGTTGTTATATGATATGAAACTTACATCTTGGTTACTTTATAACCTGAAAAGGTGTCTGGTCCTACCGTTTGAAGAGAAATATTCTGCAGACTTCTGAATATTTAAAAATAAAAATAGCTAGGAACATACACTTTACTTTAAATAATTAACACTCAGTAATTATTAAAAAATTTCGCCATATACGCATGTTAACTGTACGACGAGATAGTTTTCTGTGTGTGCCTGACACGTTTTTGCAGAGTTACGTATCATTTAACTTTTTTCTGAATAATAATCGTACGATATATTTAATCTTTTTAAGTTAGAGGAAATAAACAAAACCATTTAAAAAAAGTATGTATTAGACTGACGACGACTGTTCTTACATTTCATCAAACATGTCAATTCCTCCAAACATACGTCCGTTGATACGATCAATATTATTTCCATCAAGAGACCTGCAATGTAATGAACATATCTTTCAAATTAATTCTAAGACAGAAAACTGTTACGAACAAAGCACTAGCACTTGTCAAAGACCAATTACCGGCACATAAAGCGGTATGAAAGCAACAACAGACGCATGGTTTTTTTTCTGTCAAATACGTCCTGGTTAAAAATTCCTTACATTCTTAAATTCTAACAGTTAATTTTCGGTACGCTTTGTTCATTTCCTTGAGTAAGATAATGGGTTGATGTGTAACTCCTATCAGCAAATTAAAGGAATGTTCTGGACGATACTATAATGCTTGATTTGAATCATTGGCTAGTAATGCCTCATTTGCAATTGATATATGCTATATATTATATTTTGTTATATATTATGTATAAGTGTACATTATCCTTTTTTATATGTTATATTTTGTAGTGTAGTGTATCGTTTGTTATATATTATATTGTGAAGTGTACTGATTCATACTTGTGATCCATCGCCAAGTAAGATTTATCGCTGGCTATTATTCAGTCATATATATACAAATGTATTTTAGAAATTTCCTCTAAACAATCATGTAAAATATGCATGTATATATGATAAATTCATATTGATATAAATTCATCATCGAGTGTTTTCACTGACTTACAAATTACGTCCATTAGACAAAGATGCAAAAGCGTCATTTTCAATAACAGATATGTTGTTGTATTCCAGATGTCTGTTAAAAGAAAATTATAAAATAGTGTACACATTTTATTGTTCAGAACAAAAATATATAAAACTAACTACTGTTTTTTTTTGTATTTTCAGTTTTAAACTTCTGCAGTAAAAAAAAACATTATTGAGACTGGTGCTAATATACTTTCACGTTTTGAAATATGCTACACTGTGATATACACATACAATTGTATAGTAATAATATGTTGTGTTATGAGAGCCAATGAGACATCTCTCCATCCAAGTCACAATTTGTAAAATATAACCATTATAGGTAAATGTACGGCCGTCAACACGGAGCCTCGGATTACAACGAACAGCACACTATAAAGGGTCCCCAAAATGACTAGTGTAAAACCAGTTTTTGATAGAAATAATAGTTTATGGAAAATATTGAATCTTGAAGATTTCATAAGTAATTTTCAAAATTGTTAATGAAAATAACCCTGATAAAATATACAATGGTCATTTTTAAATAGAACTATATATAGCTATCTCTGAAGTAGTATTCATTAAAAAAATGATAAAATGTGTGGCATGTAAAATATTTACATACATTGTTTCGATCGCTGGATGTTGATAGAAAGTTCTTCGTTGTAGTGTCGTGATTTCATTGTTATGCAAATGTCTGAAACAACAAACGTTTTTTTTTTTTATTATTATATCACAGCGGTCAATATAAGGAATGGAGCTATAACTTTAATTGTTTTCCATTCGATAACGTTTGATATTGTAAGTTTTTATGGACTCTCACTTTTTAAAATTATCTTAGAATCCTCTATCATCATATCATATTGTTCGATTTGCTTCATTGCTTTTCTAAGCGTTAATTTAATAAATTGTAAGAAACAAGTTTTGACGTTGTTGTTCATTCATTTCAGGCTGAACATTTAATGAAAAATTACATTTAATTAATTTCATGTTTCCGAAGCGATTTTCCAGATTTTCTTCCATAAGTTAACAGTCATCAATTGGCCTTTTATTGTATAAAGTCAGTAAACATGTTGCAGATAAAACAAACTCACAAAAGAAATGTTTGATAAACATAAAAAGCTGTTATTCTTCGAATAAATAGGAATATTTGGACTGATGACCACTTTATTGAATAACATTAATTATATTAAAATGTAACACACAGAAACGAACTATAATATAACAATTGTCATTTCCCTGACTTCGTACAGGGCATATTAAGATAAAATAATCGAAATAAATATTCAGCTCGTGACCTAAAACATTATAATCAACTCCTGCACTCAGCGCATTGATGAATTAATACGATATTTAGTCACTCGATGAATACTATTTAATTACGTACTATAGTGTTCATTTTATTTTTCCTTATTCATTTTTAACCTTTAATGTCTAGTTCAATTTTGGTAATATATTTTTGACGTGGCTCGGTTTTCATACAACCCAGCATTGTGTCTCGGTCAATTTTGTATTTTTGTGCAGTAGTTTTCGTATTAACGTTGTCTATGTAGTGTAAATATGCAGTTTTGTTTTTCTTTTTTGAAATTGTTATTTGTGTGTTGACTGCTATATTCCAAAATGTGTCCTTGTTACCTATTATGTCTGTTTTTTATATACCCGAATTGCTATATTTATTATGGAATTATATGTGACTATCATACAAGTGATATACATCTAGATATATATAAAACTAGGTTTAATCAACTTTTTGAACATAAGGAAGTGCCTTTACTAAAAAAGGAATACAATAGTTTTTTTTCCATTCATTAGAATTGTTTTGACTGTCGATTTTGTACTTTATAAAGGACTTTCCGTCTTGAGTTACATAAGAATTCGATATTTTTTGTTATTTTACTTTTTATATTTCTCTGATATTTTTTATGTCTTCATTTTTGATTATCATAAACATGCATATCTAACAAAATTCACAATCACGCCGGAAATGATATTCAGCATCTTAAAAGCTTGTGCAAAAGTTTACATACATATCTTTGAGCGCTGGTAAGATCCGAAATATTCCTGGCTGGATTTTGGCAATTTGGTTGCCCCCAAATTTCTGAAACAAGAAAAAATCTTTTTAACTTTGAAAAACATTTGAATGTTGACATGCGAATGTTTTAATCTTAAACATATGTCATGTTAACTGGTGTGTCTTACATGTTTTCAAATTTTAAAAAACCAAAACTTATTACCTTATAATGGCAATTTAGTCAAAATCAATCGTTGAAGCTACATGCTTCTTTGAAATAATTTTGAATTATGCGCAAAATTTACAATAATTGACTTTTTTTACCTCAAAAACTCTAGGGTCGTTTTTGACAAATTGATTTGACAGATACATACTCATGAAATGATAAAAAAAAAAATGTGTTTGATAATATCAGTATATGAGAATGTCCTTTTTTGTCCACATGGGGGTAGTTTGTCCTTCTCGGTGTGAGATAAATAAGAAAAATGAACAACACACTCATTTAGGGGCTAAGGGCCAGATAAAAAAAAAACATAAAGAAAAACTGAATATATATAAATTAAGTTTGACGGAAATAGAGAAGCGTTTTATGGCAAGAAGAGTAAAAAGCAGCGATCATGATGCATTGAGATAGAAAACTATTGATTGGCCGGAAATTGACGACATGAAAGTGCACCAATGGAAGTATAGATAGAATAGACTTTTGCTTATGATCCGGGGCTACATTGCTCAGTAATTTGCAGTATTACCCCTTACGGGATGGATGTTCTTGATTTTCAGTTGATGACGATATTTTTTTTTATATCTGACGATATCTGTTTAATTTAGCTTTGGCATTGGCATATCAATAACTGCTAGTAGTTCTTTGTCAAAGTATGTTCATCATTGTCATTTTACTTAGTTTCTTCTGTTACTTTTTCTACCATCGGCCTCGGATGTCAGTTAGACATTGCGTATTGCTGTCTTTTTGTTAATTCCACATTAACTAGAGGTATACAGGAAGAGTTGAAATCTCACAAAAATTGTAAAACCCGCAACATGTATGCGCCTAAGACATGAACCTCTGTTCTTTGTTAGTCTTGTACATGTTGTATGTTTTTATATTATTTTGAATCATTTTTTTATTTCGAAGATTATTATTTTAGGTATTTGTTGTCATATAGCTCTTCAACGGGTTTGGTACTTATACATCTTCTGATTTCAAATGTTTGTGTTTGGGCGTTCCTGATGAAAGTAAATCCAAAAGAGCGCTTCGTATGCACGAAATTTTTAAAGGTGTTGTTTTAAATTTTATAGTGAGACGTCTATTTCCGCTGAACAAGTATACATTATTGTTTAGGGGTAATCTGAAACATCCCAAGGGTGCAGGATTTTCTCGCTGTCTCATGACCTTGGGCTGATATTTATACGCGTCCCTTGATGATCAAGAGGAGACATTTGAATTACATATTTTGATGTGAAAACTAATAAAATGTTACTGTCAATTGCAGAAAATTATAAAACCAATGAAATTCACATGCACATTTATAAAGGTTGAATTGTGATTGGATAATCGAGAACACATTCATGTACGCGAATAAGACGATGGAAGCTTTAAACGACATTGACCAGCTACGTGAATATTGATCAGTTCATTCAACGTTATAGTACGTGTGTTCTATTTTTGCAGGTGTGAGGTCGAAGGTTTGAATTAACCAATGAAAACGATCGTTCCTTAAAGAGTCAATCTAATAAAGTTTTTTTGACTGATTATGTCGCACGACCTTTCGCTAAGCTGGGCCGCAGATAGGTGTACTGTGTTCTGAGCGTCACTTTGAGTCTTATGTAGACGAAACGCGCATCTGGCGCATTACATTATAATCATTGTACCTTTGATAACTATTAACACCAGTGAGTAAATGCCACTGCTTGTGTGCGTTTCGTCCCCGATGAAATCAGCAGCCCAGGTGTCAGCACTTCGGTTTTGAAATGAATATCAATTATTTGGTCATTTTATAAATTTCATGTTTGCAAAAGTATCAATTTTTCGAAATACTTAAGATTTTCTTATCAAAGGCATAGATTACATTACCCGTATTAATTTCAAATTTTTACTTGTTTAGCTTCATAACTTTTTTGATCTGAGCTTCACTGCTGAGTTTTATGTAGACGAAACGCGCGTTTGGCGTATTAAATTATAACCCTGGTACCTTTGATAAATATTAATAACATGTGTTGTAAATATAGAAACATATTCAAACTTTACAGGTTAAAACCTTTTCAGGTTGGTATGAGTGTCTTTCGCCATCTTGGATTGTAAAAACAAAACTCTAAGGTCCAGATTTTAAAACAAATTTTACAATTTGCATTTAAAAGAACACACATTTATAAGATTATAACTGATAGATATTTATACTTTTACAAGTAGATTATTTTTTGCTTGATTTTTAAAATTTATAAAAGAAGGCATTTTAAGGGGAGGTAAAGCCTCGGCCACACCTTACCGGATAGCACGAACGGACGCCTAACGGATGAAAATAAAATATGTCCGTTGACAAAATGTTATCCGTTGGGAGTCCGTTGATGTACTGACCGAATAAAACTTTAGCGTAACGGAAGCATAACGGTCACACAACGGATATGCAACGTACGAGAAACGGAAACGTACCGGACAGAACGGATTTCGAGCGTACATCCAACGGACGAGTACGGCATAAAACGGATACCTAACGGAAGCGTACCGGATAAAACGGATGAACAAAATGTACGGAAAAGCCAAAGGCGACAACAATGATACATGTAAATCGCATAAATATTCAAAATGTGTTTGTGTACCTGGTTTTGGTTTGGTCTGGCCTGAATAAAAGCTGCTTGATTGTGAAGACGTGCCTTTACTCTAAGATCGAATATGAATAATAAGAATTCATGAACCTTAAGAAATCTGACATACCAATAATTGGCATTTCTGACGCGAAATTTTCAATTGGCATTTATCCGTTTCAGATCCGTTCATCATCCGTTTTATCCGTTGTACGCCTGGAAGAAGTCCGTTGGTGAATTTATCTTCCAGACCTCCAACGATGTATAACGGACACGTAACGGATACAAAACGGAAACGAAACGGACGAGTACCGTACAAAACGGACGCCTAACGGACGTTTAACGGACATTTTATCCGTAGGACCTTTCTTTTCTTTTAATATTCTCAAAGAAAAGAAACTTTTACATTTGACTATATAAGTATATATATATATTCTTTTATACTAGAACATACCCGTGATATCGCGGGTCCGTGACTGAATTAAAATATATAACTATGCGTAGGCCTTATTTTAGTATTGGTATTGTCATACCGATTATAAGATACACAGTTTTCTTTGCTTTCAAATCTTTCTGTTTGAACCCGTTGACCTGGAACTTATCAATTATTGGTAATATTAATTATTTGGAAAGAAAAAAGTCCTGGAATGGAGTATTTTTTAATCAACAGCATTGTCCTATAAAGTTGAATTCTTTGATTCGCTGTTTTACGTCATGCCCGCTAACAAATTGAAAACTGTACCTAAACGCTTTATTTTAAGTCCAGATTTTTAGTATTCCTATTTTTATCTAAGAAAGTCTTACTGATTAAAATACTACAATAGGGAATAATTTCACAATGATTGAATTTAGTAGTGTCAACCCTGTGATTATGACCCGTGTGTATAGTAAAATCTCAGATGTTGAACGTACAGATAATATATAGATGCTGTTGTTTTTTCTATGGTCGGGTTGTTCTCTCTTTGATACATTCCCCATTTCCATTCTCAATTTTATATAGGTAACAGGTTATCAGTATCGGATTCGACCCGGAACTTGTTTTAAATTATTTGCAATATTAATTATGTGGAAAACAAAAGGGTCTGGAATGGTGTAATTTTTAATCTACACCATGGTCATGTATTAGTTATATATAAAGTTGAATTCTTTGATTTGTCGTTTTTACCCGATGACGGCTGACAAATTGGACTTCGTTATTTTAGTATTATAGATATTATCTCAATCGAAATTTTGAATTTTATGCATTTTTAATGCATTTTTTTATTTTAATGTATATTAATTATTAACCTCTTTGTAACCTTTGTACTTGCATGGTTTTATGAGAATAAACTATCTATCATGTGTATCTATCAAAGCATTTTCTAAAATATTTCTTCTCGTATTTTATTTTACAATCTAATCATTTAGTTAGTCTTCTAATCACATAATGATGGGTTTTTTTCCTGTATAATCCATACAAAATGTGTCATTTTGTCACAACCTGTAGCTTGAGAAAATACGATGTAACCTACTACGTGTCTGTTTTATTATATTTTTGAACATTTTCAAATATATACTATGTTTCCGCAAAGTCCATGTGTATCCTTTGTTTTAATTTATTTTTTAATTCACCTTATCATTCCATTGACTTGTACAAGTAATCTTTATTTACTTGAAGAAGTAAATAAAATATACCAATATAACTCAATTATAATGTTTAAATAATCTTCTCTTTATCATGTTTATTTTTTTTTTTAAAAACCACCTTATATAATGTTTAAGCTTAACAAGCTTAAACTTATATATAAATATCACCACTTCTCCCTTTCAGTTGTAAACATATAAGTCAATTATTTCTATGATTCTGAAGTAGTGTGATCCCTGAATATATGTATATATTTTTATTTATTTACGTTCCCTTATAGGAAAAGTCGACGTGCAAAGTGCCCCTTTTGTAAAATAAATAAAATGCCCTTATTCAGTTCTAGACAAAACACTAAATGTAAGACATGTGTTCTCAACGTGTGTAGGTGTTGTATGAATATCTTATACACAGTGTATCTTTTATTTGCCTGAAATCTCATTCATCAATTTGTATATATCGTATAAGGATAAGGATTCAATTCATTTTACAGTCATAAGACATTAATGTTTCATACAATCAAGTCTATGAAAGTGACAACCTTACAATATATATGCCCACTGGATCTCAGTGTGTTTTAGATACAGGGTAAATACAATATTTATATAAGTCTGAAAATTACACACAATAGTATTAGAATAGTATATTTTTTGCTGAAAAATATCATCAAGTAGAATCTAGAGATAGACATAAGATTGAGTTTTAAACGTACGTAGATGTTAAAATAATATTTTGTACACACTGTATTTTTTATTTGTCAGCAATAATTGTTATATATCGTATGTGATGATCACTTTATATGGAGTATACACAAGTTAACGCCGCGTCCACATATTTCGTAAAATAGTTTCAATATTCGCGTTAACTAGTATAATTACGTATACTAGCCAATGAGACAACTATCCACAAAAGACCAAAATGACAGACATTAACAACTTTAGGTCACCGTACCGCCTTCAACAATGAGCAAGTCCCATAGCGCATAGTCAGCTATAAAAGGTCACGATAAGACAATGTAAAACAATTTAAACGAGAAAACTAACGGCTTTATTTA
Source organism: Mytilus galloprovincialis (assembly GCF_965363235.1). Taxonomy (NCBI): domain Eukaryota; kingdom Metazoa; phylum Mollusca; class Bivalvia; order Mytilida; family Mytilidae; genus Mytilus; species Mytilus galloprovincialis. Next base: position 98,432,898 of record NC_134840.1, on the reverse strand, counting down.
TATAAGAAAAAAATGAACGAAAAATAGATATGTAAATAAAGGCAACAGTAGTATACCGATGTTCAAACTCATAAATCCATGGACAAAAAACTAAATTTGGGGTAACAAACTAAAACTGAGGGAAACGCATTAAATATAAGAGAACAACGCCACAACACTACAATGTAACACACACAGAAACGGACCAAGCAACAGACAAAATCCCACGAGTATAACAAATATAACATCAAAACCAAATACATGAATTTGGGATAGACAAGTATCGTAACACGTCTTATCGCAATGTGAATTTACACTAAAAAAATGGGAGAAAAAAATTGACGCAACGTTAAAATGTAACACATACAGAAACGAACTATAATATAACAATGGCCATATTCCTGACTTGGTACAGGACATTTTTAAAGAAAAAAATGGCGGGTTGAACCTGGTGTTGTGGCATGCCAAACCTCCCCTTTCATAGCCATGCGAAATATAACATTAAGATTACAACTCAACACTACACGACTATAATATAAATAAATTGGAGAATACAATTGACAAAGAAACACACGAACAACAGCCAACAAAAGGCTACAAGTTGAAATTTTTAATACGCCAGAAGTGCATTGTATCCACACAAGATATACTAGTGATGCCCAGATACAAAAGTTTGAAAGCCGAAACAAGCACAAGTCGAACAGCATCGAGGACCAAAAGATAAAAAAAATTGTGCCAAAAACGGCCAGGGTTTTCTGTTAGTTACCAGAACATCCTTATCATTTAGAATAATTTATACTTTTGCAAACAGTAAATTTATAAAATTAATAAACAAAAGCTGTACATGATAGAACTGAAGTATTAAATAATTACAGGAAACAACTGAAATACATTACATAACCAGACATTTGCAACACAATATGTAGACACATCCGAATGTGTTTAAACCTCAACGCCAAGTGACGTAACACATAAACAAATGGCAACCACTGAATATCAGGCTCCTGACTTGGGACAGGCACATACATAAATAATGTAGCGGGGTTAACGCGGTCAAAACGGAAAATTCTAATGTCTGCCCGAGTTAGCGGGCGTTTACTTTAGATTTTACAAGTTAATGTTTACGTGCACTTAAAAGTAAACGAGCGTTTACTACAGATTTCACAAGTGAATTTTACTTTTCGCGTTAACTGATTGTGTTATTTAAGAAATCAATTTCGTGTTTATTTGTACGTTTATTGTTTATTAAAACGTCTTTTATCTGAATATTTTACGTATATGTGTTTTATACCAGGATAATTCAAAAACACTTTTAATTCGAAATATTAATTTTTATTAATTACAAACAATCAGTTCCTCATTTTTAACATGTTTAACAGTCTCTTCCTAAATAAAACCCGATACATTTAATACATGGATTTTTAAACGTAATTCCCTTTGTTTGCCTTGGATTTTCATGGTTTAAAATTCTGTTTTGCCAAATGTTCAAACGAAAATGTACAGTGTATGTATATGGATTTTAATAAAGTGTTGTTTTAGTATGTACATTTTTACCATCTCGTCAATCTAGGCAGACTTATCAATAACGATTATAAATGAAATCTGGCACGTTCGAAAATATACTCGATCTAAACATGAATGAAATATTTGCAATATTGGACGCTAGGATACAAACAAAATCAATCAAACTACATAATATAGTAAACTATTCCAAGAAGAGAACTGCTCATACTTTTCATTATAAAATACACGAATGAGTCATGTGAGTGTTGGAAGATGCCGTTTCAAAGTTTTGTCTAAAATATAATCATCATGAACGACTGACTTAAGTTTTTGTTCATTATTATGACAATCAGAGAGGAAATGAGGCATTTTAAATCGATGTTGACAACATTTTGTAGCCATTGTGTTATTGGTGTCATCTTTATTATACAATCCGTTCTGACATAGAAATATAATTGATTTACGATGAGGCCATATATATTTACATGATAAAGTGCAAATATTATCATATTTAGTAAATGCGGACCAATAATTTAGTTAAATAAGTCAGTCGGAAGTTTCAAAACTACTGATATTTGTTCACGATTTAATATTTGGAATAAAAAGAGGACATGCTGGCACTCTAAATTGATGCGAACAAAATGTTGTATTCATTGTGTTCCAATATTGTATTTGTGCTATATAGCTTTACTATGATAGATATAGGAAGATGTAGTGTGAGTGCCAATGAGACAACTCTCCATCCAAATAACAATTTATAAAAGTAAACCATTATAGGTCAGGGTACGGCCTTCAACACGGAGCCTTGGTTCACACCGAACAACAAGCTATAAGGGGCCCAAAACCAACGGTCTAATCTATATAAAAAAAAACGAGAAACGAGAAACACGTATATTTTACATAAGAGAACGACAACTACTGTACATGTACATCAGATTCCTGACTTAGGACAGGTGCAAACATTTGCAGTGGGATTAAACGTGTTAATGGTACCAAAGCTTCTCCCTTTTTCTGAGACAATAGTAGTCTATATAGATTACATGATACAGTGGGTATATAGTCCGTTTTTAGTTGATGCGGTCAAATGCTTTTGTTATACAAGTCATCCTGAGGTATCAAAACTACTAAAATTTGTTCACGATTCAATATTTTGAATAAAGAGAGGACATACTGGTACTCTAAATTTATGCAGAACTTTTTGTATTCATTGAGTTCTGTTATTGCTGTCATCTTTATTGTACAATCTGTCCTGACATAAAATATTATTGATTTTCTATATGCAATTTTTAGATTTACATAATAAAGTGCAAAGATGGCCATTTTTGGTTGATGCAGACAAATAATTTTGTAATACGAGTCAGTCTGAGGTATCAAACTATTGTAATTTGTTCACGATTCAATATTTTGAATAAAAAGAGTGCATGCTGGTACTCTAAATTGATGAAAACAAATTTTTAAGTCATTGTGTTCCTATATTTCTGTAATTTGTGTTGTACAATCCCTCCTGACATAAAAACATAACTGATTTTTTATGAGGCTATATATATTTACATGTTAAAGTGGAAATATATTCCGTTCTTAGCTGATGCGGTCAAGTAATTGTGTTATACAAGTCATTAAGAGGTATAAAAACTACTGAAATTTGTTTACGACTCGATATTTTGAAAGAGGACAATTGCTGGTACTCTGAATTTATCTAGAACTTTTTGTATTCATTGTATTACAATATGGTTCTCATTATTTTACAATCTACCTAGCATAAATATATCACTGATTAACTATGCGACTATAAGATTTACATAATACATTGTAAATATGGCCAGTTTTGGTTAAAGCGGACAAAATTTTTTGTTATACGAGTCAGTCTAAGGTATCAAAACTACTGAAATTTTTTCACGACTCATTAGATTGAATAAAGATGACATGCTGGTACTTTAAATGTGTGTAAACATTTTTTGTAGTCAATGTGTTCCAATATTGCTGTCATCTTTATTATACAATCTGCCCTGACATTAAAATATTACTGATTTACTATGAGACTAACAGATTTACATATAGTTAACAGCAAACCAAGCATTATATGTAGACAGGCGGAAACAGTTAACGTGGCGTTTACTCACTTGCACTTCAAGTAAACGCCGCGTTAACTGTACATTAACTCCGAAATTTCAGTAGACATAACAAGTAAACAGGCGTTTACTGTCGCGTTTACCTCCGACTTAAGGGCAAACGATACAGTTACAGGGGAGGTAATGACGTTGCTCACGTAAAATGTTATTTTCGCGACGTCAAACGATGACATATCTGGAAAAGATGCATTTTTCGACTATTTTTTATCATTCAAACTGATTTAATTTGAAAACGAGTGCATGGACTCCTATTTTTTAAAACGACATTTTGTTTCATTTTGTAGGGAGATTATGTGAACCAAATTTTATGAAACTGTAAATAGAGGATTTCTTTTCATTTTGATAAATATACAGCCAAAAAATACGATTTTTTCTTAATTCATGACCATTTGATATATATGAGTTATTTCTGAATAAAAAATGCATAATTTTTTTAGGATACTTATAAAATACAAAAATTACAAATTATCTAACAAAAAACAATTTGTGTTTATCTTTTAAAACAAAAAAGTTAGGGCTTTCTTTCGAAAGAGAAAATACGGCCACAAATCCGAATTTTGAGCAAATATACAAAATTTCGACCTCATTTAACTTAAAAAATAGCACATGAAGGTATATTTTTTATTACATATTTGATTTAAGCAGGCAAAAACTAGCCTATATGGAAATTTTCATCAAACTGTAAATACAGGATCAAAACTGTATCGTATGCCCTTAACACAAAATCGGCACGTCTTCTAATTTTGTAAAGAGTAAACGGGCGTTTACTTTTGCGTTTACTTCCGCGTTAACGTGAAAAAATGTGCGTCTTCTAATTTCGTCAAAAGTAAACTCACGTTTTTTATGTGTTTTGTTATTTGATTTTGCCATGTGATTAGGGACTTTCCGATTTGATTTTCCCCTGAGTTCAGTTTTTTGGTGATTTTACCTTTTACTGTTTGTAGTAAACGTGCGTTAACGCAAATTGTCATCGTATCCTTGATTCACTGACCTTAAATATCAAATGATTAAGTACACCAAAATTAAATGACCAACTGTTCATTTTTCGATTGACATACAGTCAAAAAATAATGTTATTACACGTCTTTAATTAATTGAAAATTAATCATAGTAAAATTCTTTTTCTGCAAAAATAAACCAGTTCAAAAGCATGTCACAAAAATCCAGCAGTTTTCACATCTCAGACTGTCTGACTCAGAATAACTCGCATAACAAAATTATGTGAGCTCATTTACCAAAACTGACCATATTTGCACTTCATCAAGTAAATCTATATAGCCGCATAGTTATTCAGTTATATGTTTAGGTCAGGACGGACTGTATAATACAGGACACAAGCTACGGTTACATGGAATATTCTTGTTACATTGGAGAATAATTGCCGGAATACATGGTTGGGTAAGGAATCAATTAATTGTGAATGTAACATTAAGATTTCTGTCTACGGTTACATTGCGTTATTGTTACATAAAAGACTACACTGTACGCTTGATATGTTAAACTTAAACCTTCTATAGTTTTGTTGCTTAATTCTTTGATATGTACTGGATACTATTACATGTAGTAATAATGATAATAATAATATTATTATTCAACAAAAAATGTTTAAATAGTTTTAAACATTAATTGTTTTGATGTTCTTAAAGATACTAAACTTGAAATTGAGAATGGTAATAGGGAGTGTTTCAAAAACAACAACCCGACCAAAGAGCAGTTACACAGTACCAAAGTCGAAAGATATATTTCACTGGTTCGCTGTTAATAACTAGGGTTGACAAAAGAGTTCACTTTTATGTATTTACTGGTTTGTGATGGCTGCATGGAGTGGTTTCACAAAAAATGCGTTGGACTAAAACATGCTCCAAAAACAACATATTGGATTTGTGGCACTGCCATTGTAAATTAAAAAAAAAGGAAAATTGTATTCAATATTGTAAAGATCAAACAAACGTTTTCATTTTTTGTTTTAATACATTTTACTTGTCCCATTAACATTGCAATGCATGTCTGGCGTAAGTGTACATTTTTAGTTCTGGTATCTATGATGAGTTTATTTACAACCACTGGGTCGATGCCACTTCCCCGAGGGTATCACCAGCCTAGTATAGACAGCACTTCTGTGTTGACTTGAGATATCATTGATATGTTCATCATAATGAATTAACTGTTAACAAAACTTAGAATTTTTGAAATATTAAATAAGGCTTTTCTACCTCAGGAATAGATTACCTTAGCTGTATTTGACAAAACTTTTAGAATTTTTGGTCCTCAATGCTCTTCAACTTCGTACTTTATTTGACCTTTTAACATTTTTTATTCGAGCGTCACTGATGAGTCTTTTGTAGACGAAACGCGCGTCTGGCGTAAGTGTAAAATTTTAGTCCTGGTATCTATGAAGAGTTTATTTAGTGCAATAACGCAATGTAACCGTATTGTTGCATTCGTAATTTATCGGTTCTAAAGTAACAATGTTTTTTTTATTATTGTTACATTTCCATGTAACCGTAAGCAGTGCCATAATACTAAGAATAGCAATATTAGAAAATTATGACTACATAATTTTGTTCGCATCAATTTATAGTGGCAGCATGTCCTCTTTTTATTTGAAATATTTATTCGTCAAAATATACCAGTAGTTCAATACCTCAGACTGACTGGTATAACAAAATTGTTTGTCCGCATCAACCAAAACTGACCATATTTACATTCTATCAAGTAAATCTATATAGCTGCACAGTACTTCAGTTATATTTTAAGGTCAGGAGAGGCTGTATAATACAAATTGCAGCAATATAAGAAGACAAATGGCTATACAATTTTGTTCGCATCAATTGAGAGTGCCAGCATGTCCTCTCTTTATTCAAAATATGTAATCGTCAACAAATATCAGTACTTTGCATACCTCAGACTGACTCGTATACCAAAGTTATTTGTCCGCATCAACCAAAACTGACCATATGCTTTTTTTTTATTTAATGTTATAGTCGCATAGCAAATCAGTAATATTTTGGTGTAAATGTGGATAATACAAATGTAAGCAATAATGGACCACAATGGCAACACAATTTTGTTCGCATTATATTGAATTATATTCTATTATACAATCCATCGTTACATTGAAATATTACTGATTTACTATGCGACTATTATATTTACATAATAAAATGCAAATATGGTCAACTTGGCCAGTTTTGGTTTATGCAGACAAATACTTTTGTTATACGAGTCAGTCTGAGCTAAAAAGAATGAAGTTGTATCTATGTTTCTTATTTTGGAGAAAACGATTTATGATTTAGTGAGACGATTGAGTCGATCTTTCAATTTATCATGGGAAATTGAAAAATTAAGCGGTCGTTTTTTTTCATTTCAATGCAGTGCTATGAATTATGTCGAAAGATATGGCGTTGAAGAATATTCACACTATACGGAGTTCATAAGCAGAGATGTGCTTCTCTCACAAGAACTGCTCTAATAAAGTAAAGATAAAGAATGACTGTAATCGGCACTGCATACTTTTTTGGTCACCAATGATTATTTCTTAATCGTAACGTTATGCATGTGTCACGATACGCTAGCTACATGTTTGATCGGGGTCTTAGATCTTTAGATACAAGAATTTCGTATCATACGTTGATTTACACTGTGTTCTGTTCCTGATTGAGACATGATAAATGACTTTAGATTAGCATGCATGATTATCGGGAGGTATTAAATATTGAAGACGCTTCCGGTTTCGATACCTTTAAAAATGGAGGTAGATCTCTGTGATTGTTTTTTTTTTTTCTTGTGTTTTTCCTTTTAAACGGATTGATGAGATTTTATTAACTTCTTTTAATGAAAGGAAATTGATATAAGATGCTTATTATGTTGAATTTATGAAAAATATCACCGATTTAATACGAAATTATTATCAAAGGTACCAGGATTATAATTTAATACGCCAGACGCGCGTTTCGTCTAAATAAGACTCATTAGTGACGCTCAGATCATTCTCATAATACGAAACGATTAACGACTTTTCTATTATATAAAAACGAGGTTTACTTAAATATATTTTAAGAATAAATAATGCTACAGAATTAGGAATTTAAACTTTATGGTAACAACTCTCAAAAAGAGTCCAAATAAAGTACTCTTTTGTATACAGCTATATTCAAGTATTCATACTGTAAGTATAAACAATAAAACACTATTTTTAGTCTAAAGTTTATAACAATGTGTAATAGACAATACATACAAAACTTGGAGCGTTGTTACGTTAATAAACCAATCTTGTTCTATTCTACCAAGTAGATTGTTCTGCAAATATCTGAATCAAAAATAATGTGCATTTAAATAATTAATGTTACTTGTACATGTATATGCCGCCCTTTTTATGATAAAAAAACAGAATCCTTCTGCAAACGATTTTTAAAATATGAAAGGTAGTAACTGGCCTCAAATAAAATCATACTGGTTCAATTGCGACTGTGTTTAGGTAAGTTAAAAAGCCAAGTAAAAAGTCTTCAGTAATAAAAACAAATGTCAGAATTTGGCCTAAATTTAGATTGTGAAACATTTCAGTGAATGCTTTGTTTTAAAAGTTTGATAAGAACAACTGATTATTTAAATAGAAGTGAAACAAATCAATAGGGATATATAACGAACTAATTTAAGAGGCGAATGAAATAAAAGAGAAGGCAAATTAAGACATATGACAATAACCATCATCATAATGGTGACATAAGACAATCATAAAGACAGCGGAGTTTTCAAAAAATGATATATAAATCCAAGGTATGTATTATGTGTACTATTGTTTGTCTGTCCTTTTCATTTTTAGCCATGGCGTTGTCAGTTTATTTTCGATTTATGAGTTTAACTGTCCCTCTGATATCTGTCGCCTTTCTTTTAAAAATGCGGTCATGGTGGCACAACTACAAAATTTAATCTGTTGATAAGATTTAATGTTCAAAATTGTTTCCGTGATTCGGCCTTTAAGAATGCCTGCACGAAAAATTCTTTACTCTCCTTCTGTAGTTCTATCCAATAGCTATTTGTTAAAGAAGAGTTTATAATCCTTAGCCATACAGAATTGCCGAGGCAATTGGTCGGAAATGCGAGTAATGAAGTTTTATTGTCGGTATGTACCATGAATTTTTTCATTTTACATCAAATTCTATATTTCTAGTCGTTAATATGAGTTTTGAAAATTGCAAATTTGTGTGAAATATGCGTAAATACGAATTACATCCTGAACTTATACTACTTTGTTTGAACCGTCGTCATGATTTTTTTTATTGTGCATGTAAATGCTAGTTACAAAATCGTAAATATGAGTTAGAAATCTACAAACCAAAGTTAGAATTTTGTTTATTGGATATAAAAATCTTTGATCTTCTATATAAATCTTGTTTTCAAACAAAAAAATCAAAAACTATGATTTTAAAGAAAAATAAAATTGTTGCTCAAGTAGTTTTCCAAAAGCTATTGCAAGAGTAGGATGAGAATTGCTGGATAGCTTGACACTAGTATAATTTCCATGGAACTTGATGTCCGACGACGACGACACACTGTCAGTCATAGCAATAATAATTTGAAGTCTTTGTTTTCATATCCACATCATAATATGATTTCTTCAAATACCTGTAATATCTGTTGTTAATTTAGTACAACCTTCTACACATGCGACAGATACGCTTTTGTATATGAATGACGGAATATATGGAATAAAGTCTCCATTCTCGCGTAGGTGAAGAATGCGTTCTTTCACGCCCGCATTTCATTAAGGGTGGCATGCCAATTTAACATTTAAGATAATTTTTACGGATTGTGTAAGTACGCAAAATATATAGCAGAACTGTGATCGATTGTAGTTCATATGGCATAAGAATATACAGTGTGATAATTATATATATACTTAAATGTGTAAGTGTAATGGCATAAAGTACAGTCAGAGAACCTTTTTCAATGATTTTTTAAAATGAAATAACGACTTGTTCGTGACATTGATTGACCATACCCTGTCAGATCATTTTCCCCCAATAAAAACAATAGTAGAGGTCAAAGAAATCAATCCGACAGTATAATATATCTTGAATATATCCGATATTCACGTGGGATGGGGTGTATAATAGTAAATATAAATACAAGTAGGTGTAGTATGATTGCCAACGAAACAACTCCCTGTCGAAGACCAAATGGTGTAGTAATTAACGGATATACGTCAATGTACAACCTTCAACAACAAACAAAACCCATGTCAAAGAACAAGCAATAAAAAGCCTAGATATGACAAATCACGGCAGTAAACAATTCAAATGAGAAATCTAAAGGCCTTATTTATGTACAAAACTATGAACGTAAAACAATGATACATAGCAACACACGACATGCAACAACTGAATTACAGGCACATCAAAAAGACGATTTACGGTATAAAAGTAGTAGATATTTATTTGGTCCCTTTCAGTGTGCGATCTCTTTTAGCATTAGATGAGATTGTGCTACAACCGACCAATAAAGATGACTGCTTACTATGAATGAAATGACTACAACATGTATGGATTATGTTTATGTTTCTATCTTTTTTCGGCAAAAAGTGCATCTTCCCAGTCTTTGAAATAGTTATCAATGGTACCAGGATTATAATTTAGTACGCCAGACGCGCGTTTCGTCTACACAAGACTCATCAGTGACGCTCATATCAAAATATTTATAAAGCCAAACAAGTACAAAGTTGAAAAGCATTGAGGATCCAAAATTCCAAAAAGTTGTACCAAATACGGCTAGGGAAATCTATGCCTGGGATGAGAAAATCCTTAGTGTTTCGAAAAATTCAAAGTTTTGTTAACAGTAAATTTATAAAAATGACCACATTATTGGATATTCATGTCAACACCGAAGTGTTGACTACTGGGCTGGTGATACCCTCGGGGACGAAACGTCTACCACCAGTGGCATCGACCCAGTAATGTAAATAGTTATCAAAGGTACCAGGATTATAATTTAGTACGCCAGACGCGCGTTTCGTCTACATAAGACTCATCAGTGACGCTCATATCAAAATATTTTTTATAAAGCCAAACAAGTACAAAGTTGAAGAGCATTGAGGATCCAAAATTCCTAAAAGTTGTGCCAAATACGGCTAGGGAAATCTATGCCTGGGATAAGAAATTCCTTAGTTTTTCGAAAAATTCAAAGTTTTGTTAACAGTAAATTTATAAATGACCACATTATTGATATTCATGTCAACACCGAAGTGTTGATTACTGGGCTGGTGATACCCTCGGGGATAAAACGTCCACCAGCAGTGGCATCGACCCAGTGGTGTCAATAGTTATAAAAGTGAAAAACATTCTATTTTGCGTTTGTTTTTCTCAATTGGCTAAAGGTACAGAGGGAGGGTTGAGATCTCAAAAAACTTGTTTAACCCAGCCGCATTTTTACCCCTGTCCCAAGTAAGGAGCCTCTGGTCTTTGTTAGTCTTGTATCATTTTTAATTTTAGATTCTTGTGTATAATTCGGAGTTTAGTATGACGTCCATTTCACTGAACTAGTATTAATATTTTTGTATGGGCCAGCTGAAGGACACCTCCGGGTGTGGGAGTGTCTCACTGCATTTAAGACCCATTGGTGGCCTTCGGCTGTGTCTGCTCTGTGATCGGATTTTTGTCTCTTTGACTCATTCCCCAATTACCGTTCTCAATTTTATCTTAATTTATTCGGTATATATATAAATAATGACTGAATAAATAGTCAACGATTAATCTTACAGGGCGATGGATCATGTAATATGATTCTGTACACTACAAATTATAATATATAAACCAGTTAAAAAAAGGTACAACATCACCATTAAATAACTATAAAATGAACAAATATTAGATATTTCGGATACAACTTATTTTTTTAATCATTATTAAACTGCTATTCGTTTGGGAGGCTTAAACATGTAGTTTTTGTTGCAATTGCCCTACCGTTGTCAAATTTGAAATGCTATACCAACTTGGATCGGTAAGGGCATTTTTGATTTTTTTTTCTTTGAGGACTGCCCTCCACGCATTTATAACATCTAAACTGTAACAACCTTTAAAAATTTAGAGTTGTGCCAGTTCACATCGCAAATAACTGATAACAGATATCCTTCATCGGTAATAGCACGATGTCAAATGAAACATGTTAATATATTCAACTTGAGACAATATCAAAATCTTGAAAGTTTATACAATTTAAGCGGACACCACAGACGCTGGTACAATTTTAAAATTACCAAACACGGAGCAAAAATTACAAAGATATGCCAAATAAAAACAGTTATTTGCGATGTGAACTGGCACAACTCTAAATTTTTAAAGGTTGTTACAGTTTAGATGTTATAAATTACTTAATAAGGTAAAATAATTGAAAGTGGCTACGTTTTTATACATCCATCCCAAATGAATGAGGCCCGTTATTTAAACTGGTATTTTAAAAAAAATCTACAAGGTGTAAAACCAGTACGGCAGCTGGAGTTCCTGGAAACAAGTGATGACAGGAAAATGAGTGACTCATTCTATGTTTTTTCATTGATGCCCTCTGGGGAAACTGTCCTTAACTTTCTTATCCAAAATCTTTCCCGATCGACTCTGTCGACCTTCGACCAACCCTCGTTGTGGTCTATGAGTGTGATGATAAAGTTTTTGAGATCAGCTTGAGCATGCCCAGGTGATCTCAAATGGCAACTTACGGGTAGGTCGGTCTTGCAAGTGTAGTCACGTCGATGACCATTCATGCGTTTGTTGAACGGCTGCTCTGTCTCGCCAACATACTGATGCCACATCGATACTGAAGGAGGTATACAACATTCTTGATTTTGCAAGTTACACTGCAAAATATAGTGTACACAGCCCCAGTCGAGTGGCAAGTAAATGTTTGAGTATTTAGTATTTGTTGACAAGTCAGACATCGTCTGTTACCACATGACTTGCAATTGAACAGCTTTTATTTAAGGAGACGTCATCTCTTTCAAATAAGTCTTTCAGACTTGGTGGTCTCCGAAAAGCTAAGACAGGAGGATTAGGAAAGATCTTGGATACTTTAGGGTGTTTGGTAATAATTTGCCAATTGGCACGGATCAAACGTGAAAGGTTAGTATAGGCTGGATTGTAAGTTAGAACAAACAGGACTTTTTTGCTGCGCCTCTTCCGTTTGTACTGTAAGAGGTCATTGCGGCGGTTATTGTTAGCTCGCGCAAACCCCTTATCTATGTCCGATTTCTTATAGCCTCGTTTTGTCAAAACATATATATATATATCATTCGCCAATGGCAGTCAGCAGGGTTTAAGAAGATCAGTTGTTCGACCTGTTAGTCAAATGCGTTTTGTTTAAATATATCTTTTCCCTTTTTTGGTCTTTTGGAAAATGTTGTTTGTGCTGTATTTAGACCCTTCTACAACGAAATTTGTTTTACATGCACACGTATAAAAATTGCGGTTTTTATCCAACGCAATCATAGGTTTGAACGTAGTTTTCAATTTAGACTCGTTTATATATATTTGCATGAGATATTTACAACTAGATGCTCAGCAAATTCATATCTCCTCTAACAATAAAACTTGTATAATGATGTTAAACATAATCAAACTGAGGGGGCATGGTCAAATAATCTCCATGGTAATGAGATGTGCCAATGATTATACAACTGCATACCAAATATAAATGACCTAGTACTAGTGGTTTCCCATAAAATCGACTGATTATTTCCACGTTGGGCTTATGTTAGAACAAATACCGAATTTGAAAACATAAAGTCCGAAGGCACATTGAAGAAAAGGGTGCGAGGTGTACACTCTACGTGTTCAAAATATACATGACATATTTGCCACAGTGACTGTTATGTTATAAATAAATTAATATAATCTGTGTAATTTGTTCCATGGGATGTTTGCATGTCCTTCATTTTTAAATATTGATGCAATTTATATTTCATTTCTTACTCGGACTAACCGGAGAAGCATATTTAGGTGTTACTGAAACATGTCTGACAGTCGGAAATGAGATTTCCAAAACTCTTAAGGAAGTCTCTACTCAGTTTCAAAATAAATAGCGTTTCATAAAACTAGTATATATTGATAGGGGATAAAATTAAGAAGCAAAAAAGCAAAAAACAAATAGAGGTCAATGTGCTTGTTTTTGAGATATTAGTCATTGAAATTTTGAAGGGAAAATGTTCTCTCTTGATTTTTCATAGCTTTATCTTTGACAAGTTAAAGCTATCAAAAACTATTAAACATAAGTAAGATTGTATAAGACTTTTTACATGCAAAAGATTTATAAAAGAAGATGGGGGTCAATGTGCAAAAATTTATTCAAAGAGGTGAATTTAGCTTAACGACAGTTTAAGTATTTATAACGATGCGTTTGAATTAACGACAAATTGAACAACACCCTTATTATATGATTTATTCTAATCGAGTGATTAAGAAATTTAAATAACTCGTTAGCACTAATGAAAAGTTGAGCAACAGACCCCAGGTCAATATTTCGTATAATCAACTAATTAAAAGAGAAAATACTCAGAGGTACCTATATTTGATTCGACCCAGTAACTGAAGGCTATTTCGGTTCTTGTACATCAGTTGCTGACAAATACTTGGCTTTGGGCGTTTACACAGAAAATATGCCAAGGAAAGCGCTTCGGACGCATGCAATAAATAAAATGTTGATTTCATATTTTAAAGTCAAATTTATTTAAATTAATAGATAATTTTTCTGTAAATAGAATTAACGTACATATCAATCAGTTCTTTTCTATGTTATTTCACGATTCTATTAAAGTCTTATCGGGGCCTTTTATAGCTGACTATGCGGTATGGACTTTGCTCATTGTTGAAGGCCGTACTGTGACCTATAGTTGTTAATGTCTGTGTCATTTTGGTTTCTTGTTGACAGTTGTCTCATTGGCAATCATACCACATCTTCTTTTTATATTCATTTCTAATAGTAAGAAAATCATTAGCATAAGATCTGAGTTTTATGTAAAATACAAGAGGTAAATGGTGCAACACGAAAACTAAGCATACCACTTTAACTATCTTTAGTTTTCAAAACATTTATTGTTTTAATGGCTGATTTGTCAAGCAATTTACCAATCGTAATGAAGACATCACAACAATTTGTTTTTTAATTTGAGATTCCAAAGTTCGATATAATGTTAGAAAAAAATATATGGCAAAAAGCTTATGAAACATAATATAAGTAAAGGGCACGCTAAATTTTGATACAGAACGTACTGCAAAGCTCTGATTGCCTGTCTTGATTTTCTCAAGTCATGAATAACAAGTTAGTTTGGGTTTTTATCGTCAACGTTTGTGAAAGGTTTTTTGATTTTAGTCTTGGGCATCAATAACTAGACGTTTATTATTGTAATGTGTATCTCGTGCAACAAAAGGGCACAGTAATGTCATAAATAATTGTTCTTGGAAACGTTTAAAGGTGTTATTATTTAATCTCAATGAGTATAAAATTAAGAAAGATGCAATAAACGAACGAAAAAGTAAATCTTTTTAAGTAAACAATATATATGGCAACGCGAAATAGATTTTCATCATTCATTAGTGAATGAAATATAGTCTTATAACTGTTATTATGATCTTAACAGCATCTGCAGAGTTTAAAACCTAAAATGTAAACTCTTGTTAAAAATGTAAATTTATTTTCTAATATTTCATTGGAATAAATTCAGCACGGTCTGCATAAATAATATATAAAAAATATTGTTGTCTATAATTTCATAATTAGCGATTCTCAAATTCGTTTGTTTTTATTGGGACATCTGTCTAAACACAGAAAAAACGCCCAATGTTCATTAATGTATTTAAGTCGGTTAACGACCATTTTTTGTTCAGGTTTTGCTGGTTAAGGCCGGTTGAATGTTTTTCTAAAAACTAAAAAATGTTGTGTGGCACCCTGTTATCTATTTAGAGAAGCTTATTTTTAGCCGATATGAAATACATTATCCTTTACAATTTATAGCCTTGCAAACATGACTGCAATTTAGGACCCTCTCATTCACTATTCCGTTTAAAGTATAGCAACTATTGTGAGGGACAGCAATAGCTTGACAGACACGAGTTTTGAAACCAGATATTAACCATCTTTGAAATCCAAAACTTAGCACAGAAGAATTATATCCTTTAGTTTTGTTTTCTGACACTTTTTTTTGCTGCATTTTTAAAATCTTCCATCATGTATAATTAAAGGAGATAATAATTTAACTGAAATCGATAACGTATATATACATATATATAAGAAAATTATTAAAAGATAATAAAGGTTTCAATGCATCACTTTTTTACTTTCACTGCTTTAGCAGATCTTCAGGTAATGTGACTTGTATATAAATATATATATATATATATATATAAAAAACAATTGGTTGACGTTAACAATAGTATGACGTTAACAAATACAAGGGAGACTTATAATGTCTTTTTAAGTCTTTAATATGTGACTTAAAAATTAGAATATCATTTATAATTGAATCCCAATTTGTGTCTCTCCAACATAGAATTCCTCACAATTTGAACAAATGAGAGAATAACATGAATAAATGACGTTTGAACTTTTACAAGACATTTTTTGCTTAACAGTAAAATGCTTTCCATTTTATGAAATAAATTGAACTTTCTTCTATTAAATATGGACAAGTCATACATCG
This sequence comes from Mytilus galloprovincialis, assembly GCF_965363235.1. Classification (NCBI taxonomy): domain Eukaryota; kingdom Metazoa; phylum Mollusca; class Bivalvia; order Mytilida; family Mytilidae; genus Mytilus; species Mytilus galloprovincialis. Next base: position 98,416,608 of record NC_134840.1, on the reverse strand, counting down.
TTTATCAGTACATTTTTTTTTTACAATTGGCACAGTTTCATTAAGTCAAATTTAACGTTCAAACCTATGATTGCGATGGATAAAAACCGCAATTTTTATATGTGTGCATGCAACAAATTTTGTTGTAGAAGGGTTTAAATACAACACACACAACATATCCCAAAAGACCAAAAGAGTGAAAAAATATATTATAACAACATGCATTTGACTAGCAGGTCAAACAACTTATGTTCTTAAACTCTGCTGACTGCCATTGGCGATTGTCAAATGAATTGATCACAAGGTATAACAATTTGGATCTCTATATTTATTGCATACAAAGTAATAAAATAAATGCCGCAAAGATGGTAAACAACAACAGAAGTTGCTATTTTATCCGGATTTTGTCGGTTGAAAACAAAACTTTACGATAAATAAAATCATTTCAGCTTCCCAGTTTTGAACTTTTCACTTCTTTGTCGCAAAATTCCAACAGAACCTGCATCCGGAATATATAGCTCCCAATTGATACGATATTCCCGGGCTTGTATTTCCCATAATTATTTCCTGTATGGAGAATTGCTGCTCACAAGGAAGCTATTAAACCAAGAGTTCCAAATGGTGAAGTTGATATTATCCCTTCGCAAACTTTTCAGCCATCACGAGGTGGTTCAAATGACCGTTATGGAATAACCGTTTCCCAGATGATACCGGATATGTTCCTTATTTCGTAACTACAATACCCTTCCCTTCTCACAAATATGACCTACAGAATTAGACTATTTACCGGATTTGTAATAACATAAGCAACACGACGGGTTCCACATGTGGTACAGGATCTGCTTACCCGTCCGGTGCACCTTAGATCACCCCAATTTTTTGGTGTGGTTCGTGTTGCTGCTAAGTGTTTAGTATTCAATGTTGTGCTTCTGTACTATTATTTGTCTGTTTGTCTTTTTTATTTTTTCCATGGCGTTGTCAGTTTAATTTCAATCTATCAGTTTGATTATCCCTCTGATATCTTTAGTCCCTCTTTTCTTATATTTATTATTCTTTTTTTGTGTTTTTTTATACCAGGTCTGTGAAGTTTGGTCCTGAAATTGTCATTTCTACCGATAACTTATTAATGCCAGTGTGTTTACGAATACATTCCGATGGAACTAGTAAATTGAGATTTCCTTTATCTAAACTTGACCTCACCGTTGCTAATTATAACCTCAAAGCGAAAGGTTGTCAATGCATTCCTATTCAATTTTCATTTGATATAAATGAAAATTAAACATCTAATACAATGAGCTTATTGCCGACAGATGCCAATACTTCCTCCTCCTACTACGGCCAAGTGAGGGATCTTGATAACTGGGAATTCAGACTTCTGTAAGACAGCGCTGCTAACCAATATTTCTCTCCGGTTCGTTTGAGGAGTTAAATATTATGTAATCATTGACGGTCTGAGACTAAAGGGTTTGCCATCATCGATGTCACAAGTACAAAATGGAATTGTTTTTACAGACGCAACCAGTACAAGCTTGAAAGGCGAGACGTAACTGTCACCACTAAAACGTACTATCTCATGTTCTTACATTTCATATTGAACACTATGTCAAACAGTTTCGATTCCAGTGGAATATTGAGAAAGTAAAAGTTATGAAAAAAAAATGTTTGCTACCTTTCCAGCTTTCCAATTATGAACTTTCTATTTCTAAGAAGCAACATTCCAGCAGCACCTGCATGCGGAGTATATATCTCCCAATGGATACGATATTCCCGTGATTCCATTTCCTATCATGATTTTTCTTGATAGAGGGTTGTTGCTTACAAAGAAGCTATTAAATCAAGAATTCAAAATGGTGAAGTTGAAATCATCTCTACGTAAATGTTACGGACACCATCACGAGTTGGTTGACCGTTATGAAATAACTGTTTCACAAATGATATCGGATATGTTCCTTACATCATAACTACAGTCCCCTTCCCTTTCATAAATGTGACCTACCGAATTGGACTATTTACCGGATTTGTTATATCATAAACAACACGACGGGTGCCACATGTTGAGCAGGATCTGCTTACCCTTCCGGAGCACCTGAGATCACCCCTAGTTTTTGGTGGGGTTTGTGTTGTTTATTCTTTAGTTTTCTATGTTGTGTTATGTGTACTATTGTTTGTCTGTTTGTCTTTTTCATTTTTAGCCATAGCGTTGTCAGTTTATTTTCGATTTATGAGTTTGACTTTTCCTCTGTAATCTTTCGTCTTTCTTTTCCAAACCACAATACAGTATGTATCTGAATGAAACATCATGCATTATTGTTACATTCGGGTTCAGTATCATGTTTTGTTTCTTCTAGTATACCCTTTATCATTTTGTTTTGCAAAGTAAGAACACACATTCATCAGTAATCTAAAGGTTTTTTTCAGGTAAAAGGCATCTACTTTAAAAAAATCTAAATTGCTCATTGATTATTGTATCAATTTCCCTTATTTTAACACAACCATCAAATTAAAGTTGAGTAAAAAAAAAAAGATGAATATGGAATCCGGATTTAAAGCATTTAAGGGTAAAGGTCTATAAGACAGTTTGCAATTTAAATCTAGGTTGCAATATTCTAGATGTTGGGTTATAAGAAATTGAAATGATTGATTGATGTTTAAAGTAATCAAATATTGTGTTCTGTACATAACTTCTGTATAAAAGAGGGACTAAAGATACCAAAGGGACAGTCAAACTCATAAATCTAAAACAAACTGACAACGCCATAGCTAGTTAGAGAAAGCTAGACCTCTAAGAATACCCTTTGCATGTCAATAACTAAAATTAGCTAAAATTATATCCATGTTGAGTTTATTTATCTTTGAATCAAGACGTCGGCTTTCATTAATATATACAGTTCTTCTATTTAGAATTCAATGAGCAAAACATCATACTTAACAATTTACAAATATTACAACAGCAATAAACAAATGGTTGCACATACTTGTATATTCGTATGCGGATGTGAGTCAAGTAGCATTTTCACCTCTCTCGAAATCTTGTTATCGTGTATATTTTTAAGATATTTTAGGCTTATCTTCTTACGAAGAGACACTCTCTACAATGTGCGTCATCAATCAAGTGTGCTAATTTTTATTATTCAGTAATCAAAATAGAATTTGATATGAACACTGGTTGATCTAAACCTAATAAAGGGTTCCAAAAAGACGTTATTGTCAAATTCTTATCACACATTGTGTAACCTACCAACTTGCTAGTCATTTTGGTTTGCCCTCATGATCCAGGAAAAATCACATAAAAATTATATTGTGGTGAGTTTTCTAATTTTCGTCAAAAGAATAAAAAAAAATCGACAGTACAGTACTGTATTGATAAAAACTTGAACGACTATATGTATTATGGATTTTATTCATATTGTATACGCAGTCATATTGCATAGATTGATATATTTTGTTTTTAAGTTTGGATTATGAATACAATAGGACTTTGAATTTGTACAAAGATGATCAAATAAAAAATTTCAACAAATTGCTTTTATATCAAACTAAGGTTGCGTTTGTGTGCTTTATTATTTTTCTATACAAGACAAGTGTGGTTAAAGTTAAGGGACGTCTGTCGTAAAGTAGCAACAATATATTTAAAAACATTAACGATAAGCTACAAAAGTTTCTGTAAGGCATCCGATTTTACATGGATTGCTGTACCCGCCTGAAGGATCTTATTCATTTAGCTAAATATTGCGTGAATGCATAAAATATAACAACTATTTCTATAAAACTCATTAGCGTGTAAAGATAAATTCTTAGGCTTTTAAATATATATACATTTTTGTTGGGGCAATATTACAAACCTAATGGAAATAACATGTACAAAGTTATACATACAGCCCAATGAGCGATGGTAATTCTTGAAATGATCCATGTTGTATTGTTGTGATTTGATTGCTTCCTAAATGTCTGAAACAAATGAAGTCTCATTATTGTTTACATATAGATAAGGACAATAATGCGAGATTGTATGAATATGTTCCTTTCATAAGGCTTTGGGATCTAAGCGTATAGTAAGCTTCTGTATTAAAGCCTTTAACTTTTTCCACAGCGGAGTTGTTGCATCTATGACAACGTGGCAACACCATCTGCTATGTGTCCAGTATCATAGACCACTAGATCACATAGGCTACATAAAAATATAATTATCGGTGATCGATGTTATGCCAGTCTTCGTTGGCTTTATCTAGGGTTGTAACACAGTAGATGTTGTATAGTGGAATGATGTTGGTGTGACTTTCAGATTTGTTATTGTGAATGTCTCGAAGGATCGATGATATTGTTAATTATTGCGGCATGCTACATCAATTTTTATTAAACACCTCTTACCATGTATTTGGAAAAATAATTTAAGTTTGATTATTATAAATAATCTATTTTATTTGCATAAGTTACCAAAGAGTTTTGCAATTGAAATTGTTATTTTCAAATTTTATAAAATTTATTATTGCAAATTTCATTGTTGCAAATTCACTTCCAAATTGGGGAATAGCATGTTCTTGTCATTGAGCAGACAAAGACAACTTGATTCATAATAATTAAACACGTTGGACCTGAAATTTATCAGGTTGTATGAATGAAATAAGCCTGGCAAGTTGGCAAATCGAACCATGGTTTTCAACAGTTATGTATCGGGACTTAAATATTTCCGTGAATAACAGTTATGTCACATATTTTGCATGTTGTCATACATATTACAAGTTGAATAAACATTTCAAAAGTCCAATAAAATTACGAAGTTGAAGAGCATGGTGATTCCAAAATGCCGAAAATATTTTCCAAAAAATAGCCGGGGATATCTATTCCAGCGATAAAAATTACTATAATATTTGTATAAGTTAAAAAAAAAACGCTGGACTGGTGGGTATGGCATTTTTTCATCCGTTAGGCGTCCGTTCGTGCTATCCGGTAAAGTGTGACCGAGGCTTTAAACGCATTCATAAACATTTTTATCGTTTTAAAAGATCCAATAAATTCAAGAATCATTTATTAACACCTTAAGAAGCACAATTATTTTATTAATTATTTAGCAGTTCAACCTTTCGAAGTAAGAAATAAGCAGCCTGGTAAATCTCATTCAAAGTTTGTACGATCACGCAAAATAATTGAATTAAATTGGATTAAAAAATTACAGACAGTCTACCCTCTCGGTCTTAATGATAATATCATGGGAATTGGCAATATATCAAGAACCGATGCTGTTAACATTTTGGATATAATTTCTAAAACTGTTCGAAAAAACCGTTCTTATGGTCGTAGAGAAAATCGCAATCAAAAAATATTTTTATGACTAATCATACCAATATTTCGGACCTAATTTTTATTTCAAAAAACAACAGCAGACATTATCTGTTAACAAAGCTCATTACCGAATAATAAGGTAAATTACATTTCAGAGGATTGCAACACAATTTCATAAGCAGTCCTAAGTATGAAATCGTTCAAATTATAATGGCATGAAGATCATAAAAAACATTTTATTAAAATAATGTTTGTCAATAAAGGTTTGGATTTTGTAAATATTGCCGGTATTTTTAACGACCATTCTGTTAAAGAACAAATTCCTGGATATTTTGATAATACTGAACTCCCTCTTATTTGTTATATGTACAAGAGATCTACCCGAAGATTTGTGTTTAATTATAGCCAATTGTGTAAAGATGTTAACATCAGTGAAAATACACATTTCTTCATGTAATTGCAGTAATTCCAAATATATTTATGGACCCTTTTCCCATGTTATAACAGGAGATCTTAACATAGTTCAATATCGAGAGTTAAAATCATTCCTCAGTAAAGGACCGACATATCGTCCCCCGTCAATTATTAATTGGAATGTGTGTCGTAATAGCATCCACAACTCACTCAGTACTTACTGTTTGAAATGGGAAAAGCTGACAAAAATCTTTGGACCCTTTTTGTATTCAGTAATGAATATAGTTGATATACGTATTCAACATTTTAAAGAACATTTGACTCTTAACAATAACCACTATAAACCTATCTCGCGTATCAAACATATCCTTAAAGAACTAGCCAAGGAATTTGTTTTTGTCCCGGCCGATTAAGCTGCTAATAATATTTAATTGTTTGACGTAAATTTTACTTTGGGGTTCTACAAAAAGAAATCACCAATTCACCAACATTCCAACTGACTTCATTTTCAGAAAACGACATCTGTATCAAACATAAACTTTTAGCTACCGCTTTACAAGCAGAACCAAAAACAATGAAAGTCCTAACTATGTATTGGATTCCGAAGCTACACAAAACACCTTACAAATATAGATTTATTTCGTCTTCAAGCCATTGTTCCACTACTAAATTGTCTATTCTTCTTACCAGCACACTTAGTACAATCAAAAACCTGATAATAAATTGTTCAAATAAGGACTTCGAGAAAAAGTGGAACTAATTACTTTTGGAGTGTCAAGAACTCATTGGAAGTACATGATAAATTGCATGCTTATATTGGGGATTTGGAATCTGTTCAAAGTTTTGACTTTTCTACTATATATACCACATTGCCTCACATTCTCATTAAGAAAAAATTCACACACCTAATTAAATGGGCATTTAAAAAGTCAGAATGTGAATATATATGTTCAAACTCTTTTAGGTCATTTTTTAGTAGCAATGAACAAAAAACTATATATGTCAATTGGACATGCTTTGATACTATATCTGCCCTTAAATATTTACTAGCTAACATTTTTGTTCGCTTTGGCGATTCCGTATATTGCCAGGTTATCGGAATTCCAATGAGGACTAACTGTGCACCACTTATGGCGGACCTGTTTTTGTATTGCTATGAGTTACAATTTATGACAAAAATTAGCAAAGACCCATCGAAACAACATCTGATACTCAAATTTAATAATACTTTTAGATATTTGGATGATATTGTGGCTCTCAATAATAACGACTTCAGTATGTATACTAAAGAAATGTGTTCTGTTGAACTTACTTTAAATAAAGCTAATACTAACAATGACCACTGCCATTACCTCGATCTTGATATCTATATCATTAACGGAAAGCTTACTACTAAAATTTATGATAAAAGAGATTATTTCTCATTTTCTATCGTTAATTATCAATTTTTAGATGGTGACGTTCCCTTGTCACCATCTTACGGTGTTTATATATCTCAACGTGTACAATTCGCTCGTGTATGTAACAATGTTTTAGATTTTAACGAGAGAAATTTATGTATTACTGAAAAATTATAACACCAGAGTTTTCGATATCATAAACTAGTCAAAACATTTACTAAAGTTTATCATCGGTATAAGGACATCATTCGTAAATATTGCTCAATATGCAGACTTCTTATACGTTCAGGTATTTCACAGCCGATATTATATGGAAATATTCTTTATCAAGCACAAAAATGTTAGTATTCACCTCAGAAGCTAACAAAACCTTTAAATAGTCTTTTTAAGAAGGGATATAGTTACGATACTGTTACGTTGTCAGATCATTTAAGATTGCATATTTTGGCTTTGATATTGATTCACTTATATTATAGGTTGCACTTTATAAATACAGATGTTTCTCAAAACACGCCTTCTTTTGGGGAGATCTTGAATATTCATTGAAAATTAATCTTGTTTACACACTGGTTCCCAGTTATGTTCTCTGTGTTCACTCTCACAGAGACATATCTTTGGAATATTACCAGTAAATAAACATGTGCATATTGTTTACATTGAAATCTGTGGTAACCTTTCATTCGAGGTAGGGGTAGGTAAGAAAATTAGTGTTAGTTTTCACTCTGAGAAGTTCAGGGCATATAAACGTTGAAAATAGGCCGCACAACCCTATATTTTGACCTTTGAGAACAATTGTGGTGCATATAAACTTTCAATTCTAGGATAAGATTTTTTTTCAAAACTTCATACTAGTAAAAAAGGTACAGTTCTAGCCGTATAAGGAGTTCCTATGAGAAATTGCATTGTCAAAATGATTTACAGAATTGATACATATAGGGTCTTTGCATCGGAAATAAACACATGTATTTAAAAACCAGTTGTTGGCATGACACGGGTTATGTTCTTCTCATATATGTTATGATGTATGATACTCAACCCATCACGGGAAGGATTGTGCCTGATATTCATATGATGAAGACATAATCTTTCAATCTGTTTAATTATAGTCTGGAGCTGGCATGTCAGTTAACTGCTAGTAGTCTGATGTTATTTATGTATTATTGTCATTTTGTTTATTTTCTTTGGTTACATCTTCTGACATCAGACTCGGACTTCTCTTGAACTGAATTTTAATGTGCTTATTGTTATGCGTTTACTTTTCTGCATTGGCTAGAGGTTTAGGGAAAGGGCTGAGATCTCATAAACATGTTTAACCCCGCCGCATTTTTTCGCCTGTCCCAAGTCAGGAGCCTCTGGCCTTTGTTAGTCTTGTATTATTTTTAATTTTAGTTTCTTTTGTACAATTTGGAGTTTAGTATGGCGTTCATTATCACTGAACTAGTATATATGTTTGTTTAGGGGCCAGCTGAAGGACGTCTCTGGATGCGGGAATTTCTCGCTGCATTGAAGACCTGTAAGTGACCTGCTGCTGTTGCTGTCTCTTTGACACATTCCCCATTTCCATTCTCAATTTTAATGTTATCCGGCATTAAATTCTGGGACCATTTAATCACTTCATAAAACAGTTTAGTTCACCAAATATATATTTCTACAAAAACTAGCAACCGTTGAGTAAAAAGGTAAAATGTTATTATTCAAAATTTAGATTCATCATATTTGCCAAACGTTAACCCCACTATTAAACCTTTTTTTGTTTTGATAAAACAAAGAAAAAAATGCAAATATTTCGGCATCTCTAAAATTGAACTTTGTCCAAGTAATTACAAAATGAGTGAACAACCAAATAATATTGATGCTTTTATAAAAATGTCAAATTGATCTCATTTAATCATGTAAATTTAGAGAAAGTACACATAACCTAGCAATTAAGAGAGGAAGAAATTTAATGGTGCAACAATTGGAGCAGGATCTGCTTCCCCTTCTAGAATACCTAAGATCAACCCTAGTTTTGATGGGGTTCGTGTTGCTCAGTCTTTAGTTTTCTATGTTGTGTTTTGTGAACAATGATTTGTCTGTTTGTCTTTTTTCTGTTTTAGCCCTGGCGTTGTCAGTGTATATTCGACTTATTAGATTGAATGTCATTTTCGCCGCTCTTTTAAAAGTGGGTGGGGGGAAATGGTGCAATCTGCAAAAGTAGTGAATTTAGAAACAGCACATGCTACTACATTATAGAAGATACTCCAATATCAGGGAGACTTTTAAGTTCAAAATTACTATAACATGTATAAAAAAACAGTTTAACACCTTTGTGCAATAAATATAAAATAAAGCTTATACTTGATATACTATTAATAAATCTTACACGGCACTAAAACTAGCAGCCACTATCGTAACAAAAAGTAAAATCAGAACTTCTTTTGGTTCTTATAACGTGACTCTGTACGTTAAAAGATCCCGTCAGTATGATATTGTTCTATAAGGTGAACGGACAGAAAGTGACAGGACAAAAAGTCATAGGACACAAAGTCACAAACTTGATAAGACAAAAATCACAGGACACAAAGTCACAAACTTGGTAAGACAAAAAGTCACAGGACATAAAGTCACAAACTTGGTAAGACAAAAAATCACAGGACACAAAGTCACAAATAATTTTTTGACAATTGTTTGAAAATATAAGAGACATATCTTGAAATATTTACTTTTTAATACATATAGTCATATTTAAGTTTAGAAAATGTGTCATTATACTTGAAAAATAAAGATTTATTTCATTTTAATCATGCAAAAGATATATTTCTTGGCACAATGAAGCCATTTAAGTGCCAAGTCACTTTGACATTTTCTTTTTTTAACAACTATTTTCATCCTCTTGTATGTACTTTTTGATAAATTGTGTTTACAAAGTTGAGTTATATGCAATAGTTTAAGAAAAATACAAAGATATTTTTTGTAGAAATTAGCGTATTTTATTCAAAGAAAAAAATCAGAAAAAAATTATTGTGACTTTTTGTCCTGTGACTTTTTGTCCGTGACTTCTTGTCTGTGACTTTTTTTCCTGTGACTTTCCGTCCTACATTATTTAACGTCAAAATTATTCAATCGCGTAACGAAACGATACTTTTTTGATACAGGTAAATATACAAAAAAACATGTAATTTGAATATGCACTGTTGTTAAGAAAACACGATGCAAAATAGTAAATTATAATTTAAATAGTAGCTAATTGCTTATCACACACAACTAACAGAACTAGAAATTTAGTTGTTATTTCATATTATATAAGTGAAGTAAATAGCCACTTCCATGTTCTCTAGAATGACTTCCTGTATCAATCAACACTTCCGGTATCATATAATATGTTACTGTGCAATGACTATGGGTTTTTTAAAGGTTTGCATAAAATAAGAAAAACATTATTTTTATGATAGTCCTAAAATTAAATCGTTTTCCAGTTTTAGCTGTATTAATTTAATGCTAAATGTTAACATTTTAGGAGCAACACATCATATAAGTAGTAATATGGTCGATTCGAATATGCACCATATGTGTTATAATGTTATAATTACTCCAAAAGTTTGAAAAAGTTATCAAAGGTACCAGGATTATATGTAATACGCCAGACGCGCGTTTCGTCTACATAAGATTCATTAGTGATGCTCAGATCAAAATAGCCAAACAAATACAAAGTTGAAGAGCATTGACGAACCAAAATTCCAAAAAATTTGTGTCAAACACAACTAAGGTAATCTATTCCTGGGATGAGAAAATCCTCAGTTTCCGAAAAATTCAAAGTTTTTTAAAACAAGAGATTTATAAAAAATAACCACATAATTGATATTCATGTCAACACCTAAGTGCTTACTACTGGGCTGGTGATAACCTCGGGGACGAAACGTCCAACAGCAGTGGCATCGACCCAGTAGTGTAAAAAGTTATCAAAGGTACCAGGATTATAATTTAATACGCCAGACGCGCGTTTCGTCTACATAAGACTCATCAGTGATGCTCAGATCAAAATAGTTATTAAGCCGAAGTGCTGACTGTGTTTTAATACAATTTATGAAGATATATTTGCAAAACTTGAAAAACTTTAACCACTTTTGATTTTAAATCTGTTGCACAAGTTGAAACTTGTAAATGCCCTTCATGGGAACTTCCTTAACCGAAAATGCTATTTGATCTTCGTAAATACACAAAACGGAAACAAACCATCGTTTAATACCAAATTGTACATTGAAAACTGATACACAGATGGATCGAAGGATAGTAACCAGATTGCACCTGCTGTTGTCCTTGGAGACAGAGCTGCAAATCTCTATTTGTCATCTGCCGCATCAATATTTACTGTTGAAGCTAAGGCAATACTTTTGGCTTTGAAAATTGCTACTTCCGACAAATCCAAATTTATAACATGTTCTGATTCTTTATCATGCTTACAAGCTATAAAACATACACAAATAATAAAAAACGACAATTTAAGAGCAATTTTATTATGGGTTCCGAGTCGTGTTGGAATGCATGAAACATTTATAAGAATATGATTGATTAAAAGCGTCCGCGTAGAGACCGTGTATATTCAAGGTAGGGAGGTGGGGCTTATATCAATCAACGGTTAGTATTGGAGGTACGAATTTGTCACTATTTGAATATTAAATGTATTGAAAGTTCTGTTTAAAATCGCTGTATCAAGGTTGTTGATATTAAATAAAGGCAACAGTTGTATACCGCTGTTCAAACTCATAAATCCATGGACAAAAAACCAAATCGGGGTAACAAACTAAAACTGAGGGAAACGCATAAATATAAGAGGAGAACAACGACACAACACTACAATGTAACTAACACACACAGAAACGGACCAAACATCAGACAAAATTAAATTGTTATTGTTGACATTCGTTTTTTGTGCAGATCAATGGAAGTAGGTTCTTATAATTGAACACTTGAACACTTTAATATAGAAATAAAAAGAGTGTGCATGGTATGATTGTAAATGAGACAACTGTAGCACGAGTTCAACAAATACAGATATTCGGTAAGATAAATTCGGTACATAGTGTGCTAGTGACCTAATACGATGTATACGGGGCAGTAAATTTCATATGTGGTTCTAGCTTCGATTTCACTCCATATGGAATTTACTGTCCCCGTTTATATCGTATAAGGTCACTAACACACTATGTAACTATTATTATCTTACTGTGAAATACCATATACTGATCTTTGATCTTATATTAGAGAATATGTTTTTTTTTTTTTGAAAAAAAGATGATAATGAATTACATGAAATTAAACCTTAATTAGGTAAACCTTTTTCTAATTGTACGTGCAGAAAAGATCAGTCTGTTATTTCTTACCGCCGAAATGGTCATACTAGAATAACACACGAGTATATTTTTAAAAATTAAGATGAACCACAAGGTATACCTTCCAACTGCAAGTATACTATTACAAATGTATTAAATATGTTTTAATAAATTGTATTGATTTTGCTGATAATCGTAGGAAGCTTTGAAATTATTTAGAAACTAAGGTTTCAACTCTCTCAGGTGAAGTTGTCTTTAGATGAATTTGGCTATTCATTGTAGGTATTTTTGACATAATAGCTCTTCAACGGTTATGGTACTTATCCATCATCGGATTTCAAATGATTGGCTTTGAGCGTTCCTGATGAAGGTACATCCAGAATAGAGCTTCTGACGCGAGACATTAATAAACGTATTGTTTTCAATTTTGTACATCACTGGTTTGATACCTCTGCTGGCGGACTATCAGTCCCCGAGGGTATCATCAGTTCAGTTGTCAGTGCGTCGGTACTGACATGAATTAACAAACTTGTCCGTTTATAAATTTTGAAATTATTAAGAAACTAAGGTTTCAACACCCTCAGGCAAAGTTGGCTTTTATAGATGAATTTGGCTATTTTTTTTAGGTATTTTTGACATATAGCTCTTCAACAGTTTCGGTACTTATCCATCTTCGGATTTCAAATGTTTGGCTTTGAGCGTTCCTGATGAATGTAAATCCAGAAAAGCGCTTTGGACGCAAGAAATAATTAAAACTAAAAGAAGTTGGAATATATTATGAAATATGAAAAGCTTGTAAAATTCTAAAATTATTTTAATGTATATCACCTTTTCTTAGTGTTGATTTTTATTTGTAAATAATCAATTTGCTTTAAACTAGAAATTTTAGTTTATTGAAGGATCTTTTGTCTGATTTTAAAATTAAACAAAAAGATAATCAATCAATCAATCAACTGTAATTTAATCAAAACACCATTCGAATTTAAAAGTTTTTATATAAAAAGAAGATGTGGTATGATTGCCAATGAGACAACTCTCCACAAGAGACCGAAATGACACAGAATATAACAACTAAAGTTAACCGTGCGGCCTTCAACAATGAGAAAAGCACAAACCGCATACTCAGCTATAAAAGGTCTCGAAATGACAAAGTAAAACAAGTCAAACTGTTACAAAGGTTTACATTGATGCACTAGATAGAGGGGTTTATTTTGAAATGGATTTTCTCTTTTGCAATATTCTTTTTGATCAAGCAAATATTTAGAATAAATTGGGCTGATCTTCTATCCATATAAGTTTATATAGTTTGTTGATATACACATCCGACGTACATGTGATATTCAATCTTATGTTTATATTATTATGTAAAAAAATATATACATACAGCTGTTTGAGTGATGTTAATCCTTGAAACGTTCCTTGTTGAACTGTAGAAATTTGATTATTCTCCAAATTTCTGAAACAAAACATTTCGTTTAATTATATGCAATACGTTAAAATCATACTGCTATAGAAGTAAGAAGATGTGGTATGATTGCCAATGACACAATTCTCCACATGAGACCAAATGACACAGAAACAGTAAAAGAAATATAACAATCATATTATCAAATGGAATAAGTATACAGCTCTATCACAATCTAAACCAACTTAATTACTGTAAAATATGAGGGCATATACTACATGCACGGGGATAGATTCTACTGCATCTATGGCATACTCATGAATGAGGAAACTCTCGTCATAGAATATGCCTCAAGCTGGCTGGTTTTTTTTAACACGTACTCGTTCTGCTCATCAAACACGTTTTCCTACTATATAGATATAAGAAGATGTGGTATGATTGTCAATGAGACATCTCTCCATCTAAGTCACAACTTTAATTTGACAAAACTGTATCAGTTTTTGTTGCAAATTTAATTTCAATTTTTTAGAACAAAATCTTAAACCGATTTGATTCTTTTGTTTAGATTCATTTAGTCGCGTAGCTCCAATAGTATTTTTTCATCTTGTAGCAAATTATAGAGATAAAGGATACTACATATACAGTTAAGTCGGCTTCATATCTTGACTTACATCTAGAAATTGACAATGAGGGTCGGTTGCAAACAAAACTTTACGACAAAAGAGATGATTTCAGCTTTCCAATTGTGAACTTTCCATTTCTAAGTAGCAACATTCCAGCAGCACCTGCATACGGGGTATATATCTCCCAATTGATACGATATTCCCGTGCTTGCATTTCCTATCATGATTTTCTTGATAGAGGTTTGCTGCTCACAAGGAAGCTATTAAACCAAGAGTTCCAAATGGTGAAGTTGAAATCATCCCTTCATAAATTTTACGGACGCCATCACGAGTTGGTTGACCGTTATGGAATAACCGTTTCACAAATGATATCGGATATGTTCCTTACGTCGTAACTACAATCCCCTTCCCTTTCATGAATAGAATTAGACTATTTACCGGATTTGTAATCACATAAGCAACACGACGGGAGAAGACGGAACTAAGTTGAAAAACTTGTGTCTAATCCATTTGTTTTGAACAATAAAATATGTTTAAACTACACGACGGGTGCCACATGTGGAGCAGGATCTGCTTACCCTTCCGGAGCACCTGAGATCAACCCTAGTTTTTGGTGGGGTTCGCGTTGTTTATTCTTTAGTTTTCTATGTTGTGTCGTGTGTACTATTGTTTTTCTGTTTGTCTTTTTCATTTTTAGCCATGGCGTTGTCAGTTTGTTTTAAACTTATGAGTTTGACTGTCCCTTTGGTATCTTTCGTCCCTCTCTTATATATATGTGTATTATCCAAATCAGTAAGTCCTGTCGTAATGGCTAGTTTGCTGAATGTGACCATTTTAACTGCATGAACACCAAACGAGAAACATACCCTGTTGATAAATGATATCAAATTCCGTGACCACCATCAGCTTTGTAACCTTCGGTAAGTACAATGACTAAAATTAAAACGGCGGCCATGAACAGACGTAGGTAAATTGGGCCAATATTTTTGTGTCAGTTATTGCATTTGAAGAGATATTTTTGTCATTTAAACTCAAGGTGTAATACCACCGAATCATGATAGTTCACATCCGGTTGTATACGAAAATAGGTCGAAAAATATGTTCCCTTGAATTTGACAATGGTAGGTAATTATCCTACATTTTATTGCAGTAAAACATTTCTGTGTCATAAACATATGTCTTGGGTTTTTCAAAGCACCATTATTTATTTATTTGGGATTTCTATATAATAATTTGTAAACTTGAGGTTGCATGGTTACTACACCTTGTACACAGATTAGATGAGGGGAGACATTTGATTGGTTAACTTCCAGTGATGTTTATTTTCTTATATGCAATGATATGTTATGTGAATTTTTTTCTATAGTACTGGACAGGATAAAACTTTACTCATGCCAAGTATTTCTTTATTTGAAACAAAGATGATTTTTTTTAAAAGTGCAAATTTAACAATGACTAATACATGTAATAGGGGGGAATCAATCTGTGCTTCGTATAGATGGTCTATAGTTATTCACATGTTTTAAAAGATTTTCAAACAGGACACAAAACTCCAATCCCTCAAGATTATTCACGTACTATAAAAACCTTATTCCAAATATTAATTCAACCGCCGTCAATCGAAATTCCCCATCTAAATTTAGCAGTTTTTATAATTGTGTTAAAGGTGGCACTCCTGCTGCAGCCAGATTATTCAATAAAAATGCACGTGGATATCCACAAATATTTCCGTGCAATGCCAGAAAATGACAAACCTGTTCTAGATTATCTTCTGATAATACTATAAGGACAACAGTGAACGGGAGAGCTTTTTCGCTTTCCTTTTCCTGTGACATAACATGAAAAACCCAAAGCCTCATTTATCTGGATACATGAACTAAGCCCAAGTGTGGTATACAATATGTAGGACAAACAAGACGGGAGTTTTTTAAACGAACACAGGAACATCTATACCGCTTCCGAAAACCTAAGAAATTCAAAAGCATAATTTATCAACATTTAGGTAAACACAACCACAATATTAAATTTATTAGATTTCAACCGCTCGAAACGGTCCAGAAATAACAAGGGCAGTCGCATAAACAATTTAAAGATTCCCGTAAAATTATCGAACTGTCTTGGATCAAACGACTTCAAACAGCTTATCCCCTGGGTCTAAATGACAATATACTTGGACAAGGGAACATATCTACTACTTCCTCTATTGAAATCATGAATATTATTGATAAAAAACAACGAAATAATAGGTCTCATGGGATACGTATCAATCGTAATCAACGAGTTAAACATCGTATAAATTATACACTTGATAATCTCCTATCTATATTTAAAAATAATGGTAGGCATCAATTATTATGTAAACTGGGTCAAATACCCATTAGTAAATTACACGATATTTTCAAAGAGTGTGACACTATCTCATTCTTCAGCCCACTGTATGAATATTCTCGTATAATTACAGCTTTTTGCCACCATAGGCTGTTCCCGCGTATCGACAAACCTGAAGATCATAAACGTCATTTTTTGAAAATTAAATATATTAGCAGAGGTATTGATTTTATCAACTTATCTAGTATATTTAATGACTCTACCGTTCAAAACTTTATACCTCCCTATTTTGATAATATAGAACCACCTATAATTTCATACACATACAAAAAACCCAGCAGAAGTTTATTTTTCAATTATACGTCGGTTACATCAGACGTGAATATAGATAGTAATACTCCCTTAACTTGAAACTGTGAATCGTCGAAGTTTAGATATGTTCTCTATGGCCATGTTATTACAGGGGACCTCAATATCGTACAGGACAGAGAGGTTAAAAACCTTTTGAAAAAAGGACCAAAATATCGTCCTCCATCTAATATAGATAGGAAAGAGTGTCGTCAAGTCACCAAAGATGCTCTTTCCTCGTTTTGTAAAAAATGGTGTAAACGGGGAAAATCTGATAAAAAATCTCTTAATTCTTATTTGAATAAATGTATGAATGTGGTAGATAAGAGAATATCACATTTTGAAAATAATTTAGAAGTAAATAATAGACTACATAATACACCTATTTCCAGAATAAGAAATAAACTTCAAATACTTTCAAAGCGGTTTGTGTTTGTACCGGCCGACAAAGCAGCCAACAATGTGGTGGTGGTATGCCGTAAATACTACACGGACGTTCTTAAGAATGAAATTTTAAATTCATCTACATCCAAGTCCATCCGCTCCACAGAGAATCATATAGTAAACAAAGCATATCACAACCACATCAAAGCTTAAGGCTTCTTCTGAACATTTGAAGGTCCCTACTATGTATTGGCTACCTAAACTACACAAAAAACCATTTAAACATCGTTTCATCTCGGCCTCTAGTAAGTGTTCTACAACTAATCTCTCAGTGCTCTTAACTAGTTCATTAACTACTATTACAGAGCTTATCATAAACTATTGTAATAAAATATATGAACATAGTGGTATAAACCATTTTTGGAGTGTAAAAAATTCTTTGGATGTTTTAGATAAATTACGTGCTTTTGATGGTCCTTTTGATTCTGTTAATAGTTTTGATATTTCTACTCTTTACACTACACTTCCACACTATCTTATTAAACAAAAGTTTTCCTATTTAATTAAATAGTCGTTTGGTAAAGCTGAATGTAGATATATTTGCTGCAACTCATTTAAAGCCTTCTTCTCTAATGAGAAAGATAAATATGCTAGATATACTTACTGGAGGTGTGATGAGATGATTGAAGCTGTTAATTTTCTCCTTGATAATATTTATGTACGTTTCGGCAACAAAGTTTATCGACAGGTTGTAGGTATCCCCATGGGCACTAATTGTGCCCCTTTAATAGCAGACTTGTTTTTGTACTGTTACGAATCACAGTTCATGACTAAACTCAGTAAAGACCAGTCGAAATTGCATTTAATTGATAAATTCAACTACACTTACCGTTATCTTGATGATTTTTTTTCGTTAAATAATCAAGAATTTTCTCAATATACTGCTGAAATTTACCCCAAGGAACTTACTTTAAATAAATCGAATTTATTCGGTAATAACTGTCTTTTCCAGGATTTAGATATTTCGGTTTTAAACGGGAAACTCCACACTAAAATTTAAGACAAAAGAGACGATTGTTCGTTCCCTATTGTTAATTTTCCATTTTTAGATGGTGATGTTCCTTTGGCACCATCTTACGGTGTTTATAATTCACAACTTGTTCGCTATGCCCGTGTCTGTTGTGACGTTTTTGATTTTAACGAACGCAACCTATGTGTACCTGGTAAATTATTAAACCAGGGATATCGTTACCATAAATTACTTAAAACCTTTACTAAATTTTTCCATAGATATAAAGATTTGGTTTTGAAGTCTGGTTGTACCTGTAGAAAACTTATTTCAAACGGGATAGCACATCCTCATTTTTACGGAAATGTTGTTAACCGTGCCCGGAAATTTAGAAATGATCCATGTAAACTTGTCGCTCCTTTAAATAAACTTATTCTAAAAGGTTACCTATTCAGCATTGTAATAAGATCATTGAATATTGTTTCTATTGGTATGAATATTGATTTTGTTATCAGTAAATTAAAAGCTAACTAAATATTACTAGTAGGTTATATGCATATACATATTCATGGATCTACAATCTGTCGATACCTGTAACTTGGCATTGCACAAGGTCATGTTTTTCTCTGGCTGTTTATGATGTCTTTACACTAAATCCAATGGATGTTGGATGTCTACGGATTGATAGTTTAGTCTTAGATGCATGATTTTTTTATTAGTTGTTAGTGGCTTTGAACTAGCTGTCAGATAACAGCGAGTACTCTCAGATCTGCTCATTGTGTCTTTTTGTGTCGGGATGTATAAGTACCGGGCCACGTCCATTTGTATTTTTGTCCATCTGATGAGTTAAGCCTTTTTCAACTGATTTTTATAGTTCGTTCTTATGTTGTACTGTTATACCACTGTCCCAGGTTAGGGGAGGGTTGGGATCCCGCTAACATGTTTAACCCCGCCACATTATTTATGTATGTGCCTGTCCCAAGTCAGGAGCTAGTAATTCAGTGGTTGTCGTTTGTTTATGTGTTACATATTTGTTTTTCGTTCATTTTTTTATATATATATAAGGCCGTTAGTTTTCTCGTTTGCATTGTTTTACATTGTCTTATCGTGGCATTTTATAGCTGACTATTCGGTATGGGCTTTGCTCATTGTTGAAGGCCGTACGGTGACCTATAGTTGTTAATGTCTGTCATTTTGGTCTTTTGTGGATAGTTGTCTCATTGGAAATCATACCAAATCTTCTTTTTTTATACAACTGGTAATAGACATTGTTAACAAATCAGTTAGGGTGCACTCAACTTATCGAAGATGTCACAATCTCAAATTACAAGTTTTGTGTCCAAAGCGTCTGTGGGGAAATTGAAAAACTCTAATGATAATCCAACAGATAAAGTAGACACAACTGGATCAGTCTTTGATATGAACAATACAAATATTAGTGACAAATCTAACCCAAATAAACGTCCACGTACATGCATATCAGATAGATCCGACATTGAGCAAATGGAAAACAGAAATAAAAAAGAGATACTTGAAGAGGTAAACAAAGAAAGGGTAAAGATGAAGGAGAATTATGATAAGACATTTGAGATGATTGGCAGGAAAATGGACTCCATAGAGTTTGATTATGCAACTCAGAATTGGAAAAAGTATTACTCCCGTTAAAAAACATAAATATTCAAAACTTAGAAGAAAGACAAGACGAGGTGAACAATTAATACCGAAATTGTTGACTACATTAAAAGTCAAAGTAGGATAGAACTAACCAAAACAGACATTGTAGCTATGCAGCGCATTCCTGGAGAAACGAAAAGATCTACAAAAGAGCATAGAAATTAAAATAGGAGATGACATAACACAAAAGAACCAAGGTCTGATCAATAGAATGAATTTACACGAAATTATCACTAGTTCTTGGTACTTTAATGGGCACGTTTATGGGACAGACAGAGATGGTGAAAGGCACAAATTCGACATTTTTGACAGTATATATCAAAGACTCAAAAACATTAAAAAAAAATTTTGTCTCGCAGTTTATTTGGAAATGTACATGTTCTTTTTAACATGTTTGTTTTGATTTCTTGATTTATCATTACTTTTCTCGATACTTTATATGTTTTCCGTGTTTTAACAACCTTAAAACCTTTTTTTTCTGGAACAAATTCTTATGTAGATCGAAGAATTGGTGGAAATTGACGGGGCCATATCCGGAACATGTATTTTAATCCCATAATTACAATTCCGTGTTAACATTTTCGATCTGCAACACAAATTTAGAAACGGTTGTCCTACAGAATAGATAGCTAAATAGCTTATATTTTTTGCCTGTATCCATTAAATTAAATTGGATAACATCTACAATTGATTTACATTTAAGTTGGGAACTACATGTAGATTAAACATTTTAGGTAATATACAGAGAAAAATGTCATTTGACAAATTGTATACATGTCACTCAGATCTTTTTTAAAACATACAAATCTTTAAATAATTTGTCAGTGTATACTCACTACAATTTAGACCTAAGCAGGGTTTTGAAACTTTTGACTGCAGCTTTATTAAAAAAAAACGATATATAGATATGTTCAAACATAACTCCTTGGAAATACAAATCTATTAAAAAAAAGGAAAAATGCAATGTATAATTCATGTCTCTATTGAAGGGAACCAAAATTAGGACAGAAATAGTTTTGGTTAAAAAGTAATACCTATCACGACAGTATGGTATAAACATATAACACATCTGAGGTTTACCTTTAAAATACATGTACATGCAGACATGATTTTTGTTTGACTTAATGGGATTAATACTCTAAATGAATAGTTTTGTTGTTGATATTCACCCCATATGTATCTAGGTATTTATATGACAAAACTTTCTTAGTATTCCTAAGTATTGGAAAATTTTATAAACACAAAACTAGTATACCTAAAACGACATAGTTATTTTTCATTTACCTGTATATATTATGAAAACCGTTTTTTTTCTAAAGTGATTTGTTAAATATTTCCTGGTGGTGTCTTGCCATGGATTTGTTTGTTTGCTTTTTGGCCTTGAAAGTTTGTCCCTAATATTTTATTAACTATGTATTTGCATTCAGGTATCGCAGATCAAATTTATTCGTTCTGTATGGCATGGTATTGGTTGCAAAAATCCCAGGGACTCGGTTAGCAGATTAAAATTTTGTAAATCAATGTTTTTAATTTATTTTTTATTATTTCCTGTCTATTTGCATTACTTTATTAACGTATTTAACGTTACCATCACTATTTCTTTGTTTTCTGGCAATGTGCAGTTTACTATCCATATCCGTATACTGAAAAAAACCTAAAGGGATCTAAGTCGCCATCTTGAATTGCCTTCCCTCCTTTAGATAAAAAATAACTTAAAATATTAATAAATTACTATAAACCTTACAATAGCCCTCATTTTCTTCCGAAATTATTCTTCTATCAAATGCATATTTTGATTTGTGGATTAACAGAACCCTTACTCAGCTTCAGTTGCATTCGTGTCAGAATATTCAAATTTCCCGGCGAAAGCAACGTAACTGGCAAACATGTCGTTTTCAATATGATAGACGAAATGGGAGATAACTCTTGTCATTCGGAAACTTCCGGGTTGATGAATTAACCACAACGATAACTCCTCATAAACAGACGAGTACTGTCCCCTTACTTGATACCTACGCCACACCAAGATATCCTTCATATAAATTAAATATCAAACAAAAATGTCTTTGAACAGTCAGTGTTTCTATATCAGATTATCCTCCTATCCTTCCGCCCATTGAAAATATCAAATGATTGTCCCCAAACTATCGGGTTTTATTGCCATAAAGGAATGTGACTTTCTGACATCGTCCTGGTATTTTTCAAATCATGGATTTATGCAGTACAACACTTATATAATCAGAGGCGTATTTATGTGGAAAAGGGGCCTTCTGATTGAACTTCATACATGCATGTATGATAAATTAATAGACTTTTTCAAAGTATCAATCCAAGTTGACCTACCAACCGGCCCTCCCCCCTTTTTTAAAATCCTGGTACTGTTAGTAAACCTTATAAATCCCATTGAACGTGTCAATATTTTCTTCATTTTATTGATATGTCTACGAAAAAGTCAATGATTTATGTAATTGTTACCCCGTTTGAGGAAAGGTTCTATTCGTTAACATGGTTAATAATTTTGCGCTCGATGTGTAAAAATAAATCAGGGGACAGCACCCGTCTGATTATGAGGAGTTATGGTTGTGGTGAACGCATCAACCCGGAAGTTTCCGAATGACAAGAGTTATCTCCCACTTCGTCTATCATATTGAAAACGACATGTTTGCCAGTTACGTTACTTTCGCCGGGAAATTTTAATATTCTGACACGAATGCAACTGAAGAGGTGTAAGGGTTCTGTTAATCCACAAATCAAAATATGCATTTGATAGAAGAATAATTTCGGAAGAAAATGATGGCTGTTGTAAGGTATATAGTAATTTATTAATATTTTTAGTTATTTTTTATCTGAAGTAGGGAAAGCAATTCAAGATGGCGACTTAGATCCCTTTAGGTTTTTTCAGTTTACGGATATGGATAGTAAACTGCACATTACCAGAAAACAAAGAAATAGTGATGGCAACGTTAAATACGTTAATAAAGTAATGCAAATAGACAGGAAATAATAAAAAATAAATTAAAAACATTGATTTACAAAATTTTAATCTGCTAACCGAGTCCCTGAGGCAAAAATTCGATATTTTTTATTTAAATGCAATATTTTATATTTAAGGAGGCTCGAGGGTATAAAAATTTCAGAAAAAAATTAAACATTTGTTTTTCATTACAAATTTTATTTATTTCCTTTTGTAGTTGTTACTTTATCATATGGTACAAAAATCATTCAAAAGAATCAATTCGTGTTGGCCCCAGATGACTTTCAAAATGTATACATCATTTAAAAAGTTCCAAATTATCTCCTTTTTATGGAAAAAATGCAATTTTTTGGCTCTAAAATTGAAATATCTTTTCAACTCATCGGTGACCTATCTTTTTTAGTATAATTTCCATATAAGCTGTACTTAAACTAAATTATTGTAAAATTTTAGCGATTTCTGTAATAAATTTCTTTTTTTTATTTCGATATTACCTTTATTTCTCCTATTACTTCAACAGAGAAAAAAAACACCTTTACAAAAATGTATGCTTCTTTCGAAGGCAGATTGTGAGCGCAAATGAACGGTGACCCCACTTTTTTATTTTATTTTTCTATTAACTATAAGATAAAGTTCATTTATAGAAAAATATAGAGAAATCCAAATAAATGATTTAGACCCGCGAACCCCCTTAATTGGTATATTTCTTCATTTAAATGCAACATTTTTTCCTTTGAATGGTATATTTTTTCATTTAGATGCAATATTTTTTATTCAATTGATATAAAATGTCATTTGAATGCAATATTTTTTATTCAATGGTTTAATAGTTTTTTATTTGTATGCAATAAATGCAACATGGGAAATTTGACGCAATAAATTTGCAACAACGTTTGTGATTGGTCGGTATTTATTTGGATTTTCTCTCCTCTGTTTCTAAACTTGAGTGACCAAGAATTAAAAATCGAGTCAGATATCGCCCCTTAACTAAATTTGACGTTCGTGCGAGTACGTGCACTGGCAATTAATGTCAATAATGGCCAGGTAGAGCAAAAAATGCGAGTGACAAGTAATAATAATTAATTTGACACACAACTTCTCTTGTTGTCTCATTGGCAATCATACCACATCTTCTTTTTTATATTGTTCATGGATACGTAGAAACAGATGCCTGCGTGCATTGCAAACACATCTCCAATAAAAAACCCTTTCTGAAGAATTTCCCCTACAGTCTACACATTGAAATAAAAAAAATATATATACATAGCTACCCCCTCCTCCATCTCTTAGTCCAAGACTAAAATATGATTATTTGAACTAAGCCACCAACCTCAACTTATTACAACAGCAGAACCAGAGACTCCGTGACAAATAGAGACATAAACTGTTATACTCCGGAACTAGTTCTTTAATAAAGACAATTCAGGATAAATTTGAATCAGTTACTAACCCATGTTACAACAATAGTCCTATGACATAGGACTTCACTGTATGAGGCGTGAACTTCATATTTAACACTATCTATAATATGTGCTCTCATGCCCGAAATCATTTCACATTTAGGATTCATTGCTGAGCTTTTTTTTACTGTTTACATCTCCGAATCCCTTAAATAAACTTTTTTCAATCTCCACAGTAGTTCAATAACTACTATATGTCATTGCTTGATTAAGTATGCAGAGCATATTTCAAAACATATTTTATCTTCAGGACTTTTAAATGATTTACTTTTCAATACTGCATTAGGAAAGGAAAAAAAGGGGGGTTTACAAGTTTATTTTGTGATACCGAGTATATAATATAATGAGGTATCCAACAAATTATATGATTGTACGTTTAGCTATTATCTAGACCCGTACACAATGTATATTATAAGACACATATAACAGGGGCGGATAAAAGACCTCGGTGTCTTAGGGGGGCAGAGGAGCTTCAAATTTAGATATTTGTATAGAGATGTATATATGCGAGTATTTGCAGTAATGGTTATGGTGTGTGTGTGTATATCTTTTAGTTTTTACCATTTCATTCTATTCTTTATCCTTTGATCTCTAGCATATTTGTCCTAAACATGCGTTATATTTGCCACTGGACTTAAGGCAACTAAAAATCAATCAACTTATTCTGTATTTTTCGTCATTTCTTTAGTATGTTATCTATAGGTTTGGTCCCGCCCCTTATCTATTTTTTGTTTATTTATTTGATAATGCCATTTTTTGGGGGGAAAAGGTAGGGACAAGGCGTTTTTAAAATCATTCTAATGGGTCGCGTTTTTTGTTTTTTTGTTTTTTTGTTTTTTTCTTCGGAAGTGAGCCTGAAGAAGTCTATTTCTGTTTTTTTTATTGCATTTGGAAGATCTTCTGGCTCTCTTTTACCTTTTCATTTTTTTTACTAGGTTATTACGACGGCAGAGGCACATTACACACATTGCGTCGTTTAGTCTAAATGAAAGAATGCAGATATATTAGAATGTGAGCTGTTTTATAAACGTTTTTTATGGTATGACAGTAGGACGATAAGCTAGATAAATATAGAACTACACGGACAATAACTGTTAAGGGACAATTATTTGATATTCTAGGGAAGGGTTTTTGATTGATTAGTGTTTATCGCTACTTTCAACACTATTGGGCTATTCCGTGGTGGTCAGTTTTAATTTATAAATGAAGGATGGGGAAGGGAAGGGAGGGCATTATTATTTAGTTCAATCTGTCGCCAAACAATTACATGCCTATTTTTCAGCTCTTACCAGGCAACCATATTTATATATGAAATCCTTCTGTCCCCCAACCGAACAAATAAATAAATATAGACTGGCTCTTATTTAACACAATTTTAAATTGATTGATTTAACACCCAGTGACAAATATTTCATGCTTATTCATGAAAACACGAGTTAAGAAGTCAGGTATGAAATAAAAAGGAAGAGATGGAACGTGATTGCAAATAATCCAACTATTCACAAGAGTTAAACTATGAAGTGGATATAAGCAATTATAGACAATCGTAAGACCTTCAACCATGACAAAAAAACATGATACTGTAAAGTCGTCTATAAAAGGCCCGACAAAAAAATGTAAACAATTCAAACGTACAAACTAACAGCCTAATTATACATAACAACACAATTTACAAAATATCAAATATGAGTCGAGACATGAACCAACGACAACCACTAAACTAGAGGCTCCTGACCTCGGACAGGTAAATAAAGAATATGGCAGGGTTGATATAGAAACGAAGATGTGGTATTATTGCAAATGAGACAACACTTTATAAGAGACCAAATGACACAGAAATCAACAGCTATAAGTCACCGTACGGCCTTCGACAATAAGCTAAGAATACATCGCATAGTCAGCTATAAAATGCCTTGAAATCACAAATATAAAACAATTCCATCGAATAAACTAACGACCGAATTATTGTACAAACAAGAGGCTGTCACAACGACAGCAAACCGGATTTATAAACATTTATTTGTATCCTGCCATTATCACAAGAACCATAACTGATGAACGGTGAAAGTGAAAATCGTCAATATCAAATTTGACCTCCATTTTGTCATCAGTATCAACATATTAAAATTTGAAAAGCTTCGGTTGAATGGTTCATGAGTAAATGCACGGACACGACTGGAAAAGCCACTTTTCAATCTTTCAAGAACCATAACTCCTGAACGGTAAAAGTCAAAAGAGTCATTATTGAACTTGACCTCCATTTTGTCATCAGTAACAACATATTAAAATTTGGGAAGCTTTGGTTGAACAGTTCATGCGTAAATGCATGGACACGACTAGAAATGCCATTTTTCAATCTTTCAAGAACCATAACTCCTGAACGGTAAAAGTCAAAATCGTCATTATTGAACTTGACCTCCATTTTGTCATCAGTAACAACATATTAAAATTTATAAAGCTTTGGTTGAACAGTTCATGAGTAAATGCACGGACACGACTGGAAAAGCCATTTTTCAATCTTTCAAGAACCATAACTCCTGAATGGTAAAAGTCAAAATCGTCATTATTGTACTTGACCTCCATTTTGTCATCAGTAACAACATATTAAAATTTGGGAAGCTTTGGTTGACGATTCATGCATAAATGCACGGACACGACTGGAAATGTCATTTTTCAATCTTTCAAGAACCATAACTCCTGAACGGTAAAAGTCAAAATCGTCATTATTGAACTTGACCTCCATTTTGTCATCAGTAACAACATATTAAAATTTGGGAAGCTTTGGTTGAACAGTTCATGCGTAAATGCACGGACACGACTGGAAATGCCATTTTTCAATCTTTCAAGAACCATAACTCCTGAACGGTAAAAGTAAAAATCGTCAGTATTGAACTTGACCTTCATTTTGTTGTCTGTAACATCATATTAAAATTTGAATAGCTTTGGCTGAACAGTTCATGAGTAAATGCACGGACAACATTTGGTTTCCGCCCGCCGTACATCCCCAAATCAATAACCGACATTTTTGTCACAAAAATCCGGTTAAAAACTGAACGAACACAAATGTGTATAACAAAGCAACAAACGGCAACCACTGAATGACTTGGAACTAGCACATACATACAGAATGCACCGACATAAGAGTATTTGCAATTACTGGAATTTGCTCAAAGCTAATAACAACTAGAACTGAAATAAGTCTTGTTCTTCGAGATTGAGTTATCAAACAGTGCACAACGCGCGATAAAGGATTTAAAAAAAAAGAAAACCGTCTGAGAAACGTCTAGTTTACGTTGTAAATAGATATGAGATGTGGTATGAGTGCCGGTGAGACCACTCTTCATCCAAGTTAAAGTTTGTAAATGTAAACCATTATTGGTCAAAGTACGGTCTCCAACACGGAGCCTTGGTTCAAACCGAACAGAAAGTCATAAAGGGCCCCAAAAAATGACTAGTGTAAAACCATTTAAGGACTTATCTATTAAAAAAAGGTATACTTGCATATATATCTATATACAATGGAAGTTTTCAAAGTTGAAAAGTGGCCAAAACGTTGTGACCATCGAACTTTTGCAATAGAAATACTAGTGAGGACCACAAGATTTTAATAAAACAGCCAGCGCAGGACTCACACGAACGACAGATTTAGTTAGAGAGGCGATATTCTGACGCTTTTTTTTTAATTTTTGGTCACCCATGTGTAGAAAGAAAGGGGAGAAATCCAAACAATTATCGACCAATCACAAACGTTGTTGCAAATTTGACCTTAAGACCGTCAAAGAATTTCCCATAATGCATGTATTGCATATAAATAAAAAACTATTATACCAATTAAATAAAAAATATTGCATTTGAATGAAAATTATACCATTTAAATGAAACATTATGCAAAAAATTAAGCACGTTAAATTGGTATCTTCAACAAATTTATTCAATAAATGACAAAGGTAAAGAAATAGAATTAGAGACTGTAATAAATAGTAATATAACCTAAATGTGAAGCAGTACACGGAGTCGAACTACATCTTTTCATTTATCCCATTTGGTGCCAAAATTGTTAATTTTCTTATCCAAAATCTTTCCCGAGCGAGTCTATCCTCCTTAGACCAAGAAGAGTTGTGGTCAGTGATTTTAATGGTCAGTCGATTGAGATCTGCCTTTGTGTGGCCAAGGGATCTCAAATGTCGACCGAGAGGAAGGTCTGGCTTGCATTGGTAGTCGCTACGATGGCTGTTAAATATATATCGAGAAACTGCACCTTTTCTTTGATATTTAATTCAAATATTATCATGATTATATATATAATTTGTCGTATATGAAAATTTTGATAAGTAAATTTAAGACATGCAAAAACATCTTTTTTATTTGTACATCCTAGCAGTACGTTTTTGCTATAAAAACAAAGGCACATTAAATGTGTTTGAATTTTATTTTTTTTTATCTATAAATACCTGAACCACAAAAGGGATTAAATTATAACTCAGTCTATCTTTATTATTTATTTTTTCATTTTTTTTTTCTTTGGTACTTTAATTTTGATCTTACTTTAAAAGAGCAGATAACTCATATTGACCGAATGCATTTGATTAAAGGGCTTCATCAAGGGAGGGAGGGGGTACCCACACACAACCAAAATTAAAGATTCTGTAAAGTGTAGGGGCTTAGCAAATAAGGTAAAACGATTATATATTTTTTCAATTTTTAAGAAACGTTATGATATTGCAGCAGTGTTGGTTGATACTCGCTGTTGTTTAGAAAATGAAAATAAAGGCTTCAAGAATGGGGATATGCAAGTAAATTTGGTAGCTATTCAAACAGGGGCAGAAGAGTAGCAGTCTTGTTTAAGAATTCCTTTGACTTTAGAATAATAATGTAACTGTAGATACTAATGTTATTCATTATTTTAGATATTACTGTTCAAGATTATAGGTTAACACTTGTAGCTGTGTATGGCCCAAACGAGGACTATCCTGAGTTTTTTTACTCATTGGAAAGCAAAATTTGTCTTAATGAAAATTCTTTAGTCATAGTTGTTTGAATGTAGTACAAAATTATAGTCTTGATACTTTGAACTATCAGACTGAAAATGATCCTAGACCTCAAGTTAAGATTGATGAAATGGTGAATAATTTAGACGAATTAGATATTTGGAGGATACAAAATCCTACAGTTAAAAGATATTCTAAAAGAGGCACTAACAAACCCCAAAGACGTCTTGATTATTTTTGTATTTCTTCTGACTTACAGCCGTTGGTTGTGACAACACATATTGGGACTAGTTATATATCGTACCACTCACTAGTGAGGATTGAGCTCAAATTTACTAATCAGATCAGGGGAAAAGGGACTTGGAAATTTAACAATAGTCTATTGATGGATATCTATTTTATTAAAAAAAAATCGAGCATGATATTACAGAGGTTATATCTGAATATGAATGTGATTCAAATGAAGATCTTTGAGAAACTTGAGAAAGCATAAAAAACTGATAAACAATTACTTTTGAAAACTATTAAAATGAAAACAAGGGGCACAACTATTTCTTGCTCTTCGTTCATAAAAAAAAAGAAAAAGACAAGATGGAGAATATGTTTTGGTAAATTAGAAAAATTAAACAACCTATTTGCTGTAAATAATTCAGATGAAATTAGACTTGATATTGAAAAGGTTGACAAAGAACTTATTTTATGAATTTTATGAAACTTTGTACAGCAGTTCTAATCCAGGGGATGAGGAGAATGCCACATTCATGTATAAAAAAAAACTTCTTAAATAAACCTAGCAGAGAAGAGACTATTTCCTGTGAGGGTCAAATTACCTTAACATACTGACATTTGACATTCTGGTGCATGATTGTGTAAATGTTTACTAACGTCGCCAACGTCGCCAACTTTACCAAATCATTACTGTTCGCCAACGTCGCCAACATTTACGAACTCATTACTGTTCGCCAACGTCACCAATGTCGCCAACATTTATGAAATCATTACTGTTCACCAACGTCGCCAACATTTATGAAATCAATATTTTTCGCTAACGTCGCCAACAATTACAAACTCATTACTGTTCGTTAACGTCGCCAACATTTACGAAATCATTACTGTTTGCCAACGTCGCCAACATTTACGAACTCATTACTGTTCGCCAACGTCGCCAACATTTATAAAATCATTATTGTTCGCCAACGTCGCCAACATTAACAAACTCATTACTGTTCTTCAACGTCACCAACGTTGCCAACATTTAAAAAATCATTGCTGTTCGCCAATGTAGCCAACGTGGCCAACATTTAAAATCATTACTGTTCACCATTGTTTCCAAAGTCGCCAACATTTATGAAATCATTACTGTTCGCCAACGTCGCCAACTTTAGGAAATCATTATTGTTCGCCAACATTGCCAATGTTTATGTAGTCATAACTATTCAGAAACATTTACGAACTAATACTGCCCGCTTAGGTTGCCAACATTCAGGAAAACATTACTGTTCGCCAATGTCATTGTCATTGCCAACCTTTACGAAACTTGTACTGTTCACTAAAATTTACTGTTCGCCAAGTGTGCGGCAACTTCGCCATTTTTTTTAGAATTATAAATGTTCGCCAACCTTAACATAAAAATTATTGTTCACCAAGTTTGCCAACATTGTTTTATATGTAATGTTCGCCAACTTACTGAAGTTTGCCAACTAAGCCAAGTTCACCAACATTTATTTTTGTATGTTTTATTCACCAACATCTTCAACATTATTTCTTATGTACTGTTTGCACAGTTTGCAAACAATATTTTTTATGTTTTGTTTAGCATGTTTGTTAACATTTAATTTAGATATAAATATTATTATAACAACTTTATGGCGAAAAATTAAATTCGAATTTCGGCCTTATGTATCCGTCCTTGTCTCTGGAAATACACAAGTTGTCAACATCCGTTTTCTCTAAATTTCTTTGGAATTGACCGCTGTCCTTTTACTGAATCTTACTTGGTGCTTTTGAATATTATAATGCTGTGAAATGGTACACAGTATGTCCCTTATTTTTGTAAGTTCCAAACATACCGACTAAAAATATGAATTAAATTTAAGTGCAAATGTGATCACATGTATTTTTCGAGGTATTTTTAATTCAAATCTTTTGACAAATGTCCATGATCAGCATGTTTCAACTTATAAGAATGTGAGACATATTCCTTTGTTCTACTATTACTAATAGACTTTTAGGTGTGTTTCCATTTCGCGTTAGTTGTGAATTTCAGGTAAAAAAGGTAAAAAATATACTAAGACGATATGGGAATTTTACTAATTTAAAGCGAAATGTGAATTTAGATGAAAAAATTAAATAAACAAATTAAACCTCTTAGTTTTTATAACAATATAAACAAAAAGTAATTAGGGATTTTTGTCTCTTGGATTATTATTTTAATATTTATTTATAAAAGGACACTTTATATGATTTAAAAAATTGTGATTTCAGAAGAAAAAAAGTCAACAATTTAACAATATTCAGTATCAATTGTATGAATTTTCCCACATACTTATTTACATATATTATAAAAAAATTTAAATAAAACAAATAAAATAATAGATATTGTTTTTAAAATTGTTTTAATTATATTCGTCTTTAAGCTTGGTCCAAATTAATTTACCAATGATTAGGTCATAAGTTAGCTTTGTCTACATAACTACTGAATCAAACTCAGCAATTGGCTTGGGATTACTCTTATTTGTCACTTTACAATCTATGGCTCGCACAATTCCTTATAACTAATAATGATAATTGAGATCTATTCACATTCTTCCATTAAGTATAAAAAAAAGTGAGTGTATCCACTTATTCGCGTTTGAAGTTCTCGTACTGATCACTGCTTAATTAACACTACTCACTTTTTGGACCAATCATCATGGAAAT
Organism: Mytilus galloprovincialis; assembly: GCF_965363235.1. Classification (NCBI taxonomy): domain Eukaryota; kingdom Metazoa; phylum Mollusca; class Bivalvia; order Mytilida; family Mytilidae; genus Mytilus; species Mytilus galloprovincialis. The sequence goes on along the minus strand of NC_134840.1, from coordinate 98,384,114 downwards.
CCCCGATAAATTGAGCGCTTTGTTAACCGCCATGAAGTTGACTGGTAAAGATCCTGCCTAGAAGTTCTCAGCAAGTTCTGACCAGGTGACAGTACAGTTGAAGTGGATCAAGGCTAAGGAACAAGAGGCATCCTCAAGTAAACCCAAGCCGGCCTTTAAAAAGAGTAAGCCACCATCCACTAGGAGAAGAGACGCCAAGCGTTACGACCAGTGGATGGCAAACAAAACAGCCGTGGTACCTGCTGCCCAAATCCAACAAACCACCATCACGCGAACCGAGGCAATAGACAGCGTAGTTGGACATGTACTTACACCAACTTAGTACAAAGGGGAACCAGTTGGGGTTGTAGTCAATAGGGATATTGTCATCAGTCCCTACAACCTCACAAAGGCCTGCCACCGCCTGGTATTCTACACCTCCACAAATGACAGAGGCAAGCGCAGTAGGATCGACTACGAAGAAGGGTTCGACATCGACGACCCAGACCTACTGCGCACACCACCACACATATCGCCCGTCATCAATGAAGAATCAAAAGAGGCAATGCAAACAGCCATACTAGCAGCACGACCTGATACTCCGTACCAGCAACACCAACGCAGTCGGAATAAAATGAAGGCCAAAAGACAAACAGACACCGGTCTATAAAATAGGTTATTACAGTCCGCAATATCCAGGCACTGCAGACACTGTATACTGTGATGAACTTTCTACACAGCACCTACAATGTTTGACAGCATTTTCACCATTCATGCATTTGTTAGCACATCCATGTCATTGGTGTATTTTCTGCTACCACAGCGAGATGCTGACAGTTATATAAGATTCTTCAATCTTCTGGAAAAAACATCGCCAACCAACATAATCTCAACTTTCATCTAGACAGAGTGAGCCTTGACTTTGAATGTGCATCAAGAAATGCAGTATCTCATGTCTTTCCAAATGCAGAACTCAAAGGTTGTTTGTTCCACTACGCAAAAGCAATATGGAAAAGACACAGGATTATGGGCTGCAAACTCAGTATATTGATGTCCCAGATGTCAACAAACTCGTCCGTCATGCAGCAGCTTTACCATTACTGCCCTTCGATCGTGTGGAAGACTACCGGTTACATGCCTTGGGAAATGCACCACAGTCAGATGCTTGCACCAAATTAACAGACTATGTAGTTCTGACATGGATAGATGGCAGATACCCACAACCAACCTGGAACCATTAACAATCAGAAGGACACAGAACAAATAATCATTTAGAAGGCTGGCATAACAAGTTAAAAAAGAGAGTAAAAACTGCACTTCTAAATATATTCGAAATAATCAATGCGTTCAAGAAAGAGCAAGCAGCTAACGAGGTAAAGAAAGTACAGTATGCAGCAGGTGGCAAGATGCGGGGGAAAGCAAAGAAGTACAGGGAAATAGAAGAAAGATTCGCAACGTTGAAGGAATCCCTACACAATGGTACGAAAGATTATATTCAGTATGGTGAAGCTGAATCTTACATTCTCAAACTTTGAAACTAAATGAACATTGAACATTCAAATGTGTAAATTAGTGTCTTGTATTTCACAGTATGAACTTTATGGAAATACTTCTCATGTTTTATGTATTGGTACTTTTTCTCATGCTATTGTAATAACATTGTGCTTTGAATTCAGTGCTGATTGAAATTAAATATTTGTTAATAAATATGATAGTTTGATATTTGTCTTTATTTATTCATCAAAATATGAATATCCATATCAAATTTGTCATCTCTACTAAGACTCTGTTTAAAAAATATTACACACGAGTAAAAAAATATATAATTTCAAAAAAAAAGTGGGACACAAAAAATTTTAAAAAAAAACAAAAAAACTTAGTATTTCATGGTAATATTTGACATCAAAATGACAAATATCGACTAATTGCAATACAAACAAAACATAACTTAATTAAAATGTTTACAGAAGCTCCCATTTCGCCTTAGTTAAATCTTGTGTACCTGAAAATTTGTACTAAGGCAAACTGGGATTAATTTAATATATAAATTTTGACATCTAAGGCGAAATGAGAATAAGCCCTAGAACTCCCTTTTAAAAATGTCTTATTCTGTCCCTGAGTGGTCGGCTTATTCTCATTTTGCCTTAGATGAGATTAAGACATTTTTAAAAGGGGGTTCCAGCCTTCACGCTTAACTTTTGAATCCACAAGCCAGACGCTCAATTTTTTGAAAATTTTTGTTGGATTCTGTTGGCTTGTAGAGAAGAATTTTACAAGCCCGAGAGCATTTTACAACCAATGCAGTAGGACTTGTGGTTGAGCATGCAAGGCCGTAACTACCCTTGGGGCAAGTTAGGCAATTGCCTCACTAAAATTTCGACACTGATTATTTTATTGTTTACATATATATAAATATAAAAGTCATTTGTTGTTCTATCTCAACCTTAATTTCTTTAACATGTCTAATCTTCCTGGATATAACTTAGCATCTCAACGGGTGATGTTTCTCGATAACATTAACCTAGTAATGATAATCACCATGGATCACTAGTTAAAACAGGCTCTTGCAGAAAAATGAAAACGGACGCTGAAGGTAAAGAAGGAATAAATCTAGTAAACTAGTTTTTTTGTGAACAGTCTGAGTATTGCATATAACTTCATTAGAACAATTCAAAAACGATAAGTAGACTGACAAATCAAGTGCTGGTCTTCGGAATGGGGCAGTCCTGTCTGCGTATTCATTTGATGATATGTAAAAGAAGAGGGACGAAAGATACCAAAGGGACAGTCAAACTCATAAATCTAAAACAAACTGACAACGCCATGGCTAAAAATAAAAAAGACAAACAGAAAAACAATAGTACACACGACACAACATAGAAAACTAAAGAATAAACAACACGAACCCCACCAAAAACTAGGGGTGATCTCAGGTGCTCCGGAAGGGTAAGCAGATCCTGCTCCACATGTGGCACCCGTCGTGTTGCTTAAGTGATTACAAATCCGGTAAATAGTCTAATTCGGTAGGTCATATTCATGAAAGGGAAGGGGATTGTAGTTACCACGTAAGGAACATATCCGATATCATTTGTGAAACGGTTATTCCATAACGGTCAACCAACTCGTGATGGCGTCCGTAAAATTTACGAAGGGATGATTTCAACTTCACCATTTGGAACTCTTGGTTTAATAGCTTCCTTGTGAGCAGCAAACCTCTATCAAGAAAATCATGATAGGAAATGCAAGCACGGGAATATCGTATCAATTGGGAGATATATACCCCGTATGCAGGTGCTGCTGGAATGTTGCTACTTAGAAATGGAAAGTTCACAATTGGAAAGCTGAAATCATCTCTTTTGTCGTAAAGTTTTGTTTTCAACCGACCCTCATTGTCAATTTCTAGATGTAAGTCAAGATATGAAGCCGACTTAACTGTATCTGTGGTATCCTTTATCTCTAGTTCGATTGGATAGATGCGTTCCACATAGTCACCAAATTTTGAATTGTTTAGTGAAAGAACATCATCTATATAGCGGAAAGTAGAGTTAAAGGATATTGCTAACTTCTTATCTTTCTTCCTAAGAAGTTCCTGCATGAAGTCAGCCTCATAATAATAAAGAAACAAGTCGGCGAGTAGAGGGGCACAGTTTGTTCCCATTGGAATGCCGACAGTCTGTTGAAAAACACGTCCTCCGAACGTAACAAATATGTTGTCAATCAAGAAATCAAGCATCTTGATAATATCAGTTTCAGAGAATTTTTTGTTTGAATCAGAGTGATTCTTTACAAAGTAGGATTTATCCCTCCCTAAGACAAGATACTTGTATCTACGTTGGCCATTCTTTTTTATGAAGCAAAGTAATATCAACTCTTTCAATTTGTCTTTTAGTTTGGAATGTGGAATACTTGTGTACAGGGTAGAAAAGTCAAATGTTTTAATACTGTTACAAGATGAAAGAGAGTTAGATTGTATGTACTCTAAAAGATCTTTTGAATTTTTAAGTATCCACATCTGATTCACGCCACCTCTAGAATAGGCTGTTTCACAATAACTTTGAAGCCCGTCTTTGATTGCTGATAAAATAGATGTTAATAATTTAGAAAGAGGTTTCGTGGAGCACTTGGAAGACCCAGCAATATACCGTTGTTTGTAAGGACACTTATGTAGTTTAGGTATCCAATACAGTGATGGAAGATCCAGTTCTTCATCTTTGGTTGAAATTCCAAAGGAACATAGAACAGACCTATGATTATCCAGGATTTCCTCTTTGGTAAGTGTCGTGAGGGTATATGTTGAGTTACCAAGTGAATTGTCAATACCTAATTCGTTTATCAAGCAGTTGATGTAGTGACTTTTACACACAAAAACGATGTTATTTGGGGCTTTATCTGCAGGGACAACAACATATTTGTCATGGAGGTCGAATAGGTGTTTTGCAACATTTGGGTCTTTAAAGATTGACGTAGCATGGGCATTGATGGACCCATTCAGTTTCTTAATTCTGATTTGTATCAACGACCTCACTGCCTTAATCCATTCGGAAAGAGTGTCTACGTCTTCCTTCTCGCGCTTAGCCCATTGCCTGGCATAATCCTCGACTGAATCCATCAAAATTTTAAAGTTGTATTTCCAATTGATGGATTTAGGCTCACGATATTTGGGACCTTTCGATAACACATTTCGTAGATGTTTCACGTCCGGCTATCCTGTCTGGATATTGCGGACTGGAATAACCTATTCTAAAGACCGGAGTCTGCTTGTCTTTTCGCCTTCATTTTATTCCGACTGCGTTGGTGTTGCTATTATCGGGTCTTGCTGCTAGTATGGCTGTTTGTATTGCCTCTTTGGAATCTTCGTTGATGACGGGCGATGTGCGTGGGGGTGTGCGCAGTAGGTCTGGGTCGTCGATTTCAACCCTTCTTCAAAGTCGATCCTACTGCGCTTGTCTCTGTCATTTACGTGATGGTGGTTTGTTGGATTTGGTTAGCAGGTACAACAGCTGTTTTGTTTGCCATCCACTAATCGTAACGCTTGGCGTGTCTTCTCCTGGTGGATGGTGGCTTACTCTTTTTCAGGGCCGGCTTTAGTTTACTGGAGGATGCCTCTTGTTCCTTAGTCTTGGTCCACGTCAACTGTACTGTCACCTGGTCAGAACTTGCCGTGAACTTCCAGGCAGGTTCTTTACCAGTCAACTTCATGGATGCTAACAAAGCGCTCAATTCATCGGGGATTTCCAAGATGACTTGTCCAAAAAGTGAGTAGCGTTAATTAAGCTGTGATCAGTACGAGTACATCAAACGCGTATTCATTTCTCCGTTTCACCAACTTTTGACAAATCAAGTACTGAGCATCGCAAGGGACAGTCCGGTCTGCGTATTCATTTCCCAAACTTTAATCTTTCTCTTTACAGATAAATAAAATATAAATAATATGAAACATGCATGGTTAATAGATATAGGAAGATGTGGTGTGAGTGCCAATGAGACAACTCTCCATACAAATAACAATTTAAAAAGTAAACCATTATAGGTTAAAGTACGGCCTTCAACACGGAGCCTTAGCTCACACCGAACAACAAGCTATAAAGGGCCCCAAATTTTAGTTTTTATCCATGTTTCTTTAACCTTAAAAATTGAAAGAATATCCCATATCCCAATTTGTTATTATTGAGGAATAGTAGAACCTGTAACACAGGATTTTGTCTTTACTTATTCGGGACTACGGAATTTCGTTTTTTTATGTTCGGGATTTCGGAATTGGACACACCCAACCCCTAAACTTGTAGATTCTGGAACTAAAATACCACCAACTATTTCCAGAAATAATTTCTAATTACGGACCTACATGTTAACGTCAAAAACTCCATTCTACCCATATCCTATATGATTACTCTATAGATAGAATCATATACATGTATCTTATCTCATTCTGTCCCTAGTTTGTCTACTCTTTGTCGGCATAAACGCGAGTTTAATATTTTGTAACTGGGACTGTATGATGGTGCTTACAGTAAAGCTTAATTCCAATTTGCAAACAAAACTGTTACTACTGATGCTGCTACCGAATTGCTGATGGAGAAGGAATTGGAAGAAGACATTGATAATTGTGTTGATGATAATGTGCTACCTTTAGAAACACAGACTACCCTGAAACGACTGAAAACTTGAACAAGAGCATGCATAAGTGGCGAGAGATTGTGCGGTCTTGCCATGCTCCATGTTCATCGCGATAAGGATATCAGCAGACCAAATTATGATTCTGAAACGATTTGACTGAACCGGCCATAGAAAAATTTGGCAACTCTACTAAATCGATGATTGTTCTATGTTCTTGCAGCAGACTCGAATCAGTGACATTTTGATGATTATCTTACATATAAATTTAAAGTTGTTAAAAATTTGGTGTTATTAAAAGTCTTAAAATATGAAAAATTTATATAAAAAGTGTCCAAATTCAAAATATTATCAAACTCTCTGAAAATGCCTAGAATGCAGGATTTTGTTGCATTCATTTCATACCCTGAAAACAAAATTTCGTCTCGCTTCGATCGGCTCAATTATTTTGCCTCACTAAAATAAGATGCCTAGTTACGGCCTTGGCATGAAGACTTGGATTCCCAACGTAGGAAAAAAGGGTAAGGGTCCAACTAACTGCTCCCATTCAAATGCATAGTTTGTAAATTTAAAACCCCAACCCCCCTTGCCGACAGTAAACTGGTTAATATAGAATGAATTAATGTTTTTGTCCTAAAATTATTGAAAATTCCATAAAGGCAAAAGAGAAATTGAATTAGAAAGTAAATTTAAATTATATTTAAAAAAACAAAGCGAAAGGAATAGTCATGGTATTTAGCGTTCTTTGGGGACTAATAAAGGACAAACTTGTTTATAAAATCGAATTTTACTACCATATAAAAAAGAAGATGTTGTATTATAACCAATGAGACAACTATCCACCAAAGACCAAAATGACACAAACATTAACAACTATAGGTCACCGTACGGCCTTCAACAATGATCAAAGCCCATACCGCATACCGATATATGTTTAAACCATAATCATCTATTCTAATCTTGTAACTTAGGACACATGTTCCCTTTGATATGATCTTTCTAATTTTAATGCCAAATTAGAGTTTTGATTTCACTTTCACGGTCCACTGAACTGCAGAACATAGAAACTTGTGCGAGTGGGGAATCTGTATACTAGTACTATTGACACATTCTTGTTGAATTTTGTTCCAGTCTAATGATTTTGGGCAGAGTTATGGTCCTTTGACTTTTGAAAATTCGCTACAATAATCAGTTTTCCTCACCTTTTTTGTCATTCTTGAACATATGGATTTAATAATAAGTATATAACTTTATCATAACAAGTAACAGTTCAAGTTTAAATTTTGATTTGTTCTGATAATTTTGTGCAGAGTAATGGTCGTTGGGCTTAGAAAATTAACTAAAATAATCAGTTTTAAACATTTTTTTTTGTCATGCTTAAATACATTGACTTGATATCTGTTATAATGTTTACCCGTGGCGGGTCCAGAAATTTGTATAAGTCGGGACCCACTGATTGCATAAGAGAGGGCCCACTGACTGCCTAATAGGGGGCTGGCTCCAGTCACGCTTCAGTGATGCCCTATATAAGCAACCAATTTTTTTCCAAAAAAGACCCGGGACCCCTGCACTCTTCCCTAAATCCACATCTGTTTACAAGGACAAGATATAAATCAAGTTACAATTTTGTTCGAATACAAAAATATGTTTAACTGGTAGGGGACCTTGCATTGCCATATGCAAACTCACTGAATGCTTGTTATACGCCCGTTTTTAGTATTATGGTATATCGTTAAAAGTTTGTCCATCTGTCTGTTCGTTCGTCTTCAACATGTTGGACATTAACTCAAAAACGCTTCAACCAATATGCATAAAACTTTGGTGAATTGTTTATCTCTATTGACGTGAGTTGCTTTTCTTCTTTTATAATAAAATACCAGATTTACCGTTTCCTACTTTTATTCATTAAAAAAGGGGAGATTTTCAAGTTTACGGACAATAACCTTAAAAATAATTTCACCAATTTGCAAGAAACTGTAATGAATTGTTTAATTCTATCTACATGAGCTCCCTTTTGATTTTTATAAATTGTATACTATACCTTTTTTGATCTGAGGGGTTTTATTCTGCACAAAAAGGGGGATTTTTCAGTTTTCGGACAGTTACTCAAAAATGTTTTTAGTTTTTTTAAATATAGCAGTTTTTATTAAGATTTGATGACTGATTTTTATCTATTCCGATAACCTCCCTTTAGTTTTTTTTATAAATTTCTGATAAAACATTGAGAAGTTATTGAACCTATTTGTTTATAGTCGGACAAAAGATTTAATAAGTATTGCGCAACAACATACTAAGTATTGCGCAACAGCACAGTGTATTGCACAACAGCAAGAAATCTTTAGTTGAATATGAATTTAATTTATATAACCATTTTCAAGTTCATTGACTACATTTATTTAGAAACCTATAATATGTCAAATATTTAAATACATCCAAATTAAGACATGTATCAAGATTGAATATTGTGCCCATTTTCGCCCCAACTGTTCAGGGTTGGACCTCTGCAGGTGTATTCAGATGGGCTCAGCAAAGCAGTTTATTTTTTTAAAGTCGCAGAATTACATACATGTGTATCATTCAATTTTGGGTTAGCAATGACATAAACTGTATTAAACATTTTTGGATCACCTGGCCCAAATATCCAGTGGGTTTTTATTTATCACTTTTCGTCTGTTGTTGTCATCGTCTGTTGTTGTTAACTTTTACATATTCTCCTGAAACTGCTAGGCCAAATTAAAAGTAAACTTGGCTGAAATCATTATTGGGGTATTAAGTTTAAGAAATTTGTCTGATAACCCCACCTGTCAACCAAGATGGCCAACTTTGCTAAAAAATAGAACATAGGAGTAAATTTTAAGATTTGTTAATGATTGCGAAATACACTATTGATAGAGAGAATCTGACAGGACAAAAATGTTTAGAATGTCGAGCACTACTATTCATGCTATTTGTTCTTATATGACAAAACCTTATTAAGAATTATGAGAGTTATTGCCCTTAAAAGAAAAAAATACTCTTTTTTTCTCAATTTTGCTTATAATCTGAAAACTGTAACATATATAAACTACAGACAATAATGCTTTGAATTGTGGAATCCGTCTAGATACTAACTTTGAAATCAGTACATTACTATTTGCTGACGATATTGTGCTTATGTCGGATACAGGAAATGGACTGCAAAAACAATTAACAGCACTAGATAACTGGTCTGTGAAATAGAGCTTGAAAGTGAACTGTGATAAAACGAAAGTTATGCACATTAGACAAAAGTCATCTCCGTGCTCAGACAGAGTATTTAAGACGGGGAACACAACTATCGAATACACATTAAGATATCAATACCTAGGACTTACAATATCTGAAACTCTTGAATACAACGAGTGCGTGAACGAACTCATCACAGCTAGTAGTAGAGCACTTGGTGCCTTATCATCAAAATATTTTCTGGTGGATGGTTTTGACTACGAAACATACACAAAATTATTTACAAGTACAGTTGTTCCAATCATGGACTTTGCATCAGGTGTCTGGGGTTACAAGCCTTACGATAATATTGAAAGACTCCAATACAGAGCAATCAGGACATTTATGGGAGTTGGGAAATGTAGTCCGATTCCGGCTATTTGTGGTGATATGGGTTGGACCCCTGCATACATCCGTCGCCAGTGTAACATGATAAGACTTTGGCATAGAATAACAAGTATGCACGTAGGTCGAATTCCAAATCGTATTTTCCAATGGGATTCAACTTTATCAGAAAAATATAAGAAAACATGGTACAACGAGCTAAAATCAGTGAATTTTTGGAACTATTTAGCAATAAATACACAAATGGACTAAATGTAAAATTTATTGCAACTACTCAGAACTTTTGCTCCGTCAAAAACATCACGATAAATGGAAACTGGATATTGTGAACATGCCAAAATTACGAACTTTTAGATGTCTTGAAACAAACTTTGAAACACAGCAGTACATTACCACCAATATGACACGACAACAGAGATCGACTTTAGCCAGAATGCGTTGTGGAACTTTTCCGTTGGAATTAGAACTTGGGCGTTATCGTGGTATCCCGTCAAATAGACGTTTTTGTAAAGTTTGAAATGACAATGTATCCGTTGAGGACGAAAAGCATTTTTTAGTTAAATGTCCTTTATATTTGTGTGAATAAAACAATGTCTTCGCTGACTTTCAGCAACGTAACAACATAGACCTTTCCGTTCTTTCTGATGACGAAATACTCATTAAATTGCTAACTACAGACTGTAAACTCGTATCAAACTATATATTCAATATTTCAAAAATCAGAAGTCAGTTACTTTCTCATTGTGATATTTAAATAATCTTGTTTTAAAAAGTTCTTGAAGTATTAATTTCATATTTTCTATATTAGCGCAAATTATAGATATTAATTGACAGTGCTTCGTAAGCCTTTGAAGGCTGGCTGATTGACGTTGTATTAATGTATGTAAAATAAATGTTATATCAGGTTGCACTATAAATAAAATTATATTATATAGTAGAGAAAAATATTAAAATACCAGAATGATCAGGAATACAAATTTTACAATTAAGTTAAATGGTCAAAATCATTAGTTCAAATCCTTATACGAGTAAATTATTGCCTTTTAATGACTATTTTTACATTTTTTTGTGTGTTGGCCTTATATCTTTATTATGTATATTAAAATAGAAATTTAGATAAGCAAAAATGATCGGCAAGCTAGGATCTTCAATAACAATGTAATGGAGTCATTGTCTTTTATCGTCCATGTAAAATTATCTCTTTACATGGTTTACTTTAACAAAAATGTAACCTGAAACTTGTAGGTAAAATTTTACCAGACATGGCTACAATCATAATTGGAGTATGTATTTTTTTTTTTGTAAAATATGTTCTCTGATCCCGTTCGCCTGCCAACGATGATGGCAGACATGGTAAAAAAGTACACAGTGTAAAATAAAAAAAATTGTCTATTATTTAGTTATTAACTGTAATCTGACAAGAGCAATGTTGGAGAGTATGTGTCCTCTGTAGAATATGCACTTAGACTAAGGTCAACAACACAAGCTCTAAACCTATAGTTAAATAAGTTAAAGAATTGAATGTTTTTTACATTTTATTTCTATGCAGATATATAATGTTACGAAGTTATAAATGTCTGTCATATGTACATGTCATTGACCTGATTTTCACTGTTGAGTTACTGCTTTTTATTTTAAAAGCACTTATTATATTTTATAATGATGTTTAAATGACTGTTAACAGGCTAATAAGTCTTTTTTGAAAATTTGTGTATTCCTTTTTAGAAACTATTTATGGGCTATATCTATTTAATTATTAAAAATGTAGCACTATTTCGTTTCTGAATAGGTTGCAATTGTTCAACTTGATTAAACTATTACTTTTTAGAGATGGTATTAGATTTGCATGATTTATGTTTTTTACAAAAGATGATCAAGTATATATCCCTTGTATATATTCTTAAGTATTGATAGTCATTACGAGTTTTTTTATTTATTCTTATTTTTATGTTTTTTTTTAAAATGATTTGAATGTTGGCAAGTTTAAGGCAAACAGGTGGTACTTGTTTGAAAGACTCTTAGACTGTAGAACAGGGGTACTTGTTAAAATCATTTAGAAGTTGTGGAATTTGACGAACAGGATTATGGGATTATATCTATATATCGATATCCCTTCTAAATAACTAGGTTTTGTTACCTTTGAGGAATGATAACATTTTTGTGTTTTGTATAGTATATTACCATAAAAGGTTGGCTATCAAATATCTTATTGTCCTGAACATGACATACAAGATGTCTACATGTTGATTTATTTATGAATTATGTCTTTGTATCAATTATGAAATTTAGTTAATGTAATGACTAGTTTGTGATGATGAAAACCCTGCTGTTAGAATTTTAGTAATACAGACTTTTTTTATTTACATTAAATGCATTTTTACAACCACAAGCGAAACTAAGAAGATGTTATATTTAAATAACATCAAATATATTTTAAGTTGGCGAACATTCATTATGTTTAGATAGTAAGCAAACAGTGGTACTAGTACTGTTAAGAATGTTTCCAATGTTGAAGATTTGAACAACAAAGGTATTATTTAGAATGTTTTAAGAAGTTTGTAAACATGAGCACTGTTTAGAATGTTGGCGACGTTGGCGAACAGGGGTACTGTTTAGAATGTTGGCGACGTTGGCGAACAGGGGTTTTGTTCAGAACGTTGGCGACGTTTGCGAACAGGGGTAATATTCAGAATGTTGGCGAACAGGGGTACTGTTCTGAATGTTGGCGAACAGAGGTACTGTTGAGAATGTTGGCGACGTTGGCGAACAGGAGTACTGTTCTGAATGTTACCGACGTTTGCGAACAGGGTTACTGTTCAGGACGTTGGTGAACAGGGGTAGTGTTCTGAATGTTGGTGACGTTGACGAACAGGGGTATTGTTCAGAATGTTAGAGACGTTGGCGAACAGGGGTACTGTTCAGAATGTTGGCGACGTTGGCAAACAGGGGTACTAATGTTGGCGACGTTGGTGACGTTGGCGAAAAGGGGTACTGTTCAACATGTTTGCAACGTTGGCGACGTTGGCGAACCGGGGTACTGTTTAGAAAGTTGGCGAACAGGGGTACTGTTCAGAATGTTGGCGACGTTAGCGAACAGGGGTACTGTTCTAAAAGTTGGCGACGTTGGCGAAGAGGGGTACTGTTCAGAATGTTGGCGACGTTGGCGAACAGGGGTACTGTTCTGAATGTTGGCGACGTTGGCGAACAGGGTACTGTTCACAATGTTGGCGACAAGGTTGGCCAGTTGGCGAACATTTCCCCAATCCTGTACCAGCCTGACATCTGAGCAGTTTAAACTCAGTTATCACTTAAAACCAATTTTGTTAAATATTATGGTCTTGTTAGTGCAATCCCAGATATCTGGAAGAAAACAATGTCAGACCATGGTAGATTACAATGTAGTTACTATTGAAAATGATATAACAATTGTAGAACAACTAAAAAGTTATAAAAAAAACTATAAAAAAAACTGTAAATATTTTATAAATTATTTGTAGAAAAAATCAAGGAAAATCCTTTCAGATCACAAAACAAATGGTCTAATGAATAATGTGTTAAGATTGATGATTGGGGGAAATCTACTCAATGGCATTTCAAGCAGCAAAAAACACTCAACTTTAAATTTTAATTCAATTTACTACATAGAGTTGTACAAACAAATTTATTTAATAGAAACAGAAATGTGCACTTTTTGCACTGAAACCAACGAAAGCTTATTGCATATTTTGGGGGAATGTATATACAGCAAAAATATTGGGATACCACTTTTATTATTAAAATGTGGATTTATCCTTAAACATATAGAGGCAAAAGATGATAATGTTGGTAATGGGGAAATATTTGACCCATATAATGTAGTACAACGTATCATGTTGATTTTAAAATTTTATATTTATAGCTGTAAAAATTTAGGAGAAAACCTTCTGTGAAAGGTAGTATTGCATATCTAAAATACTGTATAAGAATAGAACAACATACAGTAAATTTCTTATAGCCTACACAGTGAGAATATATAGAAAAAAAAACGGTTGTCATTACAATCTATCCTAGGTGATTTAAATATTTTATAACTAGTACGAAAATTATAGTTATATTTTGTTTTATGTCTTGCTATTTAGAGTTGTTATATGATAAAAGTATTTTTAAGACCATACTTCTTGAAACTGTAAATGTGTGTAATCCTGCTTGTTTGTTTTCTGACTTTATGTCAAAAATAAACAAATAACAAAAAAGTACAATAAAGAACTTTCAGGCCACAGTAGTTAAACGATTTTTAACTCTCAATAATCAATATGGAAGATGAAAATCACTAAAAAAAAACCATAGGAAAGTTGTTGATGTGCGAGCCCATACCTGTTAATAAATTCGAACAATGTGATCATGCACGCGTTCTATCAATTAAAATAGGTGAATCTCATACGATTTATCAAAGGATATTTAACTACAAACAATGAGTTCTTGACAATAAAAAAAAATAATCTCGAGCTCGATTTTTAAGCGTCTATTCTTGTTTTTATTATCAATCCACAAATAAAATAACTGGATAATTTTAAATGTCTTCTTTTTTTTGATTTTGGGACAGTTTGAACGAGTTCTGTCAATTATAGAATTACACAAATACGTTTAAGCTTATTTTGACGAAAATGTAACCAGCTGACTACTATTTGCCAAATCATTTTTGAATATTTCACTTTTATAACGTTTCAAAAAAAAATCATATTCCATCGACTATCTAATTTGTAAAACAGAGACACTTATAGATTGAAAAGTCAACTAACAACGCCGTGGCCAAAAATAAAAAGATAAACAGACACTCGGCTCGAACAGGAGCGATAGCTCACTTAAGTTCGCATTTCACCTGATACAAAGCCTCGAACAAATACAGCTGATATTTAAAGACACTAGACAGATATTGTTTATGTACTAGTATCTAATTGAATCCCAATGCAGTTTCAATCATTAAGTTGCAATCTCAGGTTTTGATTCTTCTGGAGCTTGGATGTCTTGGATGCAAAATTCTACATGTAGGTCGGGTTGTGTTTGATGTTTTAAGTATGAAAGTATGGTTTACTGTACGTACTTATTGTTGAATATCTTTCTGATATTGATTATATGCAGATCCATGTAATGACTTCTTTCTCATCTTTCCGAAAGTAGTAATGATATCATCTTAGAAAGTCAGGTTGTAAATTAGTAGTATAGTCCTCTAAAGGTTGATAGTTATGCACTGGAGCTAGATCTTTCCAATACCCTTACAACGTTCAAATCTATTACCATATTTAATGTCAGTCTTGAACCTATAAATCTGCCCAGCTTTAGTTTATAGAAAAAAAGACTTCTAATAATGTTCTAATACACAATAAACCACACTTTATAACTTTAAACTATGGCAACAGCAGCATCAGTTCTCATATGCGGATCCAGGGGGTTTTAGGAGCCCGCGACCCTCCCTTTCTGGGAAAAAAATTGTTGATTATATTGAGAATCACTGCAGCGTGACTGGAGTGGCCCCCTCTTAGTTCAGTCAGCGCCCTCCTCTTTTTGTGAAAGGTTCTTGATCCGCCAGTGGTTCTATAAAACGGTGCAAATACTTACTTTTTCCTTGAATGTATGCTCTTTTTCCATTTTACTCAGTTTCGAACAACGAAAACGGTAATATTAATAATGCCAATTTGAAAACAGCTTTATATATTGTTTTAACCTCCATGAACTCATGAAATATAATTTAAATAGGACCATTTGGGATTTTAAGAGAGTTGATTATGTATGCTTTAAGTAGAGTGCTTTATTTTTAAATGTGGTTTCTCGTCCACGATATTCTTTCTAATCAAGCAAATATTCAGAATAAATTGGGCTGATCTTCTATCCAAATAAATTTATATATTTTGTTGATATAAACATCCGACGTACATGTGATATTCAATCTTATGTTTATATTAATATGTAAAAAGAATACATACAGTTGTTTGAGCACTGTAAATTCTTGAAACGATCCTTGTTGTATTGTAGTAATTTGATTGTTCTCCAAATTTCTGAAACAAAACAAGTCGCTAAATTATACGCAATACTTTAAAAATTATACTGCTGTAAAAAAAAGAAGATGTGTTAAGATTGCCAATGACACAACTCTATACAAGATTCCAAATGACACAGAAACAGAAAAACAAATAGAATATTAATATAATGAAATATGTAGAAATCTCCCTAACAAGCAAACTGCCCTAACTGTAAACTATAAGGCATACATTGCAGTCATTGGTACACAGTTTACTGCATCCACACAGAGTGTAGTTTTCAGTAATAGATCGCTACAGAGCCATGTTTTTGACATTCCATTAGTACCATCTTCATAGACTACCTACGGCTAGTCCATATACTATGACGTCACACCAAACTGGTCTTTTATAAGGCGATTTGAAAAAAGCTTGTAGATATATATAAATGATAATATATCATGTGGCACAACATCGTGGCCACAAGTTAATTGTTTTCTGTTTAGGATTAAATTTATATTTAGATCTATTTTGTTACATCTTGTGATCAATTTTATTTGGCAATCGCCAATGGCAGTCAGCAGGGTTAAAGAAAATCAGTGGTTCGACCTGTTAGTCAAATGCGTTTTGTTTAGATATACTTTTTCACTTTTTTGGTCTTTTGGAAAATGTTGTTTGTGCTGTATTTAGACCCTTCTACAACAAAATTAATTTTACATGCACACGTATAAAAATTGCTGTTTTTATCCAACGCAATCATAGGTTTGAACGTAGTGGCTATACTTTTTCGACCTTTTGGATTATAGCTCTTCATCCTTCATATAAGCTTTGGATTTCAAATATTTCGGCCACGAGCATCACTGAAGAGACATGTATTGTCGAAATGCGCATCTGGTGCAAGAAAATTAGTACCGTTAATTTTATTTGAATTTAGACTCGTTTATATTTTTTTGTTTGTGCTTGTATCATATTTTCCCTCCGGTTTATATGATCCATTCATCCTATATTGACTTAAAATTCAAGAGTCGATCTGAAAATGAGGGTACATTTTATTTGGCCTTCCAAATACCGCTTCGATCCCTAACATCACTTATTAGGTGTATTACTACCATTTATTTTCCCCTATTAGTCTTTGTTAAATTTGCACTTTTCAAAAAAATGTGCAGAATTTATCTTTGTTTCAAATATAGAAATACTTGGCATGAGTAAAGTTTTATCCTGTCCAGTACTATAGAAAAAAATTCACATAACATTTCATTGCATATAAGAAAATAACCATCAATGGAAGTTAACGAATCAAATGTCTCCCCTTATTTTATCTGTGAACAAGGTTTAGTCACCATGTAACCTCAAGATTACAAAATTTTCTATAGAAATCCCAAATGAAAAATAATGGTGTTTTGAAATACCCAAGCATATGTTTATGACACAGAAATGTTTTTACTGCAATAAAATTTAGGATTAATTACCTACAACTGTCAAATTCAAGGGAATATTTTTTTCGACCTACTTTCGTATACAACCGGATGTAACTTACCATGATTTGGTGGTATTACACCTACATGCACACGTATAAAAATTGCTGTTTTTTTATCCAACGCAATCATAGGTTTGAACGTAGTGGCTATACTTTTTCGACCTTTTGGATTATAGCTCTTCATCTTTCATATATTAAGCTTTGGATTTCAAATATTTCGGCCAATAGCATCACTGAAGAGACATGTATTGTCGAAATGCGCATCTGGTGCAAGAAAATAGGTACCGTTAATTTTATTTGAATTTAGACTCGTTTATATTTTTTCGTTTGTGCTTGTATCATATTTTCCCTCCGGTTTATATGATCCGTTCATCCTATATTGACTCTTAAAATTCAAGAGTCGATCTGAAAATGAGGGTACATTTTATTTGGCCTTCCAAATACCGTTTCGATCCCTAACATCACTGAAGAGACATTTATTGTCGAAATCCGGATCTGGTGTACAAAAAAATATTGACACCTTATGTTTGTGGCATAACATCGTGGCCACAGGTTAATTGTTTTTTGTTTAGATTTAATTTATATTAAGATCTATTTTGTTACATCTTGTGATCAATTTTATTTGGCAATCGCAAATGGCAGTCAGCAGGGTTAAAAAACATCAGTTGTTCGACCTGTTAGTCAAATGCGTTTTGTTTAAATATACTGTTTCCTTTTTTTGACTTTTGGAAAATGTTGTTTGTGCTGTATTTATACCCTTCTACAACAAAATTAATTTTACATGCACACGTATAAAAATTGCGACTTTTATCCAACACAATCATAGGTTTGAACGTAGTTTTTAATTTAGACCCGTAAATAATAATATATATTTATATATAATGTCTAAAAATAGCAACAATCAACATTCAATCTATTTAAGCGTGGATCAGTTTGTGAAAATAAACTGATACAGTTACTGAATTAAAATTATATAAACAACTACGAATATAACACGCTAATTAATACATTAAAAAGTTCTTTTAGATTTTAATAGAAATACGCAATATATCGCTGAACAAATTAGCTTCATCGGGCGTGTGCATCTCTCAAGGTGAAATCAGATGCATGACAAAAACATATTTTTGTAGCTTAATCTATACAAGATTTGAGGAAAAGTGTAACATATTTATTGATGTTGCGTAAAATAGGTTTGTAGCTACTACTACATAAAATTGGAAAAAAAGGTTAAACACATTATTTGATGTTCGATAAATTGTATGAATTTCTATAAATTTATTTGAATGATTTCAAGATTATGGTTTTGATCTGTTTATAAATCTTTGTTCGTCTCTCTCGTCTCGTCTGCGGTAGACCCAAAAACCTCAAAAATATTCTAAAAACATCCAAAGTATCTAAACTGGAAATATCTACAATCGGAGGTTATAGACCATGCGGAAGGGGCAATTGTAAGTGCTGCAAAGTCGCCAACATCGAAACCCAATTCGTCAGCAGTCACAGAGAAAAAACACAACATATGTATAACATCAAATTGTAAAACGCAAAATTGCATTTATGTTCTTACGTGTGGGCCTTGCAAATTACAATATGTTGGTGAAACAGAAACACCATTTAACATCCGATTAAATAACCATCGGTCATTTGATACAAAATAAAGAAACTGCCCAATTACAAGACACCTGTTTTAAGAGCAGGACATGATTTTGAAAACGTCACATTTCAAATCATTGAGAAAAATCTAAATTGGGATACACAAGGAAGACAAAAGAGAAAGAGATTTTGGATGCACCCGTTACGAACTCTTGAAACTGATGGACTCCATGAGAGAGACGAAAAAAGATTCAAAAGCAAATCAAAACCATAATTACCTTGAAATCATACAAATGAATTTATAGAAATTCATACAATTAATCGAACATCTAAAAATGTGTTAAACTTTTATTCCAACTTTATGTAGTGGTAGCTACAAACGTATTTTATGCAACATCAATAAATATGTAACACTTTTCCTAAAATTTTGTATAGATTAAGCTACAATAATATTTTTTTGTCATGCACCCGATTTCAGCTTGAGTGATGCAAACGCCTGAAGAAGCTAATTTGTTTAGCGAGATATTGCATATTTCTATTTGAAATCTAATAGAACTTTTTAATGTATTAATAAGCGTGTTTAAGTTATATTCTTAAACATTTTATATATATATATATATAATATATATGTTACAGTAAATAGGTGAAATTAGGAATTACATGTAATTACTAAAATTTAGGAATTACATGTAATTCCCGATGCACTTAGTAAATACAAGTAATTCCTAAGACTGCCCAGTAATTACCAGTAATTACTGATTTTAAAATGAATTTTTACACCTATATACTAACTGTTAAAACAATTTTGTAATATGGCCAACTGATCAAAAGTTATGGTAAGACTAATTAGAAAATTAGTGAGTATTCAGCTATCAAAATTTTAAGGGTTTTGCAGAACCTAGTGTCTCGCCTTCTTTTGCTGTGAGTCGCAGGCCCAACAAAAATAGGAAAAAAATATTTATAATTATCCTCTAGATACTATCTTTTGACTAGTTCTATAAGAATCTTCTATCAAAATTTGTTAAATATTCAGGATAGTTTATGAAATCTAAACTTTAACTGTAGAGTGTATGTAATGTTAACTGGAAAAAAATAGTCCGTTTAAATAAGTAATATACGAAAAAGTATAGTTTTTTTACAAACTTTATTTCTAGATATTATCTTATGATCATAAACAAGCTTCTGTCCAATTTTGGTAGAAATCCAGGAAATTTTGAGAAAGTTATTAAAATTTGAAAAATATAACCACAGTGTGAATGTAATGTTAACTGGCATAAACTTGATTTTATTTTTACAAAATTTACTTCATGAAATTTATCTTTTGATCATAAACAACTGAAGCTTCTGTCCAAGTTTGGTAGAAATCCATGATAATTTGAGAAACTTATCAAAATTTAAAAAAATATAACCATAGAGCGAATATTTGCGGACACCGCTGGCGATGGAATTATTAGGTTGGTTCGCTATGTCTCGCTTTTGCGACAAAAAACGTAGGCTCGACGAAAAGGAAAAGAATGTCAACATTGAAAGTAAAACAAAAGTTGACTTTTTCAATCCACAAAAAGATCATTCTTATACAGGAAGAAACGATGATAAATTTTGTTGGAGGTATATAAGCTTAAGTTTGGAGGTCTTGAAGAACTCATAAAAACACGGAAATATGAAAATGTGACTCTTAACGCCATCAATTTGTATAAATTTGTTTGTGAAAAATGGCAGCTTCATTGCAAATGTCTGACAAAAGAAGTAGTTGTTAAACCTATTTTGTAAAAGGAATTTAACTCATGTTATTGGCCAAGTTGATATGCAGAGTATGCCTGATGGAGATTTTAATATAACAAAATTATGAGATTTTAAGAATTATCAAGATCATTTAACCAAGTTTGCCATAATATAATGTCTATCATAAAAAATAGCTGGCTAAGTTGCCTATAAATTTCTCAAAAATGTTTTTCCCCATTTTGGATTGATATCATTGTCTTGCATGCTCAAAATTATTTTTAGGGAGTTTCAAAACTTATAAAACAACCATTTTCCAGTTTCAATTCACAAACACTGAAGAGTATGCACTTTTAATGTGCCTTATAATCCTTGATCCTTAAGTAAGACATAAAAATCCCTACCCCTTACTTTCTTATTTGATATCTTGAATTATGTCTTTAATTTTTAAACAAAAATATCAAGTTAGTAAATAGCTGTAAAAATGACAAAAAAAATCAGTAAATACCTGTAATCACTGAAACAACTAGTAAATACATGTAATTACTAAATTGAATAGTGATTACAGGTATTTACTAAAATGTTTAGTAATTACGTGTATTTCCTAATTTCACCTATTTACTGTAACATATATATAAGTAACAACTCGTCTAAACATTAACCCAACAATGTTAGATCTGTAAATTTGCTTTCGCAATTTTTTTGTTCTTCCCTCGCCGGGATTCGAACTCATGCTACTGAGATGTCGTTACACCAAATCGCCTGCACTTAAAGCGGCGGTCTAGACCACACGACCACCTTGACTTCATAAAAAAAGAGCTTTCGATAAACGGGTGTTACCTTTCCACGTCAGTTTTAATCTAGCGTCGTACTACAGTACATGATATATAAGGCATAAAGATGTTATTTATACAGATCAGCTAAATTAACTATAGTAAATTATCCTACAAATGTTATATACATAAGTACGTCTGAACCATTGACAACTCTACAACAGATTTATTTGTCGGATCACCAGCAGTAATTGTAATACATGGCTGCGTACATTCTTTAATACAACTCGTCTAAATATCAACCCAACAATGTAAATAAAGGCAACAGTAGTATACCGCTGTTCAAAACTCATAAATCCATGGACAAAAAACAAAATCGGGGTAACAAACTAAAACCGAGGGAAACGCATTAAATATAAGAGGAGAACAACGACATAACACTAAAATTTAACACACATAGACAAAATCCCACGAGAATAACAAATATAACATATATATATATAACATCAAAACCAAATACATGAATTTGGGATAGACAAGTACCGTGACACGTCTTATCGCAATGTGAATTTACACTAAAAAATAAGAGAAAACAAACGGCACAACGTTATAATGTAATACACACAGAAACGTTTTGTTCTGAAGCCCAGGTGGTCGTGTGGTCTAGAGCACCGATAACAGTGCAGGCTTTTTGGTGTCCCGGTGAGGAAAGAACATAACATTTGCGAAAGCAAATTTACAGACCTGCACTGTTATCGGTGCTCTAGACCACACGACCACCTGGGCTTAAGAACAAAACATTTGCGAAAGCAAATTTACAGATCTTACATTATTATGATGTTGTATACATATATATATATATATATTTATGTAGTGGTTTAATAAATCCCTAAGATATATATTTATGTAGTGGTTTAATAAATCCCTAAGATCTGTAAATTTGCTTTCGCAAATGTTATGTTCTTTCCTCGCCGGGACACCAAAAAGCCTGCACTGTTATCGGTGCTCTAGACCACACGACCACCTGGGCTTCAGAACAAAACATTTGCGAAAGCTTTACAGATCTTACATTGTTGGGATGATGTTGTATACATATATATATATATATATTTATGTAGTGGTTTAATAAATCCCTATCTTACTTGTATATCTGTTTGTTTGTGTTTTAGGTTATTTTAATATGGTTTCGCTAATATAACTGTAGTCACAATCACGTTAAGGGAAGGGTATTGTAGCTACGACATCTGAAAAATATCCGATATCATCTGTGAAACGATTATTCCCAAACGGCCAACAAACTCGTGATGGCATCCGTAAAATTTACGAAGGGATAATTACAACCTAACCATTGGAACTCTTTGGTTTAATATCTTCCTTGTGAGCAGCAATCCTCTATCAAGAAAATAATTATCGTTATCGTGATCAGTCAGTCCTGTCGCACTGGCTAGTTGATTGAATTTGGCCATCTTGATTGCATGAATACTAAACGAGAAGCATACTTGTGGATGCATAAATAAATAATATCAAAAATCGTGACCACCAAAATGTGTCTTAGACACATTGTGGTGGTCACGATATTTGATATTATTTATTTATCATAAATAAATAATTCTTAGAACATTAAGGCGTTAGTAGTTAAAACGATTTTCAACTTTCAATAATAAATCTGAAAGATCAAAATCAAGGGAAAACAAAACAAAACTGTCGGAAAGTTGGCAATGAGCACAAAGGAGTAGGTTCGGTAAGGTCCCTAAATGGCCCCCCTTTTTTAGCTAAAATTTCAAATGAGAATTAATTGATTAATATCACAATGAATCATAGCTAATACAGCGACTAGATAGAAAATATACCATTTTTGAAAATATACGTTGCTGCGTGTTATTTATGACGTCACAAATAGTACTTATTTTGATTTTCTACTCTAAAGTCATTGAAAATGGATAAATTTCAATGGATTCTTGGACGGGAAACATAGAGCGCACAAGTCGACAACAAAAATCCTTTACAATACTGTTTGTAAAGTAATTTTATATGTCTACCTTGAATATTAAGTTTGTCAGCCTTCCAATTGTGAACTTGCCATTCCTATGTAGCAACATTCCAGCAGCGCCTGCATACGGCGTATATATCTCCCAATTGATACGCTATTCCCGGGCTTGCATTTTCTATCATGATTTACTAGATAGAGGATTGCTACTCACAAGGAAGCTATTAAACCAAGAGTTCCAAATGGTGAAGTTGAAATCATTCCTTCGTAAATTTTACGGAGCCCATCACGAATTGGAATAATCGTTTCACAGAGGATATCGGATATGTTCCTCATGTCATAACTACACGAATGTGAACTACCGAACTAGTTTATTTACCGGATTTGTAATAACATAAGCAAAACAACGGGTGCTACATGTGGATCAGGATCTGCTTACCCTCCCGGTGCACCTGAGATCACCCCTAGTTTTTGATGGGGTTCGTGTTGCATATTCTTTAGTTGCCTATGTTGTGTCTTCTGTACTTTTATTTGTCTGTTTGTCTTTTCGTTTGTAACCATGGCGTTGTCAGTTTTATTTTCTATCTATGAATTTGACTCTTCCTCTGGTATCTTTCGTCCCTCTTTTACGCATTCCCTATTTAACTTCTCAGTTTTATCCTTCAGTAATCTAAGATTCTTTTCCAGATGATTGATCGCCCAGAACATGCATGCAATATTTGCCACAGGACGTTAAGCAACCAACAATCAATCAATCAATTTAGCTGATTGACCGTGGAGCTTTTATTGGTCGCTTTTGCTAATAACTTTTTGAACCGTTTATTGTTTACGTTGTCAATTTCCATTGTTTTAACACCAAACCTGTGGGGATGATGAACAAAGCAATCAAAAGGTTAGAGGTTTTCTAAATTATTTAGTTAATCATATCTTACATGCAAAATGCTACTCAATTTCATTTGTCTACGTAGATATATGCCTGGCTTAAATTTACAGTGTCAGTTCTTCTGATTAAGTTCTAGTTAACAATATATCACAATTATGACAATAGCAACATCAGTTATATACAAACGGTGCAAATACTTACTCTTCTGTGTTATGTATGCTCTTTGTCCATCCCATTAATGTTTCACTGAGAAAAACACGGTAACTTTAATGATGCCAATTTGAAACCCATCATTTATTTCATTTTAACCTCCATTCATATTTTACTATTATTTTACTCAAAGCTGCCTTTGAGAATTTAAGAGTGTTAAAAACTGTTCAAAAATGTTATTATTTATTAATCAAATAGATAGATTTAAATTGGATTAGAGTTTCTCTTTCTACGATGTTTTTTAATCATGCAAATATCTAGCTTAAATAAGGCTGTTCTTCAATCCAAATATAAACATTTTAGTAAAAACACCCGCCGTACAAATACTATGCAGTAATATGTTTATACATATAATATGCAGTGATATGTTTATACAAATACTATGCAGTGATATGTTTATACATATAATATGCAGTGATATGTTTATACATTTAATATTCAGTGATATGTTTATACATATAATATGCAGTGATATGTTTATACATATAATATGCAGTGATATGTTTATACATACAGCTTGTCGAGTGATGGAAATCCTTGAAACGATCCGTGAAGTATTGTAGTAATTTGATTTTTCCCCAAATATCTGAAACAAAACAAGTCACTAAATTATAGGCAAAGTTTTGAAATGTTTTTCTATAAAAATAGGAAGATGTGGTATGATAACAAACGATAAAACTCTCAAAAGAGACCAAATGACACAGAAATATTCAAGGGTAGAACATTAATATAATGGAGTTTCTCTCACAAGGAAAAACGTTAAATGTAAAATATAAGGAAATAAACTACAACCAGAGAGACACGTCCTACTGCATCATTACACCACGAGTAACAAATCCTGCAGTAAATATAAAAATAAGAAGATATAATACGATTGCAAATTAAACAACGCTTCAAAAGACACCATTTGTAGATAACTCTTTCACAGGAAAACAACACCAACTGTAACATATAAGAGCATGTGGACACTTTAGTGTATATGTATATAGCTGTCACGGAAATCTCTTAAACACTGTAGAAATGAAAGATTTGAAAACTGAAGAACGGACGTTTATAGAACAATTTCAGATAAAATTTTAAGACATAGACATCTATAGACATCAACAATCCCAGCAGTTAAATTGACATTTTTTAACAAACTATATCATGCTAGATTGTGACCTTTTGGACATAATATTATCTTATTTGATTCCCGAGAAGATTACCGGATAAGGACAAGTTAAAAGATCGGACGTATATTTTGACAGTTTTGTTGACATTTCTTTTTGTGTAATACTTCTTGTAAACTTGTGTATAACAGATCTTGGTAACTTTTATTTTTGATTTATGTCTTTTGTTGGCTACAATTTAAAGGTGTTTCTGGTCGTAACAGAAATTTGGGGCTCGTCCTGTGGAACGTAAATATCTTTTTCCAAAATTTGTTCAGTATTAAAACTTGTCAACAAAAAATCTACAAAAAAGCATTTGATGCCGGTAAATTTTTGAAAAGGCCAGACCTGGGGGGGGGACTGTTGATAATTTAAAGAAAGAGGAATTGGTGTTGCTTGCTAAACATCTGAAATTAGATGTATGGGTATCTATGAGAAAACAAATATGGTAATAGACAAATAAGTTGACGCAGGAAGAGGCTCTTGAAATTAAGGTCGAAAACGATGACGCTATCAAATAAATACAGCTTGAATAAGATCAGGAACTTCAATTAAAGAACTGGAAATAAAGGAAAGGGAAATGACAAAAAGTAAAGAAAAAGAAGATGAATTTAAATTAAAACAAGAATATGTCCTCAGTACACGAATGCTCCACTCGCACTATCATTTTCCATGTTCAGTGGACCGTGAAATTGGGGTAAAAACTCTAATTTGGCATTAAAATTAGAAAGATCATATCATAGGGGACATGTGTACTAAGTTTGAAGTCGATTGGACTTAAACTTTATCAAAAACTACCTTGACCAAAAACTTTAACCTGAAGCGGGACAGACGGACGGACGAACGGACAGACGGACGGACGAACGAACGGACAGACGGACGGACGGACGCACAGACCAGAAAACATAATGCCCCTCTACTATCGTAGGTGGGGCATAAAAACTGGAAATGAAAAAAAAGGTTGGAAAATTAATTAATTTAAATTAAAACAAGATGAATTTAAATTAAAATAGCCAGAACTAGAAACGAGTGAAAGGCTAGAGATGGAGAAAATTAAAATTGAAATGGTCAAAAAAGAAAGCAACACTTAAGTAAAAAAATATACGTTTGGTTCACAGATTTTGTGAAAAAAAACCAGTCGATAGATATTTTTCACAGTTTGAGATGGCCATAATTTGAAATGGCAAAGGCCGTATTGGACTATGTTGCTTCCAAGTGTTTTAAAGGATAATGCCGCTGATATTTACTCAGCACTTCCATCAGAAAAAAGTTCTGATTATGACAAAGTAAAACAGAAAGTTTTGAAAGATAATGAGCGAGTACAAGAAGCACATGAAGCATATAGACAGAAATGTAGATCTTATAAAAAGATTCACAAACCTATGTTGAAGTTGCCCGGAGAAAAGAAGATATATTTGATAAATGGCTGACGTCAAAGGAAACAGATAACAATTTTGATAACCTAAAACAATTGGTGTTGTTAGATAAGTTCAGATAATATGTTAATTTAGACTTAAAATCACATTAAGATGACAAAACTGTTTGACAATACATGCTGCTTTTATTTCAAATAATTATACCCTTTCAAGGGTTAAAATGTTATTATTTCGAGTGGAAATTACAAAAATCAAAGCACTTAGCGTACTGATAGTAAGCCTGTTGTACAGAAAAAGAGTCAGTCTAGTTATGATATGTCTAGTCCAACATTTAATACTTTTGAGAAGAAATCACTATTGCTTATTCATGTTATTGTAAGAAGAATCATTATGGTAGCCTGATGACTGATTGTTTTAAACTCCAGAGGAAGAATGAACGAGATAATAAGCCCAAGGGCAGTGCTTGTACGACACCCCTTATTACCAATACGTTGGAATGTCTTGCGAGTCAAGCTTTTAAGTCCAGTTTTGGTGATTACATGGAGGGTTATAAACCCTTTATGTCTGATGGGTTTGTTTCTATTGTTGATAATACTACTCTTCATCCTATTAATATTTTACGGGACACTGGAGCTTCTCAGTCGTTTATTTTCAGAAGTTGTGTCGCCTTTGTCCGAGGAGACTTCTGTTGGTGTCCCCGTCTTGTTACAAGGTGTAGATTTATGTTGTAAAGATGTTTTCCTCCATCCTATCTATCTGAAGTAAGATTTGGACCAGTTGTCGTAGGTGTTCGTCCTATTCTACCTGTTGAGGGTGTTGCATTATTGCTGGGAAATAATCTAGCTAGGAACAAAGTGGTTGCTGAACCAATTGTTACCAGTAGGCACAAGTTACAAACCAGGAAAGTCGCCTCCAAAAACATAAAAATAATAATAATTGTTAACAGTGAACCAATGGTGGAGGTTCAATCACCTAAAGGTGATGCTGAACTGTATCCAGCTTATGTTGTTATTAGGGCGATGACTAGAAAACAACAAAATGAAGATTTGCAAGAAGACCAGTTTGATTACATGGACCTTTCTGACACTTAACTGGTCGACATTGAAGGAAAGGCCCTTATAAGCCAACCTAGTGTTAACAAGAATGTAACTATGCCATGGCCAGATGTAAACAGCCATTCATTAGACCACAAGAATTTATTCGAAGAACAACATAAAGACCCTGAGGTTCTTCAACTCCGCAAGGGGCCTCAACCACAAGAGGAAGCAGACAAAGTGGCCGAATGCTGCTCTTACCATCAAGACGACATTTTAAAGAGGAAGTGGAGGCCCAAGGATGCTACCCAGGAGGAGGAATGGAGAGTGGTATACCAAGTGGTGGCCCCTGGAGTTTATAGGCAAGAAATTATGGGTCTTGTCCATGACACCTCTTTGGCTGGACACTAAGGTACAAGGAAGACTTGCCTTAAGATTTAGCAGCTTTTATATTGGCCAATTCACAATACTTAGAAATGATGTCGCAGAATACTGCAAATCATGTCATATGTGACAGGTTGTTGGTAAGCCTAACCAGAACATACAACCAGCACCACTTCTGCCTCTTCCACCCTTAGACGAACCTTGGACCTTTACCAAAGTTCAAGACTGGAAATGCGTATTTATTGACGATCATGTGTGCATCCTGTTACGGCCAGAAATCGCCTTTAAATTGTAGCCAACAAAAGACACAAATCAATAATAAAATTTAACAATATTTAATATACAAAAGTTTACAAAAGGTATTACACAAATATTACTGTTAACTTAACTGTCAAAATATGAGTCCAATCAGTTATCTTTATCTGTATCCGGAAATCTTTCGGAATCCAATTTGAATATTACGTTCACTACTAATGTCACAATCCAGTATGATGTTGTTTGTAGAATAAAAGTGTCAATCCAAATGCTGTGAATACTAATGTCTATCAATGTCTATGTCCAAGTTTAATTATGAGAGTTTAACTTTAGTGTCTGTATATATAGTGTTGTCATGGAAAATTCTAGAACACTCTATAATGGAACATTGTGGAAAATCCTGGAAAGTTACAACGGAAGTTTCTGGAATAACGTAGAAGTTTAAATTACGCATCTTTTATAAGGATCATTCTAGAAAGTTCCAATCATTCTGTGATTGTTCCAGTGATTCCTAAACTGCACAGTTATAAGATTATTTGGTAAACAACTATCAGGCCATACAACACAAATTAGGCCAACATAAATAACATAATAATTACAATATCATAACACCTCCCCCCTTAAAAGAAGTTTTAGTGTAACAAAAACTTATCATGAATAATATGAACAAAAATACATAATATATACAAAGTGATTTAATAAGCTCTAGATAAAGCATCAGCTATTACATTATCTTTACCCTTAATATGTTTTACAATTACATCATATTCCTGTAACAATAAACTCCACCTAGTCAACCTCTGATTCTTGTTTCTCATTTTATGCATGAAGGTGAGAGGATTATGATCAGTATAAACAAGAATAGGATATACAGTGGGATTCAAATATACATCAAAATGTTGAAGTGCTGACAACATTGCAAAACACTCTTTTTCAATAGTTGAATAATTTTTCTGATGTTTATCTAATTTCTTAGAAAAATATGATATAGGTTTTTCAACATTATCATCTGTCTCTTGATATAAAACAGCTCCTATTCCTACATCGCTTGCATCAACGGCAAGTTTAAATTGTTTTTCAAAGTCTGGAGTAATCAGAACTGGACTATTAATTAAAAGTGATTTGCTATTTTCAAAAGCCTTTTGACAATTTCCGCTCCAGATAAATTTAGAATCTTTCCGTAAAAGATGAGTCAATGGTTGAACAACAGTAGCAAAATTTGAACAAAATTTTCTGTAAAATCCAATCATGCCTAAATATCTCATAAGTTGTTTTCTATTTGTAGGAGGTGGGAATTTGGAAATAGCTTCCACTTTAGCCATAATAGGTTTTACTTGACTTTGGCCAACTGTATGCCCTAAATAATCAACAGTGGCCTGACAAAATTCACTTTTACCAAGATTAACAGTCAAATTTGATTTTTACAATCTATCAAAAGTATCATACAAATGTGTTAAATGCTGTTCCCAGCTATCACTACATACAATAAGATCATCAATATAAGCATAACAACAGTCTAAATCTTTTATAACATTATTGATCATTCTTTGAAATGTAGCTGGAGCACTTTTCATGCCAAATGGCATTACAGTATATTGAAATAAGCCATCTGGTGTAACAAAAGCTGATATTTCACGAGCTCTCTGTGTCAATGGAACTTGCCAATAACCTTTCAATAAATCAAATTTGCTCACAAATTTTGCTTGACCAATATTGTCAATACAATCGTCTATCCTTGGAATCGGATAGGAATCAGATTTTGAGACTGAATTTACTTTTCTGAAATCAGTCACGAAACGAAAAGTTTTATCTGGTTTTGGCACAAGGAGACAAGGAGAGCTCCATTCACTGTTACTCGGCTCAATAATATCATTGTCAAGCATATATTTAATTTCTTTTCTCATAACTTCAAGTTTGAGTGGATTGAGCCTGTAAGGATGTTGCTTAATTGGAGAAGCATCTCCTACATCAACATCATGACAAACAGCAGTGGTTTTGTTTGGCACATCTGGAAAAAGATTTTTAAAAGAAAATACCAAAGTTTTTATTTCTTCTCTACGATCAAAAGACAGATGTGCAAGTTTTGAATCTAAATTTGACAAAATTTCTGAATTTTTCAATCTAACTGTCTCTTCCATAGTTCCATAATTCAAATCATTAATTTTACTCTCTATTGTATAAGGACCACAATATTTAGCCTGTAAAGGATGTCCAGGGACAGGCAGAAATACAAGTACGCTATCACCAGGCTCAAAAACTCTGTCCCTGGCATCTTTATCATACTATATTTTCATCTTGTTCTGTACATTTTTTAAGTTTTTCTGAGCAATTTGACAAGCAGTATACAATTTTTCTTTAAATCTAGATACATAGTCTAAAAGATTCAAGTCAGTATGTTCAGTAAGCCACTTTTCCTTAATCAATTTTAACGGTCCCCTTACAGTATGACCAAATACCAACTCAAAGGGACTAAATCCAAGGGATTCTTGAACAGCCTCTCGAACCGCAAAAAGTAGAAAGTGAACTCCATCATCCCAGTCTCTGTCAAATTGAAGACAAAAAGTTCTAATCATGTTCTTCAGTGTTTGATGAAAACCTTGAGATTCTGGATGATAAGCACTTGATCTGTACTGAGCAATCCCTAACTGGTATACGACTTTCTGAAATAAACCTGACATGAAATTTGATCCCTGGTCGGACTGTATAGACTTAGGAAATCCTACTAATGTGAAAAATTTGATCAAAGCTTTGACGATAGTAGGTGTCTTGATATTTCTGAACGGAATAGCTTCAGGAAAGCGGGTAGATGTACACATGATTGTCAATAAATATGCATTTCCAGTTTTGGTCTTTGGTAAAGGTCCAACGCAGTCAATTAGAATTCTGCTGAAAGGTTCGTCAAAGGCTGGAATAGGCAGAAGTGGTGCTGGTGGTATTTTCTGGTTAGGCTTACCAACAACCTGGCATATATGGCATGATTTGCAGTATTCTGCGACATCATTTCGAAGTCTGGGCCAGTAGAAATGCTGCAAGATCTTAAGGCAAGTCTTCCTTATACCTAAGTGTCCAGCCAAGGGGGTGTCATGGGCAAGACCAATAATTTCTTGCCTATAAACTTTAGGCACCACCACTTGGTACACCACTCTCCATTCCTCCTCTGGGGTAGCATCAGGAGGCCTCCACTTCCTCATTAAAATGCCGTCCTGATGGTAAAAGCATTCGGCCACTTTGTCTGCTTCCTCCTGTGGTTGAGCCCGCTGGTTGAGCTGAAGAACCTCAGGGTCTTTATGTTGTTCTTCGAGTAAATTATTTCGGTCTAATGAATGGCTGTTTACATCTGGCCATGGCATAATAACATTTTTGTTAACACTAGGTGGTTTTATAATAGCCTTTTCTGAGTTACCAGGATCTTCAATATCAGCTTTAAAGTGTCAGAAAGGTCCATGTAATCAAACTTGTCTTCTTGCAAATTCTCATTTTGTTGTTTTCTAGCCATCGCCCTAGTAACAACACAAGCTGGATACAATTCAGCATCATCTTCAGGTGATTTAACATCCACCACCGGTTCACTGGTAACAATTGGTTCAGCAACCACTTTGTTCCTAGCTAGATCATTTCCTAGCAATAAGGTAACACCCTCAACAGGGAGATTAGGACGAACACCTACAACAACTGGTCCAGTTATCAAATCTGACTTCAGATAAATACAACCTAACTCTACACCTTGTAACAAAACGGAGGCACCAACAGAAGTATTCTCGGACAAAGGCAACACACCTTCTAACAATAAAGTCTGAGAAGCTCCAGTGTCCCGTAAAATCTTAATAGGCTGAAGAGTGGTATCATCAACAATAGAAACAAACCCATCAGACATAAAGGGTTTGTATTCCTCCATGTAATCACAAAAACTGGACTTAAAAGCCTGACGCACAGGGCATTCCAATGTACTGGTATTATAAGGTGTCGTACAAGCACTGGTCTTCGGCTTATTATCTCGTTCATTCTTTTTCTGGAGTCTAAAACAATCAGCCATCAGGTGACCAATCTTCTTACAATAAGCACAAGTCAGTGACTTCTTCTCAAAAGTATCAAATTTTGGACTAGACATATTATAACTGGACTGACTCTTATTCTGTGCAACAGGCTTACTATCAGTACGCTCATTGCTTTGATTTTTGTAATTTCCACTGGAAGTATTGACATTTTGACCCTTGAAACTTCTTTTATGTGAAAGAGTATAATTATCTGAAATGACAGCTGCATCATGTATTGACTCAACAGTTTTGTCGTCTAAATGTGTTTTTAAGTCTAAATGAACACATAGTTTGAACTCTTCTAATAATATCAATTGTCTTAGGTTATCAAAATTGTTATCTGTTTTCTTTGACGTAAGCCATTTGTCAAATAGATCTTCTTTTTCCCGAGCAAATTCCACATATGTTTGTGAATCAAACTTTTTATAAGATCTAAATTTCTGTCTATATGCTTCTGGTACTAGCTCATAAGCTTTCAAAACTTCCTGTTTTACCGTGTCATAATCGGAACTTTTTTCTGATGGAAGTGCGGAGTATATTTCAGCGGCCTTCCCCTCAAAAACACTTTGCAGCATCGTAGTCCAATACGGCATAGGCCATTTCAAATTGTTAGCAATTTTCTCAAACTGTGGAAAATATTTATCAACTGTTTTTTCACAAAATTTTGGAACCAAACGTATGTTTTTTGCTGCATCAAAATAATCTGATTTCGAGTGAACTTTAGTGTTGCTTTCTTCTTTGACCATTTCAATTTTCAGTTTCTCCATCTCTAGCCTTTCCCTCATTTCAAGTTCTTTTAATTTCTCCCTCTCCTTCATTTCCAGTTCTTTTAATTTAAATTCATCTTCTTTTTCTTTTTTTCTCCATTTCTAACCTTTCCTTCATTTCCAGTTCTGCCTGTTTTAATTTAAATTCATCTTCTTTTCTTTTCTCCATCTCCTTCATTTCCATTTCTTTTAATTTAAGTTCATGTTCTAATTCAAGCTGTTTTAACTTAAAGGCGTCAACATTTTCAACCTTAAGATCAAGAGCCTCTTCACCTAAAATTTCTTCGTCAACTAATTTGTCTATAACCAAATTTTTTATAATTTGTTTTCTCATAGATACTTTGAAAACTAATTTCAGTTGTTTAGCAAGCAACACTAGTTCCTCTTTCTTTAAATTATCAAAACTCTCCAGGTCTGGCGTTTTCAAAAATTTACCAGCATCAAATGCCATTTTGTAGAATTTTGTTGGCTAGTTATAATAAAAATATTAAACAAATTTTGAATAAAATATGTTCAGTCTCCCGGACGAGCCCCCAAATTCTGTTACGGCCAGAAATCGCCTTTAAATTGTAGCCAACAAAAGACACAAATCAATAATAAAATTTAACAATATTTAATATACAAAAGTTTACAAAAGGTATTACACAAATATTACTGTTAACTTAACTGTCAAAATATGAGTCCAATCAGTTATCTTTCTCTGTATCCGGAAATCTTTCGGAATCCAATTTGAATATTACGTTCACTACTAATGTCACAATCCAGTATGATGTTGTTTGTAGAATAAAAGTGTCAATCCAAATGCTGTGAATACTAATGTCTATCAATGTCTATGTCCAAGTTTAATTATGAGAGTTTAACTTTAGTGTCTGTATATATAGTGTTGTCATGGAAAATTCTAGAACACTCTATAATGGAACATTGTGGAAAATCCTGGAAAGTTACAACGGAAGTTTCTGGAATAACGTAGAAGTTTAAATTACGCATCTTTTATAAGGATCATTCTAGAAAGTTCCAATCATTCTGTGATTGTTCCAGTGATTCCTAAACTGCACAGTTATAAGATTATTTGGTAAACAACTATCAGGCCATACAACACAAATTAGGCCAACATAAATAACATAATAATTACAATATCATAACACCTCCCCCCTTAAAAGAAGTTTTAGTGTAACAAAAACTTATCATGAATAATATGAACAAAAATACATAATATATACAAAGTGATTTAATAAGCTCTAGATAAAGCATCAGCTATTACATTATCTTTACCCTTAATATGTTTTACAATTACATCATATTCCTGTAACAATAAACTCCACCTAGTCAACCTCTGATTCTTGTTTCTCATTTTATGCATGAAGGTGAGAGGATTATGATCAGTATAAACAAGAATAGGATATACAGTGGGATTCAAATATACATCAAAATGTTGAAGTGCTGACAACATTGCAAAACACTCTTTTTCAATAGTTGAATAATTTTTCTGATGTTTATCTAATTTCTTAGAAAAATATGATATAGGTTTTTCAACATTATCATCTGTCTCTTGATATAAAACAGCTCCTATTCCTACATCGCTTGCATCAACGGCAAGTTTAAATTGTTTTTCAAAGTCTGGAGTAATCAGAACTGGACTATTAATTAAAAGTGATTTGCTATTTTCAAAAGCCTTTTGACAATTTCCGCTCCAGATAAATTTAGAATCTTTCCGTAAAAGATGAGTCAATGGTTGAACAACAGTAGCAAAATTTGAACAAAATTTTCTGTAAAATCCAATCATGCCTAAATATCTCATAAGTTGTTTTCTATTTGTAGGAGGTGGGAATTTGGAAATAGCTTCCACTTTAGCCATAATAGGTTTTACTTGACTTTGGCCAACTGTATGCCCTAAATAATCAACAGTGGCCTGACAAAATTCACTTTTACCAAGATTAACAGTCAAATTTGATTTTTACAATCTATCAAAAGTATCATACAAATGTGTTAAATGCTGTTCCCAGCTATCACTACATACAATAAGATCATCAATATAAGCATAACAACAGTCTAAATCTTTTATAACATTATTGATCATTCTTTGAAATGTAGCTGGAGCACTTTTCATGCCAAATGGCATTACAGTATATTGAAATAAGCCATCTGGTGTAACAAAAGCTGATATTTCACGAGCTCTCTGTGTCAATGGAACTTGCCAATAACCTTTCAATAAATCAAATTTGCTCACAAATTTTGCTTGACCAATATTGTCAATACAATCGTCTATCCTTGGAATCGGATAGGAATCAGATTTTGAGACTGAATTTACTTTTCTGAAATCAGTCACGAAACGAAAAGTTTTATCTGGTTTTGGCACAAGGAGACAAGGAGAGCTCCATTCACTGTTACTCGGCTCAATAATATCATTGTCAAGCATATATTTAATTTCTTTTCTCATAACTTCAAGTTTGAGTGGATTGAGCCTGTAAGGATGTTGCTTAATTGGAGAAGCATCTCCTACATCAACATCATGACAAACAGCAGTGGTTTTGTTTGGCACATCTGGAAAAAGATTTTTAAAAGAAAATACCAAAGTTTTTATTTCTTCTCTACGATCAAAAGACAGATGTGCAAGTTTTGAATCTAAATTTGACAAAATTTCTGAATTTTTCAATCTAACTGTCTCTTCCATAGTTCCATAATTCAAATCATTAATTTTACTCTCTATTGTATAAGGACCACAATATTTAGCCTGTAAAGGATGTCCAGGGACAGGCAGAAATACAAGTACGCTATCACCAGGCTCAAAAACTCTGTCCCTGGCATCTTTATCATACTATATTTTCATCTTGTTCTGTACATTTTTTAAGTTTTTCTGAGCAATTTGACAAGCAGTATACAATTTTTCTTTAAATCTAGATACATAGTCTAAAAGATTCAAGTCAGTATGTTCAGTAAGCCACTTTTCCTTAATCAATTTTAACGGTCCCCTTACAGTATGACCAAATACCAACTCAAAGGGACTAAATCCAAGGGATTCTTGAACAGCCTCTCGAACCGCAAAAAGTAGAAAGTGAACTCCATCATCCCAGTCTCTGTCAAATTGAAGACAAAAAGTTCTAATCATGTTCTTCAGTGTTTGATGAAAACCTTGAGATTCTGGATGATAAGCACTTGATCTGTACTGAGCAATCCCTAACTGGTATACGACTTTCTGAAATAAACCTGACATGAAATTTGATCCCTGGTCGGACTGTATAGACTTAGGAAATCCTACTAATGTGAAAAATTTGATCAAAGCTTTGACGATAGTAGGTGTCTTGATATTTCTGAGCGGAATAGCTTCAGGAAAGCGGGTAGATGTACACATGATTGTCAATAAATATGCATTTCCAGTTTTGGTCTTTGGTAAAGGTCCAACGCAGTCAATTAGAATTCTGCTGAAAGGTTCGTCAAAGGCTGGAATAGGCAGAAGTGGTGCTGGTGGTATTTTCTGGTTAGGCTTACCAACAACCTGGCATATATGGCATGATTTGCAGTATTCTGCGACATCATTTCGAAGTCTGGGCCAGTAGAAATGCTGCAAGATCTTAAGGCAAGTCTTCCTTATACCTAAGTGTCCAGCCAAGGGGGTGTCATGGGCAAGACCAATAATTTCTTGCCTATAAACTTTAGGCACCACCACTTGGTACACCACTCTCCATTCCTCCTCTGGGGTAGCATCAGGAGGCCTCCACTTCCTCATTAAAATGCCGTCCTGATGGTAAAAGCATTCGGCCACTTTGTCTGCTTCCTCCTGTGGTTGAGCCCGCTGGTTGAGCTGAAGAACCTCAGGGTCTTTATGTTGTTCTTCGAGTAAATTATTTCGGTCTAATGAATGGCTGTTTACATCTGGCCATGGCATAATAACATTTTTGTTAACACTAGGTGGTTTTATAATAGCCTTTTCTGAGTTACCAGGATCTTCAATATCAGCTTTAAAGTGTCAGAAAGGTCCATGTAATCAAACTTGTCTTCTTGCAAATTCTCATTTTGTTGTTTTCTAGCCATCGCCCTAGTAACAACACAAGCTGGATACAATTCAGCATCATCTTCAGGTGATTTAACATCCACCACCGGTTCACTGGTAACAATTGGTTCAGCAACCACTTTGTTCCTAGCTAGATCATTTCCTAGCAATAAGGTAACACCCTCAACAGGGAGATTAGGACGAACACCTACAACAACTGGTCCAGTTATCAAATCTGACTTCAGATAAATACAACCTAACTCTACACCTTGTAACAAAACGGAGGCACCAACAGAAGTATTCTCGGACAAAGGCAACACACCTTCTAACAATAAAGTCTGAGAAGCTCCAGTGTCCCGTAAAATCTTAATAGGCTGAAGAGTGGTATCATCAACAATAGAAACAAACCCATCAGACATAAAGGGTTTGTATTCCTCCATGTAATCACAAAAACTGGACTTAAAAGCCTGACGCACAGGGCATTCCAATGTACTGGTATTATAAGGTGTCGTACAAGCACTGGTCTTCGGCTTATTATCTCGTTCATTCTTTTTCTGGAGTCTAAAACAATCAGCCATCAGGTGACCAATCTTCTTACAATAAGCACAAGTCAGTGACTTCTTCTCAAAAGTATCAAATTTTGGACTAGACATATTATAACTGGACTGACTCTTATTCTGTGCAACAGGCTTACTATCAGTACGCTCATTGCTTTGATTTTTGTAATTTCCACTGGAAGTATTGACATTTTGACCCTTGAAACTTCTTTTATGTGAAAGAGTATAATTATCTGAAATGACAGCTGCATCATGTATTGACTCAACAGTTTTGTCGTCTAAATGTGTTTTTAAGTCTAAATGAACACATAGTTTGAACTCTTCTAATAATATCAATTGTCTTAGGTTATCAAAATTGTTATCTGTTTTCTTTGACGTAAGCCATTTGTCAAATAGATCTTCTTTTTCCCGAGCAAATTCCACATATGTTTGTGAATCAAACTTTTTATAAGATCTAAATTTCTGTCTATATGCTTCTGGTACTAGCTCATAAGCTTTCAAAACTTCCTGTTTTACCGTGTCATAATCGGAACTTTTTTCTGATGGAAGTGCGGAGTATATTTCAGCGGCCTTCCCCTCAAAAACACTTTGCAGCATCGTAGTCCAATACGGCATAGGCCATTTCAAATTGTTAGCAATTTTCTCAAACTGTGGAAAATATTTATCAACTGTTTTTTCACAAAATTTTGGAACCAAACGTATGTTTTTTGCTGCATCAAAATAATCTGATTTCGAGTGAACTTTAGTGTTGCTTTCTTCTTTGACCATTTCAATTTTCAGTTTCTCCATCTCTAGCCTTTCCCTCATTTCAAGTTCTTTTAATTTCTCCCTCTCCTTCATTTCCAGTTCTTTTAATTTAAATTCATCTTCTTTTTCTTTTTTTCTCCATTTCTAACCTTTCCTTCATTTCCAGTTCTGCCTGTTTTAATTTAAATTCATCTTCTTTTCTTTTCTCCATCTCCTTCATTTCCATTTCTTTTAATTTAAGTTCATGTTCTAATTCAAGCTGTTTTAACTTAAAGGCGTCAACATTTTCAACCTTAAGATCAAGAGCCTCTTCACCTAAAATTTCTTCGTCAACTAATTTGTCTATAACCAAATTTTTTATAATTTGTTTTCTCATAGATACTTTGAAAACTAATTTCAGTTGTTTAGCAAGCAACACTAGTTCCTCTTTCTTTAAATTATCAAAACTCTCCAGGTCTGGCGTTTTCAAAAATTTACCAGCATCAAATGCCATTTTGTAGAATTTTGTTGGCTAGTTATAATAAAAATATTAAACAAATTTTGAATAAAATATGTTCAGTCTCCCGGACGAGCCCCCAAATTCTGTTACGGCCAGAAATCGCCTTTAAATTGTAGCCAACAAAAGACACAAATCAATAATAAAATTTAACAATATTTAATATACAAAAGTTTACAAAAGGTATTACACAAATATTACTGTTAACTTAACTGTCAAAATATGAGTCCAATCAGTTATCTTTATCTGTATCCGGAAATCTTTCGGAATCCAATTTGAATATTACGTTCACTACTAATGTCACAATCCAGTATGATGTTGTTTGTAGAATAAAAGTGTCAATCCAAATGCTGTGAATACTAATGTCTATCAATGTCTATGTCCAAGTTTAATTATGAGAGTTTAACTTTAGTGTCTGTATATATAGTGTTGTCATGGAAAATTCTAGAACACTCTATAATGGAACATTGTGGAAAATCCTGGAAAGTTACAACGGAAGTTTCTGGAATAACGTAGAAGTTTAAATTACGCATCTTTTATAAGGATCATTCTAGAAAGTTCCAATCATTCTGTGATTGTTCCAGTGATTCCTAAACTGCACAGTTATAAGATTATTTGGTAAACAACTATCAGGCCATACAACACAAATTAGGCCAACATAAATAACATAATAATTACAATATCATAACAGCATCCACTCGTTTTCCTGACTCAGATATAAAAAAGAAGAGGCTATTTCGCTAAGGAATATCAAGACACCTACTATTGTCAAAACTCTTATATTTTTTTCATGTTAGTAGGACTTCCTAAGTCTATAGAGTCCGACCAGGGTTCAAACTTCATGTCAGTTTTATTTCGGCAAGTCGTGTACCAGGACGGGATTGCTCAGTAGAGATTGTGTGAATACCATCCAGAATCTAAGGTGTCTTAGAACATTTTCATCAAACATCGAAGAACATGATTAGAATTTTTTGTCTTCAATTTGACAGAGACTGGGATGATGGAGTTCACTTTCTACTTTTTGCGGTCTGAGAATCTGTTCAAGAATCCCTTGGTTTTAGTCCCTTTGGGTTGGTTTTTTGTCATACTGTAAGGGGACCGTTATTGATTACGGATAAGTTACTTACTGAACATACTGACTTGAATCTCTTAAACCATGTATTTAGATTTTAAAGAAAAAATGTATACTGCTTGTCAAATGCTCAGAAAAACTTAAAAAAGGTACAGAACAAGATGAAAATATTGTACGATAAAGATGCCAGAGAGTTTTTGAGTCTGGTGATAAGGTACCTGTATTTTTTCCAGTCCCTGGACATCCTTTACAGGCTTAATATTGCGGTCTTCATACAATAGAAAGAGAAACAATGATTTGAATAATATTGTAAAAACTCCAGGTCGGGGCAAACAAAATAGAGAGTGTCATATTAATATGCTAAAAACATATGCTGAACAGACAAATAAATATGAGAGTAAACCAGTTGCCACTTTAGCCATGGTTAAATTGGAGAAAAATCACAATGAACCAGATGTAATTGAACCACCTTTTAGTTCTTAAACTATCGAAGATATAGTTAGGTTGAAACTTAGTTTCAAAACTTGCACATCTGTCTTTGGATCGTAGAGAAAAAATTAAAGCTTTGGTATTTTGTTTAAAAATCTGTTTCCAGGTATACCAAATAAAATCACTGCTGTTTGTCATCATATTGATGTAGGGGATGCTTCTCCACTCAAGCAATATCCTTACCGACTCAATCCACTCGAAGGAGTAGGTCCAGTAAAAGCCTTTGTTGGCCCCAAAATAAAGCAGATTTTACAAAATAGTAAAAATGTAAACTTTTCGGTATTTATTGGAAAGTAGAATGCTTTTTTTACATAAATATGGGCTATTTTGACAATATAATGCACATATATTGGGTACTAGCATCTAGGCAAGTGACATTTCCACCTAACACACAGCTGAATTTTTTATATGTTATAATATAATATCTGAACTTTTTTGGTCGGTCGTAAAAAAATCGTACGGTGCAATTTTTGTAAAAATTGAATTGAAATCGAGAAATAATTCCGAATTGAAAAATGACCAACAGTGTTGAAGCGTGAAAATTAACATGTAGCTTCATTTTCTGTTGTCACAAAAAAGAAAGATTTTTGTAACAATTTTGGATTTTTTTATAAAAATGGTGCCAATTTTCATATTTTTTTTTCATTTCTTAGATACTTTCGGCTTAAAATCCAACTTAATGATGTTCGTATTATTCAAAAATTCATTACTTGTTTAACACATATCGATATTACAGTGTATTATTCTGGATTTTATACATTTTTACACACTCCCCTTTTCAATCAAATTTCCGAATTCGCTTTATCTGTTAATTTCCCTCAAGTTAACGGACCTAAACGCTTCGAAAA
The DNA here is from genome assembly GCF_965363235.1 of Mytilus galloprovincialis. Classification (NCBI taxonomy): domain Eukaryota; kingdom Metazoa; phylum Mollusca; class Bivalvia; order Mytilida; family Mytilidae; genus Mytilus; species Mytilus galloprovincialis. The sequence continues at coordinate 98,342,606 of NC_134840.1, read as the reverse complement.
AGAATATGAATAACCATAAAGGCATTTGTTTTGGTACAAATATTACGCAATATTACGCAAAGTATAAAAAAAACAAATTAAAAGGACCATAGACATGATCAATAGAAGCTGAGATGTCAACGTTTTTTCTTGGTAGAAAACCAATATCTTATTGTTCTTAGTCAATTTGCACTTACAAAAAACAGAGATTATGAATAACTATTGAAAAATACTTCTTTCTTCATTGGATCAATGCACATTTTAGTTTTGCAACTAAAAGTACACAAAAATGTGTCAAATCTGATATTTTCCCCATGAAATTGAACGTGAGATATGTCCACCTTTTAAATTTCCTACCGTTTTAACCATCGCATACGGTAGACTTATTGATGGTGCAAATTTGGTCAGTATTTTAGAGGAAGCATTTTATTAAATGTATGTACCTTTACCAGCAGTTCATGCTCTTACAGGTTCTTTAGCTCATCATCTATATTTGTTCCTAAGAAAACTCTCTTTTAACGCTTTCGAAAACATCAATAGATGGCGGGTCTATCACAAATTAAACAAAATTCATATTGACACGTAGATTGGTGCTGCAAGAAAACTCTAAAGTGTCCGAAACCAAAAAAAAGTATGTATAGGTCTAATCAACACGATTTGAGCAAGCTACATAATATCATACTTCCAAGCAAAAAGATTGACATCGTGTCACACCTACCACCAAGTGCATCATCATTCAAACTACATGTCCTGAAAGCTGGCAAACAAAGACATGGCGTCATAACAAACAAATACGGCAGTAGGTTTACCTAAGTATGAGTACGGATGACAAAAGTGGTCTTAATACGTCATACTTTCTTCAGGATTTGATAAATTTGTTCTTGTGAAGGAAAAATATATGCATTAGGGAACTTGTACATGTACTGAAATCATTGTAAGCATCTGTTGCACAGAATTATGTCAGTAACAGCGAAATATCAGGAATTGTTCAAGTAAAGCAAAAGCTTCACAGGCTCAGTTTAAAATATGAATTTCAACTGTCTTATATTGTTAAAAATCACAAAATAGAAAATTGTATTATTTGTTATAAATTAGATTTATTTCGTTTCTTTTAAAGAAATAGAATATTCACAGAAACTCCTCCAGAATGACAAAAAAAGTATATATAGGTTTAACCGAACTATATCCCGCAAATTCATATTAGTTGATAAATATCTATATATATATATCTAAGTTTTGAATACTGGTAAGACATTAATGCTTGCATTTTAACTGCAAACCTTTTGACTGCACAGACGTGAGTGAAAATAAATGCAGTCGTAATAAAAAAACACGTTAAGAAATTACAGTGTTTGTAAAGTACATAATCCCAAATGTCAAAAAGGTTACCGTGGGACCTAACTAAATCACCGCATTTTAATTTTGCATCTGGGGTCAGTTTCACAACAAATCTTACGACTAAAGCTGGTCGTAAGTCATGAATAGTCCAGTTTACTTACGATTAATCTTGTCTTAAGTTTTTTTGTGAAACCGGCTTCTGTATCTGAAGTTTGGTTAACCTTAGTTTTGCAGCTATATATGTCAGGATTTCATAATGATTGGATCCATATCATAGTGACCTGATTTTAGTTGATGACCATCCCCTATTATATGATGAATATTCATACTTATTTTGGAAAACCCAGGTTCAACGGTTCAAAAGATATGGACCGGACACAAACAAGACAAGAACGAATCAAACAATGTTTGAAAACTTGACGGCTCAAATGTCAATGCCAATATCAAAATGAACTGATTTAATTTATGAAGAACCACGTGCCATCCCATAATACATATCTGAACTAAGTGTGTTTAACATCAGTTCTATAGTTCAAGGCAATGCATTTTATATATTTGAAATCATTGGTTTTTGGATGAACTGTATATCTGTATACATGTATAAGTTACCTGATTTAATTCGACACGGGCCGCAAACAAGTGGGGACTGACGGACGGACAAACTTAAAATGTAATTTATATATCCTCTTTGACTTTGCTTGTGGTTGTATTAAACATGTAAGATAGTGATTTCCGATCTTGACACGGCTGTTAACAAGCAGGAGACTATTGTCACTGTTGATGTGACAAAAACGTCTACTTTTTATTCTCGTTATTGCGTTGTTTTCTCTCCCTTTTACTCGTCCAACTTACAAATATTTCATCATATTTTTTTTTACTTTCATCAATTATAGTTAATGTCAACACATTTAAGATCAATTATTTGTTATTATACGTCGTTTTTGTAGAAAGTACAGTTTTACCTATAGCAGAGTGAAAACGTCAAAATGACGTCAATTATCGTCAAACCATGAACGATATGCAACTTAGAATCAGAGAGACGTTATCATAGTAGCGTGTAAAATTTGAATTAGCTATATTACCAGCTGCTTCAAATAAGACAATAATACTACAAAAGTGTTATTCTTTCAATTATTTATGAATGACCTTTGACCCCAATTTAAAAAAAAAATTGCACCATATTTCACTTTTACGACCGGGAAAAATGGAATCTACACATTTTTTTCCATTCGAATGATATATAATATAGCTGTGTGTTAGATAGGTGCATTAAAAATATTTTTTAGGTCTGAAATTTCACTCGCCTAATCATTGAGTCATGCTAAATTACTGAAATTTTTACAATTTAAGCATTTTAGTTAAGTTTAAGACGGTCTTAAATGAAAGTGGCCGCATTTGTTTTCATTCTTAATATTGAAATGTAAGTTGCATAACATATAAAGGTTGAGGATGAACACGGATGCGGCCACTTTCATTTTTGACAAATCCATCTGAAAAGTGAAATTTTTTAGCATATTATATAGATTTTTCATATTTAAGCTTGAATTAAAGCGTTTTTAATGACCAAATCGGATAAAATCTTTCACATAAACTAATTGAGTCAACTGAATTTGACACTTAAAAGTGTTTACAAAGTGTCCAAAATCTTTCGTCAGATGAACCTGAAATTTGAGACCAAAATCGGCTCTTACCAGACCTACTGATTTGAGTTTATGAGACAAGAAATTAGATATATGCTTTACAATAATATTCTTGAGCCGGTAACAGTGAATGGAGCTCTCCTTGTCTTCTTGTGCCCAAACCAGATAAAAACTTTCGTTTCGTGACTGATTTCTGAAAAGTAAATTTAGTTTCAAAACCTGATTCCTATCCTATTCCAAGGATGGACGATTGTATTGGTCAAGCAAAATTTGTGAGCAAATTTTATTTGTTGAAAGGTTACTGGCAAGTTCCCTTGACACAGAAAGCTCGTGAAATATCAGCTTTTGTCACACCAGATGGCTTATTTTAATATACTGTAATGACGTTCGGTATGAAAACTGCTCCAGCTACATTTCAAAGAATGATCAATAATGTTATAAATTATTTAGACGGTTGTTATGCCTAGATTGATGATCTAATTGTATGTAGTGATAGCTTGGAACAGCATTTAACACATTTATATGAGACTTTTGATTGATTGTCACAATCAAAATTGATTGTTAATCTCAGTAAAGGTGAATTTTGCCAGGCTACTGTAGATTATTTAGGGCATATAGTTGGCCAAAGTCAAGTAAAACCTAATATGGCTAAAGTAGATGACATTTCCAAATTTTTTCCTCCTGCAAATAGAAAACAACTTTTAAGATATTTAGGCATGATTGGATTTTACAGGAAATTCTGTTCAAGTTTTGCTACGTATATTGTTGTTCAACCATTGACTCATCTTTTACGGAAAGAATCTAAATTTATCTGGAGTGAAAATTGTAAAAATGCTTTTGAAAATAGCAAATCACTTTTAATCAATAGTCCAGTTCGGATTACTCCAGAATTTGAAAAAAAATTTAAACTTGCTGTTAATGCAAGCGATGTAGGAATTGGAGCTGTTTTATATCAGGAGACAGATGATAATGTTAATGCCCGCGTCACACTGTCCCGATTTTTACGCGGATGGCATCACGATTATGGAAATTTTCAAAATCGGGACTGATCGTATCCAGATCGGGCTATTCGTAGTGCCATCTTTAACCATCGTAGAACCATCGGCCACTTTTTCTAGCCTTCGGGGACAACTTCGGGAAGGGTTCTAAATTTTTTAACATGTTAAAAAATCCTCGAAGGTGCGTCCGATGTTGAGGGTTCGTATTGAGTTCGTATCACCATCCTCACCATCGTAATGTCACCGGGAATGCATCTTTGAACATCGTATTGCATTCGTGATTCCATCGTTTCCATCGGGCAGTTTTGACATTACGATGTCTACACGAATGAATCACGAAGCTACCCGAAGGTCTTACGATGGCAACACGACTTCGTGAAGACCTCGTAATCCCGTCGTGTTGCCATCGAATAAAAGTACGAAGCCGACAAGATGGAACTACGACGGCAATAAATCAAGCTAAATGTAAGTTAATTTTCGCGCTAAAATACATTTAAAGTGCCATGCGCAATATGCCCTGGTCAGTCTAATACGACAGTTAAGAAAGACGTTCACAAAACATGGAGCTCATATCATATGATTCTATGAGAACAAGAAAGGCGACAGCGTTGTTTCTATTAATTCAAATGGAACAGAAAGGGCAGCTATTACAGGCTCAGGATTTACTTTTACAAGTAAAATATTATTGTTTGTCAATTTTTCATATCAAGTAACATAATGAAAATCATAAACGCGCCTCGTACACCAACATTGCAGGTACACGTATATAGGGAAACCAACTTTTCTTCATTATTCTGATTTTTTATGTATCGTCTGAGTTGTTGTCACACGAATGTTTACTCCATAACCATTTTGTTTTCTATATATCATATTTTGCCGCATTTGTTGCTTTCCCCATATCCTTCCTTTTGTCTATATTATTATGATATTCTCCTGGAAAGAGCTCTTTTTGAATAAAAGGGACCAACGAACCCATTACCTTACCTTTAGGATAGATCAGTAAACATGGGCATAATTATGGGTGATTATTCAGACTAGTGCACACATTTTACAGTTCAAACAAGGCAATGCCGAGTGTGGCATCTCCTCGTATGTAACATATTGGGGACAAATATGGACACTATATTTGTATATGACACATGCAGGAAATGGTAAATTGAATATGCATATTTGATACATAAACGATTTTTTTTAGAAATCAACCAAAACTTTCAGTAACTGGAAATACTTTTAGTATTGTCTTTAGAACCAGCAGGTAAAAAAATGAGCAACAAATTTCCTTTGAATTATGCTATTTCAAGGAGAAAAAACAAGTCCATCTGCATGACCTTGACCTTGGCCTTGAACGTAAAAAATGTCAGATCATTACAAGGAGGAACAATATACCAAATGTGGTTAAAAACTTTTCAAGCATATTGGTTTTAGAGTGTCTACAAGGGTGATATTGCCTTGTATTACAACTGCCACTGTGACCTTGATCTTTGAACTTTAAAGTCAATAGCGCTTAAGATATTCTTAACGAGTAACACCATACCATGCATGCAAGTTTTGAGCATTTTGGTTCTAGAGTGTCCATAACAATTTTATCTACACGCAACTTACATGTAGTAGGCGAGGGGATAATAAACTAAGTTTTATAAGAATTAGACAAAAAGATCGATTTCCCGCCATGCATGGCAGACTTGTACAGACTCATACCCCTCCCTCTTCCTCTTCCTCTCCCTGAATTTGGTGGCATTATATGCAGAGACTCAGAGTCAAGTTTTACCCTTCAAGCCCACGGTCTTCCGTCTTATGATTAAACCAGAAATTAAATGTACAATATAATATATATTCAATATTGATCAAACAATTTAAAAAGCGTGATGCCTTCGGCATATAATTTAATTGCATCGTAAGCTGTACACAACGTTTTTTAGACATCGTATGGCCATCGCGCCATCATCGTAATCCATCGTGTAGCCTTCGTAATCTATCGTGTAGGCTTCGGCTGAGATATGAAGCTTAAATACCCGTCTTCGGTTAACCTTTGTATGTCCATCTTTTGCTATCGTATATAATTTCGGCACCATCGTATAGACTTCTTTATTCATCGTACTTGCTTCGGTCACTTTTTGGTATTTTAACGAGATCGGGACCAACTTCGTACGAACTTACAATTTTCGCATTCGGGTGTCAATCGTATTTAAAAATCGGGACAGTGTGACGCGGGCATAAGAAACCTATACCATATTTTTAGAAATTAGATAAATATCAGACAAATTATTCGACTATTGAAAAAGAGTGTTTTGCAATGTTGTCTGCACTTCAACATGTTGATGTACATTTAAATCCCACTGTGCATCTCATTCTTGTTTATACTGATCATAATTACATAAAATGAGAAACAAGAAACAGAGGTTGACTAGGTGGAGTTTATTGTTACAGGAATATGATGTAATTGTAAAACAAATTAAAGGTAAGGATAATGTAAAAGCAGACGCCTTATCTAGAACTTATTGAAACACTATGTATACACATGGAAAAAAGTATTGCAACACCTTGATTTTTTAAAACTTGAAAAATCAGCCTCTTATTTTGGATGAAATATGATAAAATATTTGTTTAATATTATTGAAACATTGTTTATGATAACATTGGCATTTAAACGAACAAAAAATGTTTGAAAAAAATGATTTATTTAACCACCATTTTAATAACAAAATGAAGTGTTTTTTGTACAAAAAATGCATTTTACAACTTTTACTGTAGTCGAACTTTACAATGTCAAAAATTTCAAAATTAATCTTCAGATGATTGTTCACATCATGGTTGATCGTTTTACGCCAACGAATTAGTACTTTGTGCGCAGCCTCCATTCAAACGGATAACCACATCTTAACTTCTTCTGATTCCTGCCATCAATCGACAAATTTGTTGCTAAGGTAGCAGAAACCATTTCTGATGAAGGGCATTGTTTATTGGCAGTGGCTATTCGTCCGGCTAGCCGGACAAATAGTCAAAAATGTCTATTCATCCGGCAAGCCGGACAAATAGCATTTTTACGGTTTTTCGCTATTTGTCCGGTCAAAAACATAATGATGAAGATATAGCTTTGTGTTTAGAAGATTTAAAATAGAGCACGAGTTGTTTTAATTTTTTTTGTCTAACATCGTTTAATGAAAAAGAACTCATTCTAACAGGAAAAACAAAAAAACTATACATTTGATTCAGATTTTTTTATTCTAATATTCTAAAGGAATTTTAGGTAGGAAAAGGGGGGGATTCTCTCTTTTGTAGTTCTACCCATGAATTTCATGTAAGGTAAATAGTCGGGCCAATCATTTTTGGCTTTATCTATGATTCCAAAAGATCCTGAATTTATTGTTTCTGTGAAGTTTGGTTAAAGGAAGATCCCCATAGTGATTATGCACGATTCTTCATTTAAATTGTTCGGAGATTTTTAATTCATAGGAAATTAGAAAAAAGGACAGGCACGTGAAACCTGTCCCCAAAAGTAGGATTATTTTTTCGATAAGATTGTTTTAGAAACAAATTTGTATTGATATAACAGAAAAAAGGGGGGTACCCCAACCCTGGTGTCTTATTCACAGTCAAGGCATATCAGTATGTTCATATATCTCCGTTGTAGTAGAACTTGAAAATAATGCATCCAAGCAAGTTTGATATAGTATTTTTTCCGAATGCGTTTTGCCTCCATAAGGTAAATGGGGGTAAATCATCAATTTCACTTCGATTTCAGGCTTATTCCTCACAGTTAACATGTACACGCTATTTTTCTGGAATCACTCCTATATACATTTGTTTAAAGCAATCACATTCTCTCAGGTTTTCTCTATGACATCTTTAAATAACGATCTCCAATTCTCAAAACGTCCATTGCATACGCGCGTGTGTTATCCGACACCGCGTGTGTTATCCGACACCAGTCATCCGGGACACTTTCCGCGTCACATGACACTTTTGTTGATATTGAGGATTTGCGCATCCGCAGACGGATGGCCGGACGAATAGAGATTTTTAACTATTCGTCCGGCTAGCCGGACGAATAGACACTCCGTTGTTTATTTCATAATGTGTTTGAACTGGGGTGTCCTTTCGCGCACATTACGCGCAATAGTGTCCCATATATGCTCGATATGGTTCAAATCCTGGGCCAAGGAAGAAGAATCGAATTTCATTGGAACAATGGATTTTCCTCCACTATGCTAATTTCCATCTTTGCCGAGCTCTGCACTACATTGGATACGGCAAACTGTGTGTCTGATCGTAAGCAAAGGTCCCCGAAATGGTCTTATTGCCCGATAACCAGTAGGGATGAGTCGATCTCGAACAGTTCTTGTAAAAATTTTGAGGTCAAAAGTAATGTCCACATATGGTAGGCAACATTTGTTTTAAGTTTCATCAATTTTGAAGCATTTTGAAATTTTTGGACAGTTTTGCTGTTTCCATGGCAACGGCGGCCATTTTGAAAATTCCAAAGATGCCAAGATGACACCCTGGTATCATGGACATTGGGTTCTGCAACCCCCATGATGCAGACCTATACCCAGAATAAATATAAATTTTCCATCCTGTACTGCTTCCCAAAAAATGGTAGGACAGTTTAAGGGGTCAGAAAGAGAAGAATAAGAATAATAACTAGAATTGCCATTGCAAGCAATAGCGGATGTCACCCTGGTCCACCAATTGCCACTAAGCGGCAGCCATTTCGAAATTTTAACATTACATTAGCTAATTTACTTTACAATGCATCAGTTTGCTAATTTTTAGAAAGTTTAAAGCATTTTTAAAATTTTGATGTTTTTACTGTTTCTATGGCAACGGCGGCCATTTTGAAAATTCCAAAGTCATACTTCTGCTTCATATTGTACTTCCCATAATATTTTACAATCATATAAAATTTAATAGCTGTACAACACTAATGTTCTGGAATGTTCCATCACATTTTCTCATTTTGATGTTTTTGCCTTGTTTCCATGGTAACGGCAGCCATTTTGGAAATTCCAAAGTTGAATGCCACATCTCGATTTGCCAGGCAACATTTCTGTAAAAGTTTTATATATTTTAAAAGAATTTTCAAATTTTTGATATTTTTGATCAGTTCCTATGGCAACATTGTAGTTCCAATGAATCTCAAAATCATCCACAGCATGTATATAGGGGACAGTTACATTGTATAAAAATATGACGATTAGATGTTTTGTTATAGTTAAATTATTCACCACAAACTAAAACTTTATTTTTTCACTCTTTTTCTGTTTCCATGGTAACAGTAGACATCCTGGAGGTGCCAACCTCGACTGCACTTCTGACAATGGTCATTAACATTCTGGTATAGTTCCATTAAAATTGGTCCATACGATTTCAAGAAATAGTATGGACAAAAAAGTGTGGAATAATAATAATAAAAAAAAGAATCGTACAATAGCAATATGTCACCCGACCTCCGTCAGGGTGACATAACTAGAATTGCCATTGCAAGCAATAGCGGATGTCACCCTGGTTCCCCAATTGCCACTAAACGGCAGCCATTTCCAAATGTTCCATCAGTAAATGCAGATATATCCATAACAAAAGATCTTTTTGTCAGTTTTCATAGCTTTATGTACGTTTTTCTGTTTTCAACAATTGTGCCGTTTCCATGGCAACGGCGGCCATTTTAGAAATTTCAAACTCAAAAGTCAAGTGTACATTAGCTAGGCAACATTTGTTTAAAGTTTCATTAAATTTGAAGCATTTTGGAGTTTTTCATATTTTTGCTGTTTCCATGGTAACGGCGGCCATTTTGAAAATTCCAAAGTCTAACTTCTGCTGCAAATTGTTCTCTCCATAATTATATACCATCATATACCATTTAATGTCTCAAGAATAAATTTAACACTTATGTTCTGGAATGTTCCATAAATAATTCACCCCCTCAAATTATGTCTAGAGACCCCCCAGTTGAAAAAAAAAATGTACCATGTTGAAGTGTGCATGAGTCTCTTAATATCATAGAAGTTTCATATAAATTGGAACACGTTTCTATTTTTCACATTTTTGCTGTTTCCATGGCAATGGCAGCCATTTTTTTAATTCCAAAGTCAGATGCAAAACTACACATAGTGATTAACATTATGTTATAGTTCCATCAACATTGGTCCATTCAGTTCCAAGAACTAAGCTGGACAAAAAGTGCGGAATAAGAATAATAAGAAAACTAGATTTGTAATTGCTAGCAATAACGGATGGCACCCTCGTCCCCCCATTGCCAGGCGAGCGGCAGCCATTTGTGAAATTCCAAAGTCAAAGAGTGCATCTACACATGCAAGTCATCATTTTTGTAAAATTTCATTAAGTTTGGAGCATTTTGAAATTTTGGACAATTTTGCTGTTTCCATGGTTACGGCGGCCATTTTGGAAATTCCAACTTCAAAATGCAACTCCGCACATGTCAGTCACTATTCCTGTAAAGGTTTCATCCAGTTTGCAGCACTTTAATTTTTTTTGAAAATTTTGAACATTTGTGCTGCAACCATGGTTACAGTAGATAATTCCAAAATTCTAAAAGCAGACATCTCATTGCCACATGTCATGTTATACATCAATACAGTTTCATTTTCTTTGGTGCACCACTCTCTGAGAAAATGCTGATTTTATGCATTTTTCCATAGGGTCAATGCAAAACTTGTCCCCAGTTTCCATGACAACGGCGGCCATTTTGAACTATCCAAATATTGTCTTGACATCTTGGCATACTGGGTCACATTTTCATAAAGTTTCATCCAGCTGGATGTTATAATGAAAGAGTTAGAATTTTTGATATTTGAGCTGTTTCCATGGTAACGGCAGCCATTTTGGAAATTCCAAAGTCAAACTGCAAATCATCTCATGCCAGTTACCATTCCTGTTGAGTTTCTTCCAGTTTGGAACACTTTGAATATTTTCGGATTTTTGCAGTTTCCATGGAAACGGCAGCCATCTTGACCATTCCAAGGTCAGGTGCACAACTTCATATGCTGGTCCACATTATGGTATAGTTCCATCAACATTGGTCCATACAATTCTGAGAAACTGTGTGGACAAAAAGTGTTGAAGAAGAATAATAAAAACTAGATTTGTAATTGCAAGCAATAACGGATGGCACCCTTCCCCTATTGCCAGGTGAGCGGCGGCCATTTAGAAAATTCCAAACTCAAAAGTCAAGTCTACATAAGCTAGGCAACATTTGTTATAAGTTTCCTTAAATTTGAAGCATTTTGAAGTTTTTCATATTTTTGCTGTTTCCATGGTAACGGCGGCCATTTTGAATATTCCAAAGTCAAACCCCTGCTGCATTTTTAGCCCTCCATAATCATATACCATTTAATGTCTCTAGAATAAATTTAACATTGATGTTCTGGAATGTTCTGTGAAAATTCAAAGTTTTGACCTTTTTGCATTGTTTCCAAGGTAACAACAGATATTTTGGAAATTCCAACGCCAAATTCCACATCTTCCAATGTTGCTCATCGTTACTGTTAAGTTTCCTGAAGTTTGGAGCATTTTGAGAATTTCGAAATTTTTGGTGTAGTTTCCATGGCAACATAGTAGTTCCAATGATCACCAAAATCATCCAACACCTGTATATAGTGGGCACCTACATTGTATTAAAATATAATGATTCTGAGATAAAGCATATCCAAACAGTTCACCAAAAAAAAAAACTGGATTTTTTCACATTTGTTCTGTTTCCATGGAAACGGTAGCCATCTTGAACCATTCCATGCTTCCTGCAACTCTGCACCTGGGGGTCCTTACTATAGTAGAGTTCCATCAACATTGGTCCATTGGATTTCGAGAAATCACCTGGACAAAATTTGTTGCAAGAAGAAAAATAATAATAATAAGAAAAAAAAGAAACGTAGAATAACAATATGTCACCCCAACTCCGTTGAGGGTGCCATAACTAGATTTGCCATTGCAAGCAATAGCGGATGGCACCCTTCCCCTATTGCCAGGTGAGCGGCAGCCATTTTGAAAATTTCAAAGTCAAAGACCGAATCTATAGATGTCTGTTAACATTGTTGTAAAGTTTCCTTAATTTTGGAGCATTTTGAATTTTTTGAATTTTTTGTAGTTTCCATGGCAACGGCGGCCATTTTGGAAATTCCGAAGTCCAATGTGTTATCTTTACTTGACATTGATCATTTATAATGAGGATCATTAAGTTTGGCGCATTTTGAGATTTTTTTACATTTTTGCAGTTTCCATGGTAACAGTGTTCATTTCGAAAATTCCAACTACAGTTTCAACATCGACTTATGCCATGTTATATATTCATAAAGTTTCTTTGAATTTGATCTTATATTCCTTAAGAAAAGACTGGTTTGATTTTTTTCCCATAGGTTCAATGTTAAACTTTTCTCCAGTTTCCATGGCAATGGTAGAGATTTTGCAGAAGCTAAGTACTGTTGGTACCTCAGGGCACCACTGCCAACGTTTACATAAAGTTTCATTAGGTTGGCTCTTATATCGAAAGATTTAGAATTTTGATTTTTTTTTACATTTTTTTAGTTTCCATGGTAACGGCGGCCATTTTTTACCATTCCAATGTCTCTTGCACAACTTCACATAGCGGTTCATATTGTGGTATAGTTCCATCAACATTGGTCTGACCAATTCCGAGAAATAGCGTGGACAAAATGTGTGGAAGAATAAAAATAAGAACTAGATTTGCTATTGCTAGCAATAGCTGAGGATGGCACCCCGTACTGCACATTGTCACAGTAGCATCAACACTTATGAGTGTACAAAAGTCAAATGACATATCTCTATTATACATGACAGAATCAGCATTTCTTACCCCCCCCCCCCCTTTTTTTTCTTTTCCGTAGACTACGTTTCAGTTCTATACATAGTTTGGGAATCCTTTTAAATCTAAAATTAGACACGCGCGCGAGTAGGAAGGTGGTGTCACGTGATACTCAAGTATATTATCGTGGACTTAGCATATTAATATTCTTTTTAGAGGGGACCTTGGACAGACAACATGTGTATATATTGTCTGAGCGGCGTATTAACTGTTCAATGTATTCTTCAATAGCTCGCGTATCACACAATACATGTAACTTATCGTGTACAATTTAATTACATGTTTATCGATTGATTTCAGCTAATGTGTAAATTTTAGCAGGTGCGTCATTCACGGATATGTACTTTAACGCAAGTGCAGAAATGTCAGCAATTTGTACTCTGAGTGTTTCTCGTTCTGTCGGTGGCGATTTTCTCTTTTAAAGCACATTAAATAAAATACATATTTTTATTCTAGAATATTCTAGTACATGTTAGCAGTACAGCATTGCATGTGACCCTATGCACATACTCCTAATTACGATTTCCGTGGAATTGTTGTTATATTTTTAAAGAAAATGCAGCTTAAATGCATTTTCCCATAGGGTCAATGTTAAACTTTTGTCCAGGTTCCATGGCAATGGCAGCCATTTTGAAAATTCCAAGTACTGTTGGTACCTCGGGGCACCACTGCCAACATTTACTCAAACTTTCAAGACTTTGCCTCTTACAACGAAAGATTTAAAATTTGGATTTTTTTTTACATTTTTGTAGTTTCCATGGTAACGGCGGCCATTGTTTACCATTCCAATGTCTCTTGCACAACTTCACACGGCGGTTCACATTATGGTATAGTTCCATCAACATGGGTCTGACCAATTACGAGAAATAGCGTGGACAAAATGTGTGGAAGAATAAAAATAATAATAAAAAGAAAAAAAAGAAACGTAGAATAACAATATGTCACCCCAACTCCGTTGAGGGTGCCATAACTAGATTTGCGATTGCAAGCAATAGCGGATGGCACCCTTCCCCTATTGCCAGGTGAGCGGTAGCCATGGTAACGGTGGGTATTTGGGAAATTCCAAACTCAAAAGTCAAGTATACATTAGCTGAGCAACATTTGTTATAAGTTTCAATAAATTTGAAGCATTTTGAAGTTTTTTGTATTTTTGCTGTTTCCATGGTAACGGCGGCCATTTTGAATATTCCAAAGTCAAACCCCCGCTGCAATTTTTTTCCTCCATAATCATATACCATTTAATGTCTCTAGAATAAATTAAACATTGATGTTCTAGAATGTTCTGTGAAAATTCAAAGTTTTGACCTTTTTGCATTGTTTCCATGGTAACAACAGCGATTTTGGAAATTCCAACGCCAAATTCCACATCTTCCAATGTTGCTCATCGTTACTGTGAAGTTTCATTAAGTTTGGAACATTTTGAGATTTTTGAATTTTTTGGAGTAGTTTCCATGGCAACATAGTAGTTCTAATGAGTGCCAAAATCATCCAACACCTGTATATGGCCGGCACCTACATTGTATCAAAATATAATGTTTCTGAGTTTAAGCATATCAAAACAGTTCACCAAAACAAAAAAGAGGATTTTTTCACATTTGTTTTGTTTCCATGGTAACGGCAGCCATCTTGATGATGCCATACCCCACTGCACTATAGAATGTGGTGGTCAACATTATGGTATAGTCCTATCAATATTGTTCAAGCCAATTCTGAGAAATAGTATGGACAAAAAAGTGTGGAAGAATAAATATAATAATAATAAGCAGAAAAAAAGAATCGAACAATAACAATATGTCACCCCAACTCCGTTGAGGGTGCCATAATAAGGAAAAAAAGAAACGTACAATAACAATACGTCACCCCAACTCCGTTGAGGGTGCCATAAAAAGAATCGTACAATAACAATATGTCACCCGACCTCCGTCAGGGTGACATAATAACTAGATTTGCCATTGCAAGCAATAGCGGATGGCACCCTTCCCACATTGCTTGGTGAGCGGCAGCCATTTTGAAAATTCCAAAGTCAAAGAGCACATCTCCAGATGTCTATTAACATTGTAGTAAAATTTCATCAGTTTTGGAGAATTTTCAAATTTTCAAATTTTTTGCTATTTCCATGGTAACGGGTGTCATTTCCAAAATTCCAAAGACAGGTGCCACTTTGGGACATGCCATGTTACATATCTATAAAGTTGTAGGAGGTTTGATCCAATATTCCTGCAGAAAATGCAGCTTCGGTGTGTTTTCCCATAGGGCCAATGTTAAACTTTCGCCCTGTTTCCATGACAATGGTGGCCATTTTGGAATTTCCTAATAGTGTCACAACATCTAGGCATACCAAGGAACATTACCATTAAGTTTCATCCACAAGGGTCTTATAATAAAAGATTTAAAATTTTGATTTTTTTTCACATTTTATCAGTTTCCATGACAACAGCCGCCATCTTGAATATGCCATACCCCGATTGCAAATCTGCACATGCTGGGTAACATTATGGTACAGTCCCATGACCATTGGTTCATACAGTTCCAAGATATAAGCTGGACAAAAAAAGTGGAAGAAAAATAAAAATAAGAAAAAAAGAAACGTAGAATAACAATACGTCACCCCAACTCCGTTGAGGGTGCCATAATAAGAAACGATACAAAAACAATAAGTCGCCAAAAACTCCGTTTTGGTGACTTAACTAGTTCTATTTTAACAAATTATATCACAAAAAAATAAAGAGTGTTTTTTTAATTTCAATTTCAATTTGGTGTTGCAATACTTTTTTCCCATGTGTATATATACTATGTATTTTTGAACATATTATTCATCAAAAGTTTCTATTACTCTCAACCTTCTTTTAAGAGGGAGGTGTTATGATATTGTAATGATTATATTTATTTATGTTGGCCTAATTTGTTATGAGTGGCCTGATAGTTGTTTTCAACATAATATTATAACTATGCAGGTTGGAAATCACTGGAACACAATCATAGATAATGATGGAATGATTTGAATTTTCAATTCGACTTACAGAACGATTCCAGAATGATCCTAATAAAAGATGCGTTATTTAAACTTCTGACTTTGTTCTAGAAACTTCTGTCCTACAGTTTTCTAGGGATTTCCTTTCTACAGTGTTCTAGAGATTTCCGTGACAACTATATATACTGACACTAAAGTTAATTTTTCAGACAAAGACATCTATAGACATAAACATTCTCAGAAGTTGGATTGACATTTATTTACAAACTAAATCATACTAGATTGTGACCTTATGGACGTGATATTCCTCTAATTGGATTCTCAAGATATTTTCCGGATAAAGACAAGATAAAAGATCGGACACATTATTGTGTAATACTTCTTGTAAACTTGTGTTTAATAAAAAAAAAATATTGAGTTATGTCTTTTGTTGCCTACAATTTGAAGGGGATTCTGGCTGTAATAATTTTAAGACCTGGTTAACCTCTGTCAAATCAAATGGCACGCCCCCGGTTAACTATTCCAAACTGGTGTAAATTCCGTTTAAACTTTAAAGTGTATGCCTACTCTTAATGTAAATTAATCAAGCAGAAAAGAAACTCCGATAGATATATATATATCGTCTGTCCATTTTAAACCGCTATTGGTTTTCGTTAGATAATGTTTCTCCATCAATTATTCCCAATTAAAAATGCATATCAATAAATGAATTAAGTTACAGTTCTTGAGGCAAGACTTCTAAATGCTGCAAAAAAAAAGAAAATTTGTCGGAATACATTTAGATTTATAGATAATAATATTTAAATACTAGTCTATTTGCTAATTCCCGTTATTGCCCCTGTTATTAGAAATCCCTTTTTTAGTTGTCTCCCTAATGAGGGACATTAAATTTTATTTACAACGGAGAGCTTGCAGAACAAAAAAAATACCTGTGCGTAATATGAGTAATCTTTAATGTTTTCAAATCTTTTAAATACATTAATTTATTGTTAAGCTAAATACTTTTAACATAAGCCATTATTTTTCATGAAAAATGAGTAAAACCGCCGATAAATCACTTTCAATTCATCATGCATTGCATTGGCAAAAGCCAATTTTGTCCGGTATGGAACCAGTCTACATACGATTGACAAAGGGACGTCATTTCTTTTAAAAGTGTGTAATAACAGAATCAAATCGGTCGACATGCAGTATAAGCATATTTTAAGTTACCTATAAATGATTTTTTTTTGTGTTTTGCGAACGAGTCAACATTTTCCCTCTGTATGTGTCAGTTAAATGTTGAACTTTTTATTTCGGTCGAACAACCAACATCGCTTACGTGACTAATGGATCAATTGTTAGACTTCATTTTTATGCGATCTGATTAAGCCTGATAATTGCCAGTGGACGTAACACTAACAGCGATACATTCAAATGAAGCGCCTTACCAAAATAGGATCTCCTAACTAAAACAGGATCTCCTATGTAATCGCATAGAGCTAGTTTTGAAAATAGTCACATTGGAATTATTAGAACTTTATCTCCCCACCGAAGACACATCAATATAATATATCATTGGGAAGAGGAAACCGTGTACTATAACAATGTGCCTGTCGTCATGACTTGATATGGTCACATTTGTTTCAAGTTGAGGTCAAAGGATTTCTGTACAAATTTCTTTTCTATTTCTAAACTCTAGATAAATATAAACGATACTGTATTGGCTTTAGCAATGTTTGTTATTGTACATAAACCTTGAGCATTAAGATATTTTAAGCATAAACAAAACATCATATATCCAGTGTTCAACCCATAAATGTTTAGAACCATATTGGGTGTGGTATCAAACCATAGCGATAGAACACAAAAGTCAAATATGACCTCAAATTGAATTTGCGGATACTTTTTTTTATAGACTGTACTTGTTGTTTTTGTTTTTTTCGTAATTATTGCTGCTTCCGTAGTATTATCTTTTGTTGTGTAATTTACTCTGGTTAATATGTATTACATGATAGGTTTTGTACCTATACCCCCTCTTGTCCTCCTTACAACGTACCACAAACTTTTAAAGTATTCCATATAAATAAAGATGTGATACGATTGGCAATGAGACTATTCTCCAAAAGGGACCAATTGACACATAACTTAATAATTATAGGTCCCGTACGGGCTTCAACAATGAGTTTAATCCATACTGCATAGTCTTCAATTCCCGAAATGAAAAATGTAAAATAACAAAAAATCTAACAGGTCTGATTAATGTACAAAACAAATAGGAACAAAATAGTATATAGAAACAAACGACAACCGCTGCATTACAATATCTTATGACTTGAGACAGACACATACAGAACATGGCGGTGTTTTACTGTTTTAAAGGTGCGCCAACCCTCCCTAACCTGGAGCAATGTAGACAGTACCAGTGCAACAAGCTATATAAAAAATCAAACGTTATCTCCATAATCTTCATTTTCATCAACCGTCACAAGACATGCGTGTCTTAATATTTCTACACATTTCACTCATGAACAAAGGTCTGTACATGAAAGGTTCTTATTGAACAGATTTTCCGGTGAAAGTACAGACAAGGTATAATTGTAGGTAGTCCGAAGACAGTTGTCCCTAAAACAATACTGGCTTCAAACCATCCCTACCAATCCATCCATAATTTAACGAAGATCTAATAGGAGATATAATATGTGGTCTAGGAAGGTGTTATGACTTCCATATGCTTGTCTGCAAAGATGCTTGGGAAACATTCAATGAGACGTATACACTATCTTAAATTCGCTCAATTTCATGGTTAGCAACACTAATTAGAAAACGTTGCACTTCACTTTACGAGGCACAAAATCCATTGACATTCAATGTTTCAACAGGGTGTTTTGAACCTAACTTATAGTACATTATTAAAGCCAATACTAAACATGCTAAATGAATAGGAGTCAAACTTTTTTTCGCCACATAAACGATTGACTCAACAATTGCCAAGCATTTACGCAATTTCTCTCGTGCCATTTCCTGAGAATAGACTTGGCTGTATGCAGTATCATTGAGTAAACATAAAATGAATTGCATTGATTGAATTGAATAAGGAAGAGACAGTTCATCCGAAGTTGGGTATTTTTCTATGGAAATTTGTAGAATTTTGATGTCTTTTCTAAGTATACTTGCAGCGGAATGCAAATAATTACCAATCAGTTGATCAGGCATCTCCAATAGTTATTTTGCTACTGAATATTATGTTAGATTTGCCTTCAACATGTTGAAGTTGTATGCCAACTGAGCTTGTATAGACATCGATGAGTTTAGACTGCATTTTACAAGTAGAAGATTTTAAATTAGAATCAGTAGGAAGAAAAGATCTATATTTATCAAGTTACTTTGTCATGAGGAATGTTTTGTTTTTTCACCATTAAATCGTTTTCAATAGCCAAATTAAAAGCAGTACCGTGATATGAGATTTCTGCTTCCACGAGTTTTGATTTTGATTTTTTTTTTCGCTTTTGAGCATGTTTAAGTTCATCATACTCTTTTAATTTTGTATGCATCTTGTACAGTGAAACCTGGGTAAACCGAACCCTGATAAAACCGAATTTCAGTTTAAACCGAAAAATTTACAAAGTCCCACAAAATTTCCCTATCAATTAACGTTAATCTAACCTGAAAAAACCGAACCCTGTCAACACCTAATTCCGAACGCTTTTTGAAGGCTCGTTAGTAAATACGTATCTAAAATTACCTGTCCAAATCGATCGATAGCAATCAAAACAAAAAAGTATGTTTAATTATTTGCATGATTTAATTAAATAAACACAGGATGACAGAGTATCCCCGAGGGTATTTGAGGTTTAATGAACTGTTGAGTTGTTATTGCAAACAAATTAGCATGTTTGTGTCTTTGTATTCAGTGTTCAAATGATTTGTTTGTAAAGAAACGTTAAACTAGTCAGCTGCCCTATAGCCGAAAAGGACAAGAATTGAACTTTTCCTTAGATCAATAAAACGCTCGTTACTCAAATATTTACGGTCATAAATTCGTAACTGCCATTTAGTAGCTAACCTGTTTAATTAAACAATAATTTTAAAGCATTTCACTGGATTAAGAAGTCATGCAAGACTTTAAAATTATATTAACGTCATGCCGGATTCCCTTAAGAGGCCCTGTATATATAATTCAGATGCTCCTCCTCCTGTATCTATTTGTCAACATAAAAGTCCGAGAATAAACTGGACCCCTAATTTGTTGCGCTCTTATCGATATCAATTCAACAACGGAATCGTCTTTTGACAGTGACTGAGAATCTGAATTGGTCACTGAATTAACGGATTAGAAAAGAATTATACATTTAAAAAGCCAAAATCGCTCCACGTCAGACATCATTGAACGATATATACCTTTACACAACGAAGATTGTGATTAATGGAGTGGCGTTTGATTTATATCAATATATATTTATATCATCTACCTAGATTTTAACATTTACATCTAAATCATCATGAAAAATAATTGTTGTGTCACCTATCGTGCCTTGTTAGTAAGTGCCAAACTTATTGTGGTGTCGACTTCCGTTTACAAATGTACAGTGGAGATCACTTTTACCTCTCATTAGAACTGTCAGAATATTCTGTCATAGAACTGTTCTAACCTGTCCTAAAACAGTTCTAGCTAGAACAGTTCTACCCTAGGTAGAATTGTCATGATCAGTTCTAGGTAGAACTGACTAAATCAGTTCTAGGTAGAACTGTCAGGATCAGTTCTAGGGTAGAACTGTCTAAAACTGTTCTAGGTAGAAGTGACCAAATCAGTTCTAACCGTAGAACTGTCAGCAGAACTGACTAAATCAGTCAGGACTGTATAACAGTTCTAAATGACGTCACTGCAGAAAGGACAATTTAGAATTTAGAAGAAAAAATCAGTTCCAATTACTTTACTATATTTAATAGCAGATGTTTCTATATTTTTTACTGATCAAAAGTTATATGTACAAATATCGAAGTGGATAGGAGGTTATCCAACTCATCGGAGAAATATTTTTATGAGATTGCAAATGAAACATCATTGTTTACGTTTCTTCGTTCCCCGTTTTTAACAGTCTCTTCTTAAATATAACTCTGCATTTAATTCAAGTAAATTTAATCTTAATTTACCTTGTTTGCCTTGGATTTACATTCATGATTTAAGATTCTGTTTTGACAAATGTTCAAACGAAAATTGTACAGTGGATGAATTATGGGATATCATAGTAATGAACACAGTGTTGTTAAAGGTTGTATTTCTGTAAATAATGACAATGCAATTTCCCATAGGAACTCCTTTAACGGCTAAAACTGTACCACTTTTACTATGAAGTTTTGAAAAAAATCTTATCCTAGAATTGAAAGTTCATATGCACCACAATTTTTTTCAAAGGTCAAAATATAGGGCTGTGCGGCATATTTTCAACGTTTATATGCCCTGAACTTCTTAAAGTTTAAACTTGCACTAATATTCTTAACTACCCCTACCTCGAATGAAAGGTTACCACAGATTTCAATGTAAACAATATGCACGTGTTTATTTACTGGTAACATTCCCAAGTTCTGTCTCTGCGATATGGAACACAGAGAGCATAACTGGGAACCAGTATGTAAACAAAATTAATTTTCTATGAATATTCAATTACTCCCCAAAAGAGGCGTGTTTTGAGAAACAGCTGTATTTACAAAGTGCAACCTATACAGACATTTATTCAAATAGAAAACTCTCTAAAATCAGTTTTTCTCGCATTAATACTCATTTATCAGAATTAAAGTCTTAAAGAAATCACTGTGTATGCTCTAATTTTTTCTTTACTATACATTTTATACCCCCTCCCCTGTTTCAATTTTTTAAAGAATGTAAAAACAAGACTTTAATTATTGCCAGCTTACCCTATTTGCATATTTTCTGATAAAAAATGCCTAGAACCTGTTAAAAACTGTTTTTATGGTGTTTATATATCTCAACTTGTACGATTCGCTCGTGTATGTAACAATGTATTAGATTTTAGCGAGAGAAATTTATGTATTACTGAAAAATTATTACACCAGGGTTTTCGATATCACAAACTGGTCAAAACATTTACTAAATTTTATCACCGGTATAAGGAAATAATTCGTAAATATAACTCAACATGCAGACATCTTATACGTTCAGGTATTTCACATCCAAAATTTTATGGAAATATTCTTTATAAAGCACAAAAATGTCAGTATTCTCCTCAGAAACTAACAAAACCTTTAAATAGACTTATTAAAAGGGGATATAGTTACGATACTGTGGTCAGGTCATTAAAGATTGCATATTTTGGCTTTAACATTGATTCACTGATAGGGTCTTTGCATCGGAACTAAACACATTTATTTCTAAAAAAACAGTTGTTGGCATGACACGGGTTATGTTCTTCTCATATATTTTATGATAGTATGATACTAAACCCCTAACGGGAGGGATTGTACCTGATATTCATATGATGAAGACATAATCTTTCAATCAGTTTAATTGAGGTCTGGAGCTGGCATGTCAGTTAACTGCTAGTAGTCTGTTGTTATTTATGTATTATTGTCATTTTATTTATTTTCTTTTGTTACATCTTTTGACATCAGACTCGGACTTCTCTTGAACTGAATTTTAATGTGCGTATTGTTATTCTTTTACTTTTCTACATTGGCTAGAGGTATAGGGGGAGGGTTGAGATCTCATAAACATGTTTAACCCCGCCGCAATTTTGCGCCTGTCCCAAGTCAGGAGCCTCTGGCCTTTGTTAGTCTTGTATGATTTTAAATTTTAGTTTCTTGTGTATAATTCGGAGTTAAGTATGACGTCCATTATCACTGTACTATTATGCATATTTTAGGGGCCAGCTGAAGGACACCTACGGGTGCGGGAATTCTCGCTACATTGAAGACCCATTGGTTGCCTTCGGCTGTTGTTTGCTCTATGGTCGGGTGGTTGTCGCTTTGACATATTCACCATTTCCTTTCTCAATTTTATTGATAACATATTGAAAGCATATCAGAATATCATAAATGTAATGTTTAGCAGTCAAGCATTACAACATTCAAGATTATATAAAGTATCCAATCCAGCCTCTATCTCCAGTCCACATCTTACTGTATGCCTATTTGTCAAATAAAGAACACATTTTCTGCCTCAAATGGTCAACTTAGAATTCTTGTCACAACAGTATCATCTGTAACCATATATCTGACACAATTTAGCTACTATATATACTAGAAGTGTTCAAACAAAGCCATATTTGCAATAGTTGTATGTATGCAGATACCAGTCTGAGATATAAATTCACTTAAAATGTTGTAGAGATGACTGCTAACATCTGATTTTTACATTACTTCTAAGCATAGTTATTGTTTTCTATATCAAGAACTTTAAAATCATAAAATCATAGCATTTACAAGTTAAATTATTTGTTTTATGACCCAGGGGGTAGGCAATTTTCTATGTTTTTTGCCCCTGGGGCCTCAAATTTCCTAAATCATTCTGCTGTTTCTAGCAATTTTGAATATTTAGTACATATTCAGGATAGAACACACTATTGTAAGTTTTCTTGAGATATTTTTGTTTTTCTAGCTTGTATTTATTATGCCGTGGTGACAAAAAAAGCAGATTTAAGTGTTGCGGCTTACTTTTGGGTTATCGAAAGGACCCAAATACCCCATAAATAATATTCCGGAAGGATCTATGAGTTTCAATGACCGCGAAGAGTAAATATAGGCACTTCTTAACAATTTAACTTACAAATATGCAAATATTATGATTTAATTTTGTATCCAGGACTTTAAGTAAACTATGCATACTGTAAACTGTTAATTTATGCTGAGTCATCATATTTAAGGCCCATGATTCTATCAATCTTCATTAAATATTTATAAAACTTCTTATTTGAGTTAATTTCTTTAAAATCTGTGAAATAAAGCAAATTTGGTTAAATTCTGAATGTTCCCCTTTTTCACCCTATATAGGTTGTATTTCTGTAAATAATGACAATGCAATTTCCCATAGGAACTCCTTTAACGGCTAAAACTGTACCACTTTTACTATGAAGTTTTGAAAAAAATCTTATCCTAGAATTGAAAGTTCATATGCACCACAATTTTTTTCAAAGGTCAAAATATAGGGCTGTGCGGCATATTTTCAACGTTTATATGCCCTGAACTTCTTAGAGTTTAAACTTGCACTAATATTCTTAACTACCCCTACCTCGAATGAAAGGTTACCACAGATTTCAATGTAAACAATATGCACGTGTTTATTTACTGGTAACATTCCCAAGTTCTGTCTCTGCGATATGGAACACAGAGAGCATAACTGGGAACCAGTATGTAAACAAAATTAATTTTCTATGAATATTCAATTACTCCCCAAAAGAGGCGTGTTTTGAGAAACAGCTGTTTCAAAGTTACAAAGTGCAACCTATACGCAAGAAAACTATGTAAATTTGCACTGAGTTCTCAGATTTGCATTATCTCGTTGCCAAACTTATCCATAACGATAATGAATAATATCTGGGAGTCTGGAACGTCAGAAAAATATACTCGATCTGAACATGAATGAAATATTTGCCACTGGACGTAAGGCTACAAACAAAACCAATCATTTTCCTTCTTCAAATTATATTAACAGTATTATAAGTCGGTATACCTTTCCAAGAAGAGAACTTCTCATACGTGTACTTTTCATTTTAAAAAAAGTATATGAATCAGTGATGTGAGTGTTGGATGATGCCGTTAAATAGTTTTGTTTAAAAAAAAAAAAAACATCATGAACTACTGACTTAAAAAGTCACTTTTAGTGACGGTTCATTATTTAATAATTTAAGTTTGGATGTAACGGGTCTTCTGTCGTTATTGTGTTATCAGAGCCCATAGACATAAGTTAGTCATGTGACCGTAATGTCATCAATGTTTTTTCATGGTTTGGCAAGGTTTAAAATGGAATTTAGAATTAAATTATAAGAAATGACTTATCATTTTTTTCTGTCTATTCGAAATAACATAAAAAATGTGGTGCACACTATTAAAAAACCCGCTTCGCGCATTTTTACATTAAAAAAAGCAAAATGATCAATTTTGGCTGATGCAGTCATATATGGTCAGATTTGGTTGATGCTGTCAAATATGGTCAGTTTTGATTGATGCAGACACATATTTTTGTTACATGAGTCAGTCTGAGGTATGAAAACTACTGATGTTTGTTCAATTTCCAATATTGCAGTTATTTATATATACAAATGTACTACAGTAAAAAAAATATAACTGAAGTACTGTGCAACTATATAGACTCACATAAAAAAAAAAGCAAATATGGTCAGTTTTGGTTGATGCGGTCAAAAGATTTTATTATACAACTCAGTCTGAAGTATGAAAACTACTGATATTTGTTTACGATTCAATACTTTGAATAAAAAGAGGATATACTGGCACTATAAATTCATGCGAACAAAATTTTGAGGTCATTGTTTTCCAATGTTGCTGTAACTTGTATATTACAGTCCCTCTTGACCTAAAATTTTAACTGAATTACTGTGCAGCTTTATAGATTTGCAGAAAAAAAGAGCAAATAAGGTCAGTTTAGATAGATGCTGTCAAAAGATTTTATTACACGACTCAGTCTGAAGTATGAAAACTACTGATATTTGTTTACGATTCAATACTTTGAATAAAAAGAGGATATGCTGGCACTATAAATTCATGCGAACAAAATTTTTGAGGTCATTGTTTTCCAATATTGCTATAACTTGTATATATTACAGTCCCTCTTGACCTAAAATTATAACTGAATTACTGTACAGCTATATAGATTTGCAGAACGAAAGAGCAAACAAGGTCAGTTTAGATTGATGCGGTCAAAAGATTTTATTACACGACTCAGTCTGAAGTATGAAAACTACTGATATTTGTTTACGATTCAATACTTTGAATAAAAAGAGGACAATGCTGGCACTATAAATTCATGCGTACAAAATTTTGAGGTCATTGTTTTCCAATATTGCTATAACTTGTATATATTACAGTCCCTTTTGACCTAAAATTATAAGTGAATTACTGTACAGCACCCTTTTTATGGACGATCAATGCATTTGAATGAGGACAATAAATTTAAGTTGGACCCCCCTCCCCTCCCCCCTTTTTATGCCCCACCTACGATAGTAGAGGGGCATTATGTTTTCTGGTCTGTCCGTCCGTCCGTCCGTCCGTTCGTTCGTCCGTCCGTCTGTCCGTTCGTCCGTCCGTCTGTCCCGCTTCAGGTTAAAGTTTTTGGTCAAGGTAGTTTTTGATGACGTTTAAGTCCAATCGACTTCAAACTTAGTACACATGTCCCCTATGATATGATCTTTCTAATTTTAATGCCAAATTAGAGTTTTTACCCCAATTTCACGGTCCACTGAACATGGAAAATGATAGTGCGAGTGGGGCATTCGTGTACTGAGGACACATTCTTGTTTTAAACTGCTGGATCCGTCCCTGGTGGTTTGGGCCGGAATAACGTATTACATTAAAGTCAGATAATTTTGTTATGTAAAACGAGTCATCCTGACTCCCCGAATGACAAATGTAAAATAAATGAAATAATAATGCCGCCCCCCCCCCCCCTCCCCAGTATTAACGGCTTAATTTATGATAAAA
Source organism: Mytilus galloprovincialis (assembly GCF_965363235.1). Taxonomy (NCBI): domain Eukaryota; kingdom Metazoa; phylum Mollusca; class Bivalvia; order Mytilida; family Mytilidae; genus Mytilus; species Mytilus galloprovincialis. The sequence continues at coordinate 98,316,194 of NC_134840.1, read as the reverse complement.
AAATGAAAGAAAAACAAATCATTTATGTAACACATCAACAAAAGAAAATCACTGAATAACAGGCTCCTGACTTGGAACAGTCACATACATGCAGAATATGGCGGGGTTAAAACCGGCAAAATAGCAAAACTCTTTATAATATTAATCGCTATTTTGCCGAAGCCTTTATATTTTATTTAGACAAAGAGTTCTTAAATTTAAACCCAATCAATTCTAGCCGTAGAATTTATAAATCAATTTTAGCTGTAGGATTTATAAATCAATTCTAGCCGTAGAATTTATAAATCAATTCTAGCCGTAGAATTTATAAATCAATTCTAGCAATAGAATTTATAAATCAATTCTGGTCGTAGAATTTGTAATCAATTCTAACCGCAGAACTAGAAGAAGTAGAACTGTCTAAAACTGTTCTAGGGTAGAACTGTCAGGATCAGTTCTAGGTAGAACTGTCCAAATCAGTTCTAGGTAGAACTGACCAAATCAGTTCTAGCTAGAACAGTTCTAACCTAGAACTGACTAAAAGGTGTCAGGCTGACAGTTCTACGTACTGTCCTAGAACAGTTCTCCTGACAGATTCTGACAGATTTAATGAGAGGTTAGAAGTGATCTCCACTGTACCTCTTCAATCCGAACACCTGTGAAAACCTAACAAAACGCAAAGTATCGTAGGTGTTCGGTTTGGACAGGTTTCACTGTATATTCAATCTTTAATTTCTTTGTATCTTTGCAATGACTTATCATTCTTGATAGTAATGATTAAACCCACTTCTGTAGCCCTCTGTATTACAAAGGATTAATCGATTTAAAAAAAAATTAACAGCTTAAGTCAAAACGCCATAGTCCCAGTATTTCTTCATCTTTCATGTACATTTGTGTACATGTAATTCCAGTACATTGAGTCATTTGCGGATATATCGATGTACGGTACTTATAAGAGGGTTTGAAGATGACTGAATTGCACGATTTTTACAAAACAGCCTTTTCCGCCGTGAAGGTTTTTTCCGCACCAGTGACAAATATAACATCTTTAATACAGAGATAAAAGTAGATTAATTTGTTAATTTATTTATTACTTTCACCAGGACTGATACTGTTAACGGAAAAGAGTCAACAGTATCAACATTTTCACATTCAACGGTTTCATTAATTTTAATAAATCTTTTAAAACATATTGTTTTATTTGTTGGTAATTGTAAAAGTTTTTTAGTTATCTTAAGCATACATAGGTTTATGTAAACAATTACTATTGTTCCTTTTACATGTGTCCCTTTATTGATTATCCGTATAAGGAATACACTATAGGAATACGGACGAAGAGAAAAGTAATTATACGGGAATACGACAAATTAACAGAAATATAAATAATAGCCATCACCATACACAGTAACAGACTGACACATTTATTACATTTAATTTATTTCTATTGACATTTTTATTGTCTTTTACAATCATAGTTTCGTTTCTCGTTTAAACTTGAGTTTTTATATCCATTATCAACACTCTTTCAGATAAAGAGCTACTGCATGTGGACATATTAAATTTATACTTTTTACCGGAATTTCTATGTTCAGCTGGTTCACTTTTCTTGCTGTATTTTAAAAATATATCTTGGATCAATAACTTGAAGTTACTTATTTTCTTATGTATTTCTTATTAAGTCATTTTAATTGTGAATATTTGTGAAGAAAATTGATAACGTATGGAAAGGATTGAATATAATTTTATATCTAAAGGGGTTGTTTTTCTTCTTGAGTGATTTACCTGACAAGGAGGCGGACACATTAAAGTTTAATAGGACTTAACATCAGATTTTATGATTAATTCAATGCCACTTTCATAAAATTGTGGTGACTTTAAGTGATGATGAGGTTTTGTAGGTCTGCATAAAAAACGTATTGCATAACTTTTTAAATATCTGTTAATTTATTTGTTTAGCTTTATTTATAGTACGGTGACCAGACCCTAAATTTAATCGTCAAACATACTATATGGCTATATTATATATCATTGGATTCGGGAAAATGAGTACTTTTGGAATATCGATGTCGTCAAAAAGAAATGTGGTAACAGTTTTGCACAAACTAAGGTCAAAGATCAACATACTGTTTTGTTTTTTTTTTTGCTTTCTATATTTTCAAAATTGAAAGACATAAGCAGCATTTTGTGTTAAATTTTCTCATCAATTGACAATGAATTATCTCGAAAATGTAAAAAAAAAAAAAAAAGGAACTTATTACATTTGTACTTAGTTGAATGATGATGAATTCTGAAAATTGGCGTTTTTCAAACACTTGTTCTATTATACAAGATCAATACAAATTCCGTTAAAGTTACAGTAGTTACCTTGCTGGGTGCCGGTGACATTCAACCTCAGCAATAAATGATAAATGTTGTTTTCAATTAAAGCCTTCTATCCCGAACGTTTATTTTGCAAAGTCTCATGCATTTAATTCACACAAAAAAAAACACTTATTACATCGAAAACATTTTAAAAATCCAATCAAAATGATCCACAAAACAGATTTCATCCAGGAGTATCTTCTGATTCATCTGTCAAAGAATTTCTAAATAATTCTTATCCATGACAGGAGCAAAGTTCCGTACATGTAAGGTTTTATTATGAACAAACACTTTTTACATGGAGATTTTCCCTTACATGAACACACAAGATCCTGCAAGAATTCTGCTGACATATGCCCTTCAAAATAAACGGAGTGTAATGAATTACTTAATTTTCGCCAACCGTATTCTAAGGGTGACGGAACAGGGCCTTAAGCAATGTGTGATGCGGTCAAAATTGCCGATTCACAAAGAGGTAACCTGACTAAACCTAAATCTTCACTGGTGGCAAGCTTGACGCGCATTTTATTCATATCATAATTTAAAGAGATTCGTCAGATCATACATCTTCAAAACTAAATTCTTGCACAAACAAGGGCTTCATCTTCGTCAGTACTTCAAATGCTCTGTAACTTCAATAGTCATGCGTTTCCTTCAACGTATTGTAGACTATTTTGTCACTACTCCTAACAGAGACGAAGTTGTGTTGCGTCCGGTAAGAGTATCTACAGCAGGCGGCAGTTTATAAATTGCAAGCACATAGTTGGTGAACGGGTAAAACTCTTCAACTATTCTTTACACTGCTAATGTTCCCCATCTGCACCTACAACTCGCATGCATTTTTCATCTGTTTGAGTAGTGAACACACAGAACAATCACACCCGTATCAGAGGTCCGTATGATTATTCTGTCGCTCTTTATCATTTCTGTTAACTTCATGTCAAAGTATAAGGCATTAATTATCATACGAGTATTGCCCTTGTTGAGTGCTAACCAAGTTACGACAGCCATAAACATTATTGTCTGAAATGACTTCGACAATTTCCGATTTATTAACGTTCCGGCTAAGTAAAGTTCACTTAAGATTTATTTCCCCGAGGGTATTACCAGCCCATTATCATTGATATGGTTATATTTATAAATTAACTGTTAACATCTATACTATTAAACGAGAAGACTTCATTTTTGGTGTCGCTTCTTTTTTTTCCACAACAAATTAATCAACACGCCTCTGTGTCCTATGGGTACAGTGCATAGTCGCATTTGTCATCCATTCATATGATTATTCAGATTGAGTTATTTTGGGAGAAAAACGAGAAAAAAGGCATCCGGATATTGTCCCGTCATTGGACCAAATTTTAAGTCTGATTAGACTTCCGGTTTGCGTTTTTCTGTATACTGTATTTTAAGAATTCTATCTGCTATCATTTTCAAGTTTACTATCCACGGCGGTCACATAGTTTATTAAATAGAGAGGGTCTGTATACTACATCAATGACCAACATGGATCGATTAGTAAACTTAAAATTGAAAGTAAATACACTATATTTATATAGTAATGAATGTTCATAATATACAGATAAGCCCTAAAATTATTCAAGTGAACTTTTGATACCTTTTATGAAATTCTCCAGTTATTAAATCTTTAACAAAATTCATTGATTCCAAAAAAAGAAGATGTGGTATGACACAGAAATTAACAATTATAGGTCAACGTACGACCTTCAACAACGAGCAAAGCCCATACCGCATACTCAGCTTTAAAAGGCCCCGAACTGACAAGGTAACACAATCCAAACCAGAACACTAGCGGCCTTATTCATGTACAAAATATGAACGAAAAACAAATATGTAACACATAAACAAACGACAACCACTGAATTAAAGGCTCCTTACTTAAATGTTCAGAACATAGTCAATGTATTATGTTCATATTGAAATTGATAGAAAACCAAAAATTGGGAATTTTGGAAATAAAGGAGGAGGGATATAAAAAACATTTTCCTGTCGCCAATAACCTATGAGTTATGATACTTTTGCTAAAATTCCCCACTTAATGTATTATGTTCATATTGAAATTGATAGAAAACCAAAATTGGGAATTTTGGAAATAAATGAGGAGGGATAAAAAAAAAAAACACATTTTCCTGTCCCCAATAACCTTTGACTTATGATACTTTTGCTGAAATGTTTTTACATAATTCTTCCAACAACACTTTACATACTTTGAACTACGCTCTGAATGCCCGCGATTTCGCGGGTGTGTTCTAGTAATTTTGAATTTTTGAAATAATAAGGCTTTTCTACCTCAGGCATAGATTACCTTAGTTGTATTTGGCAAAACTTTTAGGAATTTTGGTCCTCAATGCTCTTCAACTTCGTACTTTATTTGGCATTTTTAAACTCTTTGGATTCGAGCGTCACTGATGAGTCTTTTGTAGACGAAACGCACGTCTTGCGTATTAACAAAATTTAGTCCTGGTATCTATGATGAGTTTATTTAAGTCGAAATAATGCTGCTGAGATAAAAGAATTTGAAATTGTTGTTTAAGAAAGGTTTGAAATATCATATAAATGTTGATTATTTTACATTTTGCGTAAAAATAAATGATGAAAAATTAATTGAAACGTACTCTATTAAATGCAAAATATTCGTAGTGTCCAATTTTGCAACAAAAAAAAAACTCTTCAATAACGGATTGATTTTGCTAAATTTTGTTTGAAATTGTTAAAATAATGTGTTACAACAATGTATATAATAACAAAAAGCATATCATGAATGTCCTTTTATAGTGGAAGATATTAGCAAGCAAAATCGAGGGGATTGTGCAAATGATGATACAAGCATGAAAATTACACAAAGCGTCATTATTACATACTTTGTAAGAAATAACTGCTGGCCATTAAAAAAAGTATTTTTTTTCAAGATGCCCACGGCCATTTCCTAAAATGGCTGTTTTCTTTAGTTTGAAAAAACTGATTTTTCTGAAAATCTTTTCTTTGAACTTCTTTTAGTAAAAACCAATTACCAGGTTTGGTGGCTACCTTCCTTACATCACATATTTATTAAAAATGAATATTTGACAGATCCAGTATTTGAGCATGTGTGAAAATGTAACAAAATTCTTTCAAAAACATTTGAGCTATTTACTATATATTTAGTGTTTTTGGATTTCTAATGATATTATGAATTGGTTTAATCACATTTTTCAAGGTTATGAAACACATGTGTTTCACACTTTTGCGCATGTGCAAACTATTTATAGACATCAAGAGCGATTTGTATGCACTACCAGGCAATTCTCAGGTATTCGATGGTTAAGGCGAAAATGTAGTTAATCTTGAGAAACATCAAATGTAACTGCAGATCAGCCACTTTTGGAAATGCCTAAGCAAATTCAGTGGGAATGGCCTGATTTGTAAGGAAAATATATGTGTATCGTCATGTTTGGTGGATTGCACATTGAAATGACTTTTATAAAACTCTGGGTGATATATTGCGTGATAGGGGATAGACATGTTGTCTTACTGAAGCCAATATTGCAACACCAAGAACGGCAGATTCTTTTAATGTATGTTCAAATGTACCTAGGACTAGACAGGCGCATCAGACAACTGCATGTATTTTGCTTAAAAATTGTTAATTTGTTAATTGCTAAACTCAGAATATATATTTATGTCATGACTCTGTGATGTCCAATGATTTAAAAGACTGGTGTAAGGAAATAGAGTCATCTCGACCATAGTTTAATTCCTTGCGTTCAATTATAAATTCAGAACTTCTTCTGATTTTGGTATTATGCTCATTTCATGAGTTAGACAGTCCATATAGAGCATGATAGCGTATTATTTTAGGTCTTGATCGTGTAAATTATGCTCGATCGTTACCGACTCATCTCCGAGATATGACTTCCCTTACTGAACATCACCCAGGTGGCAATAGAATTTGAAAATGATAATTTCACTGTACGTAAGACCAGTAAATTTTTTCTTGTAACACAATTAATCAGGCACAAAAACAGAATGCAATTGTAAAGGGCGATATTGGTGCCATAGGATTAACCAAAGATCTCGTTTAGACAAATGGATGGTAGCTGGACCAGGAGTCAGTATACTAGAAGATTAATTTGAAAGATCTAGTGGTTTGGGTCATTCTTTAACAGACGAACGACATAATGAAGACTCTACGAAAACACAAAAAGATTTCTTTAAACAGCTTTAAAGGCTTTGCAAGTATGAACGAGTTTGAAAATTCATTTCTAGAAGAGTCGTCAGATTTGTAAAAAAAAATACTTCATTTAGGAAATTGTTGATTGGGGTACAGGTAAGATATGTGAATAAACTCCAAGATATTGGTCTAAACAATACGAAGATCTTTTGAAGCAAATGCAAAACGAGGGAAAACCTGCTTTTTATAACCATATAAAAAAGAACAACTTCCTATGTTGGCCTCAAAATGAAACTGGAAATGTCTTTGTCAAATACAAAGCTGGAGAACCTTAAAAGTGATTGCAATATCTTTTCTAGACTTTTCATCTCTTGTCACAGTAGACAGTTTACTTGGAATATTTCTTTATCCATAGAAACCAAACTGCTCCTCCGTCTTTATCTCAGGATGTCACCTTAAATAGTGGTATTAATTTGCTGCAAATGGGTTTACTTGAAACATTCTGCGATTTGCTGATCCGAATTCGGACGCATTTATCGTTGGTGGGGCAGCAATGGTTAATTCCAGTTTACAAAGTTGGGCAAAAATATTTGATGATTATGCTAATGATGTCATACTGCCTTATGTGAAATCTTGCATCGATAAGTATTTAAAAGTAGACATTGTATTTGATGTTTACTAAATGAGTAATTTAAAGGCTGTGACAAGACAAAGACAAGGTTCTTGTGCCAGATAGAAAGGTGTTGGTTCTGGTAGAACACCAAGGGTATGCAGTAGTTTTCTCTGTGAAGATGACAACAAAACGAATTGTTCAAGTTTCTTGATGACAAAATTGCTTCTTAAGAGACTAATAAAAATGTGTATGTAACTCATGGTGAAAATATTCTTTGCAATTTCAATAAAGATACTTGCTATCTATCCCCTTGTAATCATGAAGAAGCAGATACACGAATGTTTGTCCATGTTCGGCATGATTATGAAAAGTGTTGTAAAATGTAATTTTAGGTAGTACTGACACAGATGTAATAGTATCAAGAATTGCAGCAATCGCAAAATTAGGTAGAACAAATTGCGGATAGGTTTATGGAAGGAATAACGACTTTTGATGGCTTCTTGCACGTGACATATCAAAGGCGTTTGGTCCTTGTGTAGCTGCTTTTTCTTTCGTCCATGCATTTAGTGGATGTGGCACTTTGTCGAATTTTCATGAGAAAGGCAAAAGGTCAGCTTGGCTAACAATGGAAGGTTTTCCAGATGTAAATGATGCTTTTTTTAGGCTTAAATATGGAGCGAGGCACGATGTGAATTGTTTGCCAGGAAGCAGCGGCATTGTGATGCAATTCCGCCTACAAGAGGTTCTTTTCCAGAGCACATCAAAAGAGAAGTATATCAAGAAGGAGTTGCTTGGGCTCAGCCTGATTCAGGTATTCGACAGGTACGTGTTCCAAGTCATGAACACTGTGGATGTATGAAAGAAAGAATCAATGACAGTTGGAAACCAAAATGGATTTCTTTGACTGCTGTTGCATCTTCGTGTCAGAAAAATTTGAAATGCGGAGCCGAAAACCGAGCTGTGTTGGTAACTGTAGATGCTACCGTTCTGGCCTTCCTTGAACGGGTTGTTGTATAGGCAACTATCAGATAATTATAAAATAAGCAACCTGTCTTTCTAACCAAACTAGGCATTTAAACTTAACAAAGAGTGTTAACACTTGTTAAGTTGATGGAAATTATAAAAATATTTTCTACGTATTTGCCTCCATTTTGGAACCGGAAGTCACTATTGTTCTTCATTAATGTGTTGTTTCGTCGTACTTAGGAACTTTTTTTTAACGTTTTATCACATCCCTCGTGAAGTTGCTTTAAAGTATACAAATTGAAATTTTTGACCTTCTTGCTGGCATTTTGAAACCGGAAGTCACCTTTAGTTTCATTAATGTATTGTCTAGTCGTAATTTAGGAACTGTCATTTACTTTTTATCAAATCAAACATTGGATTTAACATATAACACACTTTTTAAAGGATTAACGAATTATTGTCAATTTGTAATGACGCCATTTCCGAAATGTGTGGTGGCCAACTTGAAAAAAATGATTTTTTTTTCTGGCCAGCAGCGGATTTTTTTTTAGTATCATTTAGTCAACCTCTATACCAAATTTCATGCTTGTATCACGATTTGCACAATTATGTCCATAATATCTCCTACTATTAGAATGTACGCCTAAAATCTTTCGAAAGTATTTTTTTCTTTAAAGTAAGGGAACGAACTTCAAAGCCCATTTTACAAAAATTGCACTGTACGATTTTTTGACGACAAGTCAAATTGTGAAGTGTAACCTTTGAACTACCAATACTGTGTATGTGTATACCGTATAGTCGGAATGACGACTAAACTCCTTAAATAAGCGACTTTTTCTTACTTGGTCACCGTACTATCAATCTTATCTCATCTCATATACAATCAGAAGCTTTTCATACAATAATATTATCGCGTTTGATTTTGAGTTTGCTGAACGGAAAAAACAGATTTATTTAGTGACTTTGTCGGGTTGACTTTGTTGTTCATATTGGCTATAATACCACATCTTCTTATTATATATTGCTTAATTATACTTTTAGAATGTACAACATTGAAATATCGTTTAGACCTATTTGAAGTTCAGTTGATCACACGGTCTGGGTTTTTTTTTACAAAAAAAAATTGCTTGATGATCACAGTTTGTATTGGTGTCTTTAAAACAGCAAGCAGTGTGGACATCATATAAAATATAACGTATAACAGCTTAAAAATTTTCTACATACATATCCGCATTACCATATCTGCCAGATGGCGTGCCTCGTAACAATCCATTTACGGTAGTGATATAATTGTTCGTCAAGTTTCTGAAACAAATGAAAACTGTGCATACAAGTAAAACTACTTAAATGTGTTCATTGAAATGCTCCTTTTCCAGAAGCGTGTTGACCTTGTCTTGTGTTTTTTTTATGTCATATTGTCTGGATATATCCTAATCTTGTTTTTTGTAAATACTACTGTAAAACTGATATCAAATGTACATTTGGTTATTTGTCAATTTTAATACATATATATGCATGCAGCGGTTAATTAAATTTTCAAATACAACATATATCGTTTACGGACGCAAGAAATCATTAAACGTGTTGTTTTCTAGTTTTTACATTACTGGGTCGATAACTCTGCTGTTGGACTATCAGTCCCTGAGGGTAACATCAGCTTAGTAGTCAATACTTCGGTACTGACATGATTTAACAAATCTTTCTAAGAAAGGGAATCTTTGCAACAAATTTGAAATTTTGAATTATGTTTCTTCGATAGAAATATGCCTATTTCCATGATCAATAATGTTTTATTCTGCTAAATATTGATCAAATTGGATTTTTGAATCCAACAATCATTGTAAGACATTTATAAATTTACTGTTTACAAATTTTTGAATTTTTTGAAATACTAAGGCTTTTCTACCTTAGGCATAGATTACCTTAGCTGTATTTGGCAAAACTTTTAGGAATTTTGGAGCTCAATGCTCTTCAATTTCGTACTTTATTTGGCCTTTTTAACTTTTTTTGAATTTGAGCGTCACTGATTAGTCTTTTGTAGACGAAACGCGCGTCTGGCGTATATATTAAATTTAGTCCTGGTATCTATGATGAGTTTATTTACAACCACTGGGTCGATGCCACTGCTGGTGGAGATTTATTTCCCCGAGGGTATCACAAGCCCAGTAGTCAGCACTTTATGTGCTGACATGAATTGTCATTGATATGGTTATACTTATAAATTTACTGTGTACAAATGTTTTGATTTATTTGAAATACTAAGGCTTTTCTACCTCAGGCATAGATTACCTTAGCTGTATTTGGCAAAACTTTTAGCAATTTTGGAGCTCAATGCTCTTCAACTTCGTACTTTATTTGGCCTTTTTAACTTTTTTGGATTCGAGCGTCACTGATGAGTCTTTTGTAGACGAAACGCGCGTCTGGCGTATATACTAAATTTAGTCCTGGTATCTATGATGAGTTTATTTAGCTAACTTAATATCGTCTCCTTACCAATAATCACGTGATATTTAAATACCACAGAGTTCCAAAAAACAAGCACCGAAGTTTTATTCCGTGTCAATATGAGTTTGACTGATTAAATAAATATTTTATGTTAAACATATATTAATTATGCGTTCTTTCCTAATTTTTAATCGGCAGGGCTTATCAATTAATGCCAGATGTTGTGCCAAATAAAGGCAACAGTAGTATACCGCTGTTCAAAACTCATAAATCCATGGACAAAAAACAAAATCGGGATAACAAACTAAAACTGAGGGAAACGCATTAAATATAAGAGGAGAACAACGACACAACACTACAATGTAACACACACTGAAACGGACCGAGCATCAGACAAAATCCCACGAGAATAAAAAATATAACATCAAAACCTAATACACGAATTTGGGATAGACAAGTACCGTGACACGTCTTATCGCAATGTGAATTTACACTAAAAAAATAAGAGAAAACAAACGATGCAACGTTAAAATGTAACACACACAGACACCAACTATAATATAACAATGGCCATCTTCCTGACTTGGTACAGGACATTGTTAAAGGAAAACATGGAGGGTTGAACCTGGTTTTGTGGAATGCCAAACCTCCCCTTTTATAGCCATGTGAAAACATTAAAATGACAACTCAACACCACAGGACTACAAAATAAATAAATTGGAGAATACAATTGACAAAGAAACACACGAACAACAGCCAACAAAAGGCAACAATTTGAAAATTTTAATACGCCAAAAGTGTATTTTATCCACACAAGATCTACTAGTGATGCCCAGATACAAAAGTTTGAAAGCCGAAACAAGCACAAAGTCGAACAGCATCGATGACCAAAAGATCAAAAAAGTTGTGCCAAAAACGGCCAGGGTTTTCTGTTAGTTACCAGAACATCCTTATTTTTTAGAATAATTTATACTTTTGCAAACAGTAAATTTATAAAATTACTAAACAAAAGCTGTACATGATAGAACTGAAATATTAACTAATTACAGGAAACAACTGAAATACATTACATAACCAGACATTTGCAACACAAAATGTAGACACATCCGATTAAGTTTAAACCTCAACGCCAAGTGACGTCATGTTTGAAATTGTAAAAAATGACAAAAAAATGATGACGTCATTTGCATTTGTAAAACAGATCATCAAAAAATGAAAAAATGACGTCATTTGAATGAATAAGATAGAATTAGGATTGATTTAAGATTATATTTGAACTAAATACTGATATTGCATTTTATAACCATGCACATTTTAATATTTATTAATAGCAAACTAAGGTAGCAATTAACTATATTATAAAACTATGTCCGGTTTGTTTTGAATCTTACTTCAAACGTAAAATATCGTACTGATTACGTTGAACAAAATGAAATCTAATAAATGAATGCGGTGATAAATATTATTTACCATAACACATAAATATAATAGAAAAGACGTCAACACATTTGACAAAATCCGATGAGAATTACAAATATAACATTAAACATTTAAACTAAATACACGAATTTTGGATAGACAAGTACCGTAACACGTCTTATAGTAATACGAATTCACACTCAGCAAAACAGTCACAATCGGGAATAAGTCACGTATGGTTATTAAAAGATAAGAAGACATAATGACAAACAACAATCTACCATGTGGTAAAAATGTCATTAGCTAGTTTGCTCAAAGATACATCGTATGGATCAACCAATTCGTGATGGTGTCCATAAAATGTACGGAGTGTCAATTTTAATCTGTCCTCCTCATAACTTTGTTGGAGCAGTTTCTGCGTAAGGAGCATGCCAAAACTAGACAATCGAGCATAACATTCCTGTCGGGCATAACATTACACAATGTTGGAATCCGTGCATGATCGTTTCCAAACTGCCAGATATAATTTACGCATTGGTAGGCTTCGGATGTTTCCGCTGTCTGGTCAGGTTGTTGTGTTTTGACACATTCCCCATTTCCATTCTCAATTTTTTCATATGTTCAACTTTCTGGCGCTGATAGTAATTTTCAAGATATAAATAATGAAATCATACAAATTTCAAAATTGGTGTGTACGTACAGTTTATTTAACACCGAGTCTGTGTTATAATTGTATGTATAACAAATGAAATATATGATTGTTATGAAATGCACCAGCTAAAATATAGATGATAAAGCCTTTATATTTTTCAATATTTAACGGTAAAATTAAATAGATGAAGTCGATGTTTATAATAGTTATGGACATAATGTTCATTTTATATATTTACATTCGATATTGATATATTTGACATATGCATTTTGCACACACATGAAAGCATGTCGACCTTTAGTAAATGGATCGAAAAGCACTGGGGCATATCTATGCGTTAATTTAACAAAACAACTGTTTGGAAATACATGTATAAGAGTAACGTCTTGCACTTATACCTATATATATATTTATTTAATATTTATTTAATATTTATTTAATATTTATTTAGAACTTTTCATTTTAAAGTTTTTGAAATTCAGTGTCAATTATCATTGTTCAATAGAAACTCAAATTTGAATCGTTCGAGGCATATAATTATTGGCACCATGAAGCCAATTTAAGAGCTTGGTGTCTAAGAAATGTAAGATTTTTGAAAAGAATCTACCCGTTTAGTGATCGGTAAAATAGGATGGAAAGTCAAGAAATCCCCAAAAAACAGAACATTTTTTAACGGCGGATAAGTTATATAATGCATATTTTAAGGTTATTCTTGTTGTAGACATAACGCGGGGTGTTAGAATTGATCACATGAAAAACAGACTATAAAACTTAATCATGACTGAAAATCATGCACATTGTACTGTTTTATTTTTTCAATTGAAAACTTTACAATTTAGATAGTTTTTGATTTTTTTTAGCCCTTGTTTTAAATCGCCAGAAAGGGAAAGAATTCCAGTAGAATAAAGTTAATTAATCACTTATATAGATGCAATTAGTATTTTTTTAAGCACATTTTGAGCATGTCCCAGTTTATACACTCATTTATTGGGCCCTTTTTATTTATAAAATTGATTATTTTTTGCTATTTCAGAATTTGATTTTCACTCTAAAATATTCATCTGGCATAATTTATTTTTACTGAGCTTACGTAAAATATAGAAAATATACCACAGAAATCCCGGTATTTTGCAACTAACTTCCCCTCCCCCTTCCCATTTTTTTAATTTCTTCTTATATGTTTATGTTTCAAACTCGCCCGTCTCTCTTATCATCTGCAAATTAAAGGCTGTTAAATTCATCGTTAGAACAAAGTTCCATAACTTGAGTGTATTAAATATATATTTTATTTGCAGAACCTTATTATTTGTAAAATAAATCTCTTGGACAGTCAACAATAAGGAGATCTGATTTTAAAGAACTCCTCGCGGTGTGTTTTGACAGTGTTGAAATATCATAGTGGATTAGTCAGCAAATCAACTGACATAATCAACATGACTTATTTTTTTCGTTGTTTAGTCTTTTTAAACCTGTTTAAATCAAAATGTCTGTTAAAATTCAAAATCGAATACCTAGGTGTACCTAATTAACTGTTCACACTATATCCAATTCATTTTCGATTGTGCATACGTTTAAAACATAACAAACATAGCGAACATTATATCTAGTCTTCACTTTATATAATTTTATACAATTTATACATACAATTTGTAGAGACTAGTTACGTTTTGAAACGCTCCTTGTTCTATTGTAGTAATTTGATTGTCCTGCAAATATCTGAAACAAAACAATTCTTTTTTATATGTATAAAAAATGGTACTTTGCTTTTTTCATTTTGTTGATCAGAAAATGTGGTAGTAAATTAGTTATTTTTAATTCTTTTTTAAGATCAAATCTTTACAACAGTCCCCATGACTTTTCTTCTATACCAGTTTTATTTTTTATCAGGTAACCTTAAATTTGAACATAAATAAAGGCAACAGTAGTATACCGCTGTTCAAAACTCGTAAATAGATGGACAAAAAACTAAATCGGGGTAACAAACTTAAACTGATGGAAACGCATTAAATATAAGAGGAGAACAACGACACAACATTAAAATGTAACACACACAAAAACGGACTAAGCATTAGACAAAATCCGATGAGAATAACAAATATAACATAAGTAATAAAACCGCCTTTGTCCATATATGCCAAATCTGCATTCTAATAAATCAAATATATAGTCTGAACCAGTTCTTCAATATATGTATTTTTTATAGTGCAATTGAGATGCAAAAATCACAATCTATAATTTGAATGTTCACCTAAACAAGTTATGGCTTAGATCTCAGATCAAAACATCCTAAATGATGCTTTTTTATGACAATTATGTCACATTTCCCTTTCATCTGTATTTATGAGAAAAATATTTGTACATTTCGCTTATTAATATAATAGATAGCAACACAACGTGTGCCATATGAGAAACGTGATCTATTTACCCCTACGGAGATCATAACATTAATCCCGGGTTTTCGTGGGGTTCGTGTGACTCTGTCTTTAAGTTGTTAAAAAAACCTTCTGAATATTAGCTTTCAGATCAGTTTTGAAAATCATAACGAAATATTTACTAGTAATATTATTTCAAAATTTCGTGACTATGTTGAACACTTCTATCCATTACAACTGGAAATAAAGGATACAAGTACAGGTAATATTACATAAAGATATGGTAGGATTGTAAATAACACCACGATCCACCAAGTTAACACCTGTAAGTCACTGTTCTGCATTCAATAAGGAGCAAAACCCATACCGCATTATTAGCGAAATAACAAAAGAGCAATAACCACTGAAATAAAGGTCCTTGACATAATTTTGCGGCGCTAAAATATTTTGCTAGCACCAAACACTCCCCTGACCTGCGACAGTGGTGCAACGGTACAAAATGAGAGAAAAAAACATAAATCAGTTGAAATGGCAAAACTCAACAAATCGATGCAAATCATTAAAACTATCTAACAAAACACAGACCCTAATTAAATTGTTAAGTTTAATCTTATTGCACCAATCAAAATATTATTCATGTTGAAATATGACACAAAATCATATTAGCCTCGGACAGAAATTGAAAAATGTCTATTCTAAAACTTTATAAAAATATTTTAATTCATTGATCGGAGACTAATTTTAAACTCCGTCGTGCACCGACTATTGCACCTAGCTGCGTAGTCGGTGTTTTTGCTCGGTGCTGCACCAAATGAAATGACTTGGAGAAGAAGTATCTTTTTCAAATAGAAAGTTTTTAAATATTTAATTATAAATCTTTGATTTATCCTTATGAATTTGTGAGGTCAAATATTTATAACTTGCATCAAGCAGGGTCTCAAATTATTTGCTGTGCACAAACTAGATTTATTTGCACCAAATCCTAAATAGGATTAATTATTTAGCTTTGGGGGGAAAATGTACCTGTATTTATATCAAGATATCTCTATTCATCTGTTTTGTGATCCACTGTATTAGTTTTATTAATAATTTATGAACTCCAATGGGATGTATATTATTACTTCCTTTACCAGAGACCAACAGAAGTAACAACGGGTATCCTTACGGAACGTGACATTAGTCATGTTAGTTTTTGTTAAGATGTATGCAGAAACATCAATATGTGTTATACATGTTATATTTCTTTTATATATGGCAAAAATCACAAAAAAGTATTTGAGATTGAAGATAGTAAATTGTATACTAGACAGTGTTTCAGAATATATCAACATTCTTTAATGTTATAAAACAGGGGCGTGGTATTTTATGTTTACATTTCCTGTCAATCGTCTACAATGTGGACAAACTTACACTTAAAACTTCTTTTTTTTTATAAGTTTACATTTATTCACCCTTGTTAGTTTCGTCAGATTTGCGGCTTATTTCCTAATTGTTTGACAGGTTTTTTTGATAGTTTCGTTTTATTGACAAATATAAGTGAGGAGACACAATAGATCACTGTGAGTCATTATATCCAGCAGCCAACATAGTATAATAAGACATCACAATCAGATAAAAAAAAAGTCAAACAAACTTTCGTATGGATCTTACAACATAGGCAATACAAAAGGTGTTGTAATTGATAGTTAGCTAAAATCAATATTGAAGTCGATTGTGAACTAACAAAACAATGACGGTTAAAAGAGTTTATGTAGTCAATATTACAAACCATACACATTGTGCAAGTACTTACAATTGTACACCACAATCATGTTTCGAAAAGAAACTTTGAAAATGGGAATTTGATATAAACATTTTTTTATAATCTAACATTTGTCACTCCTTTACAAGAATTGAATGAAATGAGATTCAAGGTGTGTTTAAACTATTTAAAAAAAATATTATTTATGTATCAGGAAGAGGGGTATATATCGTGTGGGAGATTTATATTATTCTGGGTTGTCTTTAGAGTATACATAAATGAAATACCTTAAGATAAAATGATATGTAGTATTATGTTAGTATTAATTTGTACAAAGTTAAACATACATCTCCCGAATATCTGATGTTCCTTGAATCCATCCGTTTTGTATTGTAGAAATTTTGTTGTTCTCCAAACGTCTTAAAGAAAATAAATCGCTTAATTGTATAAATGTTCAAAACAAATACTGTTCCCTTTAAAAAGTGTTTTTACCTTAGCTTATGAGAAGTATTATTGACATGATTCTCTCTGATGTACACATGTCGGCTTCCTCAACAAATATACAAGGCAATGCAGTGTAAATTAATATGTTTTTTTTTTGTATATCTTGTTTAACTTAGATGAAACCAGAGAAGAAAATGATAAACAACTTAAAGACATGTTTTGTCGAAATGCGCATCTGGTGCAGAAAAATTGGTACCGTTATTGTTATTAAAGAAGATATGGTTTTAACATCAATTTATTCACTTTTGACGGAGATGGCACATGTCTCTAAAATGTATTTCCTTCTGACCTCAGTTCTTCCCAACATGTTCTGAATACTATGTTGTTGTAATGCACACAAGTTGATATAATGTTTGTATCGTGTCTGTCTAAGCAGTAAAACTACATCTCTACAATTTCGCTTTAAACTTTACAATGTTACGGATAATTTATGTTTGAACACATATTTAGTAAGTGACTTTTTCGGTTCGATTTGTAATAATATCACATCACCTTATGTTATATTTGTTTATATTATACTAAGAAAACGTAACACTCGCATAAGATCAATTGAACCTGTTTCGAGTTAAATTTACCAAATGGAATGTCTTTTCTAGGATGCAAAAAGGCAGTTTGTATGGATATATTGAATCCAAAATTTCTAAAATGAATTTACAAAATAAGTAAAGATAAAATGAGAAAGTCTAGATTGACAATTCTTTTATACAAAACTGCAAACTCATATACATTATATCAAAACTTGCTTTGAAAGCTTGTACAAGATTATACTTACAAAGAACTGTAAATCTTAATGCCTTGAAGCCATCCGTTTACGTTAGTGATATAATTGTTCTTCAGGTTTCTGAAACAAACGGAATATATGAAGGAGGTGTAATTTCAATATTCATTTGTTGATTAAGAAATTTTTCAATAGTAATTCCTAATTTAAAAAAGTCGCTAAAGGTTACAGGCAATAGCTTATCAGACACAGATTAATAAAATCAAAAGCAAGTTGTTCTTTTCCATTTATGAAAGTGCAATAAATAATCACTTCAGTGTTACTTTACTCTCCGCACCAATAAGCACTTTCAGTATAATATATGGATTACAGTATACCGAAACCAAATTGATTAAGTGAAACATGGCTACATTATATTTTCGCAAGGTCACATAAGAACTTCTATTCTATGAATAAATGATACGCTAGTTTTAACAGATTCAATTCTTGTTTCTTTTATTTCAAGTTTAAGTTATGATCACACATAAGTGCAATGTAAAATGTCAGAAAAAATATCAAATTTTATCAAAAAAGCACATCCAGGCATGGGACAGTTAGATACACTTACTGACTAGGTTCATATTATTCTTATTGTACTCAAACACTTTTCTTAGTATGGTTAGAGATGGAATGAAAATAAAAACGTAGGTGTGAATACAAAACAGAAAACCGAAATGTCATGAAAAATGGACATCAAGTAACAAAAACAAACCAGGAATTAGAAAAAAGGTAAATGCTGGTTTACATAGTACCAAAAGGCATTTTTGAAACACAAGACCATACAACTGACATGGTTTCAATCCATTTAAAAATGAAAACAAATGGCTATCTTTCTGGAAGATTTGTCCCATTCATTTCATATTTAACAGTTTGATAACAACAATAAATACTTGGAAAACATGCAGTCTTGTTCAGAGTTTCCTTATTGATTTCATTTACGTTCTTATTGCCAATCAAAGACATGTCAGTCAATCCTGTATAGTTAAATCATTTTAGTACTTTGCGATTTGTTGAATTAACTCACATTTACAAAACAGTCCTAAATATACAGAACTGATTTTAAAGGACTGTAAACGATGTTTTTTTAATAACACTGAATTACAATGTATCTTCGTGAATGTGTCGGAATAGACTGAATAACTAAAGCTGTCTAATGAATAAATTGATTGGTAATTTAAAACTTGTTCAAATCAAAATGTCTGTTTATACGTTCACAATAGATTACCTAGTGGTATCTAATTAGGAGATAACTGTATTGTATTTTAAGCTCTTACAGCATCAATTAGAGATTCAATGGTCGCAGATGAAGTTATCGGGTATTTTGCGACCATCAAATCACCAATTGATGCCGTCGGTGCTTATTATTCAATATTGTTATCTCCATTCTAATGAAACTAATAGCAAAACACGTGAATATATACATTTTAAATGAACAATACGTAGTCAATGCTTGCACGTACGTTTTCATAACATCAATTATGAATTGATGCCATGAAAATTAGTGACGTTTTTAAATCAAAATGAACGTTACAAACGATGTTGCATTAGAATTATCTGTTGACAATCTTTCCAATCTACTTTCGAGTGTGTATAATTTTGAAACATGACAGACAATAATATTAAATTTAATGTATACATACATTGTGCCAAAACTGCGTATGTCTTGAAACGCTCCTTTCGCGATTGTAGTTATTTGATTATCCTGCAAATATCTGAAACAAAAATACTTGTAATAATGTTTAAACACATGTAATTTAAATAAACATTTGTGGAAAAGAGCACCTGAGAATACCCCTAGTTTTTGGTGGGGTTCTTGTTGCTTATTCTGAATTTTCCATGTTGTGTCATGTGTACTATTGTTGGTCTGTTTGTCCTTTTCATTTTTAGCCATAGCACTAAAGGTGGCTACGGCGTCTTAATTCAAATTGTTTTGTCAAAATGAAGTTTTTTTTATCATGCTTTTTTTTGAAAACTGTAATAAAAGGTATTTTTCACGCTTCAGGTTGTGCAAATCAAAATTTTGTGTGATAAAAAGGAAACTTACTATTAGAACTTTAAGATAAAATGTGAGAATTTTGCTCTTATAACATGCTTTCAGATAAGAAAAAGAAAAAAATGGGGTCACCGAACTTGTTTTCTTGCTACATATCAAAATAGATAAATTCATAACACTTTCTATTACAAAATTACTTTACTTGAGTTATCTCCCCTTTTTGGCAAAGTTGAAAATATCTAATCAAACAAAAACAAGGTGTTTTTGAAAAATTACACCTGTAATTATGATGAAACACACAATTTTCTTTATTTATATCAAAAGTCTTTTACATGAATAATATACAACTCTCAAAATTTGCACATTTCATGAATTATCTAGACCAAAATTATCTGCTTCTTCAAAATCGAAGATTGAAGAAGACACACCCAAGCCACCTTAAACCTCTATTTACAAATAGGCACCAAAACGATGCTTCATCCTATGTTAATGCATCATTTAGATTCCACTTACTTTTGCCAAAGTCATATCATACATACTAGTAGTTGGGTATTGGACGCTATTAATTGTCGAAATCTGTTTCCTTCAAATTTACATTGTTATAGTAGAAGGTTTTGCCTAAATCTATTCAAAGTTACAACCATTATATGTGTCCTTTATAAGTCAATCATGCCAATACATTTACGAGATTTTAAGCTTCTACAGCAATTAGAAAAATGTAAAGCATCTCATTTTAAACTTTAATGAACTTATACTTACAACACAACTTTTTCCCTTATATTTCAAACAATTAGGGACAATGGGTATGAATCAAATTAGTGACGTTTGTTGCAATCTATTATGAACATATAATCAAGTTATTCAATTCAAATTGTTATTTATACACATAAACATGCGTAAGCGTGCATTGCACAAATGTATTGTTTATTGAAATTACGGATATTGAACGAAACTTCAGAACATATTCTATTGTTTTCGTTTTGTCTATTTTGTTAACCCATCAGTCACGGTTTATTTGATTGGCCATTGGAAATGTGGAAAGGTTTTGAATTTTTACGTTATAAAATCATTCTTGATTTTTTGCTTGACCATTGACTTGTTTTACAGTGGTTAAAAATGGTATACGTCCTCTCGCAATTTATTTATAGTGCCTAACAAGATTTTGTGAGGTAGACGAAAATTACATTTAAACGATCGTATCGACTTTTCTTGTCCAAAAACAGGTAGATCCGACTTAAATGACTTCTTAAGTTTGGGATTAATTGTAATAAGTATGTGCCAATGAGACTGAAAAATGTTTGGTTTTCATTTTGTAAGATAATAATAAATTTTACTGGCATAGACGTGCTTAAAATGTGTTTCGACATTTCTATTCGAAAAATGACTTGTTGATTGCAATAAAACGTCTAATTTGTAAAGGTTAATTTTTCCTTGATATTGGCTTTTAAAAAACAATTATCAACTGTGTATTCGGACAATTTTGTGAAAATAGAAAAAATGGCAATTCTTCACTTTCCTACCTAAACTTTCATTGATAAAACATAACATGGACTCATCCAGTGTCAAGTTTGAAGTTCATTATAGTAACTGTCACATTCGTAAACGTATAAAAACATAATCCAATCAAATTGCGTAAGATTCATTAACAATGACCGGTCCACGTCATAATAAGTAATAGGGGTAAACTGAGTAGGGAGAAAATAAAAGATATTCTAAGTTCATTTTTTTTTTTTTTTTTGGCAAAAAACAAATAAAAATTTGTCAACCAAAAGGTTTGCTATCATTTCATAAACATGTCGTTCTGTATTGGTACAGTTTTGGCATATTTCGTGAATGTATTTAAGGCAATACAAAGTTTGGGCTTCAAAAGTCAAGATAATTATTGACTTTATACAGAAAATTCGTCCTTTTAAAACATTATATGTTTCAAAACCAATACGAGACTACAAAGTAAAACCATTTCTCTAAACACTGCAACAATTTTCATTTCGATTGGTATAGTGGTATTGTCTTAAAGTGCGTTGAAATGAACAGTGGTATAGTAAACATCAAATTCCCTCACACAATCTTGCTAGGTACTATAGCAATAGACACTATATGAAGTAGATAGAAACGAAATTCAAATTGGTAATCTGAATGAAAATAAAGAAAATTGATTATTTTTTGCGTTCCTTTGAAATAATTTTCGGTGTTTCAAATTACACCTAAATAAGACGGTATCATCATGTCATCTTTATTATGGTCCTTTAACTTATACATGTTATAGTTGTGACGTTTTGACTTTCAACTTTCTAATTAGTTAGAAAGATTTTAAACAGAAGTTCTCTAAAATGAAATGATCTTTTGATTATTTTGGCTTCAGAAGTTTTTCCTGCACCTCATTAACAACAAAAAAAAAAGTGAAATTACATATGCTTGACATATTACATCCCACTATGATGAGATGTATTTTTAATATGATAATTATTAAGATAATTTTAAGAGATCTTACTATCATGTTAGATCGAGGAACTTTCTAAAGTTTTTTTTAAAAGATTCAATACGTTAGCGCAGATTTTATCTACATTTAAGAATTAATGTCGATTGAATCTTGATCAAACTGATAATGAAGATAGGTGATAGGAATACTGATAAAACAGAACAATGACATCAACAGTTATACAAACAAAACTGTATAAGAAAACAATGTAAAATACTGCTATAGTAATGAAAAAACAATATAAGAAGATTATAAATGTGGAGAAGAAGTAATACATAGGTAGGTAATAGGGATCTTATCGTCATAAATAAGATTGATTTACTAGAGGAGGCACCAGGTGGATGTGCTTAAGAATAGTTTGAATATGATTATACCCCTGCCAAAACCAAGCAAACAAGCGGCTTAAAAGGAAAGTGTTGTTATGACATGTATAAGAAATTACAACTGTTGCTTTTTTTGTGTTTGGGATTAAGACCTTGGGTAGTTATTATCAACCAAGGTGGTCAGATATTTGTTATGTCGTGCGACGGTTAAACGTAGGGTAAAGTGCTTTTGCGTTTATATATTTAATGTAGAAGTGGGGGTTCTGGCCAGTCTGGAGACCTGTATTTGACAGGAGAATAATGAATTGTTTACAGGGTAAATGTAGCTTCTTTTGTAACTTTTGAGTGTTATTATTTTTTTATTTATTACTATATCGTTCAAACTGATAAGAATGCTAGTTTGATAGATAAAGTGAAAGAATTTGGTGTGAAATTAAATGTCGCTTGATATTAGTTTTGTTGGCCGGTGTGATGTGTATTGAACTATAAGGTGTCTTTGTCGAGGCGGTCTTTGGTTGTACCTATAATTGAATAGAATGTTGTTGTTTTTCAGATGGTGTACCTACAGTTTTGACAAGCTGGTGAATAAACAAGTAGCAAGTGCACATTGCATGATAATTCATGCCAATGAGCTAGTTTGATCAACCTATAA
The DNA here is from genome assembly GCF_965363235.1 of Mytilus galloprovincialis. Classification (NCBI taxonomy): domain Eukaryota; kingdom Metazoa; phylum Mollusca; class Bivalvia; order Mytilida; family Mytilidae; genus Mytilus; species Mytilus galloprovincialis. The sequence continues at coordinate 98,292,770 of NC_134840.1, read as the reverse complement.
GGTAAGGATTTTTCTGATCAGAATCTGATGAGAACAAATTGCAAGTTTACGTAAAGTTTTGATTTCATGAAATATAATAATAATAATAATAATAGATATAACACTAAATTATGTTTGTCTGTATTGAGGAGAAAGGCGTAAGGTGCCTATATGGCACGGTACTACATTCAAAAAATATCTGTGACGGAAACAGCTTTAAGTTCAAATGAACCTATTCAAAAGTAACTCTCATAATACGTTCATAATTTTATGATGTTTACTATTTGATGTGTATATATTTTCATTGAGGTGTTTATACAGATGTCACAATAATCTGTTTGTCTTGGGAGGTTAAATATTTTTTTTCTATATGTTTTATTTGTTTTATTTCATAAATATGATGTTGAATGAGTGTGTAAATATTCGAAGTTTTGTAATCAGGAAATTTTTAATAAAAAAAAAATGACCACATAATTGATATTCATGTCAACACCAAAGAGCTTACTACTGGGCTGGTGATACCCTCGGGACGAAATTTCCACCAGCAGTGGTATCGACCAAGTGCTGTTAATATTAATAAAAGATACAAAAGACTCATCAGTGACGCTCAAATCCAAAAAAGTGAAAAAAGGCCAATAAAAGTACGAAGTTGTAGAGCATTTAGGACCAAAATTCCTAAAAGTTTTGCAAAATACAGCTAAGGTAATCTATTCCTGAGGTAGAAAAGCCTAAGTATTTCAAAAATTCTATTAAATTTTGTAAACAGTTAATTTATAAATATAACAATGTCAATGATAATTCATGTCAGCTCAAAAAGTGTTGACTACTGGGCTTGTGATACCCTCTGGGAAATAAATCTCCACCAGCAGTGGCACAGACCCAGTGGTTGTAAATAAACTCATCATAGATATCAGGACTAAATTTTGTATATACGCCAGACGCGCGTTTCGTCTACTAGTAGTCCACATTTTGGTTTCTGAAACGTATTGCTATTATCTTGTATTCGGTTCTCTCCTCTGGAGTTTTCTATGACGATAACTTAACATGAACATAATATAGAGCTTTGGAGATTCCGTATATCGTCAAGTTATTGGAATTCCAATGGGGACTAACTGTGCACCACTTATTGCGGACCTGTTTTTGTATTGTTATGAGTTACAATTTATGACTAAAATTAGCAAAGACCCATCAAAACAACATTTGATACAAAAATTTAACAATACTTTTAGATATTTGGATGATATATTGGCTCTAAATAATGACGACTTCAGTATGTATACTAAAGAAATTTATCCTGTAGAACTTACTTTAAATAAAGCTAATGATAACAATGACCACTGCCCTTTCCTCGATCTTGATATCTATATCATAAACGGGAAGCTTAATACAAAAATTTATGATAAAAGAGATGATTTTTCATTTCCTATTGTTAATTATCCATTTTTAGATGGTGACGTTCCCTTGTCACCATCTTATGGTGTTTATATATCTCAACTTGTACGATTCGCTCGTGTATGTAACAATGTATTAGATTTTAGCGAGAGAAATTTATGTATTACTGAAAAATTATTACACCAGGGTTTTCGATATCACAAACTGGTCAAAACATTTACTAAATTTTATCACCGGTATAAGGAAATAATTCGTAAATATAACTCAACATGCAGACATCTTATACGTTCAGGTATTTCACATCCAAAATTTTATGGAAATATTCTTTATAAAGCACAAAAATGTCAGTATTCTCCTCAGAAACTAACAAAACCTTTAAATAGACTTATTAAAAGGGGATATAGTTACGATACTGTTGTCAGGTCATTAAAGATTGCATATTTCGGCTTTAACATTGATTCACTGATAGGGTCTTTGCATCGGAACTAAACACATTTATTTCTTAAAAAAAAAAAACAGTTGTTGGCATGACACGGGTTATGTTCTTCTCATATATTTTATGATAGTATGATACTAAACCCCTAACGGGAGGGATTGTACCTGATATTCATATGATGAAGACATAATCTTTCAATCAGTTTAATTGAGGTCTGGAGCTGGCATGTCAGTTAACTGCTAGTAGTCTGTTGTTATTTATGTATTATTGTCATTTTATTTATTTTCTTTTGTTACATCTTTTGACATCAGACTCGGACTTCTCTTGAACTGAATTTTAATGTGCGTATTGTTATGCGTTTACTTTTCTACATTGGCTAGAGGTATAGGGGGAGGGTTGAGATCTCATAAACATGTTTAACCCCGCCGCAATTTTGCGCCTGTCCCAAGTCAGGAGCCTCTGGCCTTTGTTAGTCTTGTATGATTTTAAATTTTAGTTTCTTGTGTATAATTCGGAGTTTAGTATGACGTCCTTTATCACTGTACTATTATGCATATTTTAGGGGCCAGCTGAAGGACACCTACGGGTGCGGGAATTCTCGCTACATTGAAGACCCATTGGTTGCCTTCGGCTGTTGTTTGCTCTATGGTCGGGTGGTTGTCGCTTTGACATATTCACCATTTCCTTTCTCAATTTTACTTTTTCCGGACAGGACCAATACTGAAAAATACGTATTTCCCCTTAGCACAATACGAGACGTTCACTTCCGGTTACGATTTTCTTACGCATAAGTTGACTTTGAACCCTGCCTTATGCATAAAATACATTTGTATTCATATTATGGAACATAATATCATAAAAAAAAATTAAATAATGTTCAGGGGTTTGTAACGTCTTGAAGTGGAAATCATTCTCAGCCTTTTCGACTTTCGATTATATTTACTGTTTCATTTCCGTTGACCACCATAGACGATTCTACTGGTTAGTGGAGTAAGCATAGTTTAACCGTCTGAATTTTTTTCTTCCCAGCTACTTTATATTTGGTAGATAAATTGAATTGTAAAAGCATACGATATATACACATGGGAAAAAGTATTGCAACACCAAATTGAAATTCGAATTATAAAAAAAACTTTTTATTTTTTTGTGATATAATTTGTTGAAATAGAACTAGTTAAACATTATTCAAATATCACCTGAGTTTAATCATCAAATATCGACTCAGTAAGTTCTTATCTGCACATGCAGCTACTGTATTCATTTACAATAAAACACATGTTTTATCCTCATTGTTTTCAACACTTTAAATAACCAAGTTTATAAAGTTATGTGATTGACACCTTGTAATTGGTCATCCACTAATCATAACTGCAACAAGATGGCAGATAATCAGCATGAGAGAAGCATGTATGTCGCTGTGACAATTGCACGTATTGGTGGTCATCACCATTCGACTATAAGTCGTTTTGAGAATAAAAATCAGGCAACAAACGATGGTAAAGACCTTCCTAGATCAAGAAGACCCCCTATAACATCTGCTAGGGAAAATCAAGCATAATGAAGGTTGGTCAGAAGGAAGCCCATTGCAAACAATACAATCCTAAAAAGAGAGTGATGACCATAAATGAGCCTTTAAACAAGAACTGTTCGAGATCGGCACATCGCTTCTGGTTATCGTGCAATAAGACCGTTTCGGGGACCTTTCCTACGAAGAGACACACAGTTGTCCGTATCCAATATAGTGTAGAGCTCGCCAAAATTGGAAATTAGCATCGTGGAGGAAGATCCATTGTTCCAATGGAATTCGGTTTATCTTCCTTGGCCCGATCGTAGCCCGAATTTGAACCATATCAAGCATATATTGGACACTATTGGGCGTAAAGTGCACGAAAGGACACCCAGTTCAAACAAGTCATGAAAAAACAATACCCTTCGTCATGAATGGTAACTGCTACCTTAGCAACAAATTATAAAATTGAGAATATGGCAGGAATCAGAAGACTTTAAGATGCGGTTAACCGTTTGAATGGAGGCTGCACACAAAGTACTAATTCTTTGGCGTATAACGATCAACCATGATGTTAACAATCATATTAAGATTTATTTTGAAATGTCTGACATTGTAAAGTTCGACTACAGTAAAAGTTTAGAATGCATTTTTTTTTTGTACAAAAAACACTTCCTTTTGTTATAAAAATTTTGGTTAGATAAAACCTTTTTTTTTCGTACATTTTTTTATTGCTTTAATGCCAATGTTATCATAAACTACGTTTCAATATTATTTTACAAATATTTTATCATATTCCATCCAAAATAAGAGGCTTATTTTTCAAGTTTTAAAACATCAAGGTGTTGCAATACTTTTTTCCATGTGTATAGTTCTTGGACGAGAAATCAAAATTTACATATGACAATATTGACAAAAAATCCATCGTTTATACGAAAAGACAAGTTCAAATATGATTGTTTGAATCTTCTTCAACTTCAAGGTAAGTTGCTTAGTTTAATTAAATAACTACAATCATTTAATAAAACTGTTACGAACTGGCTGTTACAGTATTGACCCTGTTATATATTCTCGTTCAGCTGTTTTGGCCCTCAACTGTTCGAGTCTCAATACAACAAACCTCGAATTTACAACAGTACCAATACAGAAACGGCCAGTTAATAACATTAGATTGTCAAATCATCTATATTTATAGATTTCGTTTTAAGGGTGTCTGGTTTTTTTATATCCCTGATTTTGTGAAACACATTTTTTCCTTATATATTCAACATTATTCAAATTGTATTCATGAAAATTCGAACTGAATATAATGTCCATATCAATTCGTTTGTCATAAAATCCTTCAATCATCGAGTCTTGTCATAGTCAGTGGCGTACATTTCTCCCATTTTATCGCTCAAAATAAAAATCTCATGTTTCTCACAAGAACAGCGATTTAAAGCATAAATCGTCCAAAAATCGCTCCGATCCCAAGTATTTATTGCTTTAACGGGGATTTACGCAAGCCATCCCCCTCGTTTTTATTTAGAAAAACTGGATCCGACCCTGATTGCTTAATATTTGTACAAACATGGATGAAAACCAGACAAAAACAAAGGCACTAAGAGTCAAAGACTTTTATATAAACTTTAAGAAAGATATGCAAGTTTCAATCAAATGTGTAATAACACAGATGTTTGTATACTTTTACACGATATTCCCGTACTTGCATTTCCTATCATGATTATCTTGAACAGAAGATTGCTGCTCACAAGGAAGCTATTAATCCAAGAGTTCCAAATGGGGAAGTTGAAATCATCCCTTCGTAAGCTTTACGGACGCCATCACGCCTCTATGGAATAACCGTTTTACAAATGATGTCGGATATGTTGTAACTACAATCCCTTTCCCGTTCATGTTCATAAATGTGACTTCCCGAATTAGACTATTTACCGGATTTGTTATCACATAAGCAACACGACGGGTGCCACATGTGGAGCAGTATTTGCTTACCCTTCCGGAGCACCTAAGATCACCCCTAGTTTTTGGTGGGGTTCGTGTTACTTATTATTTAGTTTTCTATGTTGTGTCATGTGTACTATTGTTTGTCTGTTTGTCTTTTTCATTTTTAGCCATTGCGTTGTCAGTTTATTTTCGATTGATGAGTTTGACTGTTTCTCTGGTATCTTTCGTCCTTTCTTTTTGAAAAGTTACACTATTAATCTCCATGTCCTTAACATTTATCTACCATCTAATGTTCTTTCAGGTAATATATATTTTAAAGTAACAATTTATTAGAATGCTTCCCTCGAGATCATTGAAATGTTACCTTTTGGTAAAAGTTATCCTTAATAAGAACAGTCCCTCGGGGACCCCTTACATGTTTATTAAATTATCCATCTAATAAAAGTATAACTTTCAGAACCACGAATTAATTTACAATTAGGTTAGCACATTACTATTAAGTGAATTATTCCTATGGGGAACATTGGAATGTTTTTCTGGGTTAAAGTTAATTTGGAAATTATAGGTGCTAATGACGCGACTCATTGAGCATCTCAAAAGTAAAAACTTGTAGTCTGATATCTGATAAAAAAAAAAATATAAAAAATAGGTCAATGAAGATTGATTTATATCATTATGTCTTTATTTGATAGCGTCGTGTGTATTCATATTTTGTCATAGGCGTAGTATTTAGTCTAATGTTTATACTTATTTGTTTTCAAACTTATACATACAGATCATCTAGCCATGTTAGTCCTTGAAACATTCTGTTGTGTATTGTAGTAATTTGATTATTCTCCAAATGTCTGAAAAATACGTTTATTGTAAAAAGCTTCTGTCAACAGGAAAATTATTTTTATAGCCATCGTATTTTATAACAAGGTATTGATTATATTGCCTTCATGGTCTACCAAAAAAATCACATAACTGTCCGTTTGAATAACCCTTTTGTATCTTTTGCATCTCTATTGCTTATAAGTTTGACTATACCTCTGGTATCTTTCGTCCCTCTTTCAGTATTAAGTATGGAATCGATGAGCATCTATGTTTGGATAATATTTATATCTAGTTATCAGCTGCTATTTAGAAATAAGATTATTTATAATATCTTTGTTAGGCTTTTAAATGAAACACAAATGTCTTTGCACTAAATGATAAAACGCAAACTTCCCAATAAACATCTATATTATATCAATAAGGTTAGGTTGTAAAAAGTAAAATCACAAAAATACTGAACTTAGAGGAAAATCAATTCGGAAAGTCCATAATCACATGGCAAAATCAAATAAAAAAACGCATCAAAAACGAATAGACAAGAACTGTCATATTCCTGACTTGGTACAGGCATTTTCAAATGTAGAAAATGGTGGATTAAACCTGGTTCTATAGCGCTAACCCTCTCACTTTAATGACAGTCTCATCAAATTCCGTTATATTTACATTGTAATTATTCTGTCTTTTTTATAGAGTCGTGTGTATGCATATTTTGGTAGATTCAGCACAACCAACAGATATTATATTTAGTCATATGTTTATACTAATTTGTAAAAAGTGATACTTACAACTCGTTCAACGATGTTAATCCTTGAAATGATCCGTTGTGTATTGTAGTAATCTTATTGTTTTCCAAATATCTGAAAAAAACCATTTGTAATGTAACAATTTTAGCTATGTCTGCCTTAACGAAACGATTAAAATTCTAGACTATCGCATCATATTTTATCATACCATGGGTAATCTGAGATGTTGTAAATGGTATTACCAGAGGGTTGCCATTTGTTTCCATCTAATCCCAAAAGAGACTATAACTCTACAGAGGACGACGCAGCAGTTGTATATATACCATACCACGTAGTCAGCTATAAAAGGCCCCGAAATGACAATGTTATACAATTCAAACGAGAAAACTGACGGCCTTATTTATGTACAAAAAATGATTCCCAAATTTCAGGACAAGGTGAAGAATATCTCCGTAAAAAGCAGGATGTGCTTTCCCGTTATAGTATATAAAATAGCTGAGATAAGAAAGAATAACAGTAGTCTGACGCTGTTCAAACGTCATAAATCGATTAAGCAGCACATTGGGGTACAAACTCAAACCGAGGGAAACACTTCAATTATAAGAGGAAAACAAAGGAACAACAAAACACCAAATATGCAACATAAACAAACGCCAATATACATAGAAAAGAACTATTTGATAACAACTGCCATATTATTGATATTGTACAGTAGTCCGGCGGATTGGTGCAGAAATAGAGCAGAATTGCTCACTTGATGAGGAAAGCATGAAACTTTGCACAGTAGTTCTAATTGGAAAAACTTTGATATAAGCTATGGACCCACTCAGAAAAATCAAATATGGCTGCCATTTTCAAGATTGCAGAAAAACGTTATAAATATTAAATTGTCCGCAAGGTATTTTATATAATTTCGGAAATTAAAGTAATGATTCTTTAAAAATGGTCTTTATGTTCTTAAATTTGCTGTCAATTAATTTTGAAATATTAATATAATAGTTTGCTTATTTCTAGAACGCATACACTTGCCAATATGGCTGCATATACAGAAACAAATGGTGAAAATCAAAATGTTAATCAATATGTTGCATGTTATTGCAATTGTTCTCTGTCGCTTTCAGCCATCCCCCTCCTTTTTTTTTTCAGAAAAACTGGATCCGACCCTGATTGCTTAATATTTGTATAAACATGGATGAAAACCAGACAAAAACAAAGGCACTAAGAGTCAAAGACTTTTATATAAATTTTAAGATAGATATGCAAGTTTCAATCAAATGTGTAATAACACAGATGTTTGTATACTTTTACACGATATTCCCGTACTTGCATTTCCTATCATGATTTTCTTGATAGAGGATTGCTGCTCACAAGGAAGCTATTAATCCAAGAGTTCCAAATGGAGAAGTTGAAATCATCCCTTCGTAAGCTTTACGGACGCCATCACGAGTTGGTTGACCTCTATGGAATAACCGTTTCACAAATGATATCGAATATGTTGTAACTACAATCCCTTTCCCATTCATGTTCATAAATGTGACTTCCCGAATTAGACTATTTACCGGGTTTGTTATCACATAAGCAACACGACGAGTGCCACATGTGGAGCAGTATTTGCTTACCCTTCCGGGGCACCTAAGATCATCCCTAGTTTTTGGTGGGGTTCTTGTTACTTATTATTTAGTTTTCTATGTTGTGTCATGTGTACTATTGTTTGTCTGTTTGTCTTTTTCATTTTTAGCCATGGCGTTGTCAGTTTATTTTCGATTGATGAGTTTGACTGTTCCTCTGGTATCTTTCGTCCTTCTTTTTGAAAAGTTACACTATTAGTCTCCATGTCCTTAACATTTATCTACCATCTAATGTTCTTTCAGTTGCTAATGACGCGACTCATTGAGCATCTCAAAAGTAAAAACTTGTAGTCTGATATCTGATAATGAACATTTTTAATTATAATAATAAAAAAAATAATTAAAAAAATAGGTCAATGAAGATTGATTTATATCATTATGTCTTTATTTGATAGCGTCGTGTGTATTCATATTTTGTCATAGGCGTAGTATTTAGTCTAATGTTTATACTTATTTGTTTACAAACTTATACATACAGATCATCTAGCCGTGTTAGTCCTTGAAACGTTCTGTTGTGTATTGTAGTAATTTGATTATTCTCCAAATGTCTGAAAAATACGTTTATTGTAAAAAAGCTTCTGTCAACAGAAAAATTATTTTTATAGCCATCGTATTTTATAACAAGGTATTGATTATATTGCCTTCATGGTCTACCAAAAAAATCACATAACTGTCCGTTTGAATAACCCTTTTGTATCTTTTGCATCTCTATTGCTTATAAGTTTGACTATACCTCTGGTATCTTTCGTCCCTCTTTCAGTATTAAGTATGGAATCGATGAGCATCTATGTTTGGATAATATTTATATCTAGTTATCAGCTGCTATTTAAAAATAAGATTATTTATAATATCTTTGCGTCGTTTGTTTTCTCTTATTTTTGAGTGTAAATTGACATTGCGATAAGACGTGTCACGGTATTTGTCTATCCCAAATTCATGTATTTGGTTTTGATGTTATATTTGTTATTCTCGTGGGATTTTGTCTGATGCTTGGTCCGTTTCTGTGTGTGTTAGTTACATTGTAGTGTTGTGTCGTTGTTCTCCTCTTATATTTATGCGTTTCCGTCAGTTTTAGTTTGTTACCCTGATTTTGTTTTTTGTCCATGGATTTATGAGTTTGAACAGCGGTATACTTCTGTTGCCTTTATTTAGGCTTTTAAGTGAAACACAAATGTCTTTGCACTAAATGATAAAACGCAAACTTCCCAATAAACATCTATATTATATCAATAAGGTTAGGTTGTAAAAAGTAAAATCACAAAAATACTGAACTTAGAGGAAAATCAATTCGAAAGTCCATAATCACATGGCAAAATCAAATAACAAAACGCATCAAAAACGAATGGACAAGAACTGTCATATTCGGACTTGGTACAGGCATTTTCAAATGTAGAAAATGGTGGATTAAAACCTTGTTCTATAGCGCTAACCCTCTCACTTTAATGACAATCTCATCAAATTCCGTTATATTTACATTGTAATTATTATGTCTTTTTTATAGAGTCGTGTGTATGCATATTTTGGTAGATTCAGCACAACCAACAGATATTATATTTAGTCATATGTTATACTAATTTGTAAAAAGTGATACTTACAACTCGTTTAACGATGTTAATCCTTGAAATGATCCGTTGTGTATTGTAGTAATCTTATTGTTTTCCAAATATCTGAAAAAAACCTTTGTAATGTAACAATTTAAGCTATGTCTGCCTTAACAAAACGATTAAAATTCTACACTATCGCATCATATTTTATCATACCATGGGTAATCTGAGATGTTGTAAATGGTATTACCAGAGGGTTGCCATTTGTTTCCACCTAATCCCAAAAGAGACTATAACTCTACAGAGGACGACGCAGCAGTTGTATATATACCATACCACGTAGTCAGCTATAAAAGGCCCCGAAATGACATTGTTAAACAATTGTAAAAAGCAGGATGTGCTTTCCCGTTATAGTATATAAAATAGCTGAGATAAGAAAGAATAACAGTAGTCTGACGCTGTTCAAACGTCATCAATCGATTAAGCAGCACATTGGGGTACAAACTCAAACCGAGGGAAACACTTCAATTATAAGAGGAAAACAAAGGAACAACAAAACACCAAACATGCAACAAAAACAAACGCCAATATACATAGAAAAGAACTATTTGATAACAACTGCCATATTATTGATATTGTACAGTAGTCCGGCGGATTGGTGCAGAAATAGAGCAGAATTGCTCACTTGATGAGGAAAGCATGAAACTTTGCACAGTAGTTTCTTGGTTGTATAAACTTTGATATTAGCTATGGACCCACTCAGAAAAATCAAATATGGCTGCCATTTTCAAGATGGCGGAAAAACGTTATAAATATTAAAATTGTCCGCAAGGTATTTTATATAATTTCGGAAATTAAAGTAATGATTCTTTAAAAATGGTCTTTTTGTTCTTGAATTTGCTGTAAATTAATTTTGAAATATTAATATAATAGTTTGATTATTTCTAGAACGCATAAACTTGCAAATATGGCTGCATATACAGAAACAAATGGTGAAAATCAAAATGTTAATCAATATGTTACATGTTTTTGCAGTTGTTCTTTGTCGCTTTCAGTTTTAATGGTTGGAATGAAAAAGGTTGAAGTAAGTGGATTGAACGTTGCTATAGGTCGACTAAATGTAGGTCATATTAGGTAAATAAACTCATCATGGATACCAGGACTAAATTTTGTATATACGCCAGACGCACGTTTCGTCTACAAAAGACTCATCAGTGACGCTCGAATCCAAAAAAAATAAACTGGACAAACAAAAAGTTGAAGAGCATTTAGGACCAAAACTCCTAAAAATTTTGCCAAATCCAGCTAAGTAATTTCAGAGTTTGGCGGAACTGTGATGGTTCGTTTTAAGCACAATTGCTGATTTAAAATCTCGTCTCTACTGTTAACAAATGCCGCCTTTTATCACTTTGTTGTTGGTGTTGTGTGGGAGTTCCCGTATTTATCGCTGCGCCCAATGTGTCCAAAATATCCAGCCCAAGCATAACATTATCTGTTAATGGCGCTTTGCAATCATCCCATTGTATGTTTACTCTATCAATGTCGAGAGAGATGTTCTTTATAATCTTCCTCGTTACCAGCTGTTCATACAAGTCATGTAGCATTACAGTCTATAAATCTTAAGTTATCTGCTGCAATTAATTTCTCATTTACTAGTGTTATCATTGCAGCAGTGTAACAATCATGCTCACATTCTGGTCATATATAGTACTTCGTACGGCTTGGCTTTTTCCAATTGTTCGTCTGCCGTGGGCCTCTGTTCGCTTTTGTCATCAGTTGATGTTTCATTGTCAATAGACTTGGGAGTCGATCGTTGGCCTGCTGGCTTGATCCATTGCTGTTTAAAGACTCCGTTGTTGGGATTGCACATTGAATTGCTCCGTATCCTTGTGAAGGTAACTGTTGCCTGAAATAAACAGGATTTCTGGAGTTTGTCCGAGTAGATGCTGATCATTGTCCGTAAGGACTATCTGATCTCCAGGTTGGTGGGGTGTTCATGGTCGATAGGCATTTAGCTTGGATGTATTTGTATATGCCGATTTACCGCGATTATATTGCTCTGGGGATCTTTCACGTGTATATTGGTCAGGTGATCTTCCACAATTATATGGATCAGAATGTCCAAGGTTATATTGATCGACCAATCCACGATTACGCTGATTAGTTGAAAGCATAACATTAGCTAGTTTTGTGACAATTTGAGTGAGGTTACGCATCTCATTGATTTTCCCCAAGGACTGTTCATATTCCATTTCTTGGTCGTGGTACTGCACCTTCAGCAAATGAAGACTTGTTGATGTGCATAATTGGCCCTTTCTATACATATATCTCTATCTGGTTGGCTATTTAAAAGGGGTTTTAATTGTTTGAACGCATAGTTTATCGTTTCAGGGTTCTTCTCTTTAACAAGCCTTGCAGAATCTTTGTATTTACATCCTCGGAGACATGCTTCGGTTCCAATCTTGTCTAATCGTATATCTTGCGCGTCTGGCGTACTAATTATAATCCTGGTACCTTTGATAACTATTGCTGAAGCCCTGCTTCAATGTTTTTGATAAGGCCTTGGAATCATCATCTCTGTTTACTTTGCGAGCGTACTTCAAGGCAAAATCGGCCAGGAAATCTAGAAGCCTACACACCTTTTTTCCTGTTTTCCCTTTGTCGTCTACCGGCAGTCCGTTCAAATTGGTAAATGGACGCCTCCAAAGTCATGGATCCTCATCCATTGAATATTTGTATATTGGGGAGCTGTAGGCATCGGCACCGGTCCCTGTCACCAGGAATTTCTTGCTATCGTGTGTATTCTCTTTCCAGAGAGGAGTCTGAAGAAGAGCTGTTGTCACGCTCTTTGGTTTCCTATTCCCTTTTCCTGGATCAGTCAGTGGAGTCACCTTGATGTTGTGACAAGCCTGTTACAGCTCCTAGAGCTGACCAGGTTGTCATTATTGGAATCATAAATGTGGGAGGAGGATTATTTGCCATTGACTCGAAAGGGTGGTACTGATAAAAGGCACTGCAGTCAGCATTGGAGAAACTTGATAGAATCCACTTGCATCCAATTTTTTTCTGGTATGGTTTGCTGCTATGAACCAAATATAATTGACTCACAGTAGGTGTTTAAGTGTGCATAAGAAGACACATAAGCCATTTGCTAGATCCGTACTAGAGGTTTCTAGTATTTTCTAAAATGAAGGTTGTTGTTGAATAATTTGAACTGTCGCATGCAGGGCTTAGGTGAACACCGCAAATTTGACTTCAACAGAGTTGGTGCGGTTGATGGATCATACGAGCTAATTTGGGAAAGACTCAAGGCAGGGAGTTTGTTATGCACTTCCAGTGTACTTCCGTTGTACTGGCTAAGGTCCAATTTTTCATTGCAGGAATTTAAAGTTCTTTATTTCGCTTGTCCATTAATTCACCATTTGTTGGAAAGTACTCTATTGTTAAAATGCACTTTTAAATTGAATTATGTCTCCTTCCTAAGTTGTTGTCAGCTTGTCCATTGTCTCACCACAACATTGCATTTCTCATTGATCTAACCGTCAAAATCGGCTAAGCCCTTACCACTAGGCTTGTGGTCTATTCTGTCTTCAGGCTGTTGAGATTGCTGAGATATTGCTCCCCTCTGTTCATTATTATTAATAATCACATCTTTCTGTTCAGCTTGCATTGTTATGAGACCAACACATATTTTATCAATTCGCGCTTCGCTCTGTTTAATATTGCGGTCAATCTCAGCTGTTTTTTTAGCATTAGATTTCCTATCTGCTTAAAATTCTGGGAACAATTGTTGAATAGTCATTTCTGAGTTGTCCTCTGTTAACGTGTCTTCAGATGTGGGTTTCGTCATATGGCCAAATGATTCAGTTTCAGCCATTTTAATATTCTTGTCCTTGTTGTCCTCAACTCCTGCCATTTCACTGATATGTGTTTATACAATTCTCAAAGCACAGTATAATATCTCAAATTGCAAAATATTGCAACCCAAGATATAAGATAAATACTGAATAATATATTAGGACAGATAAATCTTAAATGACAGCTGTTATGTGTGAACCAAGACAAAACATATTGCAGCTTTTAACGAAAGCTTCTACTGTAGCTTTTTTATAAAAACTACTACTTGTATTTGAAATTACAAGCCATTTTAAATTTTAAAGATGGATCGAAACAAAATCTTGCTAAGTACACCAAGTCATTCACATACGTTGAATTTTGTGCTTCCAGCATCAAATCCACTGTGGTTTGTACAAAACAAACAAATTGGTAACACTTTTCATTTTAGGGGCAATATCTTCTATAGGAAGTCGTCTGTCATGTTTGATGTTTACAGACCAAGTTAGATCTCAGCATTATGCACATCACTGTATCATCAGACTTTCTCCAGCTATAGTGGTTTCAAGATAACAGACAACTCTTGAATTTTCCTTAGCTCTTTGTTTATTTATCATATCGCCCGCACACACTGGATCTTTTCCACCGTTTTGATTCGTAAATTGTCTGATTTGTCGCAGTCACAGTAATTAAACTGTCAGATATGATGCAAAAAGTAAAATCACAAAAATACTGAAAATCAAATCGGACAGTCCATAATAACATGGCAAAATCAAATAACAAAACACTTCAAAAACAAATGCATTTAAATATACAACACGAACTACAGTGTGCTTGAATTTATTTCCTCAAATATTTATAAATTGAAGCTCCCTTTTGAATTAATGCTTTTTTTCTGATTTGTTGATCTTGTGTAACTTTTACTTAAGATATTAGAACAAATTGTACGGCTTCACTATGACTTGATTAATTTTCAATTAATTTACCGAAACGCTTTATATTTAGTCATGTGTTTATACTAATTTGTACAAAGTGATACATACAACTCTTCGAGTGATGTTAATCCTTCTTGAAACGGTCCGTTGTGTATTGTAGTAATCTTATTGTTTGGCAAAGATCTGAAACAGAACATTTGTAATATAAAAATTTAAGCTATATCTTCCTGAACAAAACGACTACATTTTGCATCATATTTCATCACACCATGGGTAATCTGAGATGTCGTAATTGAACCAAAGGGTTGCGATTCTTTTCTATCTAATCTCAAAAGAGGCCACAACTTTACAGAAGACGCAGCAGTTGTATATATGCCACTTACATTTTTGTGGAAGCAGCAAAAATGAACACCACTTATCACGTCAGTTTTTAAACCTATTCTGAATCAAAAGAGGCACAAATTACATTTAGATTTGTATTCTTTTAGAAAATCCTTTTTTAGTGGATCGATAAGTTTACCAGGATTATTTCAAAATTTCAATGCAAGGTCGGGAATATTTCCGTAAAATAAGGATGTGCTTTACTGTATCGTACATGAAATAGATAAGAAAGAATAACAGTAGTACACCGGTGTTCAAACGTCATAATTCGATTGAGAGAAAACAAATTCGGGGTACAAACTCAAACCGAGGGAAACACTTCAAATATAAGAGAAAAATACAGGAACAAGAGGAACACCGAAAGTGCAACAAAAACAAACGCCAAAACACATAGAAAACAACTATTTGATAACAACTGTCATGTTTATGACTTTGTACAGGACATTTTAAGAAAAAGTATATGATATTTGCACTATTATAATTTTCAAATATAATGCAAAAAAACAAAATATTAGTGACACTTGTTATTTGTATCAAAAACATTGATGTACGAATATAATTTCATAAATTTGAAACGTTAAAATGATTACATACCAATATAAAGAACCGTCCATCATTTTTGAAAAAGACTATGATTGAAATTCGTATAATTTATCTTTCCTGCATGATAGATTGATTGGGAAATGAACCAGAGTTATCTAAAGGTAATCACAGAGAGGGACTAGCAAGCAATTTTTAATTGTAGCTTATTTAACGTTAAAACAACTTCCCACTATAAACAAATGTTACTTTATACAAATATAAGAACCTTGTTAGCTAAATCTACAAATTTTATTAGATATTATGAATTTTTATTACAATAGATTAATATGCTACACGATATGGCGTCCGTAAAATTTAAGAAAGGATGATTTCAACTTTAATATTTGGAGCTCTTGGTCTTATAGCTTCCTTGTGAGCAGCAACCCTCTATCAAAAAAATCATGATAGGAAAAACAAGCACAGGAATATCGAACCAATTGGGAGAAATATACGTAACTTTAACTTCAGATATGAGTATAGATTGTATGGCTTCGCTTTGACTGGATTTTTTTTTAATTACTTTACCGAAAATTAAGCATATTTGTTTCGCTCTGAAACTTTGTTTCGTACCATGCAAGCATCAAATTGTTTTTGTCAAATAGGATAAAAAAAACAAAATCAGAAATAAACATTGAATTTATTGGGGACCTTTCCCTACTTCAATTATCTAATATTCTTTCTAAAATTGAGAATCCGTATTTGAAATCATCATGCAACTTTTGTTCAGTGTGCCATTTTAGCAACTTTTATAAGTTGACTCATTTTAAGTACTCCTTTTTTACTCCTAACGCTTTTAATAACACAGGCAGTATATTATGAGCTATTTGCTAATTCACCGCCTGATAAACAGGTCTAAACGGTGAAATGTAGCACTCCTATACTCATTTTGCGAGAATGGCGTAAATAAACAAATTACTCCTGGTAATAATGATGAGTTTCTTACGACCACTGGGTCGATGTCTCTGCAGGTGGAGTTTCAATTCCCTTAGGGCATCACCAGCCCAGTAGTCAGCACTTATGTGCTGACATGATTTATCATTGATATGGTCATATTTATAAATTAGCTGATAACTTGACTCTGAATTTTTGAAATACTAAGGCTTTTCTACCTCAGGAATAGACTACCTCATCTGTATTTGGCAAAACTATTTAGGACTTTTGGTTCTCAATGCTCTTTAACTTTGTAATTTTGTTTGGCCTTTTAAACAGTGTAGAGTATTTTGTACCCTAAACGCGTGTCTGGCGTAAATAATAAAAAAAAATTCTGGTATCTATAATAAGTTTATTTATACGTAGACGTCCGTTCTCTCAGGTGGAAAATTATGAGCATGTTCAAACTTTAAAAAGTAAAAACAAAAAAATACTGAACTCCGAGGAAAATTCAAAAAGGAAAGTCCAAAATCAAATGGCAAAATCAAAGGTCTAAACACATCAAACGAATGGATAACAACTGTCATATTCCTGACTTGGTACAGGCATTTTCTTATGTAGAAAATGGTGGATTGAACCTGGTTTTATAGCTAGCTAAACCTCTCACTTGTATGACAGTCGCATCAAATTCTACTACATTGTCAACGATGCGTGAACAAAGCAAACAGACTCAATCAGTAAAAATGTCAAAAATAGGGGTACAGCCGTCAACATTGTGTTATCATCTTAATCACTATAAAAACAACAAAAGTAACGAAGAAGCACAAAAAGGCATACATCAAATTTAACATACTCATTTTGCTTATCTTATATGATTTTATTTATCTATGTAAAATCTTCCTATAAAGGATGGAAGGTTTTCAGTACTGGTGTAAAATTGCGCGTTTGAAATTCGCACAGGTAGACATAAAATAATTGTGTGGTTCAAAGTATGACGGGATACAAAGTACAGAGTCACGTCAAATGTTTATCATAAAAAACAGACTTAACAGAAAAAGTAGTATTAATAAATAAAAAATTTTTGTCATTCAAAGTATGAAAAGATTCATAAATAAAAGTAATATAATAAATAAAATAATTTTGTCGTTCAAAGTATGCTGGTTTAAATAAGCACAGAGTCACGTCAAATGAATATCTCAAAGAACTGACTTAACAGTAAGAGTAATACTAATAAAGACAAATAAAAGTATACTATAACACGTTATTAAGATGATAACCAACGTCAGTACACAAAATCTATACTTTAAGACCATATTGTATTATTTGTGAAGTTGATATGGAATATTTATCAACAAGTTCTAGGTACCTTCCGATGAATTTTTTTAGAAGGAAAAAAACGGACGTTCAACGGATAAATGTTCGTTGAGCATCTGGTTGGCATCAGTTTTTTTTACGGTACTCGTCCATTCCGTATCCGTGTTTAACTGTTGTTTGTCCGCTATTTTTACGTTAAAGGTCCGGTAGACCAACTCACCAACAGACTTCTAACGGACGTATAACGAATAAACCGGATGATGAACGGATCTTAAACAGACTTCTACCGGAAGTATAATAGATAAAACGGATAATAAACGGATGTAAAACGGATAATAACAAATTGAACGTTATAAATTCTGAAATGGCCTAAGATGTACAAAAACCCGGCCATAACCACTTGTATTTTTGTCCATCTGATGAGTTAAGCCTTTTCAACTGATTTTTATAGTTCTTTCTTATGTTGTACTGTTATACCACTGTCCCGGGTTAGGATTGATGGTTGGGATTCCGCTAATATTTTTAACCCCGCCACATTATTTATGTATGTGCTTCCCAAGTCAGGAGCCTGTAATTCAGTGGTTGTCGTTTGGTTATGTGTTACATATTTGTTTTTCGTTCATTGTTCTATATACATAAGGCCGTTAGTTTTCTCGTTTGAATTGTTTTACATTGTCATATCGGGGCCTTTTATAGCTGACTTTACGGTATGGACTTTGATCATTGTTGAAGGCCGTACGGTTGTTAATTTCTGTATCATTTTGGTCGCTTGTGAGTAGTTGTCTCATTAGCAATCATACCACATCTTTATATATATATATATATATATATATATATATATATATATATATATATATATATATATCTGAATCGGCTGTACTATTTTTCCTCGACCAGCTTGGATTGGTCTGCAATTTATGTGATATTACTCGACTGTAGTCAAACCAAACAGTCTGAGCCTGCACTCAACCTTTAATCGACCAGTACTTAACTATTTTATAAGTGGGTGAACCATACTCGACAAAGTCTGAACCATGTTTAACATTGTCTGAACCATACTCGACCTAATGTGAACCATACTCGACCAAGTCTTAACCAACCTATACCTATTTTTTTGTATCCATCTTTTGTATTACATCAGCTAATGCAATGATTTTATAAACAGCTATGTCCACTGGCTAGAAATTGAACAAAATTTTGAAATTCAAAATATATTTAAAATAGCATTAAAACCTATATTTTACAATAAAAATAATGTAATCGTCAACATCAAAATTATCAACACTTTCATATATACATCACCTTTAAAAGTGAAATAATCAAGGTCATCAAAGAAAGTTCTTTCTGGTCCAGTTTAAAAAATATCACGAAATCAATTAAGTTGCATAGATTAATTTTCACATTGCGTGATGTACATAAAAAATTCTTGAACTTTTGACCATTTTTTCATTTTTGTTCAAATATTTCAGAATATCTAAGGAAGATCAAAAATCACTTTTGGGTGCATAGCGTTTGCGCGCATTGTTTGCATGTGTTTACGTCTGAACACATTAATTTTACAGTCAACACATGTAAAAGTGTTAAAAGTAAAATTCAAAACGGAAAGTCCCGAATCAAATATCAAAATCAAAGCTAAAAGCTCAACAGGCATGGGGTAATCGTAACCAGTAATCGTTATCAGCTGTAATCGATTACATTTTGCAGTGTAATCATATGTAATCCGTCATCATGCCATTTCTGATTACAAGTAATCGTAATGTAATCGATTACATGGCAAAAAACAGGTGTAATCATGATTACTTTTAGATTACTTTTAGATTACATTCATATGATTACTTGCTGATTACAAATCTTGTATATATATGAAAATAGTTTTTGATAGACAAGATGAAAATAAGAAAATGTAAAGCTTGAATGAAAAATCATGAAACTAGTAATCACAATGATGGGACCTTGTTTAATGTGATCATCTATATAACAAATCTGTATAACCAAGTATTTTATTTTGTTAACAGATTATAAAAGGAAATTTACCCTCCAATATTTCTTTGTGAGATAGAGCTCTTATGATACAAGAATATGCCTTGAAAGCATTTTTTTTCCTCGATTGAAAACTTCTGATATTAACTCCAATTTCATATCAGTTTACGCAATATTTTTACATTGAACTACATTGAAATTCAAATGCAGAAAACATTTAGTTCCTATTTGACTTTGATGGTCGGCATAAAAATAAAAGCCCACTTAATTCAAAATGGAAGTTAAAACCAGGTTTCATTTATTGACAAAATTGAATAAATTTTATTTTCCATAAATTCGTGTATAATGTGTGCTTTCTTATTGTTATTCTTTATTAGCTTTGAGCCTTAAGGCTCACCAGTATAAACAAGTACATGTACAGTGTATACATATGGCATAATATTACAAACAATATGCATAGTAAACAATAGGTGACGTCAGAAGTTTCATCAATACAAAATATCTTTTAATACAATAAACTGTTTCTTAATATAAAGAGAAATGTATAATCTTTCCTAAGTTACAAAACTGTTTTGTGTTTTCACCTGACAATGATTCTATTTATTACTAATTAGACCAAGTATTAAAAATTTTCAAACAAATAATGACAATCAACCACTTTTAACTTTATTGATATTGTTATTAAGACAATAAAATTTTAATACCCAAGCCCACCTATTGTTTGTTTAAAAAAATGGAAGTAGTGATTAACACCTGTAAAAACATTAATGAATGTGTCAATTATGTCCCAACAGACAATAAAACTATACTTAATTAATTTTTCCTTATTTTCAGTTTTTTTGTTAATTACGCAGTTGGTTACAAATTGTAGTTAAAAATAAAGTCATATCTTTTACATAGAGAAAGGACACTTGTCTATAGCTATTTTATCAAATTAAACATGTTACACTTTACTTGTCTATACATTCTTTTAAAAAGATGAATAAATTAAGGCTTTAAACAAAATCATTAAAATAAACTTTATTGTGAGGATAAAAAGTTATAAAAAAACTTTGATATAGCAATATACAATGTAATCATAAGTAAACTAAAGTAATCATGATTTCAATAAAGAAAAGTAATCTAATGTAATCGATTACATATGAAATAGGGTGTAATTGTAATGTAATCGATTACATTTTTTTAGCAAAATAATTGTAATTTAATTGATTACATTTTAAAGTAATCGACCCCATCACTGAAGCTCAAACACATCAAACGAATATTTTATCTTTCGTCATTAACTTAAGCCTGATATAGATTTATGGTGCAATTTTACGTTTATCTAATCAAGCAGTGAGCATTTTTGTTTATGAAAATACAAATAAAAGAGTATAAAAAGCAACTTAATAAATTTTAAAAATGACACCTTGGATTGTAAAACCAAAAGATACATATAACGATGAGAAAAGAACTTAAATAGCAATCCTTGGTAATCTTTTAATTAAGGAAAGGTGTTGCAAAGTAGCAGTAAAAAAAATTGATCTTAAAAAGTTCTGTCAAAATTAAGACATGGCATATACGAAAGGCAACAGTAGTATACCGCTGTTCAAAACTCGTAAATCGATGGACAATAAAATAAAATCGGGGTAACAAACTAAAACTGAGGGAAACGCATTCAATATAAGAGGAGAACAACCACACAACATTAAAATGTATCACACACAGAAACGGACTATGCATTAGAAAAAATCCGATGAGAATAACAAATGTAACATCAAAACCAAATACATGAATTTGGATAAAATACCGTCACACGTCTTATGGTAATGTGAATTCACACTCAAATATAAGAGAAAACAAACGACACAACGGAAACACAACGTTAAAATGTAACACACACAGAAACGAACTATAATATAACAATGGCCATAATCCTAACTTGGTACAGGACATTTTTAAAGAAAGAAATGGTGGGTTGAACATTGTTCTGTGGCATGTCAAACCTCCCGCTTTAATGACAATGTTAAATATAACATTAAAATGACAACATAACATTACAGGACTACAATACAAATAAATAGGAGAACATATTAGACAAAGAAACACATGAATACAAGATAACAAAAGGCACCAGGTTTAAAATTCAATACGCCAGACTTACCAGTGACGCCCAGATATAGAAGTTCGATAGTCAAAATAAGTAACAAATTTGTAAAACACTGAAGATCAAAAGTTCAAAAAGGTTGTGCCAAATACGGCTAGGGTTTTCTGCTTGGGATAAGAACATCCTTATTATTTAGAACCATTTGTAATTAATATAAAAGTAGAGGTTATAAGGTCAAGTGTAGTTAGACTGGTCGAGTATTGTTCAGACCATATAGGTGGAGTATGGTTCAGGCTAAAACAAATGGTCGACGACATACGTATAACAATTTTGTCAACGGAAAACTTTTTTATCATCGCTTTGTCGTCCGTTCGAGGTATCCGGTAAAGTGTGACCACAGCTTTAGATTTACGTAGCTGCTCTGAAGAGTGTTATTAATTTTTAGACAAGCACTACTATGAAAACTTGAAAAAAATAGAATTATTAGCTATTGACTCTATTTTTCTAAGGTATTTGTTTGTATATAGGTTATGTTAAGGCCTCACATTGTCAATGATTTGTCGAATATTATGAAATTTAAAAAGACGTTTCGTCAAAAAAAAATATCTTTATAATTAATTTATTTCTCCCATTTTAAATATTTTAAATATGTTATACTGGCAAATTGACTTCGGTTTCTGGTGTTAACATTCACAAATAGCTCATACAGTCTAGGATTAAAAAAAAAATTTAATCTATAATCGGATTTAATCCATCATTGAGTTTCAACTTTTTGTGGAGCTTCTTCACAACCATTTAAATTTAAAACAATAAATCATGATAAACGTCTTGGACAAAAGTTCCTGAAATTAAAAGTACTCGGAGCAATTTTTTTTAAATTTCAGTATCCTGTTTTTTGTTTGTCAATATTTTGAAATCGGCAATATACTTCAACATTGACAGATTCAGCCGTAGGCAATAGTCATCAAAGGTACCAGGATTACAATTTAGTATGCCAAACGCGCGTTTCGTCTACATAAGACTCATCAGTGATGCTCATATAAAAATATTTATAAAGCCAAACAAGTACAAAGTTGAAGAGCGTTGAGGATTCAAAATTCCAAAAATTGTGCCAAATACGGCTAAGGTAATATATGCCTTGGATAAAAAGAAATCCTTAGTTTTTCGAAAAATTCAAAGTTTTGTAAACAGATTATTGATATCCGTGAACTGCTTGATAATGATTTAATTATTTAGTCATGTGCAATGATATGTTTTAACTAATTTGTACAAAGTGATACATACAACACTTTGAGTGATGTTAATCCTTGAAATGATCCGTTGTGTATTGTAGTTATCTTATTGTTTTTCAAATATCTGAAAAAGAACATTTGTAATGTAACAATTTAAGCTTTGTCTTCCTTAACAGAACAATATTAATTTCTACACTTTTGCATCATATTTTATCATTTCACGGATTTAGAATAAACACTTTTACTTTTGCGTAGTAACACTCAATATTTTCTTAAAGATTTTAAAACTTATCTCCTCCGTGATCAAATAAGAGAAGTCTTGACATTAGAATAACAGATACATCAAACATCAAACATCATATTCAGTGTTCGCTTATTATTTTGCTTATCTGAAACAAAAACATACTTTTCATATTACATAAAAACATGTAATGTAATTTCAATTGTTGATCAGAAAATATAGTTGAAAATAAGAATTCATAATTTAAAAAGTCAAATATGATGTCAGACAAAAGTTCTGTATACACATATTGCAACAAAGAGTAAGTTAGTCTTTCTTTTATTAAAACAAATGCAATAAATAGAAACATCCGGGTTACAAAAGTGAATCTTCACATCAATTGGCAGTGTCGGTATCATATGATAGGCTACTGTTAACGGTAAAAGGGTACCATGTAATAAAGTCTACGTCCAAACCATAAAAGCCATATAAATTTGTTTCTCAATGCTTAACTTATTTTAATGAGAAAATTGAACAGATATAAAAGAGAGTTGGAAAGATGTAAAGGTCGGCTGCGAAACTCAGGCTCTACCGTATCCAAAACTGTGAAGGACGAAAGAACCCAGCATTGCTAAAAACAATTCGAATGAATTGCTATTGGCAGACTCGTACATCTACATACTTATGAAGATATATCAACTGACAAAATAAATGTTGGTTGTGACTTGATTGAAGTAGTAGATTAGCGCAAATTTAAGAATTTAATGTCAAATGTCAATGAGAAATGTATTACGTATTAAATAAACAGAAACATATACAAAATCATCAGTAAAAGAATATATCGGCAGTTGCTAGCCGATTTTTCTTTTTCAAAAGTCTTTAATACCGTTGAATTCGAATTCGAATTTGCATTTGTAATGTTATTCGTGCAATGCATAGTTCTGATACAACCCATCAATTCTAGATGAGTTATTAGTCGATGTCGATTTTGTCAGTTTGTTCAATAAGAAAGAAAACAAATCAACAAGGTGGTCATTGACAAGTTTGACAATATACCTAATCTTTTAATCTTTATTGGTTAATTATGACGGCATGCACAAAGTTGACGGCAACTGTTAAATGCGCTTTCAAATTAGCTTTATACAACCATGTTAAACATATATTTTAAATGGGAAGGGTTTTTTATGATAAAATTACCAAAACTAGCCATTCAAATCCACATAATTAAAAAGGTTATCAAAATTAAATCTATAAAGTATGAAACGAACATGAAGAAAACGGCAAAAAAGTGTGAAACTTGTAACATTAAATAAACATAAAATAGGTTTTTTTTACCTGATTTTTGTACAAATCAAACGTATTTTCGTACAATACAATTTTTCGGATTCCGACTATGCTGTATACGAACTTCACTTAAAAAAAAAACGGCGATTGGAATGTAGGTCGTTATGTGTAAGAAGTAGTAATGTTGAAGGATTATCATTGGAAAATAGAAGAACCGGTAAAAAAAATATGTACTATCTATTTTTTTATTTCAAAATGACTAGATATTCAATATGTGCATTACAAGGGGTTTAAAAAAATCTGCAAAGTATGAGTGATTCGATAATTTAGGCTGAACATCTGATTTTTTTAATTGTCCAGCTATTATTTTAAAGTTTAAAGAAATGACGTTTAACCGCTATTTTCTGAATAGAGTCCACAGCATAGTCGCTTATTATATTCATTATACTGTCTTAGCATCTATTTATTTGGATTTCAAAAACGTGCATTTGTTGTGATTTTTGTTCGAAAAAAAGAAATATGTTGAACATTTATTTTGAAAATTATGTTATAAACTAAGTGTCCAGTGTTTTTGTTACGCTTACGTTTTCTTGGAGGAAAATGTCGACGTCATAAATGAGTTTAGTAATTTGAAGACGTTACGTGTGTAGACTCAGCTTTATACACGCCGTCTATACTATGAAAACATTTCACACGTTTGAAACTTTATGATGTTCTCTTTATGTCTGTTTCCGATACAAAATAAAGTTTGCTGGATAATATAAATCTAAACCTTGCAGACTCAATTATTATAATATGGTAAAATAAAATTATCACAGTTTATATCGATAAATCTTTAAAACAGCAATAAAATTAACGGTATCAATTTTCTTGCACCAGATGCGCATTTCGACAATACATGTCTCTTCAGTGATGCTCGTGGCCAAAATATTTGAAATCCAAAGCTTATATAAAAGATGAAGAGCTATAATCCAAAAGGTCCAAAAAGTATAGCCAAATCCGTGAAAGGAATGAGAGCTTTGCATGAGGGAGATACATTCCTTAATTTATAATAATTTCTATCATTTTGTAACAGCAAATTTTAAAGTACTGCGGATATTTTATCAATTCAAACATTTAATATACAATAAAAATGTAATACATACAGCGACTTAAGAGATGTAATGCCACGAAACAATCCATTTAAGTTTGTGATATAATTGTTCCTCAAGTTTCTGAAACAAACAAAAAATCCTTTAATAGTAAAGCTACGAAATTTGTGTATAGCAATGCCCCTTTCCTGAATAGTTTGATCCTACCGCGTAATTAGCTGAAGTTATATGGTCTTCGTGTATCCCTCTCTTTCTGTTGTCACAAATATTACTATAAAGCAGTATATTATCGAAGTTACTTTGCCGATTTCAATACACAAATTATGCATGCATGACTTAAATATGCACAAAAAACAGGTTACAGTTGTCAATACAAGAAGTTTTGATGTCGTAAATTGTAAGTTGATTTATTTCATGTTAATCAAACCAAATTATTTATGAAGACGTATGTGAAGCCTGTATTTTGTTTTATAAAACACGAAAATATATAATTCATAATGGCTTTTGTGCTGTTTATTTTTGTTTGTTGTTAACCCATTTTCACTTTTCATACTTATGGTATTATAAACATTTTTAATACGCTATTTTCAAATATATTGCTCCACATATTGTCGATGTGTCAATGTAAATGAGCTGTAAACAATTGTAGTACAAGTGGCAGGTCTGACTTTCTTTAACCCACAATTGTTGATTCTCGGGAAAAACATGTACCAAGTCAGAAATATGTAAAAAAAAATCCCAGTCGTGTCGTTGGAGGATTCAGTCGAGTGTTTGATTTGTTTTGGTTTTATGGGCTTCCACTTTTTTTAAATTCACCTTGAATTCAGCAGATTTGTTAATACATTTTTATTTTAAAGATACTTTAGTTCAATAACACAATTTTGTATAAATTCAATCATCAGTACGGTCATACTTTCAATTTAAAACGATGTCCCTATAGCTATGAACAAACTCAGTAATTTTTGATAGTTCATAGTGACGCCGTAAAGACATACACATATACTTGATATTGTATTCATTCTCAATTCTATATTTCAGCAAATTACTAATGTCTATAGACGTTCAATGACGCCAAAGGTGTCAGTTTACGTGGTAATAGAGGTCGACATATTGTGCTAATAGTTAAAAGTAAAGTTTCAACTGTGAAAAGAAAAATTAAAAGAAAATCTTAATTTTATTATCAGATTATATTTTGTGAAGTCAGTAGACCTGATATAATTTGCTGTTATATAACGTGCATAATAAGATTTATCTTGAAATATTTAGCAAAACATGTTTTCAAAATGACATTTAATGTTATTAAATGTTTGTGCTTACTGGAATTTAGACGGATCTTCATTGTGCTCATAAAATGTAATTCATAGGAGTATAGAAACAGTTCATGAAGTAAAGTAGGCAATCGTTGCTTTGAGCAATAACAAATCTTCTGCTAGCTTATATTGCATAGACAAATAGAATTGTTGTCGTGATGTCAACCAACAGCTTTAAATGTCTTATCTCTGTTACAGCATTTATTCTTCGCATATTGTTCTTTTTAATCCCGGACGAAGGTTAGTAATGGTGCTAATATCTGCTGCTTTAAACTACTTCAGAGAAATATTTCGTCAAATGAGAGAAAACAGGTTTGATAATATAAAAAAGAAAATGTTGTATGATTGCCAATGAGACAAAAGACCAAAATGAGACAGACATTAAAACTGTTTACAAGTGTAGTGTAACGAGTCGCAACGTAATACATGTGAATGGAATTCAAATGGCCATAAAAGCCAACAAATCTTTGTTAACCTCTAAAGGGCTTTATACTCAACTATTTGAGTCAAGAAGATAGTGCATGATTACTTATGATACAAAATTGATCCAAAGACAAAATTGATGTAAAAATAATCAATAACAGGTCACCGTACGGATTTCAACAATAGGAAAAGCCAACACCGCACAGCAAGCCATGGAAGGCCTTGCAATGACAGTTTTAGATAACGTACTCTATAAAAACCAACAACATTATTAATTTACGCAAATCGTTTTTATATTTTTCACATTGATCAGAGAAGGTATTGAAATAGTTCTTTTATCTGTTGCAATGCGTACACGTTCGACCATTTGAATAACATGATAGAACACAACAATCGAGTATTGAACTACGACAATTCTTTTTTTTTCCCATTTCTCATAGATTTATTTTTAAATAATATGTCGTCTAAAAATCATGTCGTACATTTTAGATATTCAAACACTGTTTTTAATGTACTCAGTTATACATATATTTTTTGCGCCTGTCCCAAGTCAGGAGCTTCTGGCCTTTGTTAGTCTTGTATTATTTAAATTTTAGTTTCTTGTGTACAATTTGGAAATTAGTATGGCGTTCATTATCACTGAACTAGTATATATTTCTTTAGGGGCCAGCTGAAGGACGCCTCCGGGTGCGGGAATTTCTCGCTACATTGAAGACCTGTTGATGACCTTCTGCTGTTGTGGGTTTTTTTTTCTATGGCCGGGTTGTTGTCTCTTTTGCACATTCCCCATTTCCATTCTCAATTTTATAAATACCAGTGTTACAAAAATAATATGTATAACTAACTAAAGATATAAATGGAAAGTTTGTATTCTAAATCCATATTTTTTGGGGGATGTTGTTAGTTGAAACGAGATTTATATATCTATTAACTACTCCTATTTTTATTTTTTTTTTAAAGATTATAAAGAGCCGAGTTTAGAAAAAAAAAACAATTTTTAATTTGCTGAAATAGCGGGTCATTACTAAATTGATATAGTTATTATGGGTAGAATGAACCAAAAAAGATTTAACAATGATTGTCCGAACTAAATCTAAGATATTCTTCAGTTTCACTTATAAATTCGTTTTCCGAAATTTAATCATTAAACCAGGATTAATTCCTCTTTATTACTTGCTTTCCTTATCTGAGAAAATACTCGGAGTTTTCTAAAATTCTAATTTGAAACTTATCTCCTCCATAATCAAGTAAAGAAAATCTTAAAATTACAATAATCCAACAAGATATTTAGTATTCGCTTATTTCCATTTTTTTTTATTTATACATACAGTTTTATTAGATTGCCTATGTCTTGAAACGCTCCTTGTTGTATTGTTGTAATTCTATTGTCATACAAAAATCTGAAACAAAACATTACTTGTTATAATATAAAAAGATGCAATCATTAAAAAAGATGTATGATTGCCAATGAGACAACTATCCACAAGAGACCAAATGACACAGAAATTAACAACCGTAGGTCACTGTACGGCCTCCAACAATGAACAAAGACCATACCGCATAATCAGCAATAAAAGGCCCTTAAACAACAAATATAAAACAATTAAAACGAAAAAACTAACGGCACAATCTAAGTACAAGAAATGAACGACAACCACTGAATTACAGGATCATGGCTTTGGACAGGTACATACATACATAATGTGGCAGGGTTAAACATAAAAACGGGATCCTAACCCTCCCCTAACCTGGGACAGTGGTGTAGCAGGACAACAGAATAACGAACTATAACCAGGTGCTCCGCAGGGCGCAGCTATATACGACCACAGTGGTCGAATCCTGAACACCTGGGGCAAATATGGTCACAATATTCAAGCTTGATTCGGTCTGAATTTGGATTGTGATTAAATTTTTTACATAATATGACTTTTTGTCACAAAATAATGTGGTCAAAGATCTTACAAATATATTGCACAATACTGTGCATTTGAATATTTCTTCTTGAAACTTTTCAAAATTTGAAGAAGAAAAAAGGAATTCCTTAAAAAAAATTATAAACAAAAAATCCTTCCCCCCTCCACTTTTTGAAACCACATTAGAGCAATAACCCTTAAACTCAATCCCATGCTTTCTTTTGTAGTATTGAACCGTGTAGTACAATTTCAGAGAGATCCATACACTTAAACACAAGTTATCATCATGATTGTTAAGAAACTGGAAACATGTTTCTTTTTTACCCTTTTAAGGCCCTTAAATCCTACATATTTTGGGCAATTAACCCAAAACTTAATCCCAGCCTCCCCTTTGTTATATGGTACGTTGTGGTACAATTTCAAAGAGATCCATACAATTACACACAAGTTATTGTCTGGAAACTAGAAAAATGCTTGTTTTGGACCCTTTTTTGGCCCTTAATTCCTAAACTTTGGCCCCATATCCCTGAAAATGAATCAAAACCTTCTACTTGTGGTTTTAAACATTGCGATATAATTTCAGAGCAATTTAAACAGGTCGGGACCACTACCTTATATGGAAATGCATAAATTAGCATACTTATGTTCTCGCACATGTAATTGTTTATTTACATGTGACGCAATTTATTTTTACCTAGGTTTTTGACCAATCCACCAAATGAGTCACAATGCATGATGGACTACTACGTGTTTACAATCAACCAAGAACACGTGTTATTTACTGAAATACAACACATTTTTTCGTGCAATGCGGGATTCACAATTTCGCTTAGTTTTCATTTTGTGTATCCTCATTTATAGTTCGTGATATAAAGTATTACTTCCATGCTCAGATTAACGAGGAGTTGTTTCTATGCGAAGAAAAAAGGGTTTGAATTACCCGATATATAGCCATTAACATGTTTGATGATGGCACAGCAATTTCATGTATTTGTCCACCAGAAGCAACGAAACAACAGCGAAAAAAACACAATTTCCCATGAGACAAACTTACTGGTGTAAAGTAAGCCGTCGATAAAATGCAGCCGGTACAGCAATGTTCGTATAGATAATTAAAGGCAAATGTGGGATCCTTGAATTTTGTGTTCGTAAAAAAGGCGAATAAATATTTACATACATGGCAGTGTTAACAAAATCTATAAGTATTTTTGTTGGTCACATTTCAGTATATGGGACTTCTAAACTGTTCCTTTTTTTTAAGGTAGTCAAGCCAGCAACTGTAGTTTCAGTTTGTTCTTTTTTTAACGGGCTCGGACATTTGCCAAATTGATTAAAATCATTACAGCTGATTTCTTAAACCTGCAAAGTAAAACTTTGGCTGGCTTGCTTGTTTTGTTTGTATAGTAACTGTTCTTTATACAAGCTTTGAAAATAAGATTGACATCTTTAAACAATATATATATATAGGCATAGTTTAACTTGTATATTTTATATTTTGTACAATATACAAACAAAGCAAGCAAGCTAACCAAAGTTTTGCTCCACATGCATTAGGAAATAAGCTGTAATGATTTTATCCATATGTATGTGCGACAAGGTTGAAAATTTGATATTTTTTGTGAAAATTGCAGCGTTGGATCTATAATAAAAAAGAAGATGTGGTATGATTGCCAATGAGACAGCTGTCAACAAGAGACCAAAATGACACAGAAATTAACATTTATAGATCTCCGTACGGCCTTCAACAATGAGAAAAGCCCATACCTTATAGTCAGCTATAAAAAGTCCCCGATATGACAATGTAAAACAATTCAAACGAGAAAACTAACGGCCTTAATTATATAAAAACAAATGAACGAAAAACAAATATGTAACACATAAACAAACGACAACCACTAAAATACAGGCTCCTATACAATATTTTTTTTTGATGGGATAGATTTCTTGTCCTTTTTTATATTTAATTGGGCCTTTTTTTTTTTGGATTGTTTTACACAAGTAATTTTTGGGTCATTAATAGCTTACTTTTCAGCATTGGACC
Organism: Mytilus galloprovincialis; assembly: GCF_965363235.1. Classification (NCBI taxonomy): domain Eukaryota; kingdom Metazoa; phylum Mollusca; class Bivalvia; order Mytilida; family Mytilidae; genus Mytilus; species Mytilus galloprovincialis. The sequence goes on along the minus strand of NC_134840.1, from coordinate 98,261,285 downwards.
TATGACTGCTTACTTTACTAAATTATGTCTTTGTTGGAAAGATGTCTCATTTGGCACTCATACCTCACCTTCTTATTTCTATATACAAAGCTTAAGCATAGGTAATATGGCACCTACTATGATCCAGAGACTTTTAATATTGGAGATATTTTACATATGTCAACAGGACAGCAGCCGAACGATAAAAAACCTCTGAGGTATATTTTGTGATAAAATTAGCAACAAACGGATATTATCGATGGATGAAACTATAAAAAATGTATTGAGCTATATACCGTACCCGCTCAGTGGCGGATCCAGGGGGCGGGGGTTCCGGGGGATGGACTTTCTTTTTTTGGACGATCAGTGCATTTGGATGGGGACATGTAGTTGGAACCCCCTCCCCTTTTGTCCAGGGTTAGGACCCCCTTTTAAAATGGCTGGATCCGCTCTGCCGCTTTCATAGCACTTCTTTTTAGAATACTGAATATTATGATGTTCTTACTATTAGTTCAAGTCCTGATAAAAAATAAATACACATTCAGTACAGAAAGAAGTGTTTCAATGAAAGTTTCGTGTTTTTCTAGGCAGAAATGATTTTGCAAGTTTTTCAAGGCCATATTGGCCTTGTGTTTTGGAAATTACTATGCAAATATATTCTGACGTCAGAAAATCTAGAGTTCTCGACCTGTTAAATACTTGTACACAAGTTATTATCCTGAAACTAGAAAAATGCTTGTTTTGGGCCCCTTTTTGGCCCTTAATTCCTAAACTGTTGGAACCATCATCCCCAAAATTTATCCCAACCTTCATTTTGTGGTATAAAACCTTCTGAAAAAATTTCATAAAGATCTATTCTTTTAAACTAAAGTTATTATCCGGAAACCAATGTGTCTTCGGACGACGACGACGCAGACGACGACATCATACCATTATACGATCCCAAAAAAATTTTGGGGTCGTATAAAAATAACTTGAAAAAGGCTCAACTCATCGGATGGATACAAATAAAAATACACACACAGAGTGGACGTTACTGGGTACTTGTATGTCCCAACTACAAAAACACTAATTTAGTAATGTTCCTTTCATTTGTTGATCAGAAAGTATGGTTGCAATATAAGAATTCCTTATTTAAAATAGTTGATTATGTTGGCAGACAATAGTTCATTAGACACAGATTACAAAAACAGAAAGTTAGTCGTTCTTTTCTATTAAAACAAATAAAAATAAATAGCAACGTTCGGGTTACCAAAAGCGACATTTCAACCGATCTCCATATCCGCTATCATATTGTAATGCCGTTAACCCCCTTTTTGAATACGCTGTGTTATTAAGTACAAATAATAATACGGTGATGTCTGTGAGATGATATGCTTTGCATATGAGTGTATTCGATACGCTGATTACACTAAAATTGATTTAATTCTATTGTGTTTCAAGTGATTTTATGGGTGGAATTTACTCGCGGTGACAAAGTTTGTTCCCGGAGTGCCGGTACCTCTAGTTCTGTTGTTTATTTGAGACATTTACCTTTTTCATGTGTTCCTAAGTTATCCTGTTGGTGTAATAACCTTCATGATGAATTTATATGTTAGTCCTTATTGATTTTAAGCAGGAAAACATCTTTATTTACATAAAATGTCCAGTGTTTACATTTTGAATTGCCATTTCCCTAATGGTTGCTGATTGGTCAGACTTATGTTAGAGAGTCTGTGGTTGACTGATAGTCTTAAAATCTGAAATGATCAACTACGGAAAGCAGTATTGTTGTGGTTTGGAATTGAATGTTAAAAAACGCCAAACTTGAAATTTCGACTTTAGGCGGAAATTAAGGAGCCAGAATTTAGGGAGACTTTAGGAGTAAATTAGGGAGTTAAAATTTAGGAGACTTTAGGAGGAAATTAAGGAGACAAATTTGGGAGACTTTAGGAGGAAATTAAGGAGACGAATTGGGGAGACTTTAGGAGGAAATTAAGGAGATAAATTTGGGATAATTTTAGGAGTAAATTTATTTTCTTTTGTACTAAAGAAATAGATTGTCTTGGTGAAAATCATAACAAGTCATCAGTGCTTATAGATACTTGATTTAAGGCTATACATACTTTCAAGGGTGTTCTTTTATTGAGACCCTTACTAAGTCTGAATGAGCTATACGCTATGAAACTGTAGTTGTTTAACTAGTTGAAGGTAACAGAGTTGTGACTCTGGTTTGTTGTTCACATTAAATAAGACTTTAAGTTAGGTCACCGCAAGATGATTTTCTTACTTGCGAATTTCAATTTAACCTGTATTATCCGAGATAGAGAAAACATGATATTATAAAAAAGAAGAAGAAAACATTAAGGATAAGGAAGCCAAGTGATAATTGTGTCAATTGTCCTCTAAGTTCAGTATTTTTGTGATTGTACTTTTTTCAATCGTTTAATAAAAAAATGAATATAAGTCATTTCATAGTTTTAAAAGAAAAAATAAAGATAAGAGTTCTGAAATGTTTATTGTAAGATACAATGATTCGCATTTTAAGATTAAGATGTGTATGCCTAGTTATCGACTCTCCTTCGAGCCTTCAATCTCGAAACTAAAATAAAGTTTAATATTCTTGATGTTTTTTTATTGATATCTTCTTTATACATTTACCATATTGTAGTTCATTTATGTATTTAAATTTAAATTGCTTAATCCTACGGTTGACCAACATTTCGTTCATAATTTCTAAAGTTTTTAAAGATAAAAATGGTGGGTTGAACCTGGTTTTTTTGGTATGCCCAACCTCGCACTTTAATGGCAATGTTAAAAATAATATTACGGGACTACAATACAAATAAATAGGAGAACGTATTAGACATAAAAACACATGATTAATAGATAACAACAAGCATCAGGTTTAAAATTCAATAGGCCAAAAACGCGCCTCGTCCACACAAGACTCACCAGTGACGCCCAGATATAAAAGATCGAAAGTGAAAAAAAGTACAAAGTTGTACAGCACTGAAGATCAAAAGTTGAAAAACGTTGTGTCAAACACGGCTATGTTTTTATGCTTGGGATAAGTACATTCTTATTATTTAGAACAATTTATGCTATTGGAAACAGTAAATTGTATGAAATGAATATAAAAGATATACATAATGAAACTGAAGTATTAACTAATTACAGAAAATAAAACCCGAATACATAATGCAAAGACCAACACAGAAAAATAGACACACCCGACTTAGTCCAGGCCTCAACCCCAAAAAAACATAAAAATGACGTCACATACGAAGTGGTGAAAAGGCAAAAAAATTACGTCACATTTGAATTTCTGAAAAAGCACAAAAATGACGTCACAATTGAAAAACTATATCTCAAAAGTAAGATAGAATTAGGATTGATTTAAGATTATAATAGAACTAAATACTGATATTACATTTAAACACAATGCACATTGCAATACTTATTAATAGCAATTAACTATAATATATATTTGTCCAGTTTGTTTTGAATCCAACTTCAAACGTAAATTATTGTACAGATTACGTTGAACAAAATCAAATCTAATAAATGTAGGTGGTGATTAATTTTCTTTACCATAACACATGAATATAATAGAAAAGACGTCAACAAATTTGACAAAATCCGACGAGAACCACAAATACAACATTAAACCAAACACATGAATTTGGGATAGACAAGTACCGTAACACATATTATAGTAATGCGAATTCACACTCAAAACAGTCACGTTCGGTAATTAAAAGATTAGACAATTTAATGACAAACCACAATCTACCATGTGGTAAAAATGTCCTTAGCTAGTTTGGTCAAAGACACAGTTCGATTATGAAGAAGAATTGTAGTCAAAAGAAACATCGTCGGATGCACTTATTATACGATACGCAGAAATACAGGTCAGTCTAGTTGTAGTGTAAGGCCATCACATATTGACCAGATTGATTAATCTATTTCTCAATCCGAGAGTGCACGTGGTAGTACAATTGAGGTATTACATTGGTCCTGTAACAGTTCACAATACCAAATAGACATCAAGTGGGTTTTCACCCTTTATTTTATCGAATTTATAACATACTTTACACTAATAATAGCATTTATGTCTTAAACAGTAAATTGTAAAAAAATTATCTATAAAATGTGAATCTAGAGGGATTGATATATGGGCTATATACGATGAACAATACCACGTCCGTATTTCAATATGTCCTCACTAGTCTTGGACAGAGCTTGACATAGGGCTGTGGGTATTGTACGTATCTACTCCTCAGATATCTGTTCATTCAGATAGTGATATTAATTATTCTGATAACGATAAAAAGGGGTCATAGTATGTCCACAATAATTAATCTAAATAGGTACAAAGATTATCAGAACCATGCAGCGGTTACAACTTAGGCTGTTGTTATTAAGGGACAGCATGTAAATTTTAACATGAATGCTTTTAAATGCTCTGGAAACCACCCTATTGGGGCCTGCAAATACAGTCAAGGTTAACCAGTTATACTTTTTAGGATGTTCCCTTCTTTGTAAATGAAGCAAGCAAAAATATTAAAATGACAAAAGTACATATTGAGTTATATCCTATGTTAGAAATTTACACTTTCACTTCTAAATATATTCTTTTAGTATATCCTAGTGTATGTCTTGCCTGATTAGCTTAAATATATTCCAAAATCATGATTCCTAATGCGTTAATTAAAAGGGATCTCCATTAAGTTTGAAAGTTTGAAAACCTTCGGGTAGTAAAATTCGCACGGAACTTCATTGATTGCAAGTATTAAACAAAAATTTGACACTGGGCATCAGTGCTTGCTAGTATCATACAATTCTAACTACTGAGCATCAGTGATTGCAAGTATAAAACAAAGGTATAGCACTGAGCATTAGTGATTGCATGTATAATACAATTCTGGCTAATGAGTATCAGTGATTGCCAGTATAAAACAAAATCTAGCACTGAGCATTACTGATTGTCAGTATAAAACAATTATAACTACTGAGCATTAGTGATTGCTAGCATCATACAATTCTAACTACTGAGCATCAGTGATTGCTAGCATCATACAATTCTAACAACTGAGCATCAGTGATTGCTAGTATCATACAATTCTAACTACTGAGCATTAGTGATTGCTAGTATCATACAATTCTAACTACTGAGCATCAGTGATTGCCAGTATAAAACAAAAATCTAACACTGAGCATTAGTGATTGCAAGTATAAAACAATTACAGCTACTGAGAATCAGTCATTGTCAGTATAAAACAATTCTTGCTACTGAGCATTAGTGATTGATAGTATCATACAATTCTAACTACTGAGCATCAGTGATTGTTAGTATCATACAATTCTAACTACTGAGCATCAGTGATTGCCAGTATAAAACAAAAATCTAGCACTGAGCATTAGTGATTGCAAGTATACAACAATTCTGGCTACTGAGCATCAGTGATTGCAAGTAAAAAGAAATATGTATAAAACAAATCTGTACATGATTAATATGATATGAAAATAACGTATGTAAACAATTTGTAAGATACACCTGAAAGGTTTCCGACAAACGGATGACCACTTTTTGTTCCGCGTCTAGAATATTAAATCTGTTGTAAACTGATAGTGATTAGCAAGTGAACTCGTTATGCGGTGCCAATAAGTTTCGGGGGGAATTGTTTGGCAGTCTGCCCCATCCATTAATGTGCCCCTACATTGTACGCTAATTTATATTTGGGGTTCTCTTATGTGTTCCCACAGAGTTTAGCTTGGGTCTATGTACCAAAGAGACCAGTTCCTGAATTGGTCCTAGTTCGGACCTCAGGTGTTCTCTGTGAATTTTAATAAGCTGCAAATGTGAACCAAGGTGTTCTTAGGGGGAGTATTTGCTACGTATCGGGGCTCATTTTGCATACGATCTCTATATTTTAAAGCAATTAACGTAGAAGATTGCAGCTTTCATTGCTTACACTACAAACTGTTCAGAGTCTGAAAAGACCAGTTATTGTGTTCGACCAGTAAAATCGAGCACACATTTTACTTGATTGGTCTCGACATTGTCTCGACAGTACTAAAGTGTACTCGACTGGGTCTCGACTTTACTTGATTAGTCTGATTAAGTACTTGATGATCTTTGTGTAGTCTGAAATGGTCTCGATCAAGGCTCGACCAATCTCGACCTGTCTGGACTTGTCTCGACTAGTCTGGAACTTCAAATTTAGTCTTGACTGGTGCTAATCAGCCCATTTAACTAAATAAGATATAGATCTTACAAAATTCCAGCTTATTTGGTAGTTTGATTTTTTGCTGTGAAATGAATGCAATAGGTCAAAATAAAAATGATAAAGGTCAGATAGGCATCTTTAATTTGTTTTTTCCAACTTTTTCAAATCAACTTGGATTTTCTTCTAACTATGCAGCTATCGTAGTAATATATTAAACCCAGGTCATTATGTCGTTTGGTGTATTACTGTCAAATTCAAGAATAAAGTTAATGTAGGTAAAAAAAAAAGCTAAGATTTGCAGTTTTTTTTTTTTTTAATTAACTTGGATTTTTATCAATCTATGCAGATATCTCAGTAATATTTTAAGCTTACTGAATCACAGGTCATTGTGTAGTTTAGTGTATTGCTGTAACATTTAAGAATTAAATTTTAAAAGCTAGTAATTGCTTTTCGGATTATATTCAGATAGTACACTTTAATTTGTTTTTAAACTTTTTCAAATCAACTTGGATTTTCATCAAACTATGCAGCTATCTAAGTAATATATATCAAGCTTACTATATCCCTGGTCATTATGAAGTTCGGTGTATTGCTGTCAAATTTAAGAATTTAATTTATCTCTAGAGGTCAAAGAAGCTAGAATTTGCAGTTCCGACTATATTTAGATAGTTCACTTTAATTCTTTTCATAACTTTTTCAAATCAACTTGGATTTTCATCAAGCTTTACAGCTACCTTGGTAATATATTGATCTTACTGAATCATAGGTCATCATATAGTTCAGTGTATTGCTGTCAAATTTAAGAATTAAATTAATCTAGGTAAAAAAAGGCTAGGTTTCGCAGTTTTGATAAAATTCAGATAGTACACTTTAAATTTTTTATTATAAATTTTTCAAATCAACTTAGATTTTTATCAAACTATAAGGCTGCGTTGGTAATATATTATTCTTACTCAAGCCCAGGTTGTTATGAAGTTTGGTGTATTGCTGGCAAATTTTAGAATTAAATCAATGTAGGTAAAAAAAAAGCTAGAATTTGCAGTTCAGATTATGTTCAGATAGTACGTTTTCCTTTTTTTTAATAACAATTTCAAATAAACTTTGATTTTCATCAAACTATACAGCTACCTTTGTAATATATTAATATTACTCAAGCAGAGATTGTTATGAAGTTTGGTGTATTGCTGGCAAATTTAAGAATTAAATTAATGTAGGTCAAAAAAGCCAGAATTTGCAGTTTGGAATATATTCAGATAGTACATTTTTATTTTTTTAATAACTTTTTTAAATCAACTTAGATTTTCATCAAAGTATACAGATACCTTGGTAATATATTAATCTTACTCAAGCACAGGTTGTTATGAAATATGGTGTATTGCTGGCAAATTTGTGATTTAACTTAATGAAGGTAAAAAAAAAAGCTAGAAGCTGCAGTTCGGATCATATTCAGATAGTACATATTTTTTATTTTATTAATTTTTTTCAAATCATCTTAGATTTTCATCAAACTATACAGCTACTTTGGTAATATAATATTCTTACTTAAGCCCAGGTTGTTATGATGTTTGGTGTATTGCTGGCAAATTTAAGAATTAAATTAATGTAGGTAAAAAAAACTAGAATTTGCAATGCCGACTATATCATGTATATTCAGTTAATACACTTAAATTCTTTTAATAACTTTTTTTAATCAACTTAGATTTTCATCAAACTATACAGCTATATTAGTAATATAGTTGTCTTACTGAATCCCAGGTTGTTATGTAGTTTGATGTATTGCTGTCAAATTAAAGATTTAAATTAATCTAGACAAAAAAGCAAGGATTTTTCAATTTCGGACAAAATTCAAATAGTACACATTAATTTTTTTCATAACTTTTTCAAATCAGCATGAATTTGCATCAAACTATACAGCTACCGTGGTTAAATATTGATCTTACTGAACCCCATGTCATTATTTAGTTTGGTGTATTGCTGTCAAATTTAAGATTTTAAATAATCTAGGTAAAAAAAGTTACGATATTAGAAATATATCTTTTATTATAATTTGGGATAAAGTATATATAAAATATTTATATAATTTCTTTAATGTTTTATCCTTTTTTTGTATTAAGTATATGACTATATCAAAAAGGGATAAAACATTAAAGAAATTATTAAAATAGTTCTTCTGATTTGTGGAGATTTATAAAGCAATACCTTCTGCTTGGGGCAAACTTATTAAAAGGGGCAAACTTATTAAAAAGATCACCTACAAGAGAGTTTTAAATTCTAAATAACATTCATTCATAGTTGCAACATCCTGTTAAATTTAAATCGCAGGTTTTTTTTAATTCACTAGATAAGTAATACACGAGTTTAAAAAAAGTATAGTTTTCTTTTAACTATAAAACTCATTTATACTGAGGTAATTTATTCATGTTAAAGCGCTTCTTGTATGCCATGTCTTTACATTTGACAAAAAAAATAGTTTTAGATTTGATTAAAATAAATTTTTACTGTAACTTTTATATATATATATATAGGCTTTTCTTGAATTGAATTTTAATATGCGTATTGTTGTGCGTTTACTTTTCTACATTGGCTAGAGGTATAGGGAAGGGTTGAGATCTCATAAACATGTTTAACCCCGCCGCAAGTTTGCGTCTGTCCCAAATCAGGAGCCTCCGTCCTTGTTAGTCTTGTTTGATTTTTCATTTTAGTTTCTTGTGTATAATTCGGAGTTTAGTATGACGTTCATTATCACTGTACTAGTATACATATTTTTAGGGGCCAGCTGAAGGACACCTACGGGTGCGGGAATTCTCGCTACAGTGAAGACCCATTGGTGGCCTTCTGCTGTTGCCTGCTCTATGGTCGGGTTGTTGTCGCTTTGACACATTCACCATTTCCTTCCTCAATTTTATTTTCCATTCGAGTTGTCTCCCTTAATATACCTTCTGAAAAACACAGGTTCAATTAAGCAGATTTGGCCTAGTTGAGAATATGGTAATTGTCAAACTTCATTAACATGAAAAACACGGATAATAAGTGAGGTATCAAATAGTCAATTATAAGGTGATTGTAACGCACTGATGTTATATGTCACAACAATTTCCATTCAATAAAAATTCGTCTTGTGGAAGAGTTCCTCTTATGCATCAAGTCCGGATGTCATATACATTCTAAGATTTCAGTAGCCAATTCGCACCACCTGAATGGGCAAGCTTGTTATACATATATGCTTTTACAAGGGACATGTCTCATCTTGTAAATATATGGGAAGTTTCCGCTTGATTCTTCAACTATTTATACGTATGTCCAAAATATACAGACATTCAGCCGGGAAGCAATTCTCATAATGGCGTCGATAATACGACAAAGATCACGTGCTTTTCCATTCAAAATTTTTTTTAGAAACGGAATTGACGTCACGAAAAAGACTACGTAAAGACATTTAACTTGTTTCCCGCTCTTAACCAATTTTACCGTTTGATGCGGCAGGTTCCAAACCTTTATAACATTATTATTTAAAGGCTGAAAATACAATATTTCAATTCAAATTTGGTGGTGAAAGATGAACTTACGGGCCGCGGAAGTGACACTTCAAAATAAATAAATTAAGATTAAAATGACACATGAAATAGTAACGTCTATTCCTATAGATGAGATGATAACTATTGATATTTTATTGAAAAAAAGCCCACTGATGGAAAATCTCGATAGGTAAACCGGCGGTGTGACGATTCAACAAATCTAAAAATAGGACGTTCAAAGGGGAATAAATCGATCCCAAAACAACAACAATACGACGGTGATGATAACTGACTGATTGAACAAATTTTGTCCCCTTATTATTGATTTATTAGCAGTGTTACTGGGCACAAAATAGAAAGTTAAATAAAAGTGCGAGTTTCAGTTTATCAAAAATATCTTTTAAAAGCGGTCATTTTTTACTTATCGTGTCTACATGTTAGTGTAACAAGGAGGTTAGTCCCGTCAGGATATAAACAGTAATAAAGCCCTCCTATGTTACAAACTCATGTATCTATTTTAAGTAAATGTTGGACTCCAGAAGCTGACTATTTGAATTTAACACGTCCACTACACTCTTGATATTTGTAAGAATGGATTGAAAAATATTTCATGGAATCATGGTTTTTATTTCAGTTATCTTCCATTGAAAAATGTCATACTTTTTTTTAAGGAAAATTCATAGTTGTGATTCTTAATTGAATTAATCAGAGACATATTAAACCACAAAGTCTAAGTCATTTAAACAATTGTTTCTAAATAAATGGCAATGAAAGAAACATTGTTTTAATATTTGTGTATTTTAACTAAAATTGAAACCATAGAAATATATTGTTTGGTCTTACTGTTCTTACAATATCCAGAGGACATCTTATTCCAATATTTTAACTAGCAAAAAAATAATTTAAAAAAAATGTATTTATGATCTTCATCTTCCTTTAAAAAAATCCAGATGAAATAAATTAAAGTTACTAGATTATATCTGGCATACAGATTATTCTGCAAAGTGCATTTACATGTAATAAAGTATATGTTAATTTTTTATTTTTTTTTAAATATTAGTTCCTTTGAACTAATTTATGAGCAGAACTCTTGTGCATTACCCATTCATTAATAATTCAAAAACCCTTCTTCAATTATTTAAAGAGGGGTAAGCATTTCAAAAATGCAATCCGTTTTTGATGTGTTTTGTTATTTTATTTTGCGATGTGATTATGGACTTTCCGATTAGATTTTAGCCAATGCCATAGTAATATGAATAGTAAATCTATATATATTTTTGCATGCAAACTTTTATCCAAATTATATATCATTTATTTCTGAATCTTTTAAAACAAGACAAAAAATTTACAAATTGTTATTTTACTTTGAATTCCTAAAATGTAAAAAAAAATCTATTCACACTTTTAAAATTGAAAATGGAAATGGGGAGTATGTCAATAAGACAACAACCCAACCATAGAGCAGACAACAGCCAAATGCCACCAATAGGTCTTCAATGCAGAGAGAAACTCCCGCAACCGGAGGCGTCCTTATGCTGGCCCCTTAACCAATATGATTACTAGTTCAGTGATACTCATACTAAACTTAGTTTTTTAAAGTTTAAAACCCAATATTTTTAAACCAAATAAATTCATTAAAGATTTTCATTGGAATAAAAAATATATTTTATGATTTAAATAGTCGTCAACAAATATTAAAAATTTTATGTTGGAGATTTGTCGCAATTTTAAAAAAAAAATTGTGTTAAGAACACAGGCACTTGTCTCAGATGGTTTTTATATAGTTTTTACATATTAAGGTATAAAGGATTTTTTTTCTGAGACAAGTGGCTGTGGTTAAACAGCAGTACACAACATTTTACTCCTGGCTTTAACATTTACAATGTGACAAACTGCAAAGCCAGATAGAGGGGGTATCTGCAAACTATTTATAAACAAATCAAGTTTAATATAAACAATTTAAACACACTTACATTCAACCTGACAGTATTTTTAATTCTTAACCTTAACACATGGCACCAATTATTGAAATTGGGTAAATTAATTTAAAGAGAAATCCTGGCTATTGATAAAGTAAAGGTTTCCTTTTATTAGTTAACCAGTTCCCTGAAAAAAGTTGGTCTTGCTATTTTAGATCTTTTCTAATAGTATTTTAAAAGTTATTTGAACTGATGGCATGATTGTGTCTTTAAAATTAGATTTTTCATTTTTTTTGTCAAAAGAAGTAAACTATGCAATATCATAAAAATTTTAAAAGAAAGCATTACAACAAACTATAAAGCTACATAAAATAAAAAATATTAGTATCACCTTCACCCTCATCATTTTTCATAATACATAATTTACAAGCAGTGTATATGGTGTTAGGGAGGAAATCAACCATACTCCACATTTGTCTTTAAATGGGATTGGATTTCCTCCCTTACACTGCTTTCATATTGTCTTAATTGTTCTTTAACCAGAAAAATTTTTGTTTCCCCCCTAAACCTTCAAGATTGGAGCCATAACCTCTAGAGGTCAATTAGAAACACGCCTTTGTAGTATGGAAATTTGTGGTATAATTTCAGAGAGATTCATACACTTAGACTTAAGTTATTGTCTGGAAACTACAAAAAAAACGCTAAGTTGGGCCCCTTTTTTGTCCCCTTATTTCTGATGACGACAACATGAAACTAACAAACGACCACAAAAAAATATGTTTAAATTGTTATCTTTTAAATAAGTAAATATAAATTTAAGCATTGATTTAATTTGAATTAGTTAATCTAAATTTAGTACACCTTTCCATTTTAAGAAACCTGGAGGCATGTCTTCATTCTTCTATTTGTGTGTGTATATCTGTTTTGTTCGATTGCTGTTAGGTACCAGAACATCCCTATGTTTTTGAATATTTTATTCTTTTGCTAACAGTAAATTTTATAAAATGACTATACAGAAGATTTACATGATAAAACTGAGGTATTAACTAATTACAGGAAACAACCGAAATACATTACATAACCCGACCAAATGTATATAAATTGTATTTAGTTTCGTACTTCCCGTGTGTGATGCGGTATATAGGGGTGTACTAGTTGCGTTCCATATGTTAAATTTCGCAGGAATATTTATGGTTGATATAATTTCCCAGTATCCTTGTTAGAATTGCGGAACAAAGAAGAGTTTGTTTATACAATCTTTCCATACATACGTTTTAAAGATGAGCTGAATGCCACTTATGCAACATATTGAAGTGGAGAGTAGTACTAATATTTTTTTTTTAATTATACATACAAATACATGAGACTTCCTACGCCTTGAAATGCTCCTTGTTGTATTTTAGTAATTTGATTGCTGTATAAATCTCTGAAACAAAAAAATACTTTTTATAATATTTAAAAGGTGTAATTTGAATGTTCATTTTATATTTCTTATTTTAAAAGGTCACTTATGGCGACAGACAACAGCTTATCCGATACAAATCGATAGTTTATTAGAGTCAATATTCGCATCAATCGGTATCAATTGGCACTTTTGGTATCATATGATAGGTTATTGGATACCTATTGTCCTGAACGACTAATTCTTTTTTCAGAAATTTGGCATAAAATAAGGGGGAAATATCCTGGTTACTCATCGTCACATCCAATAGACGTTTTCCAATGTTATATGTTACACAGTAGGTTCTATAACATTACCGTGTTCCAGTTTTAGTGAATATTGACTAATCTTGAATATTACTTTTCATGTGCAATGACTCCTATAAATAAAGACAACAGTAGTATACCGCTGTTCGAAAGTCATAACTCGAGTGCGAGAAAACAAATCCGGACTACAAAATATAACTGAGGGAATCACATCAAATATAAGAGGAAAACAACGAAACAACAGAAAAACTTCAATGCAACAAAAAACCAAACGACAATGCAACACACATGTAAAGGAACTATAAGATAAAAATTGCCATTTTCCTTACTTAGTACAGGACATTGTAAGAAAAAAATGGTGGGTTGAACCTGAATGTGTAGCTAGTCAAACATATTAATATAAGAAAGAATATGATTGCTTTGGACCAAATTGTTTTGACCCGATTTTTTTATATTTACCTTTCACTGTTGCATGTGAGATGCCCTAACAAACTTTGAAACATTATCTTGAGTTTTTATCTTGACATTATCTAAGACCACAATTGATGTTATCCCCATACAAGTTCGTAATATTTCACCGAAATATCTATTTACCAAAAAACTCTGCAAACGTTGTACTGTTCACTTTTTATATGTTAATGTCTCAATTTAAATTGTAACCTGGTTTTTTTTTCGTTTTCTTTACAAAGTAACAGTATGAGATATTGTCCAAATCTAGTCGAAGGTACAACCATAATGTAGTTCCTACATAGTTTGATCATGTTAAAGAAGTTATGAGTTTTTCAAAATGCTAAAAACATAGAAAAATATCATGTTATTCAAATTGTTAAAACAATTTGTACGTATTAGAATATTGCATATTGTCATCACGACATTTTAAGGCTTGATCATTTACTTGTTTTGTAGTAATCTCCAGTTTGATTTACTAGAACTTTGTTGTCCAAAAATGGTTTATTAATGAACACTTGACATAGTAGAGTAGACACAGGCTACAAATTGGAGAGAACATGAAAAAATTACCGTGTCTTATTTGTAAATGTTTTGTTCAATTACGTTATAGATGAAGAAGAACACATGATAAAGCCACCTTGTTTTATGATCTCCTTACTTATAGCTATGACTTTTCAACTTTCTACTGTACAATTCCAGAAAATCTTATCTATATCTCCCTATTGATATGATATATTTCCGTGCTTGTATTTCCTATCATGATTTTCTTGATAGAGGGTTGCTGCTCACAAGGATGCTATTACACCAAGAGTTCCAAATGGTGAAGTTGGAATCATCCTTTCGTAAATTTTATTGACGTCATTACGAGTTGGTTGACCGTTATGGATTAACCGTTTCAAAGATGATATCGGATATGTTCCTTACTTCGTAACTACAATCCCCTTTCTGTTCATGAATGTTACCTACCAAATTATACTATTTACCGGATTTGTTATAACATGAGCAACACGACGGCTGCCAAATGTGGAGCAGTATCAGCTTACACTTCCGGAACACCTGAGATCAACCCCAATTTTTGATGGGGTTCGTGTTGCTTATTCTTTAGTTTTATATATTGTGTCATGTGCACTATTGTGTGTCTGTTTGTCTTTTTCATTTTTAGCCATGGCGTTGTCAGTTTATTCTAGATTTATGAGTTTGACTGTCCCTCTCGTATCTTTCGTCCCTCTCTTATCAAACAGAGTTTTTCTTCAATAAATGATCTATTATATAATTGGGTTTCTGATTTATTTGCTGCACCTCTTCTGTATGATAAAGGAAACATTTAATATGTCTGATATACTCATTGGAACTACGGTCAGGTGAATGCGACAATAACAACTCAAATAATCAAGGTCGTCCGTAATGGTAAACTTTACATAATATAAACTTTTGTGTGTGTTAATTTAATTTTACAAATTTGATAACGAACGTATGGCATTACAAGTATATTTCTATTATCTGCATGCGATTTAAAGAAAAAGAGCTATCATTCTCTTTTTGTCAATTGTACATAATTTAAAAAATCATCTTCATTTTGGAAATAATACTTATTTTTAATTTTCATAGAAATATTTGAAAAATTGTAGGCATATTACATGATCGTTGTTTCTGTTGGGAAGTTTGATGGACAAACAGTAAATTTTTGGCTTGCACAGTTAACATAAAAGTAGTCTGAGTAGTAATTAGACTGACAGCTACATCTGTATGGACATTCTGAACCAAAAACAAAAGACACTGCAATAATCAGCATTAGTAGACCAACAGCTACTGGATAGTACAGCGTCCTCATTCTGAAATATAATGCATAAAATAAAACTGAAGTAATTTAATATGAAAAATTAAAAAATCATAAACCCATGCACATCTCATGCAAATATAATGCACATTTATTTCACCTCTTAGCATTAACACAAAAATGTTTTACACAACAAAAAAAACAAGAAAACAAGGAAAAATGTTTTTTTCCACGATGTTTTATTTTCTTATGGACCTCCGGTTTATTGTTTTAGTTTCAATACTAATCTTGAATTTCAAAGTTTATCATTAGAACGTGGTGCTCACTTACTTTTAACCGTAATTAGATATTTATGAAATCGTTTGTTTGATTTATTCAGTTTTTCAGTGTTATTGTTTCAACGAGAAAAATACATTCAATTTTTGTCGGTCCTAGGGACGATTTGACTGTCAATTACTGTTCTTGGTTTCGTTTTTTTTTTTTATTATTTCATTAAACTTCATAAATAACGAAAGAAACTTCATTTGTAGGCTTTTCAAATGTTTAGTAGACGTATTGTCTTTCATCCCTTTTTAAGCTTGCATACATTCGTACGATTATTCTTTGCACAAAGTTATACAACACAGTAGATATTTGTTTCTCCCTATAGTTAATTTTTCTTTTCGTGTTTCTGAAATTCTGGTAACTAACTTATTTATGATTTCTAAAAACATTTATATGGGTTTTTTTTGTTAGGTTTTTTTTCTATCTTCAAAGAGTTCACATCAATAGGCGGTAAATACCAGAGGCATATTCTAAACATAAGGAGAATCTGGCAGCGCAATAGATAAACTACCTGAAACGACGTAAAAAAAAGATAATAAGAGTGCACAAATAAATGTATAGTCAACTTCAAATTTGGCAACACGACCCGGGGTTGATGTAAGGTGCTTTAGACCTTCATCTGAAAATTGCAGAACATTGTGGAGTACACGATACTATTTAACACCAACGACTCGAGATGAAGCCATGCAGAGGGAAGACTTATATGACGCATCTGACATATCGGATGAAGACACGTCAAATTGAGACAGATTTGACACGATGAATTACGGACAACAATAAAACAAATCATTGCTCAGTTTCTATGAAAAAAAAACGAATGGATAAATACTGCCTCATTGAAATAAAGAAAAACCCAGATAGAAGTTAAAATAAAAAAAACAAAGCTTTAAACCATTATAACGTAAATATAGCAGGTGTCAAGTCTTGAATCAGATCTCAAATCTGACAGCATTAAAGTGGTTCTTAAGTTAGACTAAAGATGTAAAACTCAATATATAATTGACATTAATGATATAAAACCATTTAAACATGTTACTATTCACTACAAACTGATCAGAGTCTGAAAAGACCAGATATTGTCATAGACCAGTACAGTCGCGTACACATTTTACTCGACTAGTCTCGACATTGTCTCGACAGTACTTAACTGTACTTAACTGTACTCGACTAGGTCTCGACTTTATTTACTAAGTCTGATTCAGTACTTGATTATCTTGGTGTAGTCAGAAATGGTCTCGACCCAGGCTTGACCAGTCTCGACCTGTCTTGACTAGTATGGACCTACAAATTTAGTCTTGACTGGTGTTAATCAACAGATATAACCAAATTAGATATAGATCTTACAACATGTTAGTTTATTTGGTAGTTTGGTTCATTGCTGTCAAATTAAAGAATTTAACTAATTGGTAAAAAAAATGATTAAATTCAGATAGTAAACTTTAATTCTTTTTATAACTTTTTCAAATCAACTTGGATAAAACTATACAGCTACCTCAGTAATAAATTGATCTTAGTAAATCCCAGGTCATTATGTAGTTTGGTGCATTGCTGTTAAATTTAGGAACTAAATTATTACAGGTAAAAAAAGCTAGGATTTGCAATTTCGGACAAAATTTGGATAGTACACTTTAATTTTTTTTATTACTTTTTAAAATCAACTAGGATTTTCATCAAACTATACAGTTATCTTAGTAATATATTGATCTTACAGAATTATAGGTCGTTATGTAGTTTAGTGTATTGCTATCAAATTTAAGGATTAAATTAATCGTGGTAAAAAAAGCTACAATTTGCAGTTCAGACAAAATTCAGATAGTTCACTTTTAATTATTTCAAAGCCACTTGAATTTCCATCCAAATCTACAGCTATCTTTATTATATATTTATTTTACAAAAAACTGGTAATTTAGTATTTTGATTTATTGCTGTCAAATTTAAATATTTAAATTATAGGTATCTATCCGAATTTTGTAAAAATTAAAAAGTCTTTTTTACCTATTAACTAGGTCATTAAATTTGACAGTAAAACACCAATATACGAAACAACCTGGTTTTTGTATGATAAATATATAATGAAGATAGCTGACAAGTTTGATGAAAATCCAAGCTGAGTTGAAAAATTTGTGAAATTTAAAAAGTTACACTTTTTTTCGTTAAAACAAAAATTTAATATCATGAAATTTAATAACAATTCTTGATAACCTTTTAAAATACGAAATATGTTCCAAAGTTACAGTTAAAATTTATTTTTGTCAAATTCAAAATATTTTTTGTAAAATTTAAAGACATGGCATACAAGAAGCACTTTAATACTTAAATATGGTTTAATTACCTCAGTACACGTGTGTTTTACCTACTTTTCTTAAACTGGTGTATTACTTATCTATGGAGTTCAAAAAGCCCTGCGAATTAAGTTTACCAGGATGTTGCTATTTTGAATGAATGCTATTTAGAATTTAAAACTCTCTGGTGCAGGTGTGATCTTTTCAATAAGGTTGCCTTAGGCAGGCGGTATTGCTTTATACATCACCACTAATCAGAAGAACTATTTTAATAATTTCCCTTTGATCCCTTGTTGATATATTCTTCAAAAAGGGATAAACAATTAAAGAAAACTATATAACTATATTATATATACATTATCCAAAATTATAATAAAAGATTTATTTCTAATATGAGGTAAAGAATGTTCGCTGCGCGGTTTCAAAATAAATAACTTTTCATAACACTAGTATATATTGATAGAAGATGAATTGAGGAATAAAAAAAGAAAAAAAATATCCATGTGCTTGTTTTTGAGATAAAAGCCATTAAAATCTAGGCGGGAAAATGATCTCTCTTGATTTTTCATAGCTTCATCACTCACCTGTTAAAGTTCTAAAAAGCTATTTAAAAATAAATAAGATTTTGTAAGACTTTTACAAATGGCTTATAATTATACATGTAAAAGATTTATAAATAGAAAAATTGGGGTCCATGGGCAAAAATATTTAAGGCATTCAAATGGATAAAACCAGAGGATTTTGAAAATCTGACAAAAATTCCAAAACATGACTAGCAGACATCGTTAATTACACAGTGACATTGTTGGCTGTTGTATTTTAATATGAAACCTATGTATTTTTCCGGTTTTTTTTCCAGGAATTTAGGAATATTAGTTTTAAAAAAAAAAACACCTGCCAATTAAGAAACACCTTAATTAGATTTAAGACCCTTAGTATAGGTGTGGCTTTTTGTGTTAAATGTTTTTCTGAATTTAGTCCGAACTGTAAATTATAGCTGTTTTGAAAATGAGGTCACGGTCAACTTAAACCTGCGCGATTGACATATATATCATAAAATATTTCTATACACCAAATATAGTTAAAGAAAGAAGACCAAATCTCAAAAACTTAACTTCAATCCTGTTATCTATGTTGAGATTATCTGAAACCATTCCCGAATTCGATACCTTTGAGGATAACAAATCTATCCAATGGAAACATCTAAACGTAAATGTGTGTCGTTATTTCGTCAAGTAGTCAAGTAGTCAATTGATATTTAAGATTGAATTTCCGATAACAGTTAAACAAATTGTGGTTGGGTCTGGCTATTCAATTACCTGATATGAATGAAAGAGTTTCAATAACATTAACGGTACCAATTTCCCTGCACCAGATGCGCATTTCGACAATACATGTCTCTTCAGTGATGCTCGTGGCCAAAATATTTGAAATCCAAAGCTTATATATAAGATGAAGAGCTATAATCCAAAATGTCCAAAAAGTATAGCCAAATCCGTGAAAGGAATCAGAGCTTTGCATGAGGGAGATACATTCCTTAATTCATAATAATTTCTAACATTTTGTAACAGCAAATTTTAATAACGACATTATGAGTCTGGAATAAATAAAAGGCAACAGAAGTATACTGCTGTTCGAAATTTATAAATCAATTAAGAAAAAAACAAATCCGGGTTACAAACTAAAACATAGGGAAACGCATCAAATGTAAGACTAGAACTACGACTCAACAGAAACACAACATTAAAACGTACATAACACACACAAAAACGAACTATAATATAACAATGGCCAATTTCCTGACTTGGTACAGGACATTTTAAGAAAACAAATGGTGGATTGAACCTGATTTTGTGGCATGCCAACCCTCCCGCTTTTATGATAAATATAACATTAGATGATAACATTACATTACAGGACTACAATACACATAAATGGGAGAACACATAGGACAGAGAAACACACGAATGATAGCTTACAAAAGGTATAAGGTTTAGGTTTTTTAATACACAAAACGTGTGTTTCGTCCACACAAGACCAACCACTGACGCCCAGATGAAAAAAGACCGAAAGCCAAAACAAGTAAAAAGTTGAAGGGCATTGAGGACCAAAAGTTCAAAAAAGTTGTGACCAATACGGCTAGATTTATCTGCCTGGGATAACAACACCCGAATTATTAAGAATAATTCATACTTTTGCAAACAGTAGATTTTATAAAATGACTATATAATAGATATACATGACAAAAAAACCGAAGTGGGGGCTAACTACAGAATTAAAACGGATACATTACATAAAACAACCAGCACATAAATATACACAGCCGAGCTAGCCAAAGTCATCAACGCACTTGGTGACGTCATATTTGAATTTCTAAAAAGATTTCTCAAAAATAAGATAGAATTAGGATATGATTCAAGATTAGATTTGTAAGACAGATATAATATTTATTAATAAAAATTAAACCATTGTGGTGACGACAGCCTATTCATTTACCGTGGATTCTTTTTCAAGAATCAACGCTTCCTAAACCTGTCTCTGAAATGGACTCACTATTTCATATTGTTTTGTTTCCTTTGTGTGCCGTAATTACATTAAGTTTGTATTGGCTAATTTACTGATTTCTGTTCACTAATGGAATTGTTTTAAAAACTTTCCTTTAATTTTTGTAATTTCTATATACCTTCACTGGGAATCGAACCCGCCCATGAATTCTTTATCGTGTTTCTGACATCAAAATATCGACGAAACCTCTCAGCTACCAATCGGTTACGATTTAAATGTCTAGTTTATACATATAAATGAATGGATATACATCGGTAACACAGACACACGGGGCTGTTACCTTTATATATACATAAAAGGCAAACGTATAGTATGAATTGGTAGTCACGAGGTTTCATGGAAAGATAAATTATTAAAGGTACGGTCTTGTCTGTTAAGGTTCGAATCCCTGAATTCTCTTTGCTGTCCCTTTTCTCCAGTTTTCCAGTTTTTGTTCAGGTTTTATATGTTATTGTGGATATTTTGTGTAATAAAAGCAAGTTTGGTCTTTTCATACTTGAATTATTGTTGGCTATATCAAATGTTTAAAACCAAAATGGCTACGTTCTATTTCTCCATTTTTGTTTTATAGATTAATATAATATGATTTCATCTGTTTTACTACAAAATTTTACAACTGTCAATTCGAAAATTTCTATGCAAGAAAATCATGATGTTCCTAGAATTAGGCTTTTTGTTAGAAATTTCGGATACATACTTATTATATGGTCGGGTTGTTTTCCCTTTGACACAGTCTCCATTTCCATTTTCAGTTTTAATAGAAATAAGTCAGAATATATCTTTTTTGTAAGAACAGATAACATTCAGATCCGTTATAGTATGAAGATCTTTAAGGGGTAGACGTGTTGTGTTATAATATATTTTTTTATTTCTTAACCATTTGAATGTGATATTTAATTTATTGTAATGGATCGTTTCACACGATTACATGGTTATTTAAACTCACTTACAATACCTTCTAATTAAGAATAGGCGTTAATTTTTAAAAGGCATCAACACAATAGTTTAAGTTATAGATACAATGGATAAGCGTTGACTCATGAAAAACAAACCATTCGCCCTCCGGGCTCATGGTTTCTTTTTCAAGAACCAACGCTTATCCATTGTATCTATATAACTTAACCCATTTCTCTGACGTCAGTCTGTTGTTCTAACAGTGGATTATTTTTCAAGAATCCACTGACCACCATGTTAACTTAAGATAACTTATATCTTAACTTTAAACTTTTAACTTACGATATGATATCCTCTCAAAAACGAGTGACTAATGTAAGGCTCGAACAGGCGCGTATTTTCGACAGTACAGTCTGAAGTCTATGCGTGATACCATTAGACCACGAGTGCTAATAAATATTATTATTTGAATATCACTCTTATAGCGTATATCTGTCAATACATGCCAATAAACTATATTTCTGTCTTTTTGTTATTTAATAAAATATATAAACAGTATAGAATCAAGGAATTGTAAATATTACTTATTAGTACAATTCCATGATAAAAAAGAATCCATGTACACATCACACGTATCACTTTAAACGTACATGGCCATTCCCTTTTCATCATAACATATGCTTACTTTTGGTTTCAGTATTATAATGACATCATACCATGATCACTTAGTTTTTCTTTGTTCACACTCAAATATGAGAGAAATCAAACGACACAACGGAAACACAACGTTAAAATGTAACACACACAGAAACGAACTATAATATAACAATTACCATATTCCTGACTTGGTACAGGATATTTTGAAAGGAAAACATGGTGGGTTGAACCTGGTTTTGTGGCATGCCAAACCTCCTTCTTTTATGGCCATGTGAAATATAACATTAAAATGACAACACAACATTACAGGACTACAATATAAATAAATAGGAGAACATAATTGACAAAGAAACACACGAGTAATAGCTAACAAAAGGCAACAAGTTTAAAATTTTAATACGCCAGAAGTGCATTTTGTCCACACAAGACTTACTAGTGACGCCCAGATACAGAAGTTTGAAAGCCGAAACAAGTACAAAGTTGAACAGCATCGAGGACCAAAAGTTCAAAAAAGCTGTGCCAAAAACGGCCAAGGTACCAGAGCATCCCTATTATTTAGAATAATTTATACTTTTGCAAACAGTAAATTTTATAAAATGACTATACAAAAGATATATGATAAAACTGAAGTATTCACTAATTACAGGAAACAACCGAAATACACTACATAACCCGACTAAATGCAGCACATCCGAATAAGTTTAAACCTCAACGCCAAGTGACGTCATATTTGAAATTGTAAAAAATGACAAAATTATTACGTCACATTTGAATTTGGAAACTACTTCTTTGAGGGTAAAACCAGAAACAAAATAGTCAACTTTATAGGAAAAAACAAGATTTTGGTAGAACAAAAAAATTACAATAAAAAAAAATATTCCGGGTACTAGTCTAGAACTTAGCACTGTTAATAACACAGTTACTTCTTTCGGTGTCAAAGACTAGACGATCACGGCTATGAACAGCTTACATGTTTCATTGAAAAATTGACATAATATGATTTAAAATCTAAATTTTAAATCAGTTATCGGTAGTGCTCATACCACTGTCCGTCGTTATACTACTTCGTCAAGTAATAGTATTTGGTTTCTAGTTGGATTATCGATCTTTGCAAGTGACTGATTTACCCATAATCCTCCTTTAAACGTCGACATTTAGGAAAAGCAGACACATTTTTAGCCATAGATTTATCTTCTAGAAAAATGAGATATAGATAGATTAAAAACAATATTTTGGTAGAAAAAAAATTACAATAAAAAAAATTATTCCGGGAACTTAGCACTGTTAATAACACAGTTACTTCTTTCGGTGCCAAAGACTAGACGATCACGGCTATGAACAGCCAAATGTTTCATTGCAAAATTGACAAAATCATATATTGTACATGTGTAGTACACTACCAACAATTTGCCTAAACTGAACATTAAATGCCGCTATATAAATAGTACTTTTAGGACACATCACTAATCAGTACATTTAATGCTGCTATATGAACAGTACTTTTAGAAAACATCACTAATCAGTACATTAAATTCCAATACATAAACAGTACTTTTAAGAAACATCACTAATCAGTACATTTATTTATATATCAATTTTCTTAATGTTGAGAAAAAATTGTTTTCAGTACAGAAAATTTCAGTCATTTTTCAGTATGTTAAATTTCAGTCACATTTCAGTACTGAAAATTTCAGTCATTTTTCAGTAGTCAAAATTTCAGTCATTTTTCAGTAATAAAAATTTCAGTCATTTTTCAGTACTGAAATTTTTAGTCATTTTTAAGTACTTCTAAACATACAATATAAGGTCAATGTCAGAAAAAAATTTAAAATGTTTTTTATACTGCAACTAGTTGTGTTTATTTCATATAAAATATAGTAACACAGGTATATCATGTATATTGTGTACGATGTCAATTTCATCATGGAACACTTTCTCCACACTCAGGGGTCCAGTAAGGGATGAAAATAAGTTTGACATATGTGTTACGATTTGAATAGCTATCAATTTATTAATTTAAGTTGCAGTTTAAAAACAATATTAGGTCAATGTCAGAAAAATATTTTTTTTGTTTGTACTCGGCGCAAAACTGGGGAACGGCTCAGTAGAACCTCGTCCTTCCCCAGTTTCTCGGCCTCATACAAAAAATATTAACGAGACTGAGAAACTGGGGAAGGGCGAGATTTTACTGTGCCCTTCCCTTCCCCAGTTTTTTTCAGAATACTAAAAAGTTTATATTTTTATGACATTGACCTACTATTGTTTTTATACTGCAACTTAAATTAAAACATTGACTTTTAAATCGTAACTATTATGTAATAATAGCATAAATATCAAATTTATTTGTATCCTTTAATGAGCCCCTGATTGTAGAGAAAGTGTTCCATGATGAAATTGACATTGCACAAAATAAAGAAATCAACGACAACGGAAGCCCACAATGAACGGTGTTTTACTCTTTTGCTGACGACAACTTCCAAATCTACTCAGGACACAGGCACTTGTCTCAGAAAAAAAATTTCATATATACCTTAATATAAATTTCCTATATACCTTAATATAAATTTCCTATATACCTTAATATATTAAGGTATATAGGAAATTTTTTTCTCAGACAAGTGCCTGTGACTCAGGACCAGGATTCTTTAAGGTAAACTGTTACGAAATATATCAAAGTAGTTCACATTTGAGTATGGTGGTAATTAGTCCAAATAATTATGACGTCTTGAAAAGCTATTATAATTTTATAATAGCCTTTTAAGACGTCATAATTATTTGGACTAGGTGGTCATGAAATCAAATAAGGTGTTCAAACATAGGGTATTTAAGTAGGTGCAAAACTATGGAAGGGAATATCCGCCAAAATTATACCATTCTTAATTTGTGAAATGCAATTTCTTAATTCGTAACATTTGCAATTTCTTAATTTGTTAAATGTAATTTCTTCAATTTGTAACATGCATTTTTTTTCCATCCGTTACCAGCATTTCTACATTTTTTGATTTGTGAAATGTAATTTCTTGATACATGTGTAAACACAATTTCTTTATTTGTTAACGTATTTTCTTCATTCGTTTCATGAATTTCTACATTTCTTAGTTTTTGAAGTAGTTACTTTGTTTGAGTCACGTTTTATGAGATCGCGTCTGTGTAATTGTGACCGTTGTCAGCCAAAGAGAAGTTGCGTTTCTAAAAAAAAAAGTTACAAATCAACATGTTACAAATCAAGAAGTTTGAATAGTTTATATCAGTTATAAAAGGCCACGGCAAAAAATGCGAAACAATTAAGGCGATATATAACAAACCCATTCTAAAAACTTCAAATCTGAGTCGACAGATATGCACATACAATAACCACTCAACTACATGCTCATGATAATGTGGCAGGATTCAACATGTGTGTGAACGTTCAACCCCTAAATTTAGACAGTCAGTGTTGTAATAGTATAACATAAAAACAACGTTTAAAAGTCCGTTGCAATTGAATTAACCCAAAAGATCGGTACGAGACACAAAAACAGCTAACATTTACTCAAGATTATAAACGCGAAGCACCAAAATAAGAGTATTTGTAGTAACTGAAACCTACTAGTACTAGTAGTTAAAAGCCAATCAAAAACCAGCATATAAATCATGCTCTTCCAGACTAAAGTATCAACCACTGGCGGATCAAGAAATGTTCATAAGGGGGTTGTGGCAAGAGGATACTCGCTCTAATAATGCTTCAGTATATTATCAACCCCGCCCCCCCTTTCAATCCCTCTCTGTCAAGCATTACACAACTAACGGATTTAGTCATAAACAGTCTGAAAAACGCCATATATACCTTGCCCACTTGTTCCTTGAAAACATAAACATTTGTACGATTAAGGTTCTTAGAAAGTGGTGGTCCTAATGTTTTGACCAGTACTAGTGGATTTGTCTTACTCTCCAAGGACAAACAGGGAATAAACAGATTTTAAGAACTCTGCAATATCTTTTAAATACAGTTTCTAAAGAACAGATGTCCTTTTCGGTCAAATATATATACCAGTAAAATATTGACCATTTTTTAAATAGTTTCAGATTAATTCAAAAAGATAATAGTCTGAGCTTTAAGGCGTATTTGTTTATCTTAATTAATTTAGAAAAGTATACAAAAATATCGCGTACACAGCAATTTCTTCCAACCATTATTTTGTCTTGACAATAGATCCCATATTGACAGTTTGCTGACAATTTGCATATAGGCTTTTTTTTTGCGTGATTAAATAAAATATGTAATAAAAACATATCTTCATGTGCTACTTTCTTAGTAAAATAAGGTCGATTTTTTTTATATTTGCTCAAAATTCGGATTTGTTGACGATTTTTTTCTTTCGACAGAAATACATAACTTTTTTGTTTCAAAAGATAAACATAATCTGTTTTATATATAACATGTAGTTTAAATTTGTGCAATGTGTTTTTTCAAATAATTCATACTTTTTAACGAAACTTTACTGTTGAACACAATTTTTATTTATTTTTTTAAAACTGAAAAAAAAAATTAAATGTCTGAATATCTATATTATTTCTTTTTTTAGACATAATTTGGACTAATTTGTACACCAGATGCACTTTCATGCCCTCTTTTTTGCTACATGAGTCGTGTTACCAAGGACATATGTAAACATATGGGCATATTTTTTGTTAAGCTCATGTGGCTCTATTGAACTAATAAAGTTTAATACCGCAGTCCCACTAGGCAACGATAGCACTACGATTTGTGAAAAAAATGCAAATCGTGTAGATCGCAGAAAGGTCGTATCACGGTCGTGATGAGGTCTTAAAGATCGTGATGAGAGTAGCCAACTTTAAACATGTTCAAAACAATCGTGGTGCGGTCGTGGCGAAATCATGTCGTAGTAGAAGCGTAGTGAGAGTGCACTAAGATCGTAGCAAGATCGCAAAGGTCGTTGTATCATCGTGCCGATAGCGTAGCGAAAGTGTGGTTTTATTCGGATGGACAACTACGATCTCACAGCGACGTGAACATTTTCAAAGTTGGCCACGCTCATCGCGATCTTGAAGACCTCACCACGACCGTGATACGACCTTACTGTGATCTACACGAGCGTACTACGATCATCAATATTTCATTATTTTTCACAGATCGTAGTGCGATTGTGGCCTAGTGGGACTGCGGTATTAAAACAAATATTTTTTAGTGCGTGTCGAAATATTTTGGTGAATACAGAGAATTGCTCTTAAATGTTCACCAATGTAGAAAAAACTTCATATTTTGCTGTGTATTTATCAAATTAAAAAAACAATTCACGATTTACGTGGCGACGGATTTTTTTAACCAAAAACAAATTTAAATCTTGTTTTTAGGAACTTTTTATGATTTTTTTTATTATAATTTATTATTATTAATGGACCACAATTCATTATACATGTTTTATTCAGTTTTGTTTTGTTATAGTCACTACATATATTATAATCTAAGTAGAAAAACATATTTTTTTGCAATATATTTATCTCATTTAAAAAAAATTGCACGATTTACGTGGCGACGGGGTTTTTTTTAACCAAAAACATTTTAAAATCTTGTTTTTAGGAACTTTGTTATGATTTTTTTAATTAGCTTTTTTATTAATGAATGGACCACAATTAGTTATACATGTTTCATTCAGTTTTGGTTTGTTATAGTCACTCGCATGCATTATTATCTAAATACAGTTTTCCTTGAAAATCGTTAAAAATGGGAATTTTGGGCTTTTCACCTGAAAAAACGGGACGGGCAATGTTCGATTTTGTTTCATTATATGATTGGGTACCCCTCCCTGATCAAAATGATGTATCATATTGGTATACTATAACTAAGAAAAAACTCCAGGTTTCCTGCAAAAGTTGTGTCTACCAAATAAACTGGCGTAACTAAATTTTCTAATAAATTATCGTAAACTTTGTTTATGTAATCCAACATAAAACAAATGTGCTATATTCGACGGCATCGACGGCAAATTGAATTGTTGTTTTGTAACTTCTTCATCAGAATATCGCCTGAAGAGGTCCTGATTCATATTTTTTTTAACTGTTCAACAGAATATATTCTGGAGATATACAGAAGAGACCAATAAAAAACATGTAAAAACGCCCTAGGTCTGTACATGAAGAGACATATATATCAGCTGTTGAGTACTAGTGCTATTCTCAAGTATTTTTGGGACTTGTCTGTCTGTCTGTTTGTCTGTCTTTTTGGGACTTGTCTGTCTGTCTGTCTGTTTATGGTCCTTGGACAGAAAATTCACTTAAATAATTTCAGCACTTTTGCATTATGCTTGACGATATTTACTTGATATTTGTTATATTCAATGTAGTATAAAGAACAAGTTTAACCGATAGGGGACTATATGTATTGCCATGCAATAGACAACTTTCGAGTTCGATGCATTTCCGTCAAAAATTCTGGTTTAAGTGAACATCATTCGTACGTTCAGGGGCATCGGTACTACCGTTCCCATGTTGAGCGAGTCGTTGCAAAACTACATTGCTTTATTGCACAAATTATTCGGCAAATTATGTTCTCATTATTGACAATCAGCACTGCTGTTACAATGTATAAGGAGACTGTGATTTTAAAAGTTCTTACAAAACAAACTTTATTCTTAGTTTATCCTGTATAATGACGATCACTAACACGCTTGATGAACCGTAATAGTGCAGGGATACTGTTACAGGCGATCCCCTCTATCTAGTAAATGACGTCATAAAGGCGTACATAACTGACGAGTTTACTGCCTAATTTCACTTATTGCCGCTAACATTACATCTACTACCTAATGATAAGAAATATTTCTGGCTGTCACAAATGAGCATTTACCAACTCTCATGTGCCTAGGAAATTACATTATTAAAGGTTTAGAAATAAGATGCAGATGTAAACAAAATATATGAAATAACAGAGGCGGACTTAGGGGGGCCCGGGCCCCCCTTTTTTTGAAAAAATTTGGTTGCTTATATAGGGAATCACTGAAGCGTGACTGGAGCGGGCCCCCTCTTTGGCAGTCAGTGGGCCCCCACTTATGAAAATTTCTGGATCCGCCACTGAATAACATAATATTTTATTGTTATAAGATTTAATATAATAGTTATATAAGACACATGTTGTGTTAACTCTGATCCTGTTCATAACGTTATAGTAATTGTATTAGTTTTCTATTTTGCTTTTTCCAACCATAATGTCTTGTAAAATGATGACCTTTATGGGTTCTTGATTAGATTAATAAAATTCTTATCTTATCTTATCTTATACAAAATCTAAAATATGATTTTTTTTTGTTCATTCATTAATGAAAGTGAAATAGTCAAAAAAATGATTCGCTTAAACAGCCAGTATAGATCAATTTTGTCATGAAATTGCCTCCTTTGAAAGTATGCATTTGTGCATGCAGGTCATAATTTAATTTGTTGAATGAATTCTTTTTACTATTAGTGGGTGCCGTGGGAGGTCCACTGGAATTTTTAGCGAGAATAACTTGGCATGGGAGAAAGGAAGAAAGACCATTCACAAGTTGACTAACATTTGTTTTCTTTGTTTTGATTTCATAAAAAAGATAAAGCTTTTAAATGAGAGTGCTTAAGATAAAAAGATTCCCTAAGGAACACCTCCTTTTTTGTGCTCTCAATTTTCAACCCTCGAATTAAGATTTTCGATCTAAATTAAGATCAAAACCTTGCTTTCTAACCGATCTTTATTATGTGCCGGATCAGCAACTTTTCTATTTTATTTCATAAGAGAAAATCTACATTGCCGTTGAACACATGCACGTTGTCTGCTTGGATACCCGCCACAAAAAGAAATATATAGGCTTTAGCCCAACTCCAGGATAATAAATTCTTGCATCACATGATTTTTGCCACAAGGAGCTTACCTAAGGATAAATACCGAATATGGAAAATGAAACTAAAATTCAAAACATAACATCTGAAGGTGGGCACAAAGAAGAAAAAGAAGGTTTTATTTTTTGGCAAAGGGTTCCTAATCAATCTTAACTGCATGTGTTCAAAATATACATGAAATATTTGCAACTACCCCTTGTCTGTTCTATAAATTATATCTGTTACTTTAAATAATTTAGATAAATAGTAGGCGAGTGATATGAGAGCCAAATTTACATTTTTAATGCACCTACCTAACACACGGCTAAATTATATATCACTAGAGAGCTAAGAATGTGTACTTTCTAAATATCCCGGTCGTCAAAAGAAATTATGGTGCATTTTTTTTTAAATCGAGGTCAAAGGTCATGGGTGCAATTTCAATTCACGGATACTTCCAGTTGTAAAATCGAGTCAAAACAAATGCAAAAACGAAACAATTTTATAGGAATGCTGTATTACTGTTGGGAAAATATATTTCTATCATAATATTAATTAATTTTGGTTGATTTTAACGGTAACGCATGTTACATAACGTTTTCTCTCGGAGTCTTTGAAAATCAACATTTAAGTCACACAAATGTATCTGTAGTCGCCCTTGCATTATCTAAATCATATAATACCTCCATATCATTTGATTGCACGTATTTACAAACATATATATCTGCAAATTTGATATAAATAATCCGAAACAAAATATTTGAAGCAAGGGGAAAATATAACATATGACGTATTTTTAATTGTTTAGAAAAGTCCCATGATGAGCTGTTTATTAAAATTGAGGAAGCGTATGGTCTCCTGTTAGTTTGAAAGCCTGACAACCATAGAGCAGATTTTCTTTTATATATGTTGCAATATGTTGATATATAAAAAAGAAGATGTGGTATGATTGCCAATAAGACAACTATCCACAAAAGACCAAAATGACACAGACATTAACAACTCATACATCACTAAATCAGATATGATAAGAGTACTAACAAACATAACTAAAATGAGTAAAGTGCTACTGGTATATTTATATCAACAAATTGACAATTTTAATATAAAACATCACAAGGAAAATATGATCACTCATTGTACGTCAAAATGTGTTTGATTTTACTTCAGTCGGCCGCCGTGTATCTTGAGATATATAATTAATCAAACAACACTTGACAAAGTAGTTTGTACTCTTTTTAAATATTACACTAGTGAAGACGTTCGGCTACTTTGGCACTAAGTATTACGTTTTTTTTTTATCTTATTTCACCGCTTCAAACGGAGGACAAGGCTATCCTAATATTGAACCTTTTATTTGGCTTTCTAATGTTAAAATCCCGTGATCGAAACGTCGGACCAATGGGATGTTGGACCATTTAGGTGTCGGAATATTGCGATATCGGAATATTAAAGCTTCATTTTAACTTGAAATCTCATCATTCTTATCGATCAACATATCCATACAAAGACAACTTCCTTGGCATGGGCATATATCAGTACAGCAGAGGTTTTGCTCAAAGCGGACACAAGATCTACTATATACAGATTGAATTAAAAATTTGGAATAGACATGAGGGATTTGTCAAAGAGACACCAACCCGCTAAAAAGCAGGCAACGGCCAAAAACCACCAATGGGTCGTCAATGCAGCAAGAAACTCCCAAACCCGGAGGCGTTCTTCAGCTGGCCCCTAAACAAAAATGTACTACTTTGAAATGATAATGGACGTCATACTAAGCTTCGAAATATACTCAAGAAGTTAAAATAAGAAATCATACAAAACTAAGAAAGGCACGATGCTCCTGACTTGGGACAGGCGCAAAATTGCGGCGGTGTTAAACATGTTTTTGGAAATCTCAACCCTCCCCATATACCTATACCAATGCGTGAACAGATCAAATCTTGTAAAAAGTTGGATGACATCATACCGGACCGATGTTGCCTTTTAGCCAACCAAAGTCATACGGAGATCTTTTATTGTTTCTGTAGTTGGGTCGACATTGTCTTGGATAAAATTTTAACCCCCAGAAGAAAAATAATGCCATGTAGAATGTATGCCCCATTTTCATTGTTTCTAATCTCCTGATCAGTCAAACTTGTTAATAGTTATCAAAGGTGTGTCCATAAACACGGTGCATTGGTAGTGATAAACCTAAATGAAAAAGAGTATAAAAAATATTTATAGATAATATACATTCTACTAAAGCCATACATCTAAGAACTTTGTCAATAGGAATATCGTACGCTTTATTAACTGCCGCAGATGTGCCATCATCCAAAAGACAACACAGAAATGTTTTTAAAGCAGGTGGCATAATTTCAATTGAATAATCCAGTGAATTGTTTTTAGATAATGGATATTCATCTGATTGGATTACAACTTTACCCTATATCTGCTTCCGTAAAGTAGCTGCACTAAGTGCTTGCAACCAGTTTCGCAGTCATTGCTCAGATCTTTAAATTTTACATACCGAATATCGCAGTCATTTTAAACGGGTAATTTTCCGTCATTACGGCATAAGACAAAATTATAGAGCTACTGTATACAATATTGGATGTACCTTGGCCTTGTTGAAGCTGTATACATGTAACTATAAATTGACCATGTTTTTTTAGTTTTTGTTGAAGCTGATAATATGTTGTGTAGTTTTCGGCGGCGATCCTCGGGCAGAAATTAAGCCCGGTTAACTGATCAAGTAATTAAAGTTGTTAACCAGAATACTTCCTTGTGTACAGGCACGTCATCTTTAATCGTCGAAATGTTAGTAAAAGCTGTTTTATGTTAAGAACTAAATAGCTCTTTAATTTCTGATTTCAAATTTTGTAGCAAATATTTATCGATGCAAGCTCGATGGTATAAAGATTTAATAGTAAAATTATCATGAGTTATTTTGTAAATCAGATCATTGCAGGAGATATATGTAGTAACACTCAAAACAGCTTGAGTTTGCTCCTCAGAGCATACCTTATGAAGTTGTGTAACTTGCTTATAGGCTTTATACATTTGCAAAATATACAAACAGACAAATAAGAATGAGTTGTAGATCTACTGTCCTCGTTGATATATGAGAAGATCTACTGGTCGGTAGAATTGGTACATGTAGTACAAAGTCTTTGTACAGACAAAACAGAAGTTGATAGGTTGTGCTGACTTTAGAAATATTTATAGCAACTCTTATGATATTTTGTATTTTCAAATGGGATGTTTTCATTTTTTTCATATTCATCGACCAGTCTTCTAGCTTCTGTAAACTTCATCTTTTCGTTTTCCCACTGCAGCAATACAACTGTATCTTCATTTAAGTGTTAACTACATAGTTTCTATGTAGTAAATATATGACAGACTATGCATCTATGTCAATAAATTGATAGTTTTTTTGCTTTTTAGCAAAGGAAGGGTTTCATTGTGAACTGGACTGTGAAAATTTGACACGACTCGGAAGATTTTCTACAATTTTCCGATACGATTCCTTAATTAGAAAGGGGTGAATTCTACAGAACTCAAAAACTATGTTTTACTTTGATTTGATCTTTATTTTGGACGATTTTATATCTATTTAAGCTACACTGAAGTTAAAGATAGAAATAGAACCGTTTAAATATGATTTATCGTACTCTAATAGCACTATTAAGTACACGGAAATCGACTAATATATTCAGTAAAAAACGATAACGAAATAGATAAGGGATTCCGGAAATTATAGTGATTTTACCCAACATCATGAAATTACAGAAATTCGTGATTTTAAGAAATGTTGAGATAAAGTCTTGATCTTTAATGAAAAAACGATAACTGATGAGTAATTTGGTGTGATCTAAACCGGATAGATTGCAAAAACATTTAATAAAAATTTAATTGTAGATCCGAAAAGGTCGGGATTATGAAAATTTTCGTACAAAATGTCAAATATTTAGAAGGAATGCAAAAGCATGCGGACTTACAGTTATAAATATTGTTTTTCATTATTTTAAGAATCTAATTCACTTAATTATTCTGTCTAAAAGAAGAGATACGACTAATTTCCTTTGCTTGAAAAACATGTCGTAATTATATAATTTTCAACTAATTTCTGAAATAAACGTCAATTTTACAAAAACTGCACCGTACGATTTTGTGACGACCGGGCAAAAATCAAAGTTTAATCATTATTCTTTCATTTAAAAAAAAATTAGCTGTGTGTTAGGTGGGTGCATTAAAGTCCTTAACTAGACGTCTTTTTCAAATATTACACTCGCCTATAAGTAATGAGTCCATTTGACACAGTCCCGCTTGCATATCATATAAAGTTATAACAGGACATCACTGAGGAACAAAATATAATACAGAATAGAAAAAAATAGCAATTTTTTTAAAGGAGCATTTCTCTTGAACGGTTAAGGTGACCCCACCACAATTCTATATAATTCTTGATCTGTGTTTTTTAATAATAAGCAGTGTGTATAAGTTTTATACTATTTGATTGATGCAAACTAAAGTAAAAGAATGGAACGAAAAATTCAGCATATTTCCAATTGTAAAAAATATACAAGAGCAACACAGGCTAAAGGTCCTGACTTCGGTCAAACGCAAAAAGGCGGATGGTTTAAACTGGTTTTAATCACGCCCATCATTTCCCCTTCATCTCTAGCCAATGAAGACATGTATAATTTTAACGTCCACAATTTTGAGTGTCATTGTCAAAGAATAAATTTTGAGGTACCTAACGAATATTGCCCGTCTCTACAGCTGCCATAAAAAGCCCATTCTAAATAAAACTGGCAGAAGGGGTCTTTTACATATATGTACCATAGCTTGGTTGCTATATCTCCCTTTACGTTTATTATGACGGTGCTAGCTATGAAATTTAATTATGATTAAACTGCAAGCTATCAGCTGTACCTCAAAAGGCTATCTGCTTCTTCAGAAAATCCTATAGTAGTGATTATGTAAGCAATCCATTTTATTTTTACAAGAGATAAAAACAACAAAAACAATCAACAATACTGTTTACAATTCTATAAGCAATCATCATTCAAAAATGTGAAAACAGTTACACAAAAAAAAATAGTTTCGTTTCCACATTTTTACGCAATTCAACTTTTGTAACTCGGAACTCGACTTTCTCAACTCGGAACTGGACTTTCTTAACTCGCAACTCGACTTTCTTTACTCGCAACTCGACTTTCTTAACTCGCAACTCGACTTTCTTAACTCGCAACTCGACTTTCTTAACTCGCAACTCGACTTTTGTAACTCGCAGCTCGACTTTTGTTACTCACAACTCGACTGTTGTAACTCGCAACTCGACTTTCTTAACTCCTATTATGCCTACAAATAGTAAACAATCGTACAATACTCGATTTTTACATCGGAAAATTTTATTGTCCCTAAATCAAATACAGAATTATACAAATCAAGTTTATCGTTTAGTGGTCCTAAAGTGTGGAATTCATTATCCAGCGAAATTAAAAAATCAAAAAGTATATATCTGCTTTCAAATACTCTTACCAGTCGGAAACCCAGTTGAAATAGAACAAAAGAATCGAAGCTCTTTGTTAGAGAAGGCGATGAATGCTTACTTTTATGATAACTGTGGTAACAAAATTTTTGAAAGTTAATAGAAATGAATAAAACGACAATATTCTTCTCAAGTACGGAGTGTTTTATTTTAAAAACACCATTTGCATAAGTTTTCAATTTATCAATCACATAGTAATGCAGAACAATTATATATCAAGCCGACGACATGGGTATCTATCAAGTTGGATGTAGAAAATGCATAACCTCCGATTTTTTTTTAATTTACCACGCACGGAGAACATATCAATCTATTAGTTCAGTAATTTTCCATTATGTGACTCAAGAAAAAATTCCAAAAAAATGGTTAACAAGTGTATCGGAAAGAGAAAATCGAGTGCACCTTTTTATGTTAGGGCGTGATTTAGGAGTATATTTTGTCTTTGACGTACAAAGCAAGAGTATTTGATATAGTAGGGTGCCCATTATCGAAAAGACGCCTAGTTAACGAGTTTAAGTTAACGGATAACACACGGCTATATTTATATGCAAACTATTGCAAAATCATTATATTTTCCAATCATGAATGTCGTAATCTCCCGTGGTTACGTTTTTCAACGCGTCTGGCGTACTAAATTATAATCCTGGTACCTTTGATAACTATTTTCAAAATTTTGTGGTTTCTCAGGGTACCCAAAAATACCTCATCATCCATCTTCAACACAAAAATAAAACTATTGCTTTCTGTGTT
The DNA here is from genome assembly GCF_965363235.1 of Mytilus galloprovincialis. Lineage (NCBI taxonomy): Eukaryota > Metazoa > Mollusca > Bivalvia > Mytilida > Mytilidae > Mytilus > Mytilus galloprovincialis. The sequence continues at coordinate 98,224,870 of NC_134840.1, read as the reverse complement.
ATTTGTTTAAATGATACTTATCATTTAGCTTAAAAATTAAATTCATTATATAACGAAAGCTGAAAAGATTTATATAATTTAAGTATAAGTAATTTATGATTTTAGTAAGACTATTTGTTTAGCTGATATTTACAACATTTTGAACGAAAGAAAATTTATTGCGTGTTACTTTCATGTGATTTTTACTCTGATTGCATCAATAAGACATGATTCATATGTGTGCCAAATATCTTTCGTTTAATGCTAATCGGTGAGAAGAAAATAGCAATTTAAAACACAAATTTAGTGATAATTCTGCATTGTTTCAAACACGCCTTTTCTCGTGATTAATCGTTTTGTAGCTTACACTATAGGATATTGTATAGGACAATTGTCAATAACTTCTTTTTTTTTTTTTTTTGCTTTTTATATGGTCGTTTGTATATTTGGAATAATCCAGTTAGTTTGAAGATCGTTGTTTTGTAATTGGAGATATTTTTTGTTGGTATTTATAACTTTAATTGTTTTTTTTAATTGATAGTTTTGTTACTTAATTGTAATATACAAATCAAATCCTTCGGTCACGTATCAGACCCGGAATATGGCACACATTCACAGTCCTGTTAAACTATGCCCATCAAGCCCGAAACGAAGTAATAATGAAATACGATGCAATAAATGTGTTATATGTCAGGGTTCTTCTACTAAATTGCTTAGTAACATACGAGGAATTAGCACAAACAAAAGCTTTAACGAGGTTATGGGATCACGGAAAGATTTAAGTTTATTGCATGATGCTTCAGACCTAGACCATCCCCGTACTGCATGATTACAAAATGTTGTACTATCATTCTTGCTATTAATATTACACTAGCAGACACAACTGCAGTTATTTTAAAGCTGAATCAAGTTCGTTGTTCGTTTATAAAAGTGTTTCAGGTCATATATAAAAGGTCGTCAAATTCCTGACTGGAAAAAGTTTCTTTGAGTCAGTAAAAACCAGCAGGCCTTAATCAGATTCCTTTGCGAATCGATTGTTCAGCGTCATACATATGGTAGATCAACAGTTACTATGATACATGAGGAAGTCATATTCTAGCTAGCACCTTCAAGGACCCTAAATCAGTTAAGAAGGGGTATTCAGGTTTTAAGAATTATTTTGTACGCTCAATGAAGTAGATACTCGCATGATTTTACATGTATTCATCAAGACAAAGAGTTCGGTATGAAAGGAATCAATGGTAGGATAATGATAAAGTCACAATATATAGGCGAGTGTAATATTTGAAAAAGACGTCTAGTTAAGGACTTTAATGCACCCACCTAACACACGGCTATTTTTTTTTTAAATGAAAGAATAATGATTAAACTTTGATTTTTGCCCGGTCGTCACAAAATCGTACGGTGCAGTTTTTGTAAAATTGACGTTTATTTCAGAAATTAGTTGAAAATTATATAATTACGACATGTTTTTCAAGCAAAGGAAATTAGTCGTATCTCTTCTTTTAGACAGAATAATTAAGTGAATTAGATTCTTAAAATAATGAAAAACAATATTTATAACTGTAAGTCCGCATACTTTTGCATTCCTTCTAAATATTTGACATTTTGTACGAAAATTTTCATAATCCCGACCTTTTCGGATCTACAATTAAATTTTTATTAAATGTTTTTGCAATCTATCCGGTTTAGATCACACCAAATTACTCATCAGTTATCGTTTTTTCATTAAAGATCAAGACTTTATCTCAACATTTCTTAAAATCACGAATTTCTGTAATTTCATGATGTTGGGTAAAATCACTATAATTTCCGGAATCCCTTAGGTATTTCGTTATCGTTTTTTACTGAATATATTAGTCGATTTCCGTGTACTTAATAGTGCTATTAGAGTACGATAAATCATATTTAAACGGTTCTATTTCTATCTTTAACTTCAGTGTAGCTTAAATAGATATAAAATCGTCCAAAATAAAGATCAAATCAAAGTAAAACATAGTTTTTGAGTTCTGTAGAATTCACCCCTTTCTAATTAAGGAATCGTATCGGAAAATTGTAGAAAATCTTCCGAGTCGTGTCAAATTTTCACAGTCCAGTTCACAATGAAACCCTTCCTTTGCTAAAAAGCAAAAAAAACTATCAATTTATTGACATAGATGCATAGTCTGTCATATATTTACTACATAGAAACTATGTAGTTAACACTTAAATGAAGATACAGTTGTATTGCTGCAGTGGGAAAACGAAAAGATGAAGTTTACAGAAGGTAGAAGACTGGTCGATGAATATGAAAAAAATGAAAACATCCCATTTGAAAATACAAAATATCATAAGAGTTGCTATAAATATTTCTAAAGTAAGCACAACCTATCAACTTCTGTTTTGTCTGTACAAAGACTTTGTACTACATGTACCAATTCTACCGACCAGTAGATCTTCTCATATATCAACGAGAACAGTAGATCTACAACTCATTCTTATTTGTCTGTTTGTATATTTTGCAAATGTATAAAGCCTATAAGCAAGTTACACAACTTCATAAGGTATGCTCTGAGGAGCAAACTCAAGCTGTTTTGAGTGTTACTACATATATCTCCTGCAATGATCTGATTTACAAAATAACTCATGATAATTTTACTATTAAATCTTTATACCATCGAGCTTGCATCGATAAATATTTGCTACAAAATTTGAAATCAGAAATTAAAGAGCTATTTAGTTCTTAACATAAAACAGCTTTTACTAACATTTCGACGATTAAAGATGACGTGCCTGTACACAAGGAAGTATTCTGGTTAACAACTTTAATTACTTGATCAGTTAACCGGGCTTAATTTCTGCCCGAGGATCGCCGCCGAAAACTACACAACATATTATCAGCTTCAACAAAAACTAAAAAAACATGGTCAATTTATAGTTACATGTATACAGCTTCAACAAGGCCAAGGTACATCCAATATTGTATACAGTAGCTCTATAATTTTGTCTTATGCCGTAATGACGGAAAATTACCCGTTTAAAATGACTGCGATATTCGGTATGTAAAATTTAAAGATCTGAGCAATGACTGCGAAACTGGTTGCAAGCACTTAGTGCAGCTACTTTACGGAAGCAGATATAGGGTAAAGTTGTAATCCAATCAGATGAATATCCATTATCTAAAAACAATTCACTGGATTATTCAATTGAAATTATGCCACCTGCTTTAAAAACATTTCTGTGTTGTCTTTTGGATGATGGCACATCTGCGGCAGTTAATAAAGCGTACGATATTCCTATTGACAAAGTTCTTAGATGTATGGCTTTAGTAGAATGTATATTATCTATAAATATTTTTTTTACTCTTTTTCATTTAGGTTTATCACTACCAATGCACCGTGTTTATGGACACACCTTTGATAACTATTAACAACTTTGACTGATCAGGAGATTAGAAACAATGAAAATGGGGCATACATTCTACATGGCATTATTTTTCTTCTGGGGGTTAAAATTTTATCCAAGACAATGTCGACCCAACTACAGAAACAATAAAAGATCTCCGTATGACTTTGGTTGGCTAAAAGGCAACATCGGTCCGGTATGATGTCATCCAACTTTTTACAAGATTTGATCTGTTCACGCATTGGTATAGGTATATGGGGAGGGTTGAGATTTCCAAAAACATGTTTAACACCGCCGCAATTTTGCGCCTGTCCCAAGTCAGGAGCATCGTGCCTTTCTTAGTTTTGTATGATTTCTTATTTTAACTTCTTGAGTATATTTCGAAGCTTAGTATGACGTCCATTATCATTTCAAAGTAGTACATTTTTGTTTAGGGGCCAGCTGAAGAACGCCTCCGGGTTTGGGAGTTTCTTGCTGCATTGACGACCCATTGGTGGTTTTTGGCCGTTGCCTGCTTTTTAGCGGGTTGGTGTCTCTTTGACAAATCCCTCATGTCTATTTCAAATTTTTAATTCAATCTGTATATAGTAGATCTTGTGTCCGCTTTGAGCAAAACCTCTGCTGTACTGATATATGCCCATGCCAAGGAAGTTGTCTTTGTATGGATATGTTGATCGATAAGAATGATGAGATTTCAAGTTAAAATGAAGCTTTAATATTCCGATATCGCAATATTCCGACACCTAAATGGTCCAACATCCCATTGGTCCGACGTTTCGATCACGGGATTTTAACATTAGAAAGCCAAATAAAAGGTTCAATATTAGGATAGCCTTGTCCTCCGTTTGAAGCGGTGAAATAAGATTAAAAAAAAACGTAATACTTAGTGCCAAAGTAGCCGAACGTCTTCACTAGTGTAATATTTAAAAAGAGTACAAACTACTTTGTCAAGTGTTGTTTGATTAATTATATATCTCAAGATACACGGCGGCCGACTGAAGTAAAATCAAACACATTTTGACGTACAATGAGTGATCATATTTTCCTTGTGATGTTTTATATTAAAATTGTCAATTTGTTGATATAAATATACCAGTAGCACTTTACTCATTTTAGTTATGTTTGTTAGTACTCTTATCATATCTGATTTAGTGATGTATGAGTTGTTAATGTCTGTGTCATTTTGGTCTTTTGTGGATAGTTGTCTTATTGGCAATCATACCACATCTTCTTTTTTATATATCAACATATTGCAACATATATAAAAGAAAATCTGCTCTATGGTTGTCAGGCTTTCAAACTAACAGGAGACCATACGCTTCCTCAATTTTAATAAACAGCTCATCATGGGACTTTTCTAAACAATTAAAAATACGTCATATGTTATATTTTCCCCTTGCTTCAAATATTTTGTTTCGGATTATTTATATCAAATTTGCAGATATATATGTTTGTAAATACGTGCAATCAAATGATGTGGAGGTATTATATGATTTAGATAATGCAAGGGCGACTACAGCTACATTTGTGTGACTTAAATGTTGATTTTCAAAGACTCCGAGAGAAAACGTTATGTAACATGCGTTACCGTTAAAATCAACCAAAATTAATTAATATTATGATAGAAATATATTTTCCCAACAGTAATACAGCATTCCTATAAAATTGTTTCGTTTTTGCATTTGTTTTGACTCGATTTTACAACTGGAAGTATCCGTGAATTGAAATTGCACCCATGACCTTTGACCTCGATTTAAAAAAAAATGCACCATAATTTCTTTTGACGACCGGGATATTTAGAAAGTACACATTCTTAGCTCTCTAGTGATATATAATTTAGCCGTGTGTTAGGTAGGTGCATTAAAAATGTAAATTTGGCTCTCATATCACTCGCCTAATACAACTGTTCCGATCTTATGCGTTCATTACTCTATGCACCATACGCATGAGCTATCGTTTCAAACAGGCACTATAACTTTCACAGAAGATTTACGCCGCTATATACCTGTCCACGAAATATGCCATCTGTAATATTCTAACAGCCGCACATGCTGCAACATTCTATAACATGGTGCAATACAACGTAATCGGCCCTGTTCGGAAAGCGCACTGTTTTGTTTAGTCTTGAAGGACAACCCGGATGATTTTACCGATATGTCAAACCTTTCGTATTGTGACATCGATGAAGGCTATATATGCAGCTATATTTGCTTATTACAGTTAGATTGAATAGTCTCATGTCAAAACAAAAATAGATCATTAATTGTGACCTAAACAAATTGAGCGTAAAATTGGCTACAATTTAAAATTTCTCCCTGTGAATCTTCTTTTATAATAATATGTGATAAGAGCTGCACTCCTGACGTTAATTTGATGTCTTCCCATATAGCAAAACTACCCTATTATTCTCCTCTTCAGTTCGAATGGGAAAAGAAGAATGACTTGTTCCTGTCTATTAAGGTCAGGTATCATCCGAAATTCTGCAAGATTTAGTTTGTACTTGTAAGGGGAAATCTGTGTTTTCAAAGGGTTGCATTTGCTTCGAACAAAATCTATCATGTACAGATTTATGCTCATTTCAGGCAAATGACATATGTCAAAATGTAAATACTCGTCTGGTTGCAGTTAGAAACATTGATGACAACGGAGATGACAATGTATAAGATTTCATTTTTCTGTATGTACCTTACAAATCATTTTTAGTCCGTAACAATAAAAAAAACATCTACTCAATTTTGAAATCGTGGGAATTATAGTTATAATCTATCTAGTGGGGATTCCGAAAGATATGTAAAAAATAAATTAAAAAAGTCTCTGACCTTGGCGTGGTTGGTGGGCTTAAACTACAAGAGACCATAGAACGTAGTAGGTAATACTAGTCTCGATCATAATGTTCTATTTGCATTTGTAGTTGTTTTTTCGTGTCTTTGTCATGCTGTTGTCTGCTAGTCTTCACTTTATAAGTTTTTAATGATCCTTTGGTTTTTCACGCCTTTTTTTGTTTGCAATTGTTTTTAAAATACATCAGTGCTGTACGTAAACCTCTCCCTTATTATATTTTTGGAAAACTTGTAGACATTAAAGCCAATTGTTGCTCATTTAGTCATCTATATATATGTAGGATTGGGTGTTTTATCTGTTTCTAATAGACGTTTTGTTTTCATAACTTTTATAAAATTCTATCTTATTCATTCAAATGACGTCATTTTTCATTTTTTTGATGATCTATTTTACAAATTCAAATGACGTCATCAATTTTTTGTCATTTTTTACAATTTCAAATATGACGTCACTTGGCGTTGGGGTTTGGGCTTGTTCGGATGTTTCTGGTTATGAAATGTATTTCAGTTGTTTCCTGTAATTAGTTAATATTTCAGTTCTATCATGTACAGCTTTTGTTTAGTAATTTTATAAATTTACTGTTTGCAAAAGTATAAATTATTCTAAATAGTAAGGATGTTCTGGTAACTAACAAAAAACCCTGGCCGTTTTTGGCACAACTTTTTTGATCTTTTGGTCCTCGATGCTGTTGCTTTGTTTCGGCTTTCAAACTTTTGTATCTGGGCATCACTAGTAGATCTTGTGTGGATAACATGCACTTCTGGCGTATTAAAATTTTCAACTTGTTGCCTTTTGTTGGCTGTTGTTCGTGTGTTTCTTTGTCAATTGTATTCTCCAATTTATTTATATTGTAGTCCTGTGGTGTTGAGTTGTCATTTTAATGTTATATTTCACATGGCTATAAAAAGGGAGGTTTGGCATGCCACAAAACCAGGTTCAACCCGCCATTTTTTTCTTTAAAAATGTCCTGTACCAAGTCAGGAATATGGCCATTGTTATATTATAGTTCGTTTCTGTGTGTGTTACATTTTAACGTTGCGTCGTTTGTTGTCTCTTAATTTTGAGTGTAAATTCACATTGCGATAAGACGTGTCACGGTACTTGTCTATCCCAAATTCATGTATTTGGTTTTGATGTTGTATTTGTTTTTCTCGTGGGATTTTGTCTGATGCTGTCCGTTTCTGTGTGTGTTACATTGTAGTGTTGTGTCGTTGTTTTCCTCTTATATTTAATGCGTATCCCTCAGTTTTAGTTTGTTACCTCGATTTTGTTTTTTGTCCATGGATTTATGAGTTTGAACAGCGGTATACTACCGTTGCTTTTATTTACCCCCCCCCCCCCTTTCCCCTTTTCTCTGTTTGCAGTAATTTTTACTTTTGTAAACCAAAGCTATACACAAGAGAGCTTTATATTCAACCAAGTTCGACGTTAATTTCGAAACAAAACATTTATATATACTCTTTCACACCTAATAACAGAAATCTGATATTTACTTAGAAATTGACGAACACCTTACTATCAAAAGACGTGAAAAACATATTTTGTTTGCGACAAACGATTAAAGTTAAGATATAGAAAACATCTTTAGATCTTACTTGTAACGAATTGAATACAAAAGTTTGAAATTTAGAAATTGAAATAGGTCAAGGTTACTGTTATTTAAAAGCTGTTTGAAAATTTCAAATTTGCACCCAAAAAGTCATTTAAAGTCATTTTTGGCGATAAAAATATGAAATAAGTTCTAAATGTAGATACAAAAGACATTTTTCTATAAATTATTTGTTTTTATCTTGCTCCAAATGCATAAATGTAGGAGAACCAAGCTATCTAAATGTGACAGTGCATTTTTCTTGATTTTTTGCTTTGACCTTTGACCCTGATTTAAAAAAATCGTGACCACGACAGACACCGACGACAACGCTATTTCGATGACACTTGTTCTCCTCTTTCCAATGATATAAAATATAGCCGTGTGTTATTCCGTTAAGGCAAATCGATCAAATTTGTTGGTTGGGCACCCTATCAAATCGGAGATATTAAAACCTTAGACTTGCACATGAGGTTACTAAAAACTATATATGTAAATATTAAAGGTTTCTAAATGTTGGTAATTAATTTTTTTTAACTTTTCAAAAAAGATTTAAATAAATTCATATTATATTAATTATGTGTCTTTTTGAATGAATCATAAATACTAAAATCTAATCATTATAAATCATTTGTGATGATTAAACATTGAATTAAGTGGGTTCGCGGGTCTAAATCATTTATATAGGATTTCTCTATATTTTTCTATAAATGAACTTTATCTTATAGTTAATAGAAAAATAAAATAAAAAAGTGGGGTCACCGTTCATTTGCGCTCACAATCTGCCTTCGAAAGAAGCATACATTTTTGTAAAGGTGTTTTTTTTCTGTTGAAGTAATAGGAGAAATAAAGGTAATATCGAAATAAAAAAAAGAAATTTATTACAGAAATCGCTAAAATTTTACAATGATTTAGTTTAAGTACAGCTTATATGGAAATTATATTAAAAAAGATAGGTCACCGATTAGTTGAAAAAGATATTTCAATTTTAGAGCCAAAAAATGGCATTTTCCACCAAAGGGAGATAATTTGGAACTTTTTCAATGATGTATACATTTTGAAAGTCATCTAGGGCCAACACGAATTGATTGTTTTGAATGATTTTTGTACCATATGATAAAGTAACAACTACAAAAGGAAATAAATAAACTTTGTAATGAAAAACAAATGTTTGATTTTTTTCTGAAATTTTTATACCCTCGAGCCTCCTTAAATAATTATTTACAAATATAAAATCTGGTATTAAAAAGAGAAGATAACAAAACATTAAAGTTAAATATAAATGTGAACCGTGTGGATCTAATCATTTCCAGCTTTTATAGAATAAAAAAGACAAAATACGACATTACTTTCATGAAATTCCGTTGATTCATTGTCAGATCATGAAACAGATGGTCGTTTTACTAGAAATGGGTTAAGCTAGAGAATTGATAAGAAGTAGTGGATTCGAAAACGATTTTCAACTCGCGACTGAAGTCGCGTGTTTGTGATTATAGTTTACGAAAACACTACTTCTTATCAATTCTCTACTACTGAAAATTACAATGCTAATTAATCAAATAGTGGTAGAAATTAGATAATTTATTGTATTATCTAGCTTATGTCGATGTTTCTTCTGAATCAAACTGTAAACTAAATATATCGTATACATTTCGTTGATCCAAACTAAAATCTAATAAATAAACTGGATGATTAATTATCTTTACCATGACACACGAATACCGCAGAAAAAAATTAGATTTACAACTACAAACGGCGTTAAAACATTTGACCAAACCCGATGAGAATAACACCCATATAGTAGATTTTTAAATTTAAACTTATTATAATTGTAATTGATAGAGGAGGCACATACCATAAAGACCTTGTATAAATCGATGACAAAGTTATAAGGCAACGGCAAAACGTTATTATTAATTTTCTGACCGGTATCAAGTTAAATCACAAATTGCAATGTCAACTGCTAATGTGACTTTCCTTTAATCGAAGTCATTTGGTAGAGTCTTCAATTGGAAAATGTCACTCAGATTTTTCAAGCGGTTTATTACTAAAATCGTTTCTTTCTTCGCATATTGACTTATCTGAATAATTCATCGTAATCATACACTACATTATCTACGTGCTAACTTCCGTGTAATTTTCAGTGTATTGACGTGAATTTGAACCTAATGTGCAATGATATTCTTGAGGTAAAATTAAGTATTCCTTTCTCAATATTTTCGAATAGTTCAATTATTTTCTGCTAAATTTTTTAATTTCATAGTGAGTATCTTTTTCTATTACCAAAATATATCTATTGTCGTTTTGAACAATTAATCCTCCGACCATATATCAAAACAAAACCTGAGTTAACGATTCCTGGTCTGTTTCAATGGACAAAACATTTAAGAGGCTATTGATCCAAAAGGGATTATTTTAACTGATAATTCAAAACAAACTGACAATGACATGGCAAAAAAAAAGAAAACTATCCAAAGATTATAAGATAAAAAAAAAACACATTTTTTACAATACACAACATGAAAAACTAAAGAATGCGCAACACAATCCCGAAAAAAACATCGTCGTGATCTCATGTGCGTTAGTACTGTCAATACAATACAGTTATTTAATATTTTTGCTCGACGAAATAGAAGTAATGGTGACAGAAAAATATATACCACCTGCTGTGCACACCATGACAATTGATAGTCTGTTGACGTCTGATCAAAAACCTTTCGGAATTCATCATATCAGAACTAATTTATCCTTTAACTCTACTTTCCGCTAAATAATTCAACATTTGGTGACTATGTTGAACGCACCTATCCCATCGAACTAGAGATAAAGGATACAACAGATACAGTTAAGTCGGCCTCAAATATTTACATCTAGAAATTAACAATGAGGGTCGGTTGAAACAACACTTTACGAAAAAAAAAGATCATTTCAGCTTTCCAATTGTGCACTTTCCAAGTCTAAGTAGCAACATTCCATCAGCAACTGCATACGGGGTATATATCTCACAATTGATAAAATATTCTCGTGCATGCATTTCCTATCAAAATTTTCTTGATAGAGGGTTGCTGCTCAACAAGGAAGCTATTAAATCAAGAGTTCCAAGTTGTGAAGTTGAAATCATCCCTTCATAAATTTTACGGACTCCATCACAAGTTGGTTGAATGTTATGGGATAAACGTTTCACAAATGCTATCGGATATGTCCCTTAAGTCGTAACTACAAACCCCTTCCCTTTCAAGAATGTGACCTACCGAATTAGGCAATTTGCCGGCTTTGTTATCACATAAGCAACACGACGGGTGCCACACATGGAGCAGGATCTGCTTACCCTTCCGGTTTTTGGTGGGGTTCGTGTTGCCTATTCTTTAGTTTTCTACGTTGTGTCATGTGTACTATTGTTTGTCTGTTTGTCTTTTTCATTTTTAGCCATGGCGTTGTCAGTTTATTTACGATTTATGAGTTTGACTGTCCCTCTGGTATCTTTTGTCCCTCTTTTATATTCCATTCCATTGTCAAAAGTTTTTTTACTATTTCAAGAGGCCCAAAATACTTCCGTTACTGATTCTCGTTCTTTTTTGTATAGATATGTTGCAATAATTATAGACATTGCTAACCATAGAATATTCACATCCGTCTCGACTACATCAAAAAATGAGGAAAAGCGTATTTTTTTAAGGTAGAATTCGCCAATAAAGGTTAGATGCTATGAATATTAGCAATATTTTCCATCAGAAAACTGTAAAATTTTATACCTGATTACTTCAAAATAAAGCTACACCTGTTATTTCTTATACTTACACCAAGTCTATTGCATCCAAGATGTTCAACTACAGTTGTTTTAGTGTTTTAGAGGCCTTCGACCTCAAAGATGTGAAATCCAAGCCTGCGGATTGCTCATGTGCATCGTCACAATACAATTATAGTCCAGCTTGTCATATTATTACTGGTGACCTTGGCATTGTTACCAATGAACAACTAAGAGAGTTGTTAGCCAAGGGACCAAAATATAGAATTCCCCACCCAATCAACTGAAAAAAAACCACTTTAAGTTACTAATGAATGTAGTTGAGGACTTTGCAACAAAATGGTAAAAGCGCGATACAGACGAACCAGAACTGGACACTTTGTCTGAATGGATCAAAGCTATTCGATCATGCATTAAGAAGCGCATTCAAAAACTACGATGTACTATGATCACAAGAGTTACTAACCCTTTCAAGAATCTGGATGTTGTGGATGCTTTATCTCTTTGCATGACAAATATGTCGTTGTTCCAGCTGCTGATAAAAACCATTATTTGCAATGTCTTACAACAGAGCTTGGAATAAATCCTACATATTTTTTAACATTATTTACCAAGGACGAAATTTTACAAAATTACAAATCTGTCCTTCTTTCTTTTGGTATCAACATCAAAGAAAACGAAGAAAAGTGACCATCTAATACTGGATGCCAAAACTACCAAAAAAAATCCATATAAAGATGATACATAGCTGGATCATCAAAATTTTCGACTAAACATCTTTCTAAAGTACTGACTACTATTCTTTCAACAGTTAAAGATGGGCTTCAAAAATATTGTGATGAGATATATTCTACCAGTGGTGTTAACCAGATGTGGATTCTCAAAAAATCGAAAGTTCTACTGCTTAATCTTCGATCACAATCGTTGCACTTTTGCAGCAACATAAAGACTTTTGATTTTCCCACGCTTTACACTACTATTCTCCATGCTCAGTTTAAAGCTCGACTTAATCATCTGATTAAACAGAGCTTTTTCTATAAAAATGGGAATTGAAATACAAATTTCTGGTTTTGGGTTACAATAATTCATATTTTGTGAAGAACCACACTAAAGCTACCCAAAAAATATACTGAAGATGATATTATCATAATGCTGGACTTTAATCGACAATATATATGTTCAGTTAGGAGGATTCATATTTCAACAGATATTCGGTATTCCAATGGGTATTAATTGTGCACCTCTACTGGCCGATTTGTTTTTGTACTCGTATGAAGCAGAATTCATTCAACCTTCGAAAAGACAAAAATAAAAAGCACCTTCCGAAATTCTTTAATTTTACTTTCCGATATATTGATGATGTCCTATCATTGAATAACCCATATTTCAGCCAATGCTTACATCTCATATATCCCAGTGAACTTGAAATTAAGGATACTACTGATACTAGAAGGACTGCTTCATATCTTGATATTTTCCTCAATATTGACACAGATGCACGACTTCACACGAAAATCTATGATAAACTGGACGATTTCAATTTCCCAATTATCAATTTTCTATTTAGTAGTAACATACCCTCTTCCCCTTCGTATGGTGTTTATATATCTCTATTAATACGTTATTCTCGAGCATATTCACACTATACGGCCTTCATATACAGGTGTGTGCTCCTTACGCAGAAACTGCTCCAACACAGTTATGAGGAAGACAGTTTAAAAATGACACTTTGTAAATTTAACGGATACCATCACTAATTGGTTGATCCATATGATGTGTCTTTGTCCAAACTAACTAAGTACATTTTTACCACGTGTTAGATTGTGGTTTGTCATTACGTCGTCTGATCTTTTAATTACCCAACGTGACTGATTCCCGATTTTGACTGTTTTGCTGAGTGTGAATTCGCATTGCTATAAGACGTGTTACGGTACTTTTCCATCCCAAATTCATGTATTTAGTTTGATGTTATGTTTGTTATTCTAACCGGATGTTGTCAAATGTCTTAACGTTTGTAGTTGTTTATCTTATTTTTTTCTGTTGTATCTGTGTGTTATGGTAAATATAATTAATCATCCAGTTCATTTATTATACATGTATTTTAGTTTGGATCAACGAAAGTTATACGATATATTTGGTTTACAGTTTGATTCAAAAGAAACACCCACATTGATAGATAATATAATTAATTATCTTATTACTACCACAATTTGATATAAATAAGTATTGTAACTTTTATAGTTATTAATAAAAATTTTATAAGTCTTACAAATCAAATCTTGAATTCTATCCTAATTCTATCTTATTTTTGGGATATCTATTTAGAAATTCAACTGTGACGTCCCAAGTGCGTTGGTGGCTTTGGCTAACTTGGACGATGTGCTGGTTTAAGTTGTTTTGTGTAATGTATCCGTTTTTAATTTGTAGCTAGTCACCTCTTCGGTTTTATCATGTGTATCTATTATATAGTCATTTTATACAATTTACTGTTTGCAAAAGTATGTATTATTTCAAATAATAAGGATGGTCGTATACAAGGCAGAAAACCTTAGACGTATTGGTCACAACTTTTAGGAACTTTTGGTCTTCAGTGCTCGTTAACTTTTGTACTTGTTTTTGGCTTTCGAACTTTTTTTATCTGAGCATCACTGGTTAGTTTTGCATGGAAGAAACGCACGTCTGGCGTATTCCGTCTGGCGTATTAAATTTAAAACCTTATACCTTTGGTTAACTATTTTTTGTGAGTTTCTCTGTCCTATATTTTCTCCCATTTATTTGTATTGTAATCCTGTCATGTAATGTTGTCATTTTAATGTTATATTTAACATTGCCATTAAAGCAGGAGGTTGGGCATACTATAAAACCAGGTTCAACCCACCATTCGTTTTCTTAAAATGTCATGTACCAAGTCAGGAAAATGGCCATAGTTATTTGATAGTTCGTTTCTGTGTGTGTTACATTGTAATGTTGTGTTTCTGTTGTGTCGTAGTTTTCCTCTTATTTTTATGCGTTTCCCTCAGTTTTAGTTTGTAACCCGGATTTGTTTTTATCACAAAATTTTATCACAAAATTTCGAACAGCGGTATACTACTGTTGCCTTTATTTAGGGTAGGGAAATCCTGTTTTTAAATGGGGTGATCGTCTTTCGCTCATACACGTACACATTTTGAGATGAATCTATGGCGCATTCGAGAAGAATGACGGGATTGTGGTTATCACAATCGAACATGTTCATCGTTATCTGTAAAACAGATTTTATATAACTGTCAACTTATTCTTAACTAAATTTGGCCGTTTATAAATTTTGAAATTATTATAAAACTAAGGTTTCAACTCCCCTGGTTTTATTGGTAATTAACCATACAGGGCAGAACCTTAGTGCCATTGTTGTAACATTAAGGGGATTTGTTAACAACTATTATAGTGAAATAAAGTATCTGAAGTTGGAAAAAAAAAGAAAAAAAAAAAGGTTTCAACTCCCTCAGGCAAAGTTGGCTTTAGATGAATTTGGCTATTTATTTTAGGTATTTTTGACAAATAGCTCTTAACGTGTTTTGGTACTTATCCATCTTCGGATTTCAAATATCTGGCTTTGATCGTTCCAGATAAAGTTAAAAAGCGCTTAGAACGCAATAAATTATTAAACGTGTTGTTTTCAATATTTTAATGACAGCCTTTAAACAAATTAAAGAGATAATTTCAACTAAACAACTTGTAACTCTTGTTTCAGTAGATTTCGTTTAAGCAGTTACACCTCATTAAGGAAAACCTGATAGAAAATTCAGGCTCTGAGATATGAGGCTTGTATAGGGTATATTGGGATACGGGATATTTGCCATTTTAATTTTAGGGATACGGGATATTTGTCCTAAAAGTAAATGGGATATGTGATATTGATGCATTTATAAGGATATTGAATTTTTAACATGAAAAAAATAAGTTGAATTTAAAAGTTAAGTACAGAAATATTTACATCTCATTTGATAAAATTGCCCCAAAAAGTTTAATATTAAAGGTCATTTTAGTTCTTTGTTGATTTTAATTGAGTTAATGGTCGTTTTATTTAAAAGTCATCCAAACCCAAGCGAAAAGTATTGATCTATTTTCGATATTTATATGCTCATGTGTACTGATAATTTTAAAAGTATTTGTGTTGCTTTCCATACTTCGTTCCTTATTGTTAATTTTCCTTTTTTGGATGGTGATGTTCCTTTGGCACTATCTTACAGTGTTTGTATATCACAACACCTCCGCTATGCCTGTGTCTGTTGTAACGTTTTGGATTTTAATGAACGAAATCTATGTATTACTGGTAAATAATATTAAGTCAGGGATTTAGTTACCACAAATCACTTAAAATCTTTACTAAATTCTAGATTTGGTTTTGAAGTTTGGTTCTACCTGTATTTTTTTTTTATTTCAAACGGGATAGCACATCCTCATTTTTACGGAGATGTTGTTTACCGTGCCATTGAATGTTGGATGTGTAATGATTGATATCTTAGTCTCAGATGCATTACTTTTAATTAGTTGTAATTGGCTTTGAACTAGCTGTCAGTAACTGCAAGTACTCTCAGATCTGTACTTAGTGTCTTTTTGTTGATGGGATGTACAAGTACTCGGTCACGTCCACTCTCTGTTTTTGTTAGATGTTTTTCTATTTGTATCCATCTGATGAGTTAAGCCTTTTTCAACTGATTTGTATAGTTCGTTTTTATGTTGCACCACTGTTCCAGGTTAAGGGGAGGGTTGGGATCCCGCTAACATGTTTAGCCTCGCCACATTCTGTATGTATGATAATGTGTCTGTCCAAAGTCAGGAGTCTTTAATTCAGTGGTTGTCGTTTGTTGCTGTGTTACATATTTGTTTTTGTTCATTTTTTTAATACATAAATTAGGCCGTTAGTTTTCTCGTTTGAATTGTTCTACATTTGTCATTTCAGTTCTTTTTATAGCTTTGCTCATTGTTGAAGGTTGCACGGTGACCTATAGTTGTTAATCATTTCTGTGTCACGTGGACTCTTGTGAAGAGTGGTCTCATTGGCAATCATACCACATCTTTTATTTATTATATGCTCATGAATAATTTTCTTGAAATAATCATAGATTTTTGTTAAATGTATCCATCTGATGAGTTAAGCCTTATTGTTGTCAATTTTTTCATTTGTTTTGATACTTTATATGATTACAGGATATTTTGTAGTGTTTTACCTCTTATTTTTTACGTGGCATGGCGAGGATCTTCAGAGGTCTCCCCGTTTTACAGATTGTTCTGATGTGCAACGGCTGTTTTGCCAGACAGGCAGTAGACATTTCGCTGTATAAACTATGTTAATAACGAATAATTACTAAATAATCAATGTAAATTAATATAATTTCTTTCTATTACTGGTGTTGTGAGGACGGAAATTAAAAAAATTCGTAAGGGTTCCACGGAACCCAGTGTCTCGCCTACTTTTGCTGTTAATCGCAGACTCAACAAAAATGAGGAAAAACATCAATAAAAATTTCCCTCTCGATACTGTCTTTTGATTGAAAGAAGCTTCCAACTTTGGTAAAAAAAATCCAGTATAGTTTATGAATCTAATAAATGTTTTATAAACTTTAACTGCAGACTGTATTTTATGTTAACTGGAAGAAAAACTAAGTTCATTTATAAGTAAAATACGGAAAAAGTGAATTTTATTTTTACAAAATTTACTTCTGAATAGTATCTTATGATCAGAAACAAGCTATTGTCTAAGTTTGGTAGAAATCCAGGATAGTTTAAGAACATTATAAAAATTTTAAAAACTTAAACCACAGAGTGAATATTTTGCTTCTGGCAAAAAAACTAAGTCCATTTATAAGTAAAATACGGAAAAGTGGAAATTTATTTTTACAAAATTTTCTTCTTGATACTATCTTATGATCATAAACAAGCTTCTGTCCAAGTTTTGTACAAATCAAGGATAGTTTATGAAAGTTCTTAAAATTTTAAAAACTTTAACCACAGAGCGAATGTAATGTTTCCTCGCAGAAAAACTAAGTCCATTTATAAGTAAAATACGGAAAAGTGGAAATTTATTTTTTGCAAAATTTTCTTCTTGATACTATCTTATGATCATAAACAAGCTCTGTCCAAGTTTGGTACAAATCAAGGATAGTTTATGAAAGTTATTAAAATTTAAAAACTTTAACCACAGAGTGAATGTAATGTTTCCTCGCAGAAAAACTAAGTCCTTTTATAAGTAAAATACGGAAAAAATGGAATTTTATTTTTACAAAATTTACTTCTGGATACTTTCTTATATTTAATAAACAAGCTTCTGTCCAAGTTTTATAGAAATTCAGTATAGTTTAAGAAAGTTATTAAAATTTCAAAAACTTTAACCACAGAGTGAATATTTGTGGACGCCGCCGACGACGACGGAATGTAGGATCGCTTAGTCTCGCTTTTTCGACTAAAGTCGAAGGCTCGACAAAAAGGTAACAAAAATATTGGGATCTATGTAATTCATAAAGTTCAAGATCACAGAGTCAAATGTTGTGTTATTTCTTTGCAAAACAAGTAAAGGGCTGTGCAAATTTTGCCTGCTGTAAAAATATTGCAACAGTTAAGTGTAATGTAGGTAAATTAGCAGAAAGCTTTCTTGTGTTAAATTTTGAGTAATTGAACTTGCATGCTAAATATCAACTTTTTGATATGGACGTGCTCTGATATCCTACAGTCTCAGCTTTTCTGGCAAAACAGCCGTTGGATGTCAGAGCAATCTTGGACAAGAGACAGGGTTGCGTCCTTCTGTTCTTTCCAACATAGGTTAACGTGTAGGATGAAGTTTCTTATCAATGAAAGAAGAATGCTATCAAAATTATATTTTACAGTCATATGCATCACGGTTTGAACAATTAAAAAAAAGTCTAAAATTAGACCTCTTACACTAAATTTATCGTTTAACATCACATAAAAGAGATTGTTATATAAGGCTCTAAGATGGAACACTTCTTCTTTTGGACACATACATTGTATATTCTTATTTAACACTAGAAGTATGCACTAAACTTCCTTTAACACAGTTTGTTTTCCCAGAGTTAAAATTGTTGACGTTGTGATGGTGAGGAAAAAAATGGGCTTGGGAATGAATTTATAATGATATTTTGGGATATTTCAAAATAGTTTTAGGGATATGGGATATTTGTAAAAAATAATTATTGGGATATTAGGGGTAAACATTATAGGGATACATGATATTGGGATAAAAACTTAATGGGATATGGGATATTGATACCCCCCCCCCCCTAAACAAGCCTCAGATATCGTATCAACAGATTTTCCAATAAAGATGCTGAAATCATCTTTAGATGAAGGTGAAGATATTAATCAGACATAGTGGTATGTGTTGTATCTTTTTATGTTAGATGGAATACCAGTAGATGCGATCCACATAGTTACAAAACTTTTAAATTATTCAGTTAGAGAAAATCCTCTAAATAGTGGAACTAGAGGTAAAAGCTATCTTCTTTGCATTCTCGAGAAGTTCAGTCTCGAATTTATAAAAACAACATGTCAACAAGAAGAATAGTTAATTTTGAAGATTACTTGTTAAAAACACACATAATAAATATATAGCATATTTACTGGACGATAATGGGATACTGGTATTTAGTCAAGTCTTAACCGGGAATTATAATCTGAACAAAGATAAAATGTAAACAATATATCAAAATGTTCGGACTTTAATTAAAGATCTATAAATAATTTGGGTAGGTTAACACAAGCACACGAGATGTATTGTGTCTTATACTGTTTAACAACCATATCATATCAATGTGTAAACACGTAAATTATGATCTATGAAAATCAAGTAGTTCGTGCATTTTGCCGAGTAGGTTGAAACCAATTTCAAACAGATATATTTTACTGTGGTTTAGCATTCATTAGCTGTTACTATCCTATGGATTCATAACTGTTGGTTTTATTTATAATTCAGAATAATTGAAAGTGGAGCACGAATTTTGCGTCAATTAAATCTTTTGATGTGTCATTTGTATGCAAGAGGTACATTCCTTTGAACTTTATGCAATTCCCAAAGTAATTTCATTTATTTGGTTTGAAATGTTTAGAATTAATATATGCACAAACAAAAAAATATTTTATTATCTTATAAATATTATATTGTTTCTCTTTAAAATTTCAACTATGCAAGACCGTCATAGATGTACAAAGTCAAATGTACCCTAAACTTCATTAATGTTCTTAGTGTGTTGAGACAACTACCTCTGAAATTATAGATAGAGCATCTTCTTTCAAGTAATCAAGAAATTGCTCTCTTTTAAAGCCGTATTCTAGTAATATTTCAAAACAAAAGTGTTCTCTTTACTTTTAAGAGGTACAATATGCTGGTGAACAGCACATGTTTTAATCTGCTGTTAAGAAAACACTGTTTACAGTTGTGGTGTGTATCATATAATCTCAAACAGCATTCATCCTGCTACTTGTGAAGTCATTTGTTGCTTTAATATGGTGTATGCGTTTCTCTCAGTTTTAGTTTGTTACCCCGATTTTGTTTTTGCCCATCGATTTACGAGTTTTGAACAGCGGTATACTACTGTTTCCTTTATGTATACAATTATGTCAGAATTCAAATGAAGCAGTAAGTAAACGCTGTCTAAATACATCTGCATTATTCGCACCCTAAAGACAAATACATGAAATAAGTGTCATACTAACAAACACACATATGTACAAACAAAAAACAGAACACAATATCGGTATATAGCCACCTCTTTATTCGAGAAACTTAAAATTGATGCCGATTGCTTTATTGGTCAAAAAAAATAACGTGAATAAAACATTTCAAACTTTTTTGAAAAAAAACGTTAAATAAAAACAGAATGATATTATCTCCACATAATGATAGAATGTTGGGAATAGTTATCAAAGGTACCAAGATCATATTTTAGTACGCCAGGCGCGCGTTTCGTCTACATAAACCTCATCAGTGACGCTCATATAAAAATATTTATAAAGCCAAACAAGTACAAAGTTGAAGAGCATTGAGGATCCAAAATTCCAAAAAGTTTAAATACGGCTAAGGAAAAATCTTTGCCTGGGATAAGAAAATCCTTAGTTTATTGAAAATACAAAGTTTTGTTAACAGGAAATTTATGAAAATGACCACATTATTGTTATTCATGTCAACACCGAAGTGTTGACTACTGGCCTGGTGATACCCGCGGGGACGAAACGTCCACCAGCAATGGCATCGACCTAGTGGTGTAAATAGTTATCAAAGGTACCAGGATTATAAGTTAGTACGCCAGACGCGAGTTTCGTCTTCATAAGACTCATTAGTGACGGTCATATCAAATATTTATAAAGCCAAACAAGTTCAAAGTTGAAGAGCATTAAGGATCCAAAATTCCAAAAAGTTGTACCAAATACGGCTAAGGTAATCGATGCCTGGGATAGGAAAATCCTTAATTTATCGAAAAAATCAAAGTTTTGTAAACAGGAAATTTATTAAAATGACCACATTATTGATATTCATGTCAACACCGATGTGTTGACTACAGTTATCTCACTTCAATAACAGAGAGGGGCTAGCAAACAATTTTTAATTTAATCTTACTAAACTATTTTCCACTAAAGATGAGTGTTACTTTATTCAAATATAAGGACTTTGTTAGCTAAATCTACTAATTTTATGAGATATTTTGAATTTTTATGGCAATAGATAAACATGCTAAAATATGTTCAAAATTCACTTAACGGAACATACTGATTATGTCTGATTTAATATTTGTTTCAAAAGAAAGCTTTATAATAGAAACACAAAGAAAATTCGGAATGGGGGATAAAACAAATCTTGGATTCTTGACATTGGATTGGTGCAAACAAATGCAGCGGTTTTCAACGTTTTAAGAGGCGCCAACATTGACCCTAACCTGAAGTGGTCGTGTAACATTACAATATAGAAAGACACACAATAAAATATCAATTGAAATGGCTGAACTCAGTCAAAATCACATATTAACAAAGCAAATAAACAGACACTTAACGAATAAATGTGATCTATGATACAATTTAAATACAACATTAATAGAAAAAAGGGGGTGATGTAAAACAAAATCAGAAAGATGACTATAACCTTGGACTTTTCTACCTCAGGTACAGATTAGCTTAGCTGTAATTGGCTTTTTTTTTAGGAATTTTGGTTCTCAATGCTCTTCAACTTCGTACTTTATTTGGCCTTTTTAACTTTTTTTGGATTAGGGTGTCACTGATGAGTCTTTTGTAGACGAAACGCGCGTCAGGCGTTTATACAAAATTTAGTCCTGATATCCATGATGAGTTTATTTACTTGGACAAGATCGCGTAAAAGAAAATACCGTTCACAATAATTTCTAGTAAGGAATACATTTTGAGTACGGAAATATTTATATATAAAAAAAAATACCTTTGTTGTTCATAGTATTGTAAAGAACCTAGGGTTGATATAACTCTGTTTAATAACTCATTCAGTCTTTCAGGAGGAGTGGAATTATTGCTTAACTCAACAACAGTGTGGAGAAACACTAAGATTTGTAATACATCACTATAGTATTTATTTCAGTCGTTTTTTTACTTCTTCTTTCAAGATAATAAACATGAAATACACATATTCATCTTTCAACAAATAAAACAATCAATCGGGTGGTCAATATAAATTGTAGTTGACAGCTCAAAGTATTGATTTAGAATGCCGTGTTTATCTACAGGCTCCTATTTATGGATTTTTGGACAAACGATGACGTAAGAGTAAACATCAAATCGTCCAATCAAAAGCAACGTTTCTTACGTCTTTTGGCTAGAAACGTTTATAAAAACAAACAGAATTCGTTATTTTTAAATAAATAAACTTTATTAAGTTGTCCTAACTTTGTCCTGTCTTGTTCGAATTATGTTTAAAAGCGTATAAAACTAAAAAGACATTTCTAAATGATGCTTTTTTTAAACGGACAGTAAATGCCTTACTCAATACGGAGTATGAACTTAGGTGTAATTTACATAACCTTACGTATTAGATATAATGCTTAAATGACATCAATAAAATCCCTGTTCTATTATAAATATAGACAAAGTAAAGAAGAGGGAGGCACACACATAATAAATACGTAATTTATCTGCATTGATAAATTGTTAACTTAAACAAATAATAATATGATATCGCAAAGTGAAAGTACAGAACGGTGTAACGGCAGATGTATATAATTAGAATCTCACGACAAGATTTGTCAAAATAAATCACTATATATGATAGTATAATCAAAGTATTTCGTAGGTAACATTACCCAGATATACATATAAAACTGGCCCTTATCGCTTGCAAAGTATAACTGGTTAAAATCATATGTAAGTCAATGCCAGAGGCGGATTTACGGGAGACCAGGCCCCCCCCCCCCTTTTGGGAAAACATTTGGTTGCTTATATAGGGAATCATTGAAGCGTGACTGGAGCGGGCCCCCTCTTAGGTCAGTCAGTGGGCCCCCACTTATGTAAATTTCTGGAGCCGCCAATGAATGCGTTTATCAGTGTTTGTGCACACCCGAGAAGTTGACCATCCGGCAATATTCAAATAGATATATGTGTAAATACAATCAATAACGCATTGAATAATAACAGTTATCAGTCCAGAATTGTCACAGTATTAGAACAGAATTGAAAATTTAATGTAATACTGAATAGTTAGACGAAATAATTTAAAAAAACTCTTAATAAGTAAACTCAAAAAACATAAAAATAATTATACATTTTTTTTAAAGTACAGAGTCACGTTATAAAACCAAATAAACACAAAAAGTCGCAAATACAAAACACACCAGCAAAAATGAAATATAATACAAACACATTGACGGGATGTATAAGTACCGAGCCACGTGAAATGGTTATCACAGATAACAATCCAAAATGTAAAATTAATATTTATAAAAGAACAAAGACAAATGAAAGAACAATATAACACGTTGATAAGATGATAAACAACGTCAGTTCGCAGAATCAATACATCAAGACCATCATGTATTATTTGTGAAGTTAATACGGAATATTTATCAACAAAGTCTTGTTACCTTCCGATGAACTTTTAATGACCTTTATTTCGTGCATTCGGTTGTTTCTGTGAATATGAAATATTTAGTACATATTCAGAATAGAACATACTATTGTTATTTTTATTGAGAATTTTTTTTTTATCTCTAGCTAATATTTTTCCATGCCGTTGTTTCTAGAAAGCACATTAAGGTGTTACGGCTTACTTTTAGTTTTTTTCGACAGGACAAAAACAACCAAACAGCTACATTCATCAATGATCTCTTGGTTCCAATGGCCGTGAAGAGTAATAATAAGCACTGCTTAACATTCTTTATTACAAATGTAGTATGAATGTACATTGCATATAGGGCTATGCATATTGTAAACTGTGGATTAGTGCAGAGTCATTATTGTAAAGGCCAAGGATTTTCTCAATTTTCAAACTTTATTTTACGGTTAATTACATTAAGACTCTGGAGAAAACATGATTTGGTGAAATTCTACATGCTACCTTGTTTCACCCAATATATTGTGCACTTCTTAATTTTCGTTAAAAAAAATATATCGTAGAATGAAAAATTTATCTACACAACTATTTTTTTTATTCTCAGAGGTCAAAACATAGAACTGTTTTGTCACATCTATATGCCCCAATTTCCTTAAACATAAATCAAAATTCTGTATTATCCTTCTCTTTGCATCTTGCGTTCTGCATAAGTAGTTATACAGGTAACATTCCCAAAGTATTTCTCTATCAGATAAAAACTTAGAGATCATAGCTGAGAACCAGTATAGGCGAGTGTAATATTTGAAAAAGACGTCTAGTTAAGGACTTTAATGCACCCACCTAACACACGGTTAATTTTTTTTTAAATGAAAGAATAATGATTAAACTTTGATTTTTGCCCGGTCGTCACAAAATCGTACGGTGCAGTTTTTGTAAAATTGACGTTTATTTCAGAAATTAGTTGAAAATTATATAATTACGACATGTTTTTCAAGCAAAGGAAATTAGTCGTATCTCTTCTTTTAGACAGAATAATTAAGTGAATTAGATTCTTAAAATAATGAAAAACAATATTTATAACTGTAAGTCCGCATGCTTTTGCATTCCTTCTAAATATTTGACATTTTGTACGAAAATTTTCATAATCCCGACCTTTTCGGATCTACAATTAAATTTTTATTAAATGTTTTTGCAATCTATCCGTTTTAGATCACACCAAATTACTCATCAGTTATCGTTTTTTCATTAAAGATCAAGACTTTATCTCAACATTTCTTAAAATCACGAATTTCTGTAATTTCATGATGTTGGGTAAAATCACTATAATTTCCGGAATCCCTTATCTATTTCGTTATCGTTTTTTACTGAATATATTAGTCGATTTCCGTGTACTTAATAGTGCTATTAGAGTACGTTAAATCATATTTAAACGGTTCTATTTCTATCTTTAACTTCAGTGTAGCTTAAATAGATATAAAATCGTCCAAAATAAAGATCAAATCAAAGTAAAACATAGTTTTTGAGTTCTGTAGAATTCACCCCTTTCTAATTAAGGAATCGAATCGGAAAATTGTAGAAAATCTTCCGAGTCGTGTCAAATTTTCACAGTCCAGTTCACAATGAAACCCTTCCTTTGCTAAAAAGCAAAAAAAAACTATCAATTTATTGACATAGATGCATAGTCTGTCATATATTTACTACATAGAAACTATGTAGTTAACACTTAAATGAAGATACAGTTGTATTGCTGCAGTGGGAAAACGAAAAGATGAAGTTTACAGAAGCTAG
Organism: Mytilus galloprovincialis; assembly: GCF_965363235.1. Lineage (NCBI taxonomy): Eukaryota > Metazoa > Mollusca > Bivalvia > Mytilida > Mytilidae > Mytilus > Mytilus galloprovincialis. The sequence continues at coordinate 98,199,487 of NC_134840.1, read as the reverse complement.
AAGACTGGTCGATGAATATGAAAAAAATGAAAACATCCCATTTGAAAATACAAAATATCATAAGAGTTGCTATAAATATTTCAAAAGTAAGCACAACCTATCAACTTCTGTTTTGTCTGTACAAAGACTTTGTACTACATGTACCAATTCTACCGACCAGTAGATCTTCTCATATATCAACGAGGACAGTAGATCTACAACTCATTCTTATTTGTCTGTTTGTATATTTTGCAAATGTATAAAGCCTATAAGCAAGTTACACAACTTCATAAGGTATGCTCTGAGGAGCAAACTCAAGCTGTTTTGAGTGTTACTACATATATCTCCTGCAATGATCTGATTTACAAAATAACTCATGATAATTTTACTATTAAATCTTTATACCATCGAGCTTGCATCGATAAATATTTGCTACAAAATTTGAAATCAGAAATTAAAGAGCTATTTAGTTCTTGACATAAAACAGCTTTTACTAACATTTCGACGATTAAAGATGACGTGCCTGTACACAAGGAAGTATTCTGGTTAACAACTTTAATTACTTGATCAGTTAACCGGGCTTAATTTCTGCCCGAGGATCGCCGCCGAAAACTACACAACATATTATCAGCTTCAACAAAAACTAAAAAAACATGGTCAATTTATAGTTACATGTATACAGCTTCAACAAGGCCAAGGTACATCCAATATTGTATACAGTAGCTCTATAATTTTGTCTTATGCCGTAATGACGGAAAATTACCCGTTTAAAATGACTGCGATATTCGGTATGTAAAATTTAAAGATCTGAGCAATGACTGCGAAACTGGTTGCAAGCACTTAGTGCAGCTACTTTACGGAAGCAGATATAGGGTAAAGTTGTAATCCAATCAGATGAATATCCATTATCTAAAAACAATTCACTGGATTATTCAATTGAAATTATGCCACCTGCTTTAAAAACATTTCTGTGTTGTCTTTTGGATGATGGCACATCTGCGGCAGTTAATAAAGCGTACGATATTCCTATTGACAAAGTTCTTAGATGTATGGCTTTAGTAGAATGTATATTATCTATAAATATTTTTTTTACTCTTTTTCATTTAGGTTTATCACTACCAATGCACCGTGTTTATAGACACACCTTTGATAACTATTAACAAGTTTGACTGATCAGGAGATTAGAAACAATGAAAATGGGGCATACATTCTACATGGCATTATTTTTCTTCTGGGGGTTAAAATTTTATCCAAGACAATGTCGACCCAACTACAGAAACAATAAAAGATCTCCGTATGACTTTGGTTGGCTAAAAGGCAACATCGGTCCGGTATGATGTCATCCAACTTTTTACAAGATTTGATCTGTTCACGCATTGGTATAGGTATATGGGGAGGGTTGAGATTTCCAAAAACATGTTTAACACCGCCGCAATTTTGCGCCTGTCCCAAGTCAGGAGCATCGTGCCTTTCTTAGTTTTGTATGATTTCTTATTTTAACTTCTTGAGTATATTTCGAAGCTTAGTATGACGTCCATTATCATTTCAAAGTAGTACATTTTTGTTTAGGGGCCAGCTGAAGAACGCCTCCGGGTTTGGGAGTTTCTTGCTGCATTGACGACCCATTGGTGGTTTTTGGCCGTTGCCTGCTTTTTAGCGGGTTGGTGTCTCTTTGACAAATCCCTCATGTCTATTCCAAATTTTTAATTCAATCTGTATATAGTAGATCTTGTGTCCGCTTTGAGCAAAACCTCTGCTGTACTGATATATGCCCATGCCAAGGAAGTTGTCTTTGTATGGATATGTTGATCGATAAGAATGATGAGATTTCAAGTTAAAATGAAGCTTTAATATTCCGATATCGCAATATTCCGACACCTAAATGGTCCAACATCCCATTGGTCCGACGTTTCGATCACGGGATTTTAACATTAGAAAGCCAAATAAAAGGTTCAATATTAGGATAGCCTTGTCCTCCGTTTGAAGCGGTGAAATAAGATAAAAAAAAAACGTAATACTTAGTGCCAAAGTAGCCGAACATCTTCACTAGTGTAATATTTAAAAAGAGTACAAACTACTTTGTCAAGTGTTGTTTGATTAATTATATATCTCAAGATACACGGCGGCCGACTGAAGTAAAATCAAACACATTTTGACGTACAATGAGTGATCATATTTTCCTTGTGATGTTTTATATTAAAATTGTCAATTTGTTGATATAAATATACCAGTAGCACTTTACTCATTTTAGTTATGTTTGTTAGTACTCTTATCATATCTGATTTAGTGATGTATGAGTTGTTAATGTCTGTGTCATTTTGGTCTTTTGTGGATAGTTGTCTTATTGGCAATCATACCACATCTTCTTTTTTATATATCAACATATTGCAACATATATAAAAGAAAATCTGCTCTATGGTTGTCAGGCTTTCAAACTAACAGGAGACCATACGCTTCCTCAATTTTAATAAACAGCTCATCATGGGACTTTTCTAAACAATTAAAAATACGTCATATGTTATATTTTCCCCTTGCTTCAAATATTTTGTTTCGGATTATTTATATCAAATTTGCAGATATATATGTTTGTAAATACGTGCAATCAAATGATATGGAGGTATTATATGATTTAGATAATGCAAGGGCGACTACAGATACATTTGTGTGACTTAAATGTTGATTTTCAAAGACTCCGAGAGAAAACGTTATGTAACATGCGTTACCGTTAAAATCAACCAAAATTAATTAATATTATGATAGAAATATATTTTCCCAACAGTAATACAGCATTCCTATAAAATTGTTTCGTTTTTGCATTTGTTTTGACTCGATTTTACAACTGGAAGTATCCGTGAATTGAAATTGCACCCATGACCTTTGACCTCGATTTAAAAAAAAATGCACCATAATTTCTTTTGACGACCGGGATATTTAGAAAGTACACATTCTTAGCTCTCTAGTGATATATAATTTAGCCGTGTGTTAGGTAGGTGCATTAAAAATGTAAATTTGGCTCTCATATCACTCGCCTAGTAGGCAAACAAGACAAAATATCTATGAATATTATATATCTCCCTACAACAAAACGATTTTTTGTGGAACAGCTGTATTAACAAAGTGCAACCTCTAAGGATTACTACACACTGTCAACCATCAAAACGGAATCCAGACACAATTTGTTATAGAGTATGGTCACCAAAATAACTGAATAATATCTTCTCAAGAAGATGTGGTATTAGTGCCAATGAGACAACTCTCCTTCAAAGTAACCATGTGTAAAAGTAAACAAGTATAGGTCAAAGTACTTCAACTCAGAGTATTGGTTCACACCGAACAGCAAGTGTCTCTTTGACACATTCCCCATTTCCATTCTCAATTTTATAAAGGGTTCCAAAAATGACAAGTTCAACACAATTCAAACAGGCCTAATCAAGGAGACACGAGGAACAATTATGAACCACATCAACTAACGACAACCACTGAACAACAGGTTCCTGATTTAGGACAGGTGCAAAACAAATTCAGCGGGTTTAACGTTTTAACAGGCGCCAATCTACACCATAACCCGAAATGATAGTGTTACATCACACTATAGTATATATTAAGTTTTAAGAGGAAGAAAAAATGGGCGTACTTCCTCCTTCCGAAAAATGAGATTCGTTACTTCCGTTTGTGCTGATCTGAATTCATGATATATTTATGTATATTTGTATAGGAGATAATAGGTGAAGGCTTACACATATCGGGTTTCTTCCGAGGAAAAACCCGTCGTTTAAACCAAACTTATTTTAAATTGAATAAACTCGTGAATGAAATGGCTATACATGATTGGATGCTTTGCTAAACAGTAGTTGGATCAGTTTTAATCAGTTTTAAGCGAAGCTAGCTAGTATTCTAATGGTGCAAGTTAAATATTTAAAGATGTTGAGATTTTGGTTGTTTTGGTGGATAAAAAAAATATCCTTCCCTTCTTTCAAACGTATTCAGTCATCGTATAATGAATAGGCTCTGTTCAAAACAAATTGTATCAAATACACTCAAAATCGACGCTGATATATTGTTAGAAATTCTCTATTTTGACCTCATTTTGGGACGACTCACATATGCTTAGAGTTTTGGGTAATAAAGAAGAGACACCCCTATGAAAGGTTGAGTATTCGGTTATACAATAATGTTGGTATTCATTTAACAATAATTTACACTTTATTTAGGAACTGATTATTTTGGCTTCATACCATCCTAGGTTGGGACAGATGTGTTTTTGGTTGATCGGGATGCTAATCTACTTACGACAAGCTTATGAGGGGTAAGCACCTCAGATATCCACTCATTTTTATATATTTGAATAGTGAAAAGTAAAATCACAAAAATACTGAACTTAGAGGAAAATCAATTCGGAAAGTCCATAATCACATGGCAAAATCAAATAACAAAACGTATCAAAAACGAATTAACAAGAACTGTCATAGTCCTGACTTCGTACAGGCATTTTCAAATGTAGAAAATGGTGGATTAAACCTGGTTCTATAGCGCTAACCCTCTCACTTTAAGATACATCACCTATCATTACTTTTTTACAGTTAAAAAATACCGCTTTCAGGTCATTACCGTTTTCATAGAAAGATAAATAGATTTGGCAAATATTTTATGCATTTTCAACTGTGGTTTGAATGGCATTGCTGTGTTAAAAACGATAGAAGATTAATTTTAATATCGTATAATGCTATCAGAAAGTTTGTCTTTATTTCAAAACAATTTTTCAACCCTATTTTATAAAGCAGCTTGAAAAAGTGACCAATTCGAATATCATTAATTTTATAAATGGGTTCATATCCCCTGTCAATGTATTTATCTCCTCAGCTGTAAGTTTATTAACCCTATATCAATACTAAATCACCTAGGAAGCCAGCTGCTCATAATAGTACATAGAGCATTCATAAACCCGCAAAAAATCATGCTTTCATCTGTTCTATGTTAAAAGATCCCTTGCATATGATCGAGTTCAGTTGCAAGTTTTATGTGACAATTATATTCTAGAAATGATTTATTCGCATGCTCTACATTTAAGCGGAATACAATATATAATGTCAGTATAAACACATACAGTGTGTCTTGCAGAAGGAAAAAATACATTTACCGAATCTTTAACGAAACCGAAAATAAACATAAAAAAGATACATTAATTAAAGAGGGACGAAAGATACCAAAGGGACAGTCAAACTCATAAATCTAAAATAAACTGACAACGCCATGGCTAAAAATGAAACTGTCATCAAAAATCATCCATAAAGAATATACATCAATTTGGAATCGGACTTAATTCGACTAAGATTTCTTGACTGTACTAAAGACGTTTTAACTATTGCCTGAATACCCTCGTGTTACTGAATAATATTTAGAATTTTGAACGACCTAAAATTAACATATTCCTGTTTAAATAATCATGCTTTCATCTGTTCTATGTTAAAAGATCACTTGAATATGATGGAGTTCAGTTTCAAGTTTTATGTGACAATCATATTCTAGAAGTGATTTATTCGCATTCTCTACATTTAAGCGGAATACAATATATATTGTCAGTATAAACACATATTGTGTGTCTTGCAGAAGGAAAAAAATATATTTATCAAATCTTTACCGAAACCGAAAATAAACATAAAAAAGATACACTAATTAAAGAGGGACGAAAGATACCAAAGGGACCGTCAAATCCATAAAGAAAGTATACATCGATTTGGAATCGGACTTAATTCGACTTAGATTTCTTGACTGTACTTAAGACGTTTTAACTGTTGCCTGAATACCCTCGTGTTACTGAATAATATATAGAATTTTGAACTACCTAAAATTAACATAGTCCTGTTTAAATTGGCGCAGTTACGTAATTTATGTATGAACTCAAAATTGTCCTTACTTTTGCGTGTGGTCTAGATTTTTCCACTAATTCTTAGCTATGAATAGACTATGTGAATGATAAATATATCAGTCTTGATAATCTTTTAATCAGTTTAATTGAAGTCTGGAGCAGGCATGTCAGATAAGTGCTAGTAGACTGTTGTTATTCATGTATTGTTGTTATTTTGTTTATTTTCTTTTGTTATATCTTCTGACTCGAGATTCTCTTAAACTGAATTTTAATTTGCGTATTATTATACGTTTACTTTTCTACATTGGCTAGAGGTATAGGTGGGGGGGAGGGGGTTGAGATATCATCAACATGTTTAACCCTACCACGTTTTTGCGCCTGTCCCAAGTCAGGAGCCTCTGGCCTTTGTCAGTCTTGTATTCTTTTTATACGACCGCAAAATTTGAAAAAATTTTCGTCGTATATTGCTATCACGTTGGCGTCGTCGTCTGCGTCGTCGTCGTCGTCGTCGTCGTAGTCCGAATACTTTTGGTTTTCGCACAATAACTTTAGTTTAAGTAAATGAAATCAATGAAATTTAAACACAATGTTAATGACTACAAAAGGAAGGTTGGTATTGATTTTGGGAGTTTAGGTCCCAACAGTTTAGGAATTAGGGGCCAAAGGGACCCAAATAAGCATTTTTCTTGGTTTTCGCACCATAACGTTAGTATAAGTAAATAGAAATCTATGAAATTTAAACACAAGGTTTATGACCATAAAAGGAAGGTTGGTATTGATTTTGTGAGTTTTGGTCCCAACAGAATAAGGGGCCCAAAGGGTCCAAAATTAAACTTTGTTTGATTTCATCAAAATTGAATAATTGGGGTTCTTTGATATGCCGAATCTAACTGTCATGACTGTGTATGTAGATTCTTAACTTTTGGTCCCGTTTTCAAATTGGTCTACATTAAGGTCCAAAGGGTCCAAAATTAAACTTAGTTTGATTTTGACAAAAAATGAATCAGTTAGGTTCTTTGATATGCTGAATCTAAAAATGTACTTAGATTCTTGATTATTGGCCCAGTTTTCAAGTTGGTCCAAATCGGGGTCCCAAAATTAAATTTGTTTGATTTCATCAAAAATTGAATAAATGGGGTTCTTTGATATACCAAATCTAACTGTGTATGTAGATTCTACATTTTTGGTCCTGTTTTCAAATTGGTCTACACTAAAGTCCAAAGGGTCCAAAATTAAACTTAGTCTGATTTTAACAAAAATTGAAATCTTGGGGTTCTTTGATATGCTGAATCCAAAAATGTACTTAGATTTTTTATTATGGGCCCAGTTTTCAAGTTGGTCCAAATCAGGATCTAAAATTATTACATTAAGTATTGTGCAATAGCAAGTCTTTTCAATTGCACAGTATTGCGCAATGGCAAGAAATATCTAATTGCACAATATTGTGAAATAGCAAAAAAAATTTAAATTAGAGTTATCTTTCTTTGTCCAGAATAGTAAGCAAGAAATATCTAATTGCAAAATATTGTGCAATAGCAAGATTTTTTTTTAATTGGAGTTATCTTTCTTTGTCCAGAATCAACTTAAATCTTTGTTATATACAATATACAATGTATATTCACTTTTTACTACCAACTGATAAATTAAAATAATCTTTACCATTCAGTGATAACAAGCAGTTTTTTTTACATCTTAATATTTTATGATGTATTTAAATGAGTAGTTATTGTTGCTAACTCCATTAGAAATTTTAATTGAGATTAGTTTTGGAAAAAGGGAAAGGGGGATGTGATTAAAAAAATTGGGTTCAATTTTTCTCATTTGAAATTTCATAAATAAAAAAGAAAATTTCTTCAAACATTTTTTTGAGAGGATTAATATTCAACAGCATAGTGAATTGCTCTAAGAGAAAACAAAAATTTTAAGTTCATTAGAACACATTCATTCTGTGTCAGAAACCTATGCTGTGTCAACTATTTAATCACAATCCAAATTTAGAGCTGAATCCAGCTTGAATGTTGTGTCCATACTTGCCCCAACCGTTCAGGGTTCAACCTCTGCGGTCGTTTAAAGCTACGCCCTGCGGAGCATCTGGTTAATTTTAGATTCTTGTGTATACTTTGGAGTTTAGTATGGCGTTAAATATCACTGAACTAGTATATATATTTGTAAAGGGGCAAGCTTAAGGAGTATACGGTGCGGAAGTTTCTCGCTGCCTTGTAGACCTGTTGGTGACATTCTGATATTGTCTTTTCTATGGTCGGGTTGTTGTCTCTTTAAAATTCCCCATTTCGTTTATCAATTTTATTGATTACCATTTACTATCCATTTATTAAACCAGAAGAACTAATATCCACTCAAAAACCGCCATCGACACATAATAACCAGGTGCTCCGCAGGGCGAAGCTTTATACGACCGCAGAAGTCGAACCCTGAACAGTTGGGGCAAGTATGGACACAACATTCAAGCTTGATACAGCTCTGAATTTGGATTTCGATCAAATTGTTTACATTATATGTGTTTCTGACACAAGAACAAATGTCAAGATCTTACAAATCTATTGCGTAATATTGTGAAATTAAAGATTTCTTCTTTTAACTTTTCAAAAATTTGGAATTTAAAAAATTTGAAGAAAAAAATTGAAAACAACTACCACCACTCTTTTTTTCAATTAGTCCAATTCCTGACATTTCTTTATACATAATATACAAGCAGTGTTAGGGGGGTAAATCTGAACATACCCAACATTGTATGTTATATGTTTTAGAATTACCTCCCTCTCACTGCTTTTAAATTGTCTTAATTGTCCATTGACCAGAAATACCTAGTTATTTTTTCCTTCCCCCCCCCCAATTCCGAAACACCTAGTTTTAACATTTTTAGCCGTAAACCCCCCCCCCCCAACCCCCCAAAAAAATGAGATACTTACCGTCCCATCATGGTATGGAAACTTGTGGTTTAATTTCAGAGAGATTCATACACTCAAACATAAGTTATTGTTTGAAAACTACAAAAATTATAATTTTTATTATTTTGGGTCCCCTTTTGGGCCCCTAATTCCTAATCTATTGGGACCATAACCCCAAAAATCAATCCCAACCTTCCTTTATTGATATTGAACCTTCTTGTAAAAATTTATAGAGATCTAAACACTTAAACACAGGTTATTGTCTGTAAACTAGAAAAATGCTTCATTTTGTCCCTTGTTTTGCCTCTGATTCCTACATATTCTGGTAAATTAACCCCAAACAGAATCCCATCCTTCCCTGTGTTATATGGAAACTTGTGGTACAATGTCAGAGACATCCATACAGTATCACTAAATTTATTGTCATATGAAACTAGAAAAGTGCTTGTTTTTTGCCCCTTTTTTGCCCTTAATTCCTAGACTCTTTGCTTAATAACCCCTTAAAATAAATCCCAACCTTCGACTTATGGTATTAAACAGTGCGGTACAATTTCAGAATAATTGAAATACTAAAGCATAACTTTTTGTCCTGAAGCTAGATGAATGCTCTTTTTTTGGCCCCTTTGGGCCCCTATTCCTAAACATTGGGACCATAACCCCAAAAATCAATCACTTTTATCGTATATATATTATCAAATCTGTTCGTTTTAAAATGACCAAGATGAATGTAGATGATATCAGATAAAAACTTCTCGGTAAAATGAATTATTTCGGGATGCTACTGCATGGCATGCTATGTTTAGCGAAAAATAAATCGTCTGAATGAAATCTGAGAATATCTTGTCATGTAAAACAGTAGTGGGCAAAACTATTTATTCCTAGGTGTACATCTTTTTTTATAATTTAATGACTGTGAAACCGTGTTTATAGCTTTGAATTTGATTTAAAATCATGGACGTTTGATCAGCTCTTGACTGTCCATTTTGTATTTTTCGCCCCTCTCTTAAAGCTTGTATTTGGAGTGTTAGACATTTAACAAATAGCAATACAAAATCAACATTAATCACCAAGATGTGCATTTTGGTGCAGTTGACATGGTACTGTTTATGTTATTTCAATAAAAAAAAAGACTATGATAATAACAAGTGTAATCAGTGTGATACTAATTGAAGAAAAGGTTTGTTGCCTCGTGCAAACACGCCCTAAGATGATTATGGTTATCTTCTGTTTTTGAAATGATTCAAGTCATATATATATATATTGTCTTATTGATTAATTAATTAAACGAAAAGTGCAACTAAGGTAGCAAATATCTTTGTCATAGATAAACTCATCATAGACATTAGGCATTTTGTATTAGCGCCAGTCTTGCGTTTCGTCTACAAAACACTCGTGATATACTCTCAAATCAATCAAAGTTAAAAAGACCATATAAAGTACAAAGTTGAAGATCATTGAGGACAACATTTCTACAAGTTTTGCCAAATACAGCTAAGGTAATAAATTCCTGAGGTAGAAAAGCCTTAGTATTTTGGTAAAACGGTTAATGTATAATTATGGCCATATCAATGATAATTCATGTTAACGCAGAAGTGCTGACTACTGGGCTAGTAATACCCCTGGAGAATAAAATTTCACCAGCAGTGGCATCGACCCAGTGGTTGTAAATAAACTCATCAAAGATACATACTATCATAATAAATACTTGCTTTTCGTTCAATATGTAAAGGCATTTAAAGCTTTCATCTTCTTGCTTTCAAGTTCTTATGTTTAAAACAATACCAAAAATTAAGTGTCGAATCCAAGGAAATTATGTTATACGTGTTTTTTTTTTATATCAAATTGTCTATCGTTTATGAGAGAAGGAATTTGATAATGTACACATTACGACCGTTCATTACATGTGCGAAAAAAAAATACTTTTTTGTTGCACTGAAAGACTCCATCCAACTATTTTTGAGAAAAAGATTCTTTGTTTAAAAAGTATGCGTTATGGATTTTGTAAAATGCGACATCCTTACCATCTAACAAGTTGTTGTTGTTCGCAATTAGTAACCGCCGTCATTTAAAAATGTCATATGACGCAATGTCTAAGAAATGAAACAAATCTATTTTATAAATAGAACTTATGAAACTTACAAAGACAATGTACAAAATGAAAATGTCAAACTGTACTGTATATATTTCTTTCTTGTAAATCAAATATTTTTGGTATTTCGTCAAGTGGTGTCGAACTGTTGTTGATTAATAAATGTATGCCCCCTCCCTCCTTTTGCAAATTTCAAACAACAATATGTCATAAAAAAAACAACAGATAAATCAAACCTGATATGTGTTAGATATAAATATAGTGCAATACTGTCATAAAATAGTGCAATTACGTAGGTCATTAATGAATAATAAGTAATTAGCAGTACCGAACTTTTAAAATTTTAATTAAAATGGACATGTTTCTAGTAAAATACGTACATTTATCGCAATATGAATTTATATTGACATTAACCTTAATTTTTCATGTTGAAACAGTCAAGCTTTTTCTAATGATTATAAACAATAATAAGATTTTCTAATATATATATTTCTTGTTAATAATTTACTATCTATTTACAAGAATGGAATCATCTACTATCCACTAAAAACCCACATCAAACCATAATAAAATCAAGCACTATTTCATTATAATTAAGGTCTTTCCTTTTACTAAAGGGAAAGACCTTACTGTATTTCTTCTGATTATTATTATTAGGTCTTTCCACTTTTCCGTGGAAAGACCTATTGGTTTTCTTCTGATTATTATTAGGTCTTTCAACCTTTCAGGTGAAAGACCTATTGTATTTGTTCTGATTATTATTATTATTATTATTATTAGGTCTTTCAACCTTTCAGTTGAAAGACCTATAGGTTTTGTTCTGATTATTATTAAGGTCTTTCCTTTTACAAAAGGGAAAGACCTTACTGTATTTCTTCTGTTTATTATTATTATTATTATTATTATTCTTTTTCCGCCAAACTTTGACAAATTTAGCCGCGTTAACCGTAAGACGTGTCGCTTTCATGTTCACACTTTGTATCGGTGTCATGAATACCTATCTGGAACTCACCCTGTTAGTCGAAATATTTTGTCGGTTCGGAGTTATCCCTCCGAAACCCAAAAACCTTGTTATCGTTCCAACACCGTAACCGTAATAGGTAGAAAAAAAACAAAGGGTGAAATTTGTTCAGGACCAGACCCCGGTTCTTCGTTACATTTGGATCGAAAAGATTCAACGACTCATTGGTAGGGTTATGCCCCTCTGAAAATTAACCAGTGTCGGTTGGCCACCAAAACTCAGAAACCGTAAGTCGTAGACACCTAGGATCTTCACCATTCATCATCAATTCATGTATCTTTGAAAAATACCTCAAGGTCAAATTTGTATGTTGACCTTGACCTTTGACCTAACACCTTGTTATGGGATAATCTCAGAAACCATTATACTTACAGAAGTTTTAAATAGTGGAAAATGTTTGGGTCATTATGGCGCAACTTTGTTACATTTTGACCGAAGAGATTTGACCTTTCTGTAAGGGGCATAACCCCTGATTTAGGTTTCTGAAAAGACAAAATCAGCTTTTACTATATAACCAAAGGTCCTAGACCCGTGGGGTCTTCACCAATGACATTGCGGACTAATGACCTTGACAAAGGTCACAAGGTCAAAGGTCAAGGTCATGTCCCAGATAGCGAATTATGTGTTTTTGACCTTATTTTAAGCATTTTGAGTGTGTTTTAAGTGTTTTTAAGGTTGACCTTGACCTTTGACCTTTCAACTTTTTAGTCGATATCTCAAAAACGGTTAATCTTACAGAAATAGTAAACAGTGAAAAATGTTAAGGTGACTGAGGCTCAACTTTTTTACATTTTGACCGAAAGGATTTGACATATTCTTAAGGGGCATAACCGCCGTTAACGGTTTCTAAAAAGGTAAAATTAGCTTTAACTCTTGAACGAAAAGTCCTAGACCCATGGGGTCTTTTACAATGACATTGTGGACCAATGACCTTCACAAAGGTCACAAGGTCAAAAGTCAAGGTCATGTCCAAATTATCGAATTTATTGTTTTTGTCATTTTTTAGCGGTTTTATGTGTGTTTGAGAGCTTTTCAATGCATTCTACGCCTATTGCAACATGTACTTTACATTTCGAAAAGGAAAGACCTCTCAATTGTTCAAGAACAATTGACATTTTAATTATTATTATTATTATTATTATTTTTTTTTTTCTTCCGCCAACTTTTTTTACCTTCGCTGTTTTTTTGTTTCGCAAGATGTCGTTTAGATATTTGAAATATGATATCGAACAGTTTATACGCTTTTGAAACCAACTCTGCTTAACCGAATACTTTCCCATATAAGAGTTATCTCCCCGAACACTGTTTTTATTGTTATCTCTAAGGCTTCGCAACCGTATAAGAAACCGACAAATTTATTTTTCCAAATTGCTCGTTATATCCTCAGGATGTTCTGTTTCATTTGGACCGAAGCTATCCGGAGACTCCATATGAGAGTTATCCCCCCTTTTATATATGATATAAGTGATTTGCATTTCTAACTGGTAAACCATAAGTGATAGAGACCTAGGGTCTTTTGATTTAAGATCCTTGGTCCAAAAAAATGAAAATTAGGTCAAAGTCAAAGGTCAAGGTCAAATTTTAAATTTTGATTTTGGCTTATTTTCACTTACTTTCATTAACTTTATAAGATTTCGACAAATTATTTTTACTTAATTGTTAGTTGCGACATGTCGTAACTCATAAATTTTGATTGGAAGGGTGCGTAGACAATAAATGGGAGTTTTTGCCTCTCTTATATTTAGAATTATGCGTAAAGTGATATTACTCATGAACCATACATATTAAGGAACTAGTGTCTTTTGATTCGAGATGTTAAGTCTATGACCTTGAAATTGAGGTCAAGGTCAAAGGTTAATTGGACGTTCTAGATTTTGACCTTTGCTTTAAATTCCTATTTATACATCATAAAGCCATAGGAACTGACATTTTTAACTTAATTTTAATATTTTCATGTCAAAATAGATCTTTATTAGTTGAAAGACCTTCAATTGTTCTTTGAACAATTGGTTTTTAATTATTATTATTTTTTTTCTTCCGCCAACTTTTTTTTCCTTCACTGTTTTTTTGTTTCGCAAGATGTCGCTTAGATATATGGTATATGATATCGAACAGTTAATACGCTTCTGAAACTGACACCGCGTAACAAAAACTTTTACCTTGTAAGAGTTATCTCCCCGAACACTGTTTTTCTTGTTATCTCTAAGGCTTCGCAACCGTATAAGAAACCGACAAATTTATTTTACCAAATTGCTCGTTACATCCTCAAGATGATTTGAATAATTTTGACCGAAGCTATCCGGAGACTCCATATGAGAGTTATTCCCCCTTTTATATATGATATAGGTGATATGCATTTCTAACTGGTAAACCATAAGTGATAGAGACCTAGGGTCTTTTGATTTAAGATCCTTGGTCCAAAAAAATGAAAATTAGGTCAAGGTCAAAGGTCAAGGTCAAATTCTAAATTTTGATTTTGGCTTATTTTCACTTATTTTCATTAACCTTCTAAGATATCGACAAATTATTTTTACTAAATTAATAGTTGCGACATATCGTAACTTATAAATTTTTGTTGCAAGGGTGCGTAGACAATAAACGGGAGTTTTCCCCCCTTTTATATTTAGAATTATGCGTAAAGTGATATTACTCATGAACCATACATATTAAGGAACTAGTGTCTTTTGATTCGAGATGTTTAGTCTATGACCTTGAAATTGAGGTCAAGGTCAAAGGTTAATTGGACGTTCTAGATTTTGACCTTTGCTTTAAATTCATATTTATACATCATAAAGCCATAGGAACTGACATTTCTAACTGAATTTTAATATTTTCATATCAAAATAGATCTTTATTAGTTGAAAGACCTTCAATTGTTCTTTGAACAATTGGTTTTTAATTATTATTTTTTTTCTTCCGCCAACTTTTTGTTCCTTCGCAATTTTTTTGTTTCGCAAGATGTCGCTTAGATATATGGTTTATGATATCGAACAATTAATACGCTTTTGAAACTGACACCGCGTAACCAAAATCTTATCCATGCTAGAGTTATCTCCCCAAACACTGTTTTTCTTGTTATCGCTTAATCTTCGCAACCATATAAGAAACCAACAAATTTATTTTACCAAATTGCTCGTTCCATCCTCAGGATGATTTGATTCATTTTGACCGAAGCTATCCGGAGACTCCATATGAGAGTTATTTCCCCTTTTATATTTGATTTAAGTGATATGCATTTTTAACTGGAAAACCATAAGTGGTAGAGGCCTAGGGTCTTTTGATTTGAGGTCCTTGGTCCAAAAAAATCAAAATGAGGTCAAGGTCAAAGGTCAAGGTCATGATTAAAATTTTGATTTTGGCTTGTTATCTCTTATTTTCAGAAATCATACAAGATATCGACAAAATATTTTCACACAATTGTTGGTTACGACATGTCGTAACACATAAATTTTAGTCGAAAGGGTATGTAGACATTTGACGCAAGTTTTCCCCCTTTTTATATCTAATATCATACGTATGGTAATATAACTCATTAACAATATAAAGTAGAGGACTAGAGTCTTTTGATTTGAGGTCCTTGGTTTATAACCTTGAAATTGAGCTCAAGGTCATATGCTAATTAAACGTTCTAGATTTTGACCTTTGCTTTTACCTCATATGTACACATGATAAAGCCATGGGATTTTTTGCATTAAGTTGTAAGCAATGTGACCTTAAAAAACACAACCGGAAGTGACCTTTTGTAAACCGGAAGTAGCTATTTTTTGTACTAAATCAATGTAAAAGTATATAGAACCATATATTTTTGGAATCAGTGTCAAGTAAACTATCAAACAATGCCGGAAGTAAACTTTTTAAACCGGAAGTAAAAGATTATCTCCCTTTTCGATATATTTTTTTATAGAAACCATATATTTTTTGAATAAGCGTTCAATAAGCTGTCATTTGGCGCTAAAATTGACATTTTCAACCAAATTGTAATATTTTTATATAAAAAAGGTCTTAACTGGTGGAAAGACCATCAATGGTTCTCTGAACAATTGGTTTTTAATTATTAAGGTCTTTCCTTTTTCTATAAGGAAAGACCTTACTGTATTTCTTTTGATTATTATTATTATTATTATTATTATTATTATTATTATTCTTTTTGTTCCGCCAAACTTTGACAAAATTTCCCTCCGTAACCGTAAACCATGTCGCTTTCATGTTAACACTTTGTATCGGTGTCATGAATACCTATCCGGAACTCACCCTGTGAGTCGAAATATTTTGTCGGTTCGGAGTAATCCCTCCGAAACCCAAAAACCTTGTTATCGTTCCAACACCGTAACCGTAATAGGTAGAAAAAAACCGAAGGGTGAAATTTGTTCAAGACCAGACCCCGGTTCTTCGTTACATTTGGATCAAAAAGATTCAACGACTCATTGGTAGGGTTATGCCCCTATGAAAATTAACCGGTGTCGGTTGGCCACCAAAACTCAGAAACCGTAAGTCGTAGACACCTAGGATCTTCACCAATCATCATCAATTCATGTATCTTTCAAAAATATCTCAAGGTCAAATTTGTATGTTGACCTTGACCTTTGACCTAGCACCTTGTTATGGGATAATCTCAGAAACCATTATACTTACAGAAGTTTTAGATAGTGGAAAATGTTTGGGTCATTACGGCGCAACTTTGTTACATTTTGACCGAAGAGATTTGACCTTTTTGTAAGGGGCATAACCCCTGTTTTAGGTTTCTGAAAAGACAAAATCAGCTTTTACTACATAACTAAAGGTCCTAGAGCCATGGGGTCTTCAGCAATGACATTGGGGACTAATGACCTTGACAAAGGTCAAAAGGTCAAAGGTCATGTCCCAGATAGCGAATTTAGTGTTTTTAACCTTATATAAAGGATTTTTAGTGTGTTTTCAAACTTTTTAAGGTTGACCTTGACCTTTGACCTTTCAACTTTTTAGTGGATATCTCAAAAACGATTATACTTACAGAAATAGTAAATAGTGAAAAATGTTGAGTTGACTAAGGCGCAACTTTTTTACATTTTGACCGAAGAGCTTTGACATACCCTTAAGGGGCATAACCCCTATTAACGGTTTCTGAAAAGACAAAATTAGCTTTAACTCTTGAACCAAAGGTCCTAAACCCATGGGGTCTTATATAATGACATCGTGGACCAATGACCTTTACAAAGGTCACAAGATCAAAGGTCAAGGTCATGTCCTAAAAAGCGAATTTGTTGTTTTTGTCATATTTTAACGGTTTTATGTGTGTTTGAGAGCTATTCAATGCATTCTACGACTATTGGAACATGTATTTTACATTACGAAAAGGAAAGACCTCTCAATTGTTCAAGAACAATTGACATTTTAATTATTATTATTCTTCTTGTTCCGCCAAACTTTGACAAAATTTCCCTCCGTAACCGTAAGACGTGTCGCTTTCATGTTCACACTTTGTATCGGTGTCATGAATACCTATCCGGAACTCACCCTGTGAGTCGAAATATTTTGTCGGTTCGGAGTAATCCCTCCGAAACCCAAAAACCTTGTTATCGTTCCAACACCGTAACCGTAATAGGTAGAAAAAAAATGAAGGGTGAAATTTGTTCAGGACCAGACCCCGGTTCTTTGTTACATTTAGATCGAAAAGATTCAACGACTCATTGGTAGGGTTATGCCCCTATGAAAATTAACCGGTGTCGGTTGGCCACCAAAACTCAAAAACCGTAAGTCGTAGACACATAGGATCTTCACCAATCATCATCATTTCATGTATCTTTAAAAAATACCTCAAGGTCAAATTTGTATGTTGACCTTGACCTTTGACCTAACACCTTGTTATGGGATAATCTCAGAAACCATTATACTTACAGAAGTTTTAAATGGTGGAAAATGTTTGGGTCATTATGGCGCAACTTTGTTACATTTTGACCAAAGAGATTTGACCTTTCTATAAGGGGCATAACCCCTGTTTTAGGTTTTTGAAAAGACAAAATCAGCTTTTACTGTATAACCAAAGGTCCTAGACCCTTGGGGTCTTCAGTAATGGCATTGGGGACCAATGACCTTGACAAAGGTCAAAAGGTCAAAGGTCAAGGTCATGTCCCAGATAGCGAATTTAGTGTTTTTAACCTTATTTAAAGGATTTTTAGTGTGTTTTCGAGCTTTTTAAGGTTGACCTTGACCTTTTCAATACATTCTACGTCTGTTGGAACATGTATTTTACATTAAAAAAGGAAAGACCTCTCAATTGTTCAAGAACAATTGACAGTTTAATTATTAAGTTGTGTTCTGCCAGTAAGCCGAAATACTTTTTGGAAAAAATATGTCATTTCGGTTATAAGCATAATTATTATGATAAAAATTTACATATTACGTTACTACTCTATACATGCCATACATTTCCATATGAATATAAAAACATGACGAAATTGTCAAGTATTAAAAATAGAGGTAGGTGCGAAACAAAACTTTACCGGATTCAGTAATACAACACTGTTTTGTTAACAAATACTGTGTAGTTTTATCACAATTATCTTCGTTTTGTTTAGAAAAAACAAAAACAAAATTTATCTTTTCAACAAGAGTTTAAACAGGATGTATTTCGACATGTTATTGGAATGTTTTATAGACGTATGCACTCTTATCATTAAACTTCGTCTTCGTTTTAAAATGGCCAAATGTGTGAAGATAACATCAGTTAATAACTTCTTTAAAACAGTACGTTTTTATCCTAACATTTCTGTAAAGTGCATTATTTAATAAATCAGACAGGAATAAAATACATTTAAGTCTTCGTATTATACTGCCAAAGTAACACATTATGTTCAGCGAAAATTAAAAAAAAATGAATTAAATTAAAGATAATTTTATGGAAAACTATTGTACACACTACAATATACCACTACACAAAAAAATATACCTTTCCCTATTACATACATAGATTCGTTCTAGCAATTTAAGAATAGATCAAAATAAAACCAATCCGTAATATAATATTCCGTGTACATCTTCATATGGTTCAATGAATGTAAAAAAAAGTTTAATCGCTTTCAATTTGACTTCACTAAATTTCCGTTCTGGTTTGATCAGCTCGTACATATTTGTAGGAACGGATAGTTTTCGTGCAACTGAAAATGTTGAAATCAATCCCTGATTTCGGGAAAATTTGTGAATTAATGAATTAATTACTGTCGAACGAATTGAATGAATGCCAATCACATTTTTAACTGATTGATTTAACAAGGTATTGAGAAGAAATATTAATGACTTAGATTAATAAAATAGATTTCTTTCTTTAAACGAGTTATTTCTGGGTTTTTTTTACTACAGGCTCTGTACCCAAACTGCGTACTACTATTCCTTATTAAAATTAACTATCACAAAGTAACCACATCTGAATCTTTAGAAAGAGGGACGAAAGATACCCAAGGGACAGTCAAACTTATAAATCTAAAACAAACTGACAACGCCATGGCTAAAAATGAAAAAGACAAACAAACAACAGCACACACGACACAACATAGAAAACTAAAGAATAATTCAAACGATATACAATATTTCTCTAAAAAAAAATCAAGTTTAAGGAATGCTTAAACTTAGATAGCAATTCCCTAACTCACAAATTATTATCATAATTAATACTTGCTTTTATTTGAACAGGTATTTAGTTTTCCCTCTCAGTTCTTTATATTTGTGGCTTTCCTTCTCCTTGCTCTCTAGTTCTTTCGATGTGTATAATTCCAGAAACAAATGTTGAATACAAGGAAAGTACGTTATACTGTTTCATTATATCATATTGCTTATGAAAATAATTTTGTTTTACTTAATTAAACTAAATTAATGCACAGTTTTGTATGACCTTGCAATAACCTTAAAATAACTTTGATTATTCTTGGCCGTCGACCATATTAAAATGTTAAACACATAATTTTTTTATCAAAATGTATCTTTTTTTAGATAAATGGCATAGTTTCTGATTTGTTACAGGAAAAACCCGATAACTACAAAACCTGGAAAATAATTAGTCCAGAACGCTCTTTAAATACATTGTGAGTTTGAAATGCATTTACTGTACTATCCACAGATACTAAACTGTTGGTTTTTTTTTATTTCTTAGACGGCATGCTGAAAATCTGGATATTTGAATTTAGAAATATTTGAAGACAATTAAGAGTGTCATTTTAACAAAAATTTCGGTTTGGTATGAAGATTAAAAGAATTCAAAGAGAATAAATTTGATACGATTTTAAAATTTCATTAATGTTTACCCAGGCCGACAAATATCTAATACATGATCATACGTCTGTATTTTGTTACCAATATATATTTAATAACCTAGTCAACGGAATTGATGTTTACTTGATTTTTAAACAATGAACGTAAATAAACTCATCATAGTTTCCAGGATTTAAATTCAATATTAACGCCAGACGCGCGTTTCGTTTACAAAAGACTCATCAGTGACGCTCGAATAAAAAAATGTAAAAAATGCCAAATAAAGTACGAAGTTGAAGAAACCGCTTTCAGTTTGTTGCTGACGTTTCGTAATAAACTTATGTCCATTACTGTCGTTTATTATATACATTGAATTCTTGACCAATAAAATGTAATTCCCTATTTGCTATGACTAAAAACTAGTAATATATTTTCCATAAAAATTACTATAATTCAGCAAATTTAAACATTTGTAGTTAAAATCATAATTTGAACACACCCGCGAAATCGCGGGCATTTAGAGCTTGGTTGCAAGTGAAAACTGTTGTAGGATGAATTTTAATGTCTGTCCTCTAGGCGAGTTATATCCCCTTGAAGCAATTTCTTTCTTTTCCATTTTTCTCAAAATGTATTAGAGATATAATCAATTTGAAAACGGCAACATGTACAAGAACAGATGGCAATGTTAATAAACTTTACAATCATCTTGTTGTTAACCCTTATAAGGAGTTATTTCCCTTGAAAAATCATACAAAATTTTTGTAAAATTGTTTTTCGAGAACCGGAAGTCGTAGAGACTTGGGACCTACACAAATAATCTTAGATTCATGTGAACTTCAATTAGTTTTATTTATAGTGAATTGGGAAACAAGTTTTGCAACTTATATTAATTCCTTTCCACTTTGCGGGTGCGAGTGCTGCCTTGTAGTGGTATTAGCCTACTCTTTTGCACCAAAGGTCAAAGGTCACTGAGTGCTAAAAATTTACTGCATACATACTGTGTATAAAATGTTCCTCTCGACGAGCTCTACATTTTATATATTAAGATAAGAAATGTCCGACCGTCTGTTCAAAAGTTTCGACAGGATGATTCTTAAAAGTGTAGAATTATATGTATATATTTTTAATGGTAACTAACAGATATCAACCTACTATAAACGCAACAATGATCAGTAGTTTCAGACCTTCAATTTGAGGTCAATATCAGGTCATGATGAAATTTGACCTTGACCTTTAAAGTGTACTATGACCCTGACCTTGTCATATTTGAAAGGTCAAGTGGTCCTGAGTTGAATGGCGGTAAATCTTATGTCTCTACGACTTCCGGTTCTCAAGTTTGCATCATATATTTAATGATTCATTGTGACCTTGATGAACTTTGGAATTGTCCTAAATTCTACAATGTTGTTATTCAAATGCAGATCATTTATCATGTAACAGATTTGAGATATCTATTGTCGTTTTAGGGGTAATGCAGTTGAAATTTTGCGAGCGGAGGCATGTATTTCTGAATCAACAATAGCTTACTACCTGAAATTTTCAGAAATTGAAGAGTTTAACATGGTTATATGTTTTACAAATTACCAAAAACTTTCAATGAAAAACAAAGAAAACAAAATCGATTTTCAGCTTTTACATTGACTTTGTAGGTTTCATAAGTTCTATTTATATAATTGATATTGCATCATTTTTGCACTTGGCAAACTGTGGTCATTATGTATATCGAATTGAACGTCTAAATGAGCTCTTCTCAAAAAAGAAAATTTCAAACACCTTTTTTATCCCAGTGGGAAGGGTGGGGTCATTTAGAGCAAAACAATCAAATTTCGCAGATGGTTAGGTTGTCGCATATCAAATGAAAGTCCATAAAGCGTACATTTCAAATATCAAATTGACGTCCCAAAACAAAGGTTTGGGTGGGGTCATTGAGTGCTAAACATAATTTTTCTTTGAAGATAAGGTTGTTGTATATGAAATGAAAGGTCATAACGTGTACATTTCAAATATCAAATTCCTGTTCCCCAAAAAATAGTTGGATGGGGTTATTAAGTGCAAAAATAAAGTTTCTAGAACATGTCGTTATCGCATATCAAATGAAAGATCATTAAGTCTACATTACAAATATCGTACTTGCCATCTCAAAAAAGTAAAGTGGAAGGGGTCATTTAGTGAAAAAAGTGAAAAGATTCAGAAGGCATGCTTGTCGTATATCAAATGAAAGGTGGTAACAAGTACATTACGAAAGCATCACTTTTACAGGAAAGACCTTTCAATTGTTTTACAAACAATTGAGATACTAGTTATAAAAAAATTTATGTCTGGAGAATTGCAGAAAGGTACTTAGAGACAGGACAAATTTTCATGAATTTCTCGTTTCTGTATACTATAAAGTATAAACATACGTATATTATAAATAAAGTGTATTTGCTATTCACTATCAATTCCAAGTTTCTTCATATAGAGAATCTCTATATATTATAGAAGTATAAGCATAGTATACATGCAGAATAACGCGAAAATAATTGCCCTGCTCCCGAGTAATTATGAAAATTTATCGTTCAAAGTTTAAAACCGAAAGTATTGTCTATGATTTCAAAGTCGGTCTGATGACGTAAACAATACCCGGACGCTATTTTTTTTTTCGTTTTTCTCCTAAAATAACCCAAACTGGATAATCATAAGAATAGTTGACAAATGCAGCTATGTTTGGTACCTAGGGCACAGAGGCATGATGATTAATTTATAGCGGAAGGAAGACACGCGACACACATATAAGATTCGCGTTTAATAGTACAGATTCTCGTTTAATAGTATAAATATATGCAAAACGTAATTTGCCTTGTGTGACAATATAAATCAGACGCACTATTTTCATCGGTAAAGTTGCAGGTTTTTTTTTATTCTAATTACTAAAAAGTTACTAAAAATTAGACGTTAAACATCTTAAATATGTTGTTGTATAGTTTAAGGTTTGTAAGTTGACTCTATGTATTGTCAACCGTGCGAAAATACGATAAAAAAAAGTATAGGTTTAACTATTTGTCAAGTTATCTTTAATGATCTTTAAACTATTAGGTTACTTAAAGGACGAATCACGAGAATAGAACCGATTATAGTTACTTTGATAAATGCTTTAAATACCTTCTCGTGTACATTGAGTTCTTGCATACACCCAACACATTTTTTTTCTAAAGATTTATCAATGTTTAAATTTACCAATAGCATTTTTGTGGCAAATTAGAAAAAATATCTAAATTCAAGCCTAAACAGATCCGTTTTTAAACTTTTCTTAAAGTGTGTGACATATCATTTCTGTTAGACAAAAAGATAACTACATGATAGAATTTAAAGATGAAATAGTGTTGACATGAATATCTATTATATAGTCATTTTTTTATATAGATTAACTGTTTGCAAAAGTAAAAATTATATGAAATACTAAGGATTTTCTTATCCCATGCATAGATTACCGTAGCTGTATTTTGCACAATTGTTTTTGAATTTTGGGTCATCAATGCTCTTCAACTTATATACTTGATTTACTTTTTAACTTTTTAGCTCACCTGGCCCACAGGGCCAAGTGAGCTTTTCTCATCACTTGGCGTCCGTCGTCCGTCGTCGTCTGTCGTCCGTCGTCGTTAACTTTTACAAAAATCCTCTCCTCTGAAACTACTGGGCCAAATTTAACCAAACTTGACCACAATCATCATTGGGGTATCTAGTTTAAAAAATGTGTCCAGTGACCTGGCCAACCAACCAAGATGGCCGCGATGGCTAAAATAGAACATAGGGGTAAAATGCAGTTTTTGGCTTATAACTCAAAAACAAGCATTTAGAGCAAACCTGACATGTGGTAAAATTGTTTATCAGGTCAAGATCTATCTCCCCTGAAATTTCAGATGAATCGGACAACCTGTTGTTGGGTTGCTGCCCCTGAATAGTTATTTTAAGGACATTTTGCTGTTTTTGGTTATTATCTTGAATATTATTATAGATAGAGATAAACTGTAAACAGCAATAATGTTCAGCAGAGTAAGATTTACAAATAAGTCAACACGACCGAAATGGTTAGTTTACCCCTTTAGGAGTTATTGCCCTTTATAGTAAATTTTTAACTATTTTTCGTAAATTTTAGTAATCTTTTAATAAAGTCATGTTATCATTAAAGCAGTATACAATATTTAAAACTGATTGAAATAAGTAAGGAAAAGATGAAACTAAGAGGTGAATGAATGAACTAATTCTGTTCGTCGTAAGAAATGCGAATGGCAAAATATAAGTTAAATAATAAAATGTTTAGTTAATGAAATATCGAAAGAAAATTTATATGATATATTCCTCGAGTTCATTTCCTACTGAAGAACTTTAGCAAGGTGCCACTTTAAAGGGCCATCACTTGGGTCCGTCCATCGTCTGTCGTCCATTGTCCATTGTCCGTAAACTTTTACAAAAATCTTCTCCTCTGAAACTACTGGACCAAATTAATCCAAACTTGGTCACAATCATCTTTGGATTTTTTAATTTAAAAAAATGTGTCCGGTGACCGGGCCATTCAACCAAGATGGCTGCCACGGCTAAAATTAGAACACAGGGGGTAAAATGCAGTTTTTGGCTTATACCTCAAAACCGAAGCATTTAGAGCAAATCTGACTAGGGTTAAATTGTTTATCAGGTCAAGGTCTATCTGCCCTGAAATTTTAAGATGGATCGGACAACCCGTTATTAGGTTACTGCCCTGGATTGGTAATTTTAAGGACATTTCGCCGTTTTTTGTTATTATCTTGAATATTATTATAGATAGAGATAAACTGTAAACAACAATAATGTTCAGCAAAAGAAGATCTACAAATAAGTCAAAATGACCAAAATAGTCATTTGACCCCTTAAGGAGTTATTGCCCTTTATAGTTAATTTTTAACATTTTTCATAAATTGTTGTAAATTTTCCACTGTAATTACTGGGCCAAGTTCATTATAGATAGAGATAATTGTAGCAACAAGAATGTTCAGTAAAGTAAGATCTACAAACACATCACCATCACCAAAACACAATTATGTCATGAATTTATCTGTGTCCATTGTTTAATATGCACATAGACCAAGGTGAGCGACACAGGCTCTTGAGAGCCTCTAGTTTTATCTGAGCGTCACTGATGATTCTTACGTAGACGAAACGCGCGTCTGGTGTTTCAAAGTTATAAGTCTGGTGCCTTTGATTTGATAACATGCTTTAAGATAAGAAAAAGAAAAAATGAGTTCACCGTTCAAAAAATGTCTCCAAATCGTTAGTTATTTAGTAAAGAATTTCATCCGAAAAAAACAAAACAAATACTAGTAGCACTTAGTGGTCATCCGGAGATACCACTTCAACGAACTAAGTGCCTTACCAATTATCCAACAATAGTGTTCTAACCAATGCTTCACAATAATAGCTAGCTAGCGTGAGTAAAAAAGCATCACAGTTCTTGACAAGAAGAGTAATGTCATGATAATAAGACGTAATGCTGTTTCAGTCAAATGACCCATACCAAGGCTGATTATATGTGGTCGGAGAGAATTTGATGTATGAACTTTCAACTTGCGTCTCAACAACCTTTTAAAGCATTTTGAAAAGTATTAACGGAAAATTAGAAACTAGTCGATAATTGTTTCTGCATCTTTGTCTAGATCAGACAACAGCCTCGTTGAAAGACTGATTGAATCATGGATTGGTGTTCACGCCCCATTCAACACAGTTATGCTTTTTTTTTGTGGCTGAATGATTTTGCTATTTACAGTTTCCCTTTATCCAGTATTGTTCTGCAAAATGGATGAGTCATTTTTCAAAGGCAATTACTTCCATAGTAAAGCGTTCATTTGAAGTTTTTTTCCGTTTGACCTATTTGTAGATCTTACTTTGCTGACCATTTTTAATTTAACACTCTCTTTATCATAGTTTCTGCATGAAATGCAAATATTCATAACAAACGTTTTTATAGAACAATAGGTCCTATAAGGGGTCACTTGATAATTTCGTTTGTATAAACATATGTGGGGACCTTATTGTATGCCTCTCTATCTGTTATAGTTTTATAGATAATTTAAAGCTTTCAAATTTTCACAATTTCTCTGCAAGTTCCACTGTAGATGTATTGACTTATTTATCCTTTCTTCCTTAGCATATTTGCTCTCACCACTGCTTTACTTTTAGAGAAATAAGCAAACATCTGTATTTTCGCTTAAAGTGATATTTCAGCAGCAATAATTCCAAAATCTCTGAAAATTCCATAGGATATAATTCTCTATCATTTTTACCAAGTGTCATTTAAATGTAAGATGTTTTCGATATACACGTGTAACCAAAAAATTGCATTTTGCGACCTGTTCTTTTTTAAGCAACATCAACCTTGTGTGATGATAGATTAAATCTCTGATAGAATTTTTAACTAGATTCCCTTAGGAACATTCAAATAAAGTAAGGTCACATTTGGAAAAGTGGTTTCAGAGAAGTTTTTAAAAAAAAATATAGTTGACCATTACAGATACCAATAGGTAGTAAAAACTAGAGACCAACCAGAGGCTCCCTAGAAGCCTGAATCGCTCACCAAGTAAAAATTATGCCATTTTGGTATTTATCTTTTTCCTTTTTTTTCACAATCAATTATGTTTTCTTATTTGTAGATCTTATTTAGTGGCATTTTTGTAGGTCATGTATTGGTGATCCCTTTTAAGTTTTTTCAGTGTAAATGTAATTAAATTTTTTCTACAACTAGTGTAAAATAAAGATTCTGTATACTTCCAAATTAAATTGACAAAAATACAAATTAGGGGCTCTAAAGAGCCTGTGTCACTCACCTTGGTCTATGTGCATATTAAACAAAGGACACAGATAGATTCATAACAAAATTGTGTTTTTGTGATGGTGATGTGTATGTAGATCTTACTTCATTGAATATTCTTGCTGCCTGTAATTATTTCTATCTTTAATGAACTTGGCCCAGTAGTTACAGTGGAAAAATATTTTGTAAAAATTTGTCTAAATTTGTTCAAACAAATTTACCTCACGTCAGATTTGCTCTTAAAGCTTTGGTTTCAGAGATATAAGCCAAAACCTACATTTTACCCCTATGTTCTATTTTAAGCCATGGCAGCCCTCTTTGTTGGTTGGCCGGGTGATCGAACACATTTTTCTAAACTAGACACACCAATGATAATTGTGTCCAAGTTTGGTTAAATTTGGCCCAGTAGTTTCAGAGGAGAAGATTTTTGTAAAAGTTTACAATGGACAATGGACGACAGACAATGGACGACCCAAGTGATGAGAAAAGCTCACTTGGGCCTTCAGGCCAGATGAGCTAAAATGGATAAAAATCATCATTCAGGGGAAATAATGTCCATCAGAAGTTGGTTGACAACATATGGAAAAATTACTGAATTATAGATCTTATTGTGTTGAATAGCTATTCTTTTTTATACTGTTTCTCTCTATTTATTATAATTTGTTCAAAAACTGCAAAAAAAAATAATTTCAAGGGTAATAACTCCTCTCAGTCTTTTTTTGCTAAACATTTGTGCTATATATTGTAGTTCTTGTTCTATAATAAACAGTTCCAATTCTACTGCACCAGATGCAAATTTTTGACATTCATTGTCTATTCAGTAATGATAAAGGACAAAATATGTGAAAATCCAAAGCTAAGCTAATTAAAAAGATAAAGAGCTATGAACAAAATAGGATAACAAATAATGTAAAGCCAAAGCTGGTCAAGAAATGAAAGATTTGAATTTATCTTTCGTGATAAAAATGTCTGTCTAACTGTGTTTCTAAAAAAAATCCATACAAGGGTAACAATGGTTCTTCAGGGCAAATAACTCTAAAAAGGAGTCTATCAACTACTTATTTGAAGATCATATTGTGTTAAATATCTATCTTACTTAATTTTTTCTCTATCTGCAAAAAATGAATAACAAGAGTGCACACGCTGAGATGTCTCACCGTCACTAATCATTGACATTATGTTGATAGTCCCAAATATGAAGCTTTACTACAAGTATCACATAAACTAAACATGATTAGAGAAAATAAGGTCAAGGTCATAAAAACCAAACAAGAAATACATGCACACCTTATACAACCATTCAATACACTAAATGTGGTTGACCTATTGCTTATAATTTCTAAGAAACGGACTTAACAATAAAACTAAACATTGACCAATGTACCATGAAAATGAGGTCAAGGTCAGATGAACCATGCCAGACAGACATGTACAGCTTACAATTCTTCCATACAACAAATGAACAAATAAAGTTGACCTATTACTTATAGTTCAAGAAAAACAGACCAAAACACAAAAACTTAACACTGAGCAATGAACCCTGAAAAGGAGGTCAAGGTCAAATAAAACCTGAGAGACAGACATGTACCTCATAAAATATGTCCATACACCAAATATAGTTGACCTATTGCTTATAGTATTAGAAAAAAGACCAAAACTAAAAAACTTAACTGAAACCACTGAACCATGAAAATGAGGAAAAGGTGAGATGACACCTTCAAGCTAGACATGTACCCCTTACAATCATTCCATACACCAAATATAGTAGACCTATTGCATTCAGTATCTGAAAAACAGATCAAAACACAAAAACTTAACTTTAACCACTGAACCATGAAAATGAGGTCAAGGTCAGATGACACCTGCCAGCTGAAAATGTACACCTTACAGTCCTTCCATACACCGGATATATACAAGAACTATTGCTTACAATATCTGAGATATGGAATTGATCACCAAAACTGAACCCTGTTCACTGATCCGTGAAATGAGGTTGAAGTCATGTGAAAAAACTGTATGGCCGGCATGAGGATCTTGCAAGGTACGCACATACCACATATAGTTATCCAATTACTCATAATGAGAGAGAAATTAACATTACAAAAAATCTTAACTTTTATTTCAAGTAGCCACTGAACCATGAAAATGAGGTCAAGGACAATGGACATGTGACAGAGGGAAACCTCGTAACATGAGGTATCTATATACAAAGTATGTAGCATCCAGGTCTTCCACCTTCTAAAATATAAAGCTTTTAAGTAGTAAGCTAACGCTGCCGCCGGGTCACTATCCATAAGTCAAGCTTTCTGGGACTAATGTTGAAGGCTCGACAAAAAACATTTGATAAGGGAAATAACTCCAAGATATAACCCAAGGAACATTCAGGTAAAGTTTTGTTACATTTAAACCAGTAGTTTCAGAAAAGAAATAATTTTAAAAATAAAAGATAATTTTTTTTTAAGTTTATGACAATGGCAGGAGCCAAGACTAATTTGACACCTAAGTATTCCTACATCCTGATTTATCTGACACATTTTAATGGTCCTAAAATATGCCTATCCTTGCAGAAAAAAACTAGCTGAGTGCCGTTATAGTGCATAGTTTAATTCATTTTGAACTGTGGGTTTTTACTACCATGACTACCAGATCAGGAAAATTATAGGGTTGTCTATATTTCTTTAACCAAGTAAACTCTAGTTTTTTTAAGAAAAGTAGCATAATGTTTTTAAAATATATTAGGTAATTAAAACTTAAATAAAAGTTTATAAACTGTAAATCTATATTTGATAAGCAATGGCTTTTATCATGATTAAGTCCCTTAATCTACGGTAAGTAACACCGTTTATTTGTTTTATGGCATTTAAAAACAGCACCAAAGAAAAACCACATTTAATAAAGTTTCAGCAAACGCATTTTGCTTAGCACTGACATTTCTACTGCCATGTTCTTTGACAAGTTGTACTTCTTGTTATGTAATATTATATATCAGTTCAATCTTTTATGTCTGTAAATCTGTATGCTCCATAAGCCAAATTTGATCTACAAATATCATTTCTGGTTATTTAATAACCTTCATTTGACTGATATGAAAACAATCATTCTTTCACAGCTATGTCTGTTTTCTATCATTAACAACCATATATCAGTAAATCATAAAATCATAGTCAATGCTTCATTTTATCCTGTAATATTTCTACACTTTGATGTCTGTTTCTATAGTAACCAACACCTGAGGCAATTGTTGTTGTTCCTGTCAAATACCTGAAAAACAAAAATAATACAAGACAAGGGGGATAAATACTTTAAATAGTTTCTGTGCATTAATGTGGTATCTAACACTACAGGGAGATAACTCTCTCATTAACATAAATGAAGCCTTTGAATTTTCTTTTTAATATTTGTTATTAGAGATGATTTTTTCTGAAACAAGAGTCTGTAGTCAAAATTCAAATTTGACATATATTTTACAGCATTTGATTGATTGAGTTTGGTGTTAAATGTAATTGTCTGTCCGCCTGGCTATACCATGGCTCATGGGGACCTATTCAAAGTGGAAGAGAAGCCCTGAATACCTGGCAAAATCCATGACATGTAGTAGGTAAACTGGCAAGTCTAATCAATAATAATTGGAATCAAACATAACTGCCATTTGTATGTTCAATTTCGCATTCCTTTTGTTGACAGGCTAGTTATACAGAAGGTAAGCTACTCAGATCATTTGGCCAACAAGGCATCTACATTAAAATAAACATATGTACTAAAGTTGGCCCCAACACCAAAATAAACACATGTACTATAGTTGGCCCTCACACTAACATAACATTTATGCACTAACGTTTTCCCCCCAACTAAAATAAACAGATGTACTTAATTCAAGTTGCTATGGTTCAACCTCATGGTAAACTACATAAAGATCGATATTCTAACTTTACTTTAAATTAACTTAAACCTGATAGGGGAAAGATGAAATGGCAGATGAACAGGTGGATGCACAGATTGAAAAACAAGAGTGCACACGCTGAAATGTCTCGCCTTCTATACTTATCATTGATATTATGTTGATAGTCCTAAGTATAAAGCTAAGCTTTATAACAACTGTACCATAAACTTAACATTAACCAAGATAACTAAACAAAGACCAATGAACCTTGAAAATGAGGTCAAGGTCAGATGGACCATGCCAGGCAGACATGTACAGCTAACAATGCTTCTATACAACATATATAGTTGACCTATTACTTATAGTTTAAGAAAAATATATCAAAACACAAAAACTTAACACTGTGCAATGAACCGTGAAAATGAGGTCACGGTCAAATAAAACCTGCGCGACTGACATAAAGATCATAAAATATTTCCATACACCAAATATAGTTGACCTATGGCATATAGTATTAGATAAAAAGACCAAAGCTCAAAACTTAACTTTGACCACTGAACCATGAAAATGAGGTCAAGGTCACATGACATCTGCCCGCTAGACATGTACACCTTACAATCATTCCATACAACAAATATAGTAGACCTATTGCATATAGTATGAGAAAAACATACCAAAACACAAATTTAACTATAACCACTGAACCATGAAAATGAGGTCAAGGTCAGATGACACCTGCCAGTTGGACATGTACACCTTACAGTCCTTCCATACACCGAATATACTAGCTCTTTTGCTTATAGTATCTGAGATATGGACTTGACCACCAAAACTTAACCTTGTTCACTGATCCATGAAATGAGGTCGAGGTCAAGTGAAAACTGTCTGACAGACATGAGGACCTTGCAAGGTACGCACATATCAAATATAGTTATCCTATTACTTATAATAAGAGAGAATTCAACATTACAAAAAATTTGAACTTTTTTTTCAAGTGGTCACTGAACCATGAAAATGAGGTCAAGGACATTGGACATGTGACTGACTGAAACTTCGTAACATGAGGCATCTATAAACAAAGTATGAAGCATCCAGGTCTTCCACCTTCTAAAATATAACGCTTTTAAGAAGTTAGCTAACGCCGCCGTCGTAGCCGCTGCCGCCGGATCACTATCCCTATGTTGAGCTTTCTGCAAATAAAAGTTGCAGGCTCGACAAAAAAATTATCTCTTCCAGCTGGGCATTGGATTGGTAGGTGCATTAAGATTTATTTTAAACTTATTGTCTGAATAAAAGAGTTTATGTTTTTAATTGTATAACACATTTTTATATTGGTCCAAATTATGGTTGGATGTTGTGTTTTGTGTACTGTTCTTTGTCTGTTGGTATTTTTCTTTTTTAGCCATGGCATTGTCAGTTTATTTTTCACTTATGAGTTTGAATGTCCCTTTGATATCTTTCTCCTCTCTTTTCTCAAATATGACTTTTTTCTTATAATTTTGTATTCTTACATTTACACTTACCAAGGCAAACAGAATTTTATTATTTTTCAAGCTAATAGCATGTAAAAACTTTTGGACAAAAGCATCTAATAATAAAGCATGCCATCAATTACATCCAAGTCATTTGGACTTTCGTAAATAGTTGTCTCATTGGTAATCACATCGCTTTATTTTAAAGTCATAAGAAACCTCAAATCAAAAAAAATTAATGCATATGATTTTTATAACTCAATGGATAGTTTTCATTATAAAACTTATGTACATATACTTTTTTCTGAAGAAAATTCTTTAATTTATTCATATTTAGAAGAAGTTTACTTTATTTGAATAGCTTCCTTCCAGCAAGCTATTCCCCCGACATATTTTCCGTATGCAAGGTGACCTCAGTGTGACCCATCTCGTAAAAATCCGGTGACCACAATACGCATGGATGTCCTTAAAATAAACTATTATCTGAATTTACATGTTAAACACGTGCTCAATTTCCATGCTTTTTTGTTTATTTTTCGTCAATTGTTGACAAACAGGTGACAATCGTTAAACTTCGGCTTCAAAACACGAACTTTAATTACCTGCCATATTTTCACAACAACACTGACCGATTGAGAAAAAAAATTGACAATTATACGAAATTTACACGAAAAAAATGATAAATTCGAGCACAGAAGACGAAGTTTAGGATGTTTGTATGCATTAGTTCAAGAATTGGAAGAATATTATTTTTCACCGGTCACTCGTTTCTTATGACTTTAATGTAGGTATATTTTTCAGTATGTAAATTTAAAGAGATTAATTACCACAAAGTCTGTAGTGCTATATGATCCACAAACCCAAACACTGGAGCTGCTAGAGATGATGCTATTAGTGTCAACTGTAAAAACGTATTTAGCTGAAAAATAATTAATTTTACTGACTTTTGTCCATTGCAAATTATTATATAAATGACAACTGGATTTAATTTTGAGTATTCATTTACACTTATGGTATCAATGTGTTCCAAATTTAAACATCTTTTTTACTATTACTATTTTTTATGCCTTCTGTAAGAATGTTCTTTGATGATTCCATTTTTTTTTCCAAATTCAGTTCAAACAAATTAATTTTGTGAGATTAAAGCTTTTAATGTTTTTTAAATTCAACTTCAATGATTTCTGTTGATTCATTATTATTCGTTGGATACAAATTTTCGTTGGTTGTTTGGTTACAAATGAACCTAGAACTCCTTGTCCAACTAATTGCAAATTTTCTATAGGAATCACAAAATCAAATATCCATGAAAATGCTAGTTTTCCTGAAACTGCGAAAATTGATTCCCATGAAAATAAAAGAATCCACAGAAGTCATTTATATACAAAAGGTGGACTGGCATATAGAATTATAACCATGGTATCTTTGATTATTTTTGTTTATTTCAGTCCATTTTACAATAATCCCAACAAAATAAACATAGGACACTGTTTAAAAATTACCTGTATCATGAGCATCAGAAAACTAAATCTTCAGTTATAAAAAACAACCGAGGTTGACTTTGATAAAATTTCAGTGTAAATAGCAAACTTTATTATACCCCAGTTATCATTTTCTATATGAAATAAGTACACAATATTTTGACTATTTTTTCACATTGCAAACATTGAACTATTGGACTGATCAATAGCTTCCCACTATTAGACCTCTATGAAACTATTTCATCGCAAGCATCATTATATTTTACACACTTTCCAATGCAGCTACGAGACTGGAGGATTTTGAAAACAGTACGACATTGCGTTTCACCTATTGTATCTAGGATTGATGTCAGTGCAAGACTTAGACTTAGCATTTCAGAATATTTATGTAGTAAACATTATGGTTGGGTTAGTGCTTTTTATATATATTACGATATTTGATTTATCACAGCCATTTATTGTCTGTTGTCTTTCGATATATTAAAACACTTACTGACTGGATACTCGTGAAAAAGTAAGTTTATTGTCCCCTAGGATAAAACTATTGCCCTCAGCACAAAAACACCTCAGATAAAAAGTTGCACCTCTTGGGGACAATAAAACTATTCCACTCATACCCAGTCAATAAATATACAATTCAAACTTTTTCATACATATCTTATATGAATAATGATAAATATCAACATATAAAATAAATATAAATACCTTGCTTATATTGGAAGGGTGTAGCTTGACTGTAGCATTAGTAACATCACAGTACCTGGAAAAGGTTTTCTGAAAGAAATCATACAAAATTGTTTGTTTTTTTTAAAGTTTAAAATTTTTGGTAATACAAATGTTTAAACCTGTTTTTTGCAAAGATTTGAATGAGAAGGCAAAAAGACTGCACTAGTCATTTAATCTATTTCCTTACTTTTCCATTTGTCTGAGTTAACAATAATCTGTTTGTGATTTTTTTCATAAGTAACAAAGGGAAGTAACTCGAAAAGGGAAGTAACTCGAAAATAAAATGAACAGAACATGAAAATAAGAATGTGTGGTATGCAAATGTTAGCAATTATAGGCAATAGTACAACCTACAATAATGTACTATAAACATGTGTGTAATACAACAAATTTGCAAGGATTTCTTAAACCCCAATGTGAGCTATTGGATAGATTGTGTTTACAGAACTTATTTGTATATAAAAACTTGAAAACGGCCTCTTGGTACCATAATTAAAGAGGTCCCAAAAATCAATCTTATTCAAATCTATAAACTTTTATTATGTTATGTGAAGCTAGTGAACATTTGCAAACACAAACTATTGCGATCAACAGAAATATTACGGTATATAAAAGCAGAGTTTGGACATGAAAATCTGCATATATGTGCAATATAACAAATACAGCAAATCCATAATAAAAACATATTACTGTCATAAAGCAAGCTTGTTTATAGTACACAGAAACTTTTCTTTTTTACCCCTGTTGCTGTAGTATAAATAGGCTAAAACATGTATTTATATCAAGAAAAAGTAAAAATAGGGCAAAATATACTATTTTGAAATGACTATGCATTTACATTAGCATTAGATATTAATTTGATTAGTCTGGCATTATGGGAAGTCAAAAATTTCATGAATTAAAGTCTGAAGACTTAAAGCTTACAATTATACAAAAAGCCACTATTTACCAGTACAACTCTCAATCTATTTTTCAGATACTGTAAAAACACAAATATATATTTGTTTACTTTCTTTGACAACTTTAAACCTGGTGTAGCTTTCATTGTTATTTTCAACATAAATTTAATTGAAGACGTTTAGACTACAAGGTTTATTTCATTTTTTGTTATTTTATAAAGTTTATTATGTCAAAGCTTTAAAATTCAATAATGAATCAAGGTACAACTGTATTACAGCACCATCACTTGATATGTGAGAGTAAATATCCTAGAAGTGGATACCTATATGGTTCATATATATATTGTATGTAGGGATGTTTTAATCAAATGAAATAAATCTATACACACACAGCACTTCCATGATTTATAGGGTTATTGTTTATGAGAACAAGAAATGAGTTTATGATTCTATAAAAGATCACAACATGTATAGAAAAACTGTCCTAATAACAGCCTGTCCATTCTACAAAACAAATTTAACCAATCAAAGTGTCTCACAAATGTCACATGGTTTTACTTTTTCAAATACTATACTTAAACAACTATCCCAGTTTAGGTAATTATGACATGTAATATATGGTCAATTTTTTTTTAAATACTAACAGTTATTACATTTCTAAAATTTACACTTACTGGAGGTGGTAGAGATATGTAACGGAAATACAGTGAGGCAAGAATTAATAAAACATCTCTTCCTAATATCACAACTGCTAAAGGCACTGAAAATTTATAACAAATATGGTAAACCATAAGTAAAATCAATATTAATATTCATATCTCCACTGCAAAAGGCACTGATAAATAATAACAGATATATATGTTACAGTAATAAGAAAAAATATAATAGCACATCCAAATATCATCAATATTAATTTTTTAAATATAATTTATCCCTCATGAGAAAGGAAATCAAGTCCCTGAAAAAAGCATTTTAAATATACAACTGCTTACATCTATATAATTCCCAATGACGTTTCCCTCCTTAAATATACAATAAAGAAATGGAAGTATAACATAGGTAGAGTAAGTGACCCATATTCGCCGCATAATTCAGGCATTTCCACTTACATATGACCTACATTTGAATATATATTTGGAACTTTTTATGTAAGTTTCAGAAATTTTACCTTATGAAAAAAATGTTTGATAAAGGAATTATCTTCAAAACATTGGTTATTTGTTTTATTGTTCTAAATATGAACCCAAACTCAAGAGGAAATCAAGTTGTTAGTATACCTTGGAGGACAAATTTGAGCCGCAATGTATGATATGACCATCCTCATTATCCTGGTATATTATAAAAAGAATGTTTGTTATTACATGAATAAACTTCTGAGATCATTCCTATATGATTTTTCTCATAAATATTTCCTTGAAGACTGTGCATGGCTGCTAAATCCTAGACGTAAAAGCCAAAAAAAAATTTAAAACACCTACATATAACCTTGGAAATGGGGTAAAGAGGAATATCAAACTTTTGAACATTACAAACAGCCTTAACCATAGGCAAGTACTGGGGAAATGCAAACAAATTTTACAGAAAAAATAGCAAAATGGCGAAAATATGTCCATGGCAAATATGGGGCACCCACTCTTATTGCCTTTTTACATCCTCTAAAGAATTTCCAGTGAATGTTTCAGATGAATATCTATAACATAAACACATTGTTTCTTTGACTGTGGAGGTTATATCTTCATATTATGTTACTTTGTGTACAGTCTATCCCGGACCATCACAAATGTTTACCCCAACTTAATATATTGTCCTAGCCTGCTTTAAAAAAAAATATTTCAATCAGTTCACATTCCAAATTGTATATATAAATGTATGTAGTCTTTGCGCCGTGTTTGGAAATTTAAAAATTGTACCAGTGTCTGTGATAATTCATTTGACATCATGCTTTTACCGAGGAAGGATATCTGTTAACCAAAATATCTAACATATTGTTTGTTTTTTTGTGTTTTTTGCTGATGTTTTAGACTTGTTATATATCTTATTTTGTATTGTACTGAATCCTAATTATATGATCCATCGGCCCGTAAGATTTATTGTTGACCATTTATTCAGTCATTTAAATATATATATATATTAAGTTTTACCTGGCATCAAACTGGACATTGTTAGTGTCACAGTCAATACACTGACCAGTAATTTATCTGCTAGAGGATCTAAGGCTGACCCAAGAACTGTCATCTGATTGAAATTCCTAGCAATATAGCCATCTAACTGATGGAGAAAAAAACATATAATTGACACAACTGCTTAAAACAAATGGGCGATTTCTATGCACACAACACAAGGTTAAATTTTTTTCTGCATATAAAATATCAAGAATAAAAATAAAAGGCTTTTTGTAAATCTACTATCATTACTCTGATATGGTAAGAGAACTAGTGCATGTAGCTATATAGAGTTCAAGGTACATTTTTTTATTCATTAGCTTTTTAGTGGACATACATATAAACTTCAAATGATCACTGACTTCACCTTTCTATAGGTTTTTCAAATATTTTTTTTATATTGTAACAATCAAATGGGGATAGTTAATGATAATCTTGAAATCTTGAAATTAACTGTAAACATGGTAAACGATCAATCACATGTTATACTGAATTATAAGAAGATTTCTATGTTAATATTCAATCTATGCATTGGAATTTTATTTTAACATATTGAAATGATCTAATTCCTATGATTGCATCATGTACATGATAAATTAGTAACTTTCTCCACAAGTAAAAAGACTTTTTGAGTGATTAAAAAAAATTGCTTTATCAGGGGTGATAACTCAAATACATTTGTAATTTAGATTTTGTTAAAACACATACAAAAAGATTCATTTATTTTGATTTATTTTGTGACACTTAGCAACAAAAACATTTTCGACGACAACATTATTCTTTTCACTTACTTAAAGCAATTTTTAAGAGCTCTCTGTTCATGTTTTGTTTCAAATTTCTACTATTAAGTTTCCTATCTAGTCACATAATAAATAGTGTGTCAGAAATTTCAAAATCATTCAAAATTAAGAAATATATCCCTAATGCATAGTTCTAATTCCTTGTACAGGTTTGAATTTATTATGATCTCATGTATAATCCATACAAAATATTAGCTTTTTAAAAAGCACACAGCTTGGAAAGAATTTTGATAGGTGGCCTTCTGTGCACTTTCATACAACCTCAATACTTAAACGGTCACTTTTCTATCATAAGTATCTGAGACAAAAATTGTATGGTCCCATGCAGAAGCTATAGTGTTTGTTAAATGTTGACACCATGGTTTATTTAGTTAGAGAAATGTGTACATGTCACTTACAACATCTGTCATTCCAGCAACCACAAATACACAAAATGCTGGAGTATAAGCTTCTTGTACAACTAGATATCCCAGGAACGGTGTTGCCACTATTCTTGACATTGTTAACACATTTGGTATATTTATAATTTGTTCTTTCTGAAAAACATAAAAAAATGTATGTGAACTTTTGATTTTAAATAAGAATAATATATGTGTACATCATTTTTTTTGTACATGATATAAATACAAAAAATTAGGTACATGTTTTAAATGTTGCTAGATTAAAAGATATAAAAATTGTATAATATTGCTTTTCCTTATCCTTTGAAACACTGAAGATCAATTTTGGTTTTTGGTGGGGTTAATAGTTCTAAGTCTATACTGAGTTTTTGTGATGTATATTGATATTATAGCCTGTTTTTTTATGACTGTTTGTATTTTGGATGGTTTTCTTTTTTTGCCATGGCATTGTTAGTTTCTCTTGCATTGTCTTGTATGTATGTTTTCAAAAAGGTTTACCAGCATATACATTATATGCATGTACATTTATATAACGTAGATTTTATGGTAGTCCAAAAAAATGTTTCTTCAGCTCATTTTTGGCTTAGAATAACAGACCAAATAAATTATTTATCATCATAACTAGTCATTAACATGATAAAGTATATAGCATGATTAAAATGCATCAACATGATTAAGGTTGATTACTACACACATTTTGTGGTTGGATATTTACTTTTTATTACTAAAAAGATATTTGAGATGAGTTGATTTGAAAGTGTTGAGTTGTGATTTTCAGTGTTTATGTACATGATGTACATGCTGTCATGGCTGTATAAACATGATAAACATGATGAAGGAGATCAAAAATCATTAATTTCAAATGCAAATAATGATGTTAAGCATGTATCTGCATACCCTTGAATACATAATACATGTACATGAAATATACCTATTGTGGCATTTATTTAATATGTTCATATAGGGAGAGAGAAACACTGATTGACAGTGTTGAAGAGCTGCCATAAAGCCCTCAACATTTTATGAAATTTTCTGATATACCAGTGTATGTGGGGATCCCTATATTGAGTATAACATCTTACATAAACA
Organism: Mytilus galloprovincialis; assembly: GCF_965363235.1. Classification (NCBI taxonomy): domain Eukaryota; kingdom Metazoa; phylum Mollusca; class Bivalvia; order Mytilida; family Mytilidae; genus Mytilus; species Mytilus galloprovincialis. The sequence continues at coordinate 98,159,679 of NC_134840.1, read as the reverse complement.
TACAATATCTTTAATGTCCTTTAATGAATCTTTGTCAGGAGTGTTGGGTGTATCTGATGATCGGTTGTAAACACTTGTGGTTGAAAATGTACGATTCAAATCTTGGTAGTATTGGACATTGTTTTTAAAAAGATCAATTTGACCAATATGAAAGCCATTCTTCTTCGATAGTTGATGTCTCTGACACTTGTTGTTGGATATATCCTGAGTGTTTAAAGGTATCCCAAGTATGGCAAAACCAATGGATTGCTGGTTTGTTTTAGGGAAAGTATCATTGCTTTTGAGAATTCGACTGTTGAATTTAGTGCATGGCAGTAAGATGTTTCTTTTCAAACACATTCGACAAGCTGTCATTTCCGCACATCTAAAAATATACATCATAGACATTCTTTTATCCAGCAAGGGGAATATACATTAAACAATATTGTTTTGAAAATAAACTCATGGGCGCAGCCATTTTAAATATAATCTGTAAATAAAAAACATTGAAGCATATAAAAATTCTTTATTTATGGTAATAAAATTGTAAAAATGTGTATATTTAATGCATTTCCTTTACATTTATTTCCACTATTTTAGTAAAGACGTCAAAACTATTTTTTAGTGACTATGTAATTAAAATCCGGAAACAATTCGGTTAAAAATCCGTGACGTGTAAATTTCATCACTCCTGAAAGAAGAACAGGGCAGGGACTGTGACAGTTTGATAAATTATGACAACCAATGATAAACAGGTAAACAAACTGTCAAAATAAAGATTATTTAAAATGTGTTAAAAAAAACAACCACAATCATTGCTACAGAAAATGTTAAACTAGGAAAATCCATGAATTCAAATTTACTTTGTTATAAATAGTTTTTCCAGGAAATGTGAGAAAAAAATGTAAGCTGATATTGATATGAGACTAGACTTGAAAGGATATAACACTTGGGTCCTATAATACTATCACTATATATTAGTCCAAGTGCAGTTCCCTGTTACAGGAACAAATTGATAGACAAATAAGCTTTATTTAGAATTAGAGTCAGTATTGAGACTTTTACCCACAAATAACTACAGAATACACAAGCAATGGGAAGTAATTATGCAGAATTATAAGCATTTCAATTAAAGCTAAAAGAAAATAAGAAATGATGAGTTAAGCCTTTTCGACTGATTTTTATAGCTCGTTCTTATGTTGTAACATTATACCACAGTCCCAGGTTAGGGGAGGGTTGGGATCCCGCTAACATGTTTAACACACCACATTATTTATGTATGTGCCTATCCCAAGTCAAGAGCCTTTAATTCAGTGGTTGTCATTTGTTTATGTGTTACATATTTGTTTTTCATTCATTTTTTTCTAAAAATAAGGCCGTTAGTTTTCTCGTTTGAATTGTTTTACATTGTCATATCAGGGCCTTTTATATCTGACTATGCGGTATGGGCTTAGCTAATTGTTGAAGGCCGTACTGTGACCTATTGTTGTTAATTTCAGTGTTATTTTGGTCTCTTGTGGACCATGTGGACAGTTGGTTGGAAATCATAACACATCTCTTTTTTTATATATAAGCATGCTTAGAAAGTAGTCCAAATAATTATGACATAGATGTACATGATGTAAGGCGTCAAAAAAAAAAATTTATAATAGCATTTCAACATGTTCAAGATGTCATAATTATTTGGACTAGCTTAGAAAGATGGTAAAATGTAATTAATAGATTAAAGACATGAAAGATAGGATAGGATAAAAAATTGGACATTAGGAAAAGGTATATTAATAAAAAAAATTTGTCTACATGTATGTAAGACTCAGATTGACTTCCGGTCTCTAATCTGAGTCTAACATAAATGTATAAAGCCCCTATACTACACCCATTATTGTCCACACATTTTTCACAATAAAAAATAAACATTTAGCTGTCTTACACATTCTGTAAAAAAAATAATGAACCTAATCTTAACTTGTGGTATTCATGCTATTTTTGTGCTGCAACTCATGACTGGGGACATATATCAATATTCCATGCATGTGTCTTAGTTTATCCACCAGGACTTTCATATATACTCACACCTACATTTCTGTCAGATATTTAAGATTTATAATTCAGAATTCAGTTTGTATATTTACCATGTTTACCCACAAAAAAAAAATCAAAAACAATTAAACATGTTAAATGTTAAGAAAATTTTGTAATCTCAATGAAATATATGGGAACCTAATGGTAAAGATTGGCAAATCAATGAATTTCTATTTAAGTTTAAAGGTTTGAAATGTTGCAATTGTTAACTTTGTTTTTTTTTATATATATAAGTCATTGAGGTAAAATAAAAAAGATAAACTATTAATCCTAGAACCTGGCTTCAATCTATTTTTCAAGGTTCTGTTATATTCTGACATCCATTTTGACACAATCACATTTATTGAAATCCACCCTATTATTTAGAATTCAGCCAATTTCAGGGAATGTTCATCAGTCAATGGGCATATAGTAGGTACCCCCTATTCTGTTTTTTTTAACAATGTTTAAAGTTATAAATACTTTCTGTCATTAGATATTTTTCTTTAAATAGGCAAATGGAGTTGAGGATGAACCTCTCTTTGATCCTAGTATTCTGCGAGAGTTAGACTTTGAACACAAATCAAGAGCAACATATAATCCAAATATATCACCACAGAACCCAGGAGAAATGCTAAAACTCAGACCACTCTATAAATCTGATTATGATAAAGGTAAGTATTTTTATGAAAGTATCGATTAACATCTGTTTTTATAAGACCGCAAAAATTGAAAATTTTTTGGTCGTATATTGGTATCACGTTGGCGTCAGCGTCATCATCGTCCGAATACTTTTGGTTTTCGCACTATAACTTTAGTTTAAGTAAATAGAAATCTATGAAATTTAAACACAAAGTTTATGACCACAAAAGGAAGGTTGGGATTGATTTTGGAAGTTTTGGTCCCAACAGTTTAGGAATTAGGGGCCAAAAAAGGGCCCAAATAAGGATTTTCTAGGTTTTCACACTATAACTTTAGTTTACAGTGACTTGACTGATAGTGTTGCTATCCAAGAATTGCAATTCATTCAAAATTTTGACCAAATTGCAATTTGTTTTATTAAACCAAATTGTTCAACTGGTCAGAAATTTGAACAAATTGTTCAGTCAAAATGTGAAAGTGCAAGGTGATAAAATAAATCATACTTACAATCCTATAAGACTTTAACTCCACTGTGTTGATGTTATTTTTAAATTAGTTTATCAATCTGTATAGGTATATATAGCTATTACCATACTAAAGGTGAACTGTTTTATTTGTAATTGCTATAAAAATGTCCAAACTAAGCTTTTATATAGTTTTTCTTTCAAAATGTATTCTATATTCATAAGAATCACACAGTATATGAATAAAAACATCATATTCAGTAAAATAATTTGTAAAATTGCAATATATTTGTAGGAAGGGGAGATAATCTTTTTTGGTTTCAAAAAGTCTTTATTCAAAAGAATAGTATTTTAGGTTATTTCCCCAAGGAAACTTATCAATAGCATATTGTTATTTCACATATAGTTTACTGAATATATGATGTATTATTTTAAATGATATATGATTCTTATAAATATAAAATCCTTTTCGAAAGAAAAACTATATAAAAGCTTAGGTTGGACATTTTTATAGCAATTCAAAATAAAATAGTTGACCTTTAGTATGGTAATGGCTATAATATAACATATATGATATAATATATCAATACAGTGGAGTTAAAGGCTTATAGGATTGTAAGTATATTTTATTTTATCACCTTGCACTTTCACATTTTGACTGAACAATTTGTTCAAATTTTTGACCAGCTGAACAATTTGGATCAATAAAACAAATTGCAATTTGGTCAAAATTTTGAATGAGTTGCAATTGGTATAATTATATTATATCATATATGTTATATTATAGCCATTACCATACTAAAGGTCAACTATTTTATTTTGAATTGCTATAAAAATGTCCAAACTAAGCTTTTATATAGTTTTTCTTTCGAAAAGGATTTTATATTTATAAGAATCATATATCATTTAAAATAATACATCATATATTCAGTAAACTATATGTGAAATAACAATATGCTATTGATAAGTTTCCTTTGGGAAATAACCTAAAATACTATTCTTTTGAATAAAGACTTTTTGAAACCAAAAAAGATTATCTCCCCTTCCTACAAATATATTGCAATTTTACAAATTATTTTACTGAATATGATGTTTTTATTCATATACTGTGTGATTCTTATGAATATAGAATACATTTTGAAAGAAAAACTGTATAAAAGCTTAGTTTGGACATTTTTATAGCAATTACAAATAAAACAGTTCACCATTAGTATGGTAATAGCTATATATAACTATACAGATTGATAAACTAATTTAAAAATAACATCAACACAGTGGAGTTAAAGTCTTATAGGATTGTAAGTATGATTTATTTTATCACCTTGCACATTCACATTTTGACTGAACAATTTGTTCAAATTTCTGACCAGTTGAACAATTTGGTTTAATAAAACAAATTGCAATTTGGTCAAAATTTTGAATGAATTGCAATTGTTGGATAGCAACACTATCAGTCAAGTCACTGTAAGTGAATAGAAATCTATGAAATTTTGACACAAGGTTTATGACCACAAAAGGAAGGTTGGGATTGATTTTGGGAGTTTTGGTTCCAACGGTTTAGGAATTAGGGGCCAAAAAAGGGCCCAAATAAGCATAATTCTTGGTTTTCGCACAATAACTTTAGAATAAGAAAATAGAATTTAATGAAATTTGAACACAAGGTTTATGAACACAAAAGGAAGGTTGGGATTGATTTTGGGAGTTGAGATCCCAACAGTTTATTATTTGGTTATCTTCTGGAAAATGTAAAAAGTTCTGCTAGTATGTTAGCTTAAACTTGTACAAACAACAGTCCCTGAATTTTCACATGCAATGTACAAAACAACATGTGGAGCTTGAAGTACTGAATTCATCCCTGGTTTTTGGTAGTGTTAGATATAGGAAGATGTGGTATTAATGCCAATGAGACAACTCTCCATCCAAGTCACAATTTATAAAAGTAAACCATTATAGGTCTTGGTACAGTCTTTAACACGGAGTCTAGGCTCACACCAAACAGCAAGCTATAAAGGGCCCCAAAAATTATTAGTGTAAAACCATTCAAATGGGAAAACTAACGGTCTAATCTACATAAAATACGAGAAACAATTGAAACACTTAGCATGATTAGCTGAATCTTTAGTTTTGTGTGCAATGATTCGTGCACTGTTGCTGGTCTTTTTTCTTTTGGCCTAAGTTATATTGTTTTTTGACTAATTGTTTTGATTGCCACCTTGATGTCTATTCAAGCTCAAATATTACCTGAATTATATCATTAAAAATATGCCTTGACCTATAATGGCTTACTTTTTATAAATTGTTACTTAAATGGAGAGTTGTCCCATTGCACTCATACCTCATCTTCCTATATCTACTTAACCATGTTAAAAACATCATGACTTACCTAGCTACTTATAAAAAAGAAGATGTAGTATGATTGCCAATGAGACAACGCTCCATAAGAGACCAAATGACCAGATATTAACTACTATAAGTCATGTATGGCCTTCACCAATGACCAAAGCTCACATCACATAGTCAACTATAAAAGGCCCCAAAATGACAATTGTAAAACAATTCAAACGGGAAAACAGTATACTTTTAAAATATGACTAATCATGATTCTGTTTAAAATCACTCAGAAAGAATCCCAATGATATTGTAATTGCTAGTGATTTAAAGTGAAACCACTAAGATCATGAAGATTTATAACCCTATTACATACTATTGATTAAGAGCGCATTTGTTTCTAACCTAAACGATGTAAACGACTACACGCGTAGTCGTTTAATCCATTTGTTTCTTACATTTTTTGGTCAACGTTGACATCGTTCACATAAACGATGTACGTGCAAAATAGTCGCGTAGTCGTTGATAGTTTATCGTTGAGACGTGTAAACGATAAATTTGTTTCTGCACCTGTCGTTTAAATAATTATGAGCACGTGTTGTTTTCGCAAAGTCCTGGTTATTCATTTCCCGCACTTTTACCTGTTTGTTTACAGTGCGTGAGTGTAATCTATTTTTGTCTGACAACGTGGGGTCGATAAAGTTTATTAAACGATGTATTTGTTTCTAGCAGCTTAACGTTTACTAAACGATAGTCATCGATGAGAAAATTTCGGGTTAGAAACAAATGCACTCTAAATATAGACTGCAATCATAGAACAATTAATTAAATATAGACTACAATCTTGTGAACTCTATAAAGCATTAAAACCCAATGAATTTGAAAATTAAGAGAGAGAACAGATAATTTGGGAATATTATATTAAGAGTCCAATGAGAGTATGCATGGTATACAAATTGAAAAATAATGTGAAAAAACTAAATTTCATTAGAAGACAATTAATGGTTTCAGTTCAGTCTACTTGTATACATCAACCTGTTTACATTTATTCACAGGCTATATGAATTTATTGAGTCAGTTGACCAAAGTTGGAAATGTCTCCAGAGAAGAGTTTGAAGGTAAATACTATTATATTTTAATTATAGAATTAAATACTCTGTATTTTTCGTTGGATATCAATTTTAGTCGGTTTCTTGGGTACAGGTGAACCATGAATTCAAATGTTCAACGCATAACATATTTTCAATAGACTTGGTACATGTATATGCAGAGATTGGCAAAACAACGAAATCAAATCTCCAAGAAAATGCAAGTTTTCAGCAATCCACGAAAATTGATACCCATGAAAATAAATGAATCCACATAATTCTAGCTTCAAACTTTTCTATGAATAATTAAATTTAATTTACTGACAATTCAGAAATTTCTACATACTTTTATTTTTGCCACAGATTCATAGTTGAACAAAAATGTGAGACCAATTTGCATTTCAGAAAATACTGCATACAAAGAATCCTACTAATATTAAGAAATTATGCAAGCTTTCATATTTACGTTGTAACTTTTTCAATAATAAAAACACTGCAACAATATCTGAATAGCCAGTGCTTATTTCTTATTTTCAGCAAGATTTAATGATCTGAAAGGTTGTGGAGATACATATTATATAGTTGTGATAGAAGACATGTCTTTAAACCAGGTGATAGGAACCGGTTCTCTGGTGAAAGAAAGAAAGTTTTTACGACAGTGTGCATCTGTAAGTATTAGGAAAACATAATTAAGAAATAAACAGTTAGCAGTTTACACCATCGTACAAATTATGAAATCACAAATACAAACAAAACCAATTCAGTACACTTTAGCTGAGGAACCATAAGGTGGTACCTGACACTACAGGGAGATAACTATTTAAAAACATCTAGACATTTTAATCACGTTGTATTGTTAAGAAAATATAAAGCTTCTCAATGATCAAAATTAGTTTTTTTCAAACTGCTTTGCCTTTATATCCTATGAAATTATTCCAATAAAGTGCTTGGTTCAAGTTTTTTAAATTTTTTTATTCTAATCAAAGGGTCAGAGTTAATATTTTGTCAGAATTTTATGAAAATTAAACGAGCCAAATTAATTTTAGTCAAGGTGTTGGTTACCACCTTAATAGCTTAAGCCCAACTTGTTTTGACTCTGGGCACTTAAAGGTATGATATGTGCATTTTAAGGCTTAATTTTCCTACTTTTTGTGGATGATATACAGTATAGGGTAAATCAAATTATATTCATGCTTGCTATAACAATTTAATTCTTTACAGGATGGAATAAGCAAATAGTTGTGCAAAACCCCTTCAATTTGTAAGGTGACACTTGCCATCAATAGTAAGAAAACCCTGTTTGTAAATGGTTTGGCTACTTCTGGTGGAATACTGCAAACTAACTTTTTATAAATGTCCAATGAGTGACACATGTCTTTCAATATAAAGTAAAATATATAAAAAAAAAATTAAAATAATACTTTTTCAGAGAGGTAGAATAGAAGATATTGTAGTGAACAATGCTTACAGAGGAAAACAGTTGGGGAAATTGTAAGTATCTTTATACCACAGTGCATAATTTTTGTGTTAGTATTTCATTAATTTAGAGCTATTTAATATTTGTTCACAAATTTTGAGAAACATCTTATTAACTTACAGCATTAGTCTAAGAGTGAGTTGCATTAGTTTTATAACAAAGACATTTACACTCATAAGTTGAAAAAATAAACTAACACCATGATTAAAAAAGAAAAAGACAAACAGACAAGAGACACAAAATAGAAAACTAAACACTTAGCAACAAAAAGACATTATAAGTCGAAAAATAATAACACCATGGTTACAAAAGAAACTAAACACTTAGCAACATGAACCCTACTGTAAAAAGACACATTTCAACCATTAGTTCTTGATTTGCATTAGTTTCTAATTTTGCACCAAAAATTACTGTTATTGTCCTTTGGCAAGAATTTTTACTGCTTTTCGTAATGGAGATTCCACCACTACGGCGGACCATCATGAATATAGCTAAATTAAATTTTATTTCCATTGCAGGTTGTTGGATGTATTAACAATTTTGTGTCAGAAGATAGACTGTTATAAACTGTCATTAGAATGTTTAGACGGGATGGTCAAGTTTTACAAACAGTTTGGATTTGATAAAGAGGATGGACAAAATTACATGGTTCAACGATTTCATGATTGAAGTACGAAAAAAATAGGGAAATTTATGTGATAAATACAATTGTGGGTTTAAAATGCATGTAGAGGTTTTTAAATAATCAAACCAAAGTCAATTTTTGCAGCATTACAAATTTATTTACACAACGATATATGAATATTTAACTGAGGATAAAAGTCTATGTATGCTAATATTTAAAATCATGTATTTAAAATGGTATACAAATATAATGGGATAAGGTTAATCAAATCATTGAAGCATAGCTATAGGTTAAAACAGTCTATATTGTAAAATTAATTTGATCATTTTGGGCTTCTGGTAGAAAAGTACACATATAGGTAGAAAGTTTAAAAATAACTTTACATCAATTGGATGGCCTGTAATCAATCTATATTTATTTAATCATAAGATATTTACTTTGTAGTATTTATGCTGTCTCTTTATCAATCTGTCAATATTTGGTATATTTTAATTTGTTTTGTATCATGTACACATGATGTACACTGAGGTATTAAGGCTTTAAATATTAATTGTTGTATTAATTATTAAGTTAGTTTTGCCTTATTCAGTACACATGCCTTACATAGCCAAGGTACATCTTTAAACATAGCAATTGTCATTTTATTAGGGTGGTAATTAAGTCCACCAAAAAAAAATCGTTGAAAATTTGAACCTTATGAAATATAGCAGAGACCTTTCAAGAGTCTTCACTAAAAAGTAATAGTAATAAAGTATGAGATTAAAAATTGTTGCAATTAAATGTAAGATGTCAATTTAATTTAAGAAATGGTTATTTCACTTCAAGCTCTTTGCTCATTTTAACAAAGGTACCATATTTTGTCATTATGATCTTTCCTGTGTCTGTATCTGTCACTCTTCATTAAATTTGTTATCAAAGTGAAAGAAGGGTGTGTCATGTTAGAAACTTAAATTTTATTTTTTTTAAAGTTGGTAAACTTCTACATTTAGAGCAGCAATCAGACAATCATACAATTGAAGTAGACATCTAGAGGTCACCATAAAATCTTATAGTGATCGGATTTAATGATCATCAAATATTATATATGTGTTGTAGTCATGTGACTTTGAGTTATATATTGTCATGTGATCATTGAGTAATAATTTTTTGTTCCTCCTGTTGATTCATTTATTTTCATGGGTACCAGTTTTCATGAATTTATAGGAAACATTTTATTTTCTTGGATATTTGATTTAATTGTTTTGCCACAGTCTGGAAGCCTATAGAAAATGTGTAATTTATTGGTTGTTGAAATTTGTGGTTCACCAATACTCAAGCAATCCATGAAAATAGGTATCCCTAGAATTATTATGAATCCACAGTATTAGATATAAAATCTGTATGCATATTCATAGGTTTGTGATATCTTTACATATCGATATATTATGATATTGATGGATGATTTGAATTAAATAATATAAATAATTACTTCAGCATCAAATATGTCCACAATATTAAAAATTGGCATTCATAAGTTCAGTTGTGATTAAATGCTTGGGGTTGCATTAATAAGATTTCACATTTCTGACTTTCAGTAAAAGGATCTGCAATATTAAATGCACTCATTCAGTTTTCCAATTTAATGTATTGTATCAATTTTAAAAGTCGTTTTGTTTTGCCTGTAATGAAATTAAAGGCAAAAAACTTATTTTTCCTGGGAAATTCTTAAGATTTTATTGTGATTATTAGAACGACATTAATGTGAAGTAATATGTCAGATACTTTTGTATGTTGTAAATAATTTTGTTTGTGTAATAACTTAAAATGTATTTATTTCTTTTATGAAATCCATATAATTAATATCAGGATCTCTATATATTCAGCATAATTACCCATAATGCCTTTGGGGTTTATCATAAACTTTATGTAAATCATTGTACAATACATTTCATATTTCACTAGTACATCATTTATGGGTTCCCAAATGGGAGGAAGATGAATTTTTCTAAATATTTAGTGAAGTTTTCTGTTGGATGTGTTCATGTTTTTATTGGTCCAAATAAGTACCTAATTCATTTCATTATTTCTTGTAAAACTAAAATTACTTTGATCAAAACTTGGAACAATAAACGAAACCCTCATCCACTTTAACAACAACCAAAAAAAATCAATTTTCTACAAGATTTTATTGTTCACAATATAAACATTGCTATGTCACTAAATTTTTAGTTTGCCTATTAATATTCATATTCAAGTAATCTGGAGTCTGTTTATATTTATGATTTAGATATTTATGTAATTAATATTTTAAATGTTTTGTTGAAAATATAATGGGAAGTAGTAAAATACATGTATAACCTGTATATTATCTATTTGTTAAATAATCTATGTTTTATATTCCGAGATTGCAATACTGTGAAGTAATGTATTTTTGTTTTGGATTGAGGAAAACTGGATATTGTGGATTCATTTATTGTCATGGTTACCAATTTTTGAGTATTGAGGAAAACTTGCATTTTTTGTAGATTTTTAATTTTGTGGCTTTGGCAAAGTCTGCAATTTGTAAATTGTTGAATATTTCAATTTATGGTCTCCAATACCAACAGAATTCACAAAAATTTGTATCCAACAAATATTAATGAAACCACAGTTTTTAATATTGGGGTTTTGCCTACAAGCCAATAGCCAATAAAAACATGTTCAATTCACTGATCATTTAAAGATGAGTACATCCTCTTCATTTGAACTTTGATGGCTAGTTGTCTCATTGGCAATCATACCACATCTTCATATATTTTTAGGTTTAACATATACCAAACAAAATCCTCAATAGTTGGTATCCCATGCATAATGATAAATCCACAATAATAAGAAAACATAACATGGCACAACATTTTCTGTTTAGTACAGAACCTTTAGCTTTGGTTATGTTGGTAAAAGAATAATCTCGATCATTATTTAAGGAGGTAGACCTAGGTTAAGGGAAATAACTCTTAAAATCATCAGTACGTTTGTGTCAGCCATTTTCATAAATATGTTCTAAGCTTCTTGGATACATAGATTATTTCCTATCTGTTTCAGGTAAATGCTTAAAATTCATTGACGAAACTTGACTTTACGAACGCATAACTGATTTAAAGAGTTATCTCCCTGAACCAAGGTCCACCCTCTTAAGTTGTGGCCTAATTTCTAATATTTGTGGAATGTTTCTTTTTACATATATTTTGTGGATATTATTTTATTCAACATATAAATTATATAGATGTATGTTACCGGTATATAATTGTTGATTCAATTGACAATCAGTTAAGTTGTTATATATGATTTAAAGGACAAACCAGATTTTACTAAGGGTCTTTAGTCATTATTATACATAATTTATACAACACATTGACTTCTCAAATCCAATTAATTGCCTGATAACACTGAGGTTGCTTGCACAGATTCAGACAGGCTCCCTCAAAAACAGAAAAAAAAATATATTTATAGGATAAATTAAAAGCAGTTATTTTGTTATAATATGGTCTTCCATTTCAAGATTGTCCCCTAATCCCCCCTCTTTTCCTTTAAAATTCTGTTTTGAATCTTACTTTGGCAAGGTATGTTGACCTTGATCTTAAATGACTAGGAAAGACAGATATCCTGTCAAGTTCTGTTTTTCTCTTTAGTTACTCTATCTTCCTCTCTAGGTTCATAAGTAGAACAGGATAGTGACTCCATCTTCCTCCATGAATAAAATATGGCCGACATGATGTAACCATGTGTGCTAACAGTCACATTAAACGTCAATGTCAAATAGTTAAACATCTGAAAATCACGATATTTTTGCTGCAATGTCTCCAACAATGAAATATCCATGGAAAATAAGTTGTTCAGCTCAAACAAGTTGAAATTGTGTTGTAATAAAAAACAAATCAATCTTGTGTGATTTAAATGTATAAAGATGTTTATTGAATATTATAAGTGCTATTAATTTATGAGAAAATATTATTTAAGTTGTGCTTACATTTTTTCGTTGCGTACAAATTTATTTTTGTCAGAATCTCATCTTTCAAGATATTTTTTTCTGTAAAATATTTATTTTAAGTTTTATTTTCTTTGATTGTGTGTTGTTTTGTTAATTATATATGCATTGTTTGTTATGTTCTATTATAGGTATAAGGTAATTTTTACATGAGGCAATTGCCTTACTAACCAGACACCTTAAAGTTTTATGTTCACACATGAGCTTCAGTGGCGGATCCAGAACTTTTCCTAAGGGGGGGCCCGCTCCAGTCATGCTTCAATGATTCCCTATATAATCAACCAAATTTTTCCCACGAAATGGGGGACCCGGGCCCCCCAGGGCCCCCCCCCTGGATCCACCTATGAGCTTGTAAAGTAATTTTTATAGCATTATATGATTGTGTTGTGAAATATTTATGAATCTTTCCCTATGAATATTAGTTTAATGTCTTTTATTAGCCATCAGAACTTCTATTGATTACTTTTAAAGTATTTCAGTTAGATTTTAACTGTACTTTCAAAATTAAGTGGAAATTTGCCCCAAAAATATATAGTACTTACGATTTAACCATAGAAATGTTTTCCCAAACAAAAAAAAAAAATAAAAGTCACTCCTGCTTTCAATGAAAGTGCTTTCATATAAAATTATGAAAACCTGATTTAAATGTTTTGTGCTAATAAACTTCAACCTTACACATCAGTGAATTGTTCATTACAATATTTTTAGAAAGAAATGCATCAGATAGAAATCGACCATATTCAAGTGAAAATGTACAGGTACATATTTAAGACTTTGATTTATTTTCGAAACTTTTAAATATGAAATGAAAGATGGGTTTTGGTCTGTTTTGAAAAGTTCTTTTAACAAATAACATTTTCAAATAAGTACAGACTTTGAAATTTGTTCAACCTTAAATAAGATAACAGATGTAATGATATACATTTACACAAGGGTGATTTATATCTGACGCAGATCAAATGATTATTTTGTATTATTTATCAAATTATATTTTTGCAATAAAGGGAATGCCATACTTATGTATATGTTCTGGATCATGTCACTTTTTGGACTGCATGCATGTGGTCATGACCATATTGATATGTTAAAAAAATAGGAGTATATATAAGTTTGGTTTATATTGACAGACCAGACCATATAGGTTTGTTTTTTGCAAATAAATTTGAACTCCTGTTTGAATGGTTTTACACTCGTCTTTTTTGGGGCACTTAATAGCTTGCTGTTTGATGTGAGCCAAGGCTTCATGTTGAATGCCATACTCTGACCTATAATGGTTTGCTTTTTCAAATTGTGACTTAGATGAAGAGTTGTCTCAATGGCATTAGTACCACATCTTCTTTAATCTAATAACCATATGTGTTTGGTCCAGGACATGTATAAACAATGATTGGCAATAGTACTGGGAAATATAGATCTTTATATAAGTTCTGATTATCATTTAGAGGTTGTTTAAAATATGTTATTCTGTTTATATAAAACTTACATCAGTCTTTGTATGTATATTTTGCCCAAAATATTTTGTTGAAATTTTATGAAATATATTTTTGACAAAATTTATTTTGACTTTTATTTTTGCTTCTAAATAAAAAGTTGTAACTAGCATGATCAGATGTGTTGTAATAACACAAATTGCCCTGACTCACAGAGATGAAAAATCTACAATTTCTACAACAAATGTGGACACAAACATAAAATTGAGAAAGGAAATGGGGAAGGTGTCAAAGCGACAACCCGTCCATAGAGCAGACAACAGCCGAAGGCCACCAATGGGTCTTCAATGTAGCGAGAATCTCCTGCATCCGTAGGTGTCCTTCAGCTGGCCCCTTAAAAAATATGTATACTAGTACAGTGACAATGCATGGGTGATATCCTGCTCTTAAAACCAATACTAGTTTGATGGAAAGTTTCCTTGATCAATGAGTAGTTTTACATATCAGCAAACAGAAAATGGGTGCATTGTATATCTAACAAGATGTGTTGAAATGACATTAAATCAGCATATATGTCAACAGGCATTTTGAAATTCTTATAGTTTGTTTGCCCTATTATGCTGTACATCTTTGTTTTGGAGCCATATACTAAAAAAAAAAAGATGACACAACATTATTAAAATTAATAACATGGTCTGAGAATGATACTGCAGAAGTCACATAGTGCATCCAGGTTAGAGCAAATTTAGGTGTATAGATAGAATACACTCACCCACAATTAGCTCATGTGCCTCAAAGGGACTAATGTCATTCATTTGGGTCTGTCATGCTTTTGGATCTTATCTCTTATTTTGCAAAAGCTATACATAGTGATGCTATATTCATTTTGTTGCGTCAACATTTTGGTTCAATCTGTGGTTTTATGCCCCAGCCTTAAACGTTTTTACCTTGTTCGTCTGTACATTCTTCTGTACAACCTGAAATTGGTTTCTGCTCTCTAGCAGAAGTTTGCTGCAACCGAATTTAATGAAACTTATACATTGCTTATTATCACAAAACACTGAGCAAGGTTGAATTTTGAAGACCTCACTTTCACCGTTCTAGAGCTATGCCCTTTGTATATGGATAAAATGCTGATTTTTTTTTTTCTTCTGTTCTCTATCTTTATTTTGCCTTCTTAAATATAAAGCATTTTACAAATACATATCGTTGTTGCTGCCACCGCCTGAAAGTAATCCCTATGTCTCTAATACTGTGTAACAAGAGAGACACAAAAAAAAAACTAACAGCAGGATTGTCAATGAGTCAACTCTCCACTAGAGACCAAATGAAGTAGATGAAAGCAACTTGAAGTTTATTGTCACACTGAGCACTTTTAGCCTGTCTTGCCCAACAATCAAATAGATCTGATGCTATGTACTAGTTGATTTTTTTAGGAACATTTCTGACATTGGACTCATGAGACTTCTTTTAAACTGAGTTTAACGGTACATATTGCTGTTTGTTTGTGCCATCTCACTTAATATGTTTAACACCACTATATTGTAGCGCGTGTCCCAAATCAGGAGCTTCTGGCCTTTGTTAGTCTTTTATTTTTTGTCAATTTAAGTTATATGTTTAGTTTAGTATGGTGTCCATTTTACTGAACTAGTACATATTTTTGATTAGAGGCCAGCTGAAGATCTATAGGTGCTGAATTTTCTCACTGTGTTGAAGACCCTTAGGTGGACTTCAGCTGTTTTTAGCTCACCTGGCCCGAAGGGCCAAGTGAGCTTTTCTCATCACTTGGCGTCCGGCGTCCGTCGTCCGTCGTCCGTCGTCGTCCGTCGTCCGTCGTCCGTCGTCGTCGTCCGTCGTCGTTAACTTTTACAAAAATCTTCTCCTCTGAAACTACTGGGCCAAATCAAACCAAACTTGGCCACAATCATCATTGGGGTATCTAGTTTAAAAAATGTGTGGCGTGACCCGGTCAACCAACCAAGATGGCCGCCACTGCTAAAAATAGAACATAGGGGTAAAATGCAGTTTTTGGCTTATAACTCAAAAACCAAAGCATTTAGAGCAAATCTGACATGGGGTAAAAATGTTTATCAGGTCAAGATCTATCTGCCCTGAAATTTTCAGATGAATCGGTCAATCGGTTGTTGGGTTGCTGCCCCTGAATTGGTAATTTTGAGGAAATTTTGCTGTTTTTGGTTATTATCTTGAATATTATTATAGATAGAGATAAACTGTAAACAGCAATAATGTTCAGCAAAGTAAGATCTACAAATAAGTCAAAATGACCAAAACGGTCAGTTGACCCGTTTAGGAGTTATTGCCCTTTATAGTCAATTTTTAACCATTTTTCGTTAATTAAAGTAATCTTTTACAAAAATCTTCTCCTCTGAAACTACTGGGCCAAATTAATCCAAACTTGGCCACAATCATCTTTGGGGTATCTAGTTTAAAAAATGTGTGGCGTGACCTGGTCAACCAACCAAGATGGCCGCCACGGCTAAAAATAGAACAAAGGGGTAAAATGCAGTTTTTGGCTTATAACTCAAAAACCAAAGCATTTTGAGGAAATCTGACGGGATAAAAATCTTTATCAGGTCAAGATCTATCTGCCCTGAAATTTTCAGATGAATCAGTCAATCGGTTGTTGGGTTGCTGCCCCTGAATTGGTAATTTTGAGGAAATTTTGCTGTTTTTGGTTATTATCTTGAATATTATTATAGATAGAGATAAATTGTAAACAGCAATAATGTTCAGCAAAGTAAGATCTACAAATAAGTCAACATGACCAAAATGGTCAGTTGACCCCTTTAGGAGTTATTGCCCTTTATAGTCAATCTTTAACCATTTTTCATAAATTAAATTAATCTTTTACAAAAATCTTCTCCTCTGAAACTACTGGGCCAAATTAATCCAAACTTGGCCACAATCATCTTTGGGGTATCTAGTTTAAAAAATGTGTGGCGTGACCTGGTCAACCAACCAAGATGGCCGCCACCGCTAAAAATAGAACATAGGGGTAAAATGCAGTTTTTGGCTTATAACTCAAAAACCAAAGCATTTTGAGGAAATCTGACATGGGATAAAAATGTTTATCAGGTCAAGATCTATCTGCCCTGAAATTTTCAGATGAATCGGTCAATCGGTTGTTGGGTTGCTGCCCCTGAATTGGTAATTTTGAGGAAATTTTGCTGTTTTTAGTTATTATCTTGAATATTATTATAGATAGAGATAAATTGTAAACAGCAATAATGTTCAGCAAAGTAAGATCTACAAATAAGTCAACATGACCTAAATGGTCAATTGACCCCTTAAGGAGTTATTGCCCTTTATAGTCAATTTTTAACAATTTTCATTGATTTGGTAAATATATGTAAATTTTTACCAAATATAGTTCTCTGTTACTAATGGGCAAAGTTCATTATAGATATAATTGTAAGAAGCAAAATCGTTCAGTAAAGTAAGAACTTCAAACACATCACCATCACCAAAATACAATTTTGTCATGAATCCATTTGTGTCCTTTGTTTAATATGCACATAGACCAAGGTGAGCGACACAGGCTCTTTAGAGCCTCTAGTTTTACTCTTTTGTTGGGTTTTTGTCGCTATACTTTATAGAATGATGCTTTCATCAGTAATTGTACATGTACGATTCGCTCGTGTATGTAACAATGTTTTAGATTTTAACGAGAGAAATTTATGTATTACTGAAAAATTATTACACCAGGGTTTTCGATACCACAAACTAGTCAAAACACTTACTAAATTTTATCATCGGTATTAGGACATCATTTGTAGATATATCTCAACATGCAGACTTCTTATACGTTCAGGTATTTCACATCCAATTTTTTATGGAATGCGACGTCATCAAAACGTCATCTTTTTAAAATGATCAAATACAATATGTTACAAGTACCCATTTTAAAAAAAAATAAGAGTAAGCATGGACTTATATCCAATTGTTCAAAATATTTGAAGAAATTAAACAAAAGCTCTGTTATTCGACTTTTGACGATGCGAATTTAAGCATAGATGCAATTTGGGTACTCCTCATTTCAGAATCATTGATGGTTTGGAGGTCAGTTTAGACCAATTTTTCTATGATTCCATATGGATTAAAAATCGAATTGGTATACCTATATAATAAAGAAGGATTAGGCTACAAAATAAACACAGAATGGACATTATTGTCTTTATCATAAAAAAACGTAGGTAAAAAAACTGTCAAAATAGGTGCAATTTGGGTACCGTCACGTTAGTTATGATACTGTTGTCAGGTCATTAAAGATTGCATATTTTGGCATTAATATTGATTCACTTATAGGGTCTTTGCATCTGAACTAAACACATTTATTCAAAAAAACAGTTGTTGGCATGACACAGGTTATTTTCTTCTCATATATGTTATGATGGTATGATACTAAACCCCTAAAAGGAAGGATTGTGCCTGATATTCATATGATTAAATCATAATCTTTCAATCAGTTTAATTGAAGTCTGGAGCTGCTAGTAGTCTGTTGTTATTTATGTATTATTGTCATTTTGTTTATTTTCTTTGGTTACATCTTCTGACATCAGACTCAGACTTCTCTTGAACTGAATTTTAATGTGCGTATTTTCATGCGTTTACTTTTCTACATTGGCTAGAGGTATAGGGGAGGGTTGAGATCTCATAAACATGATTAACCCCGCCGCATTTTTGTGCCTGTCCCAAGTCGGGAGCCTCTGGCCTTTGTTAGTCTTGTATTATTTTAATTTTAGTTTCTTGTGTACAATTTGGAAATTAGTATGGCATTCGTTATTACTGAACTAGTATATATTGGTTTAGGGGCCAGCTGAAGGACGCCTCCGGGTGCGGGAATTTCTCGCTACATTGAAGACCTGTTCGTGACCGTCTGCTGTTGTTTTTTCTATGGTCGGGTTGTTGTCTCTTTGACACATTCCCCATTTCCATTCTCAATTTTATATAAGAATTCTTGTAAGTAATTGCACATATGTGTTCTCTGACCAAATATTTTGCTGAGCACCTAAATTTCTAGGTTAATAGGATATTATACTTTAAATTCTGCAATTGAAGTCTGTACTTTTAATTGTGATTTTTGAAGGTTGGAGAAAAAATGTCAGATTAGTTATTTTAGGACAATGTGCATATAGATATATGTGTTAGATGTCAGAATATCAGTTTATATTGTGAATACTATCCAGTTGCATTATTTGCATTAAAATGCAGTGACTGCACTAATGTAATAAAAATTATTCTACAAAACAACGCCACACGCCGCATTGCAAATTCGCCTTAAACCCACCATGCATCAAAAATTTTCTAGGGAAGACACTGGGCCGTACAATCAATTTACACTAACTATGAATGTAAAACATCAATAAAGTTAAAATCAAATTTATTCACAACGTAATAAATTCATGACGATACATTTCATAAGCAAACTCTTCAACATGACTTTCATCATTGATTAATCCAATATAATCCACTTCTAACTGAAATGGTCCTTCAACATTATCCGCAAGAGTTAATCCAAAATTACGCACATTATCTAAGTCAATCTTCCTCTGTTCGTCTAATATTCTACCTTTATGTGACAAGAAAAACTTTGAGAAAGGAATCTGAAAAAAGACAAAGAATAAATGTAAGTCTTATGATCTATAAATTGTATATACATTTACTATCAATCAAACATTCAATAACAGCAGAAGGGACAATGTAACTATGTAATTCACACATTGATTTCTTCAATAAAGTAATTTTTTTTCTCAATTATTTGAATAACCTTGATCTGAACATGAATTCCTACCACCTGTTTTGTATTTATTTTCACTCTCCATAATTAAACAAAAAGGGAAAATAGTCAAAAACAAAATGTAAACATACGTCGATATTGTTGTGATTAAAGCATGTGTGTTACCTATCATTAGTGCTATGATTGTGGCACCAAAACATAAATTAATGGCAGCACACATAATAAAGTCAGATCTTATAAAATGTGTCTATAACACTCTATATTTCGGCTTTAATTTGAACCTCTTGCATTCAGCGTAAAATTGCAAAAAACAGCCTAAATAGCCTCATTAGTAAGACCTTTGATGGAAAACTTTCTTCAAAGTTTTCTTGGCTTCTATCATGATCAAAGTGGAATGATTTAATATTTGGTCTAAAGATTTAAAATGTTGAGATGTAGCAGGTACGCAATATTTACATCTGCCACTCAGCCACTTCCTGTTTGCTAATAGTTTGAAATTTTACCACTTTTGTCGTACAAGAAAAATTACGTCACACTTTTTATGTCTTTTATGGAAAGGGAATAATTCTTTTATAGTGTTATTGTTTGCAAAGATGATGATGTTGAGTTGTAGCGTGTTTGCAATTTTAAACATCTGCAGTGCAATCACTTCCTTTGTGAAATTGTTTGAAATATTGAAGCACTCTTTGTACAAGGAAAAAAATTCTTTAAAGTATTCATGGCTTGTCTATACAAAAAAGCTTGAAGCTCAACAGTTCTTTCAACTAAAACAAACAAGCCAAGGCTTCATGTTAAAACCTGTACTTTGTGAATTAATAGACCACTTTTGAGTTCATCCGTCACCGGAAAAAAATCATCAATTATGAGCGCCTTTCTGAAGTCATTTACAAGATAGAGGGGATTGCATGTATCCCTGCACTATTAACGTACATCAAAACTAGAAATAATGTTTGTTTTGTAAGTACTTAAATTTAATTCCCTGATTACAGCAGTGCTGATTGTTAATTATGAGAATTTAATTTGCTGAATAATTCGTGCAATCCTGACCACTCGTTCAACATTGGAACGGAAGTGACAATGCCCCTAAACGCAAGAATGATGTTCACTAAAGCGAGAGTTTTTGACGGAAATACATCAAACTCGAAAGTTGTCTATTGATTTTTTACACATTGTGACTTAGCTGAAGATTTGTCTCATTGGCACTTATACCACATCATGTAAATCCTAATAATTTCAACCTTCAACTTAACCAAACAAGCAAGTAAATTTAACCTTTTGCAATATGGTGTTTTGAACTTACTTTGGCTATCTGCCAGTAAGGGCCTCCTCTTGTAAACAATGTGTAGTTATACATGTCAAACTTACTTTGGCTATCTGCCAGTAAGGGCCTCCTCTTGTAAACAATGTGTAGTTATACATGTCAAACTTACTTTGGCTATCTGCCAGTAAGGGCCTCCTCTTGTAAACAATGTGTAGTTATACATGTCAAACTTACTTTGGCTATCTGCCAGTAAGGGCCTCCTCTTGTAAACAATGTGAAGTTATACATGTCAAACCACTGAACATCAAAATATCTGTGCATTAAAATACACAACTGATATGGGCGTCCATCTCCCCTTACACGTAATATCAGATGTGTAAACATACTCCAATCATACGGTTCTTGTCTTTGAAATGATCTCTAAAAATAATGAATATATTTATCATTACATATTTCATGAATATCTATAGCATATAATTGTACAGGTATTTTACACAGAATAAACTTTCATGATCAACAAACTAAGTATTTACTATGAAAAATCAACTACAAAGGTAATGTTTAACTTCAACCTCTTTAATAAGTCAATGACAAACAAAAAATTTATAATGAGGCAGTATATTTCAATATTTTCTAGCACTGATAATATTCAAAAATTAAAAATTAAATTTACTCATAAATCAAATTTTCTGTTACTAATATGCAAGGTGCAAAGATAAGATTGAATTTTAAAGTAGAAACTATCAATTGAGACTTCTGTGGAGTACTGTTTGCATAAAAAAAAAAATGAATTTCTCTACCAATACAAAACAAGAGTGCACACGCTGAAATGTCTCGCCTTCTATACTAATCATTGATATTATGTTGATAGTCCTAAGTATAAAGCTAAGCTTTATAACAACTGTACCATAAACTTAACATTAACCAAGATAACTAAACAAAGACCAATGAACCTTGAAAATGAGGTCAAGGTCAGATGAACCATGCCAGGCAGACATGTACAGCTAACAATGCTTCTATACAACATATATAGTTGACCTATTACTTATTGTTTAAGAAAAATAGACCAAAACACAAAAACTTAACACTGTGCAATGAACCGTGAAAATGAGGTCACGGTCAAATAAAACCTGCGCGACTGACATAAAGATCATAAAATATTTCCATACACCAAATATATTTGACCTATGGCATATAGTATTAGATAAAAAGACCAAAACTCAAAAACTTAACTTTGACCACTGAACCATGAAAATGAGGTCAAGGTCACATGACATCTGCCCGCTAGACATGTACACCTTACAATCATTCCATACAACAAATATAGTAGACCTATTGCATATAGTATGAGAATAACAGACCAAAACACAAAAATCTAACTATAACCACTGAACCATGAAAATGAGGTCAAGGTCAGATGACACCTGCCAGTTGGACATGTACACCTTACAGTCCTTCCATACACCGAATATATTAGCCCTATTGCTTATAGTATCTGAGATATGGACTTGACCACCAAAACTTAACCTTGTTCACTGATCCATGAAATGAGGTCGAGGTCAAGTGAAAACTGTCTGACAGACATGAGGACCTTGCAAGGTACGCACATATCAAATATAGTTATCCTATTACTTATAATAAGAGAGAATTCAACATTACAAAAAATTTGAACTTTTTTTTCAAGTGGTCACTGAACCATGAAAATGAGGTCAAGGACATTGGACATGTGACTGACGGAAACTTCGTAACATGAGGCATCTATATACAAAGTATGAAGCATCCAGTTCTTCCACCTTCTAAAATATAAAGCTTTTAAGAAGTTAGCTAACACCGCCGCCGTAGCCGCCGCCGCCGCCGGATCACTATCCCTATGTCGAGCTTTCTGCAACAAAAGTTGCAGGCTCGACAAAAAACTATTTTGTTGTTTGCAGCAGAGAAAAAGGGGAGATAATTCCTTATACAAACTTTCAAATAAGAAAGTTGTTATATAAATGAAAGCCTGTTATATACATTGATATACATGTACCTGAAATTATAACTTTCTATTTTCGGTGTTGACTCTGTCTAAACCAAACGCATGAACAAACAATTTCACCTGAAGATGTAAATTTAACCTACCGTTTTGAGAGGTGATCTCATATTAGCGTAGCCTGTACTTGTAAGAATGCCATCTTTAGGAAGTCTTTGAGATAAATACCCATGAAATAAGGCCTTGTTATTTTTACTAAGGGCCATCTCAGCCTTACTGAAGCCTTCTAAATTGTCTCTGTCAGACGTAACCACCCACGGTTCTAAAGTTTTAGCACCATCAAATTTCCAAAAATATTCATAATCATTGTGATTTGCTATGAGCATTCTATCTTCTCTCCATTTGTCTTTCATTTCTTCACCAAAAACTTTGATGTCCTTTTTAAATATCTCATAACCCTCTTTTAACCGCTCTGAGACTGGACGTTCAACCCTGTGGTTATATCCACCTTTGCGGTCAATCTCATGAATGAAATTTACTGACGTAATAACTGGAGAATGACATCTGGAACACAGATGTAAAATCTGTCTTGTCAGGACTGACATCATTTAACACCAATCAGCTATAATCTGAAAAAAAAATAAAGATGTGTTTAAATTACGGTTTAAACAAACATTTTGCTGATGAATTTCTAGGTTTTAGATGGTGCCATGGACAAGCAAGATGAACTTATTTTTCATAAGTTTTTAAACCCTTTTAACTGTAAACATGGTAAACAGGTAAATGAAACATTGATGCATTATAAATCTCTACTGGTACCTTTCTGTACATCATATATGCCTTTGGTGTGAAGCCTTTTTTCCCACTGAACATACTTAAAATGCTTAACATTGGTGTAGGATTCTTCTTCATGGCATCTTGAGTTTGAAAATGTTAAGTGTGACTTGACTGTTAGCATAGTGTTGCTCTCCTCCTATTGGAACTTATTCAAAATCCTGACCTAACTTGTTTTATAACAACAAAAACAAACTGTTCAACTATTCAAAATTTGAACAAGCTGCTGTAGAAAACCAGACAAGTTATGAAAGTGCAAGGTGATATAATAAAACATACCTACAATCCTATAAGACTTTAATTTCACTTTAATGTTGATGTGAAAAATCAGTCTAACAATTTGTATAGATATTTTATATTTATTGTCATGCTAAACATGCTAAAGGTGAAATGTTGTAATTTTGAATTGCTATAAAAATGTCCAAACTAAGCTTTCATGTAGTTTTTCTTTCGAAAAGTCTTCTATATTCTTAAGAATCAGACATTATGTGAATTAAAACATTTCATATCAGGGGCGGATCCAGCCATTTTAAAAGGGGGTTCCCAACCCAGGATAAAGGGGGGGTTTTAACTATATGTCCCCATTATAACCCTCGGAACCCCCCCCCCTGGATCTGCCACTGCATATTCAGTAAAATAAGTGTGAAATTACAATGTGTTTGTGGGAAGTTTCCATGGGGAGATAATCAATTTTTCTTTCAAAAAGTCTTTATTCAAAAGAATAATGTTTAAGGTTATCTCCCCATAGAAACTTATCAATAACGTATTGTTATTTCACACATATTTTACTGAATATGATGTCTGATTCTTATAAATATAGAAGACTTTTATGAAAGCTTAGTTAAAAATGACATAATTGCAAATGTTTTGTAATCTTCTTGACAAGTCTAACATCATTGTGTGCCTTGATTGCCTTGAATATCTTATTATACATTGTAACTTACATTGATAAATTTTTGACAATGTTTATCATGTTTATGGATAGCTTTAGGATGTATAGAATGTTATGATCAATGTACTATTTCATGCAATCGTTAACTAAAAATGATGTTGTATTACGTCAATAAAGTTCAAGCAGTGCAGATTCTCAGGTAAAGCAGCAGAGATTTCAAAATGCAGTGTCTGTGTGTTCCCACATAAAGGGATGAGTAGTCGACTCAAAATGCTATTTTTAGGCTACGTGTACCCCCCATCAGGTTTTATAATAAAGTGCTATTGGATCGGGAATATAACATGAAATATATATATGTACAGAAATTATCTGTAATTTGGGGATTTTGTGTATTCTAAGTGAAGAGTATGGAAAATAATAATTTCAATTTGTATTATTAGATGATAATACATAATTAACATTGCAAATTAAATGCACATTGAAGGCATAAAACTGTACACAGTCAGGGGACTTACTGAAATAAGTGATTTTTAAATCACTTATTTGAGTAGCAAATTCGAGGTTTTGTCACAAATTGGGATTTTGTAGTTTTTTCAAAATTTTAAACACATATGTTTAAATAATATCTTGTAATTAGTAAAATGAAAAAATATGAATTTTTTGCTTCTTTTAAGTAGCAAGGTTTATGCCTTTGATGCTATCATTTAGCTGAAAATTCTATTTTAGTTGAAAAAATGCTATAATAATGGCTTTACATAATGAACTGATACTTTCTTAAAAGATTTTTCACAGCAGTGGGAGTATTTTTCCTGTGAAGTTCAAGGTTTCATCTTTCAGATTATGTAATAAAATTCTACTGTTCGCGATACAAATTTCACTGTTCGGGGGTGTTGAAATTAGTGGGGGTTATTAAAAGAATGATACTTAAAGAAGTGATTTTTGGGAAGGAAATTGAGGTCTGATACTTAAGTGATTTTTATGTCATTATCCTAGATTCAGTACAAGGTCATCACCTGAAATGACCTGGTCATCTTAGACAACACAGATGTTGGTTCTGATAAGTTAAGATACATAATTAGTCCCTGGATCATTAGTATTCTATATTTAAAGCTACAATAAAATTAAATCACTTCTTCTATTGATTTATTTGTACTTATTTGTGATTATTAAAGAAAGACAACTCTAACTTCCAACCTTTATAGAAATAATGTTACTTGAATCAGTGATTTAGAAAATCACTTGTTTAGTTAAGTCCCCTGACTGGCACATGTACAGTCCTGTTAAAGAAAATCATATTAATAACCAGATGCTCCGCAGGGCGTAGCTTTATACGACCGCAGAGGTTGAACCCTGAACGGTTAGAGCAAGTATGGACACAACATTCAAGCTGGATTCAGCTCTAAATTTGGATTGTGATTAAATAGTTGACACAGCATAGGTTTCTGACACAGAATAAATGTGTTCTAATGAACTTAAAATTTTTGTTTCTCTTAGAGCAATTCACTATGCTGTTGAATATTAATCCTCTCAAAAAAATGTTTGAAGAAATTTTCTTTTTTATTTATGAAATTTCAAATGAGAAAAATTGAACCCAATTTTTTTAATCACATCCCCCTTTCCCTTATTCCAAAACTAATCTCAATTAAAATTTCTAATGGAGTTTGCAACAATAACTACTCATTTAAATACATCATAAAATATTAAGATGTAAAAAAACTGCTTGTTATCACTGAATGGTAAAGATTATTTTAATTTATCAGTTGGTAGTAAAAAGTGAATATACATTGTATATTGTATATAACAAAGATTTAAGTTGATTCTGGACAAAGAAAGATAACTCCAATTAAAAAAAAATCTTGCTATTGCACAATATTTTGCAATTAGATATTTCTTGCTTACTATTCTGGACAAAGAAAGATAACTCTAATTAAAAAAAATTTGATATTTCACAATATTGTGCAATTAGATATTTCTTGCCATTGCGCAATACTGTGCAATTGAAAAGACTTGCTATTGCACAATACTTAATATAATAATTTTAGATCCTGATTTGGACCAACTTGAAAACTGGGCCCATAATAAAAAATCTAAGTACATTTTTGGATTCAGCATATCAAAGAACTTCAAGATTTCAATTTTTGTTAAAATCAGACTAAGTTTAATTTTGGACCCTTTGGACTTTAGTGTAGACCAATTTGAAAACAGGACCAAAAATGAAGAATCTACATACACAGTTAGATTTGGTATATCAAAGAACCCCATTTATTCAATTTTTGATGAAATCAAACAAAGTTTAATTTTGGACCCCGATTTGGACCAACTTGAAAACTGGGCCAATAATCAAGAATCTAAGTACATTTTTAGATTCAGCATATCAAAGAACCTAACTGATTCATTTTTTGTCAAAATCAAACTAAGTTTAATTTTGGACCCTTTGGACCTTAATGTAGACCAATTTGAAAACGGGACCAAAAGTTAAGAATCTACATACACAGTCATGACAGTTAGATTCAGCATATCAAAGAACCCCAATTATTCAATTTTGATGAAATCAAACAAAAGTTTAATTTTGGACCCTTTGGGCCCCTTATTATGTTGGGACCAAAACTCCCAAAATCAAACCCAACCTTTCTTTTATGGTCATAAACCTTGTGTTTAAATTTCATAGATTTCTATTTACTTATACTAACGTTATGGTGCGAAAACCAAGAAAAATGCTTATTTGGGTCCCTTTTTGGCCCCTAATTCCTAAACTGTTGGGACCTTAACTCCCAAAATCAATACCAACCTTCCTTTTGTAGTCATTAACATTGTGTTTAAATTTCATTGATTTCTATTTACTTAAACTAATGTTATTGTGCGAAAACCAAGAATAATGCTTATTTGGGCCCTTTTTTGGCCCCTAATTCCTAAACTGTTGAGACCAAAACTCCCAAAATCAATCCCAACCGTTCTTTTGTGGTCATAAACCTTGTGTCAAAATTTCATAGATTTCTATTAACTTAAACTAAAGTTATAGTGCGAAAACCAAGAAAATGCTTATTTGGGCCCTTTTTGGCCCCTAATTCCTAAAATGTTGGGACCAAAACTCCCAAAATCAATACCAACCTTCCTTTTGTGGTCATAAACCTTGTGTTAAAATTTCATAGATTTCCATTCACTTTTACTAAAGTTAGAGTGCGAAAACTAAAAGTATTCGGACGCCGGACGACGACGACGACGACGACAACGACGACGACGACGACGACGACGACGACGCCGACGCCAACGTGATAGCAATATACGACGAAAATTTTTTCAAAATTTGCGGTCGTATAAAAATTAGAAACTATGATAATATAGGGTTATTGCATGAATATTGGGAAATATTGTCCCGAGTAGAATTTTATATTGCACGAGCTTGCGAGTGCAATATATGTTCTACGAGGGACAATATTCCCCAATATTCATGCAATAACCCTTTTATTGTATGGCAATATAATATTTGAGAGTAAAAATTGGTTTAAACTAAGATTTTGTCGTTGATGACGTCATAAATTTAGAAGATTTATTGCACTAGTGCAATATTAGAATTTATTGCACGCTAACTTTTGGTTACTTTCTGTGGGAAATATTATATTGCTATACAATAAAATGTAATTGCGAATTTTAAAGAATAAAATTTTACTGAACATACTGAATTTGAAAAATATCCATATGAAATTTGAAAATAATCTTTTAGAGCAAGTTACATGTATAAGATCAAATTAAACCAATTTAAAAGATTCATGTAACTTATTAAGATAGTTCATGTAGTTTCTGTATACATTTCACGTTTCATTCCCAATCAAATGGCATTTTATTATAAAACTGGATGAGGGGAAGCATAGCAGACAAGTTGTAATTTGACTACCGGTACTTGTCATGCGATAAGAGCAGTCAATCCCATTTCTAAAATTCCAAAAAGGAATATATATAAGCCTATAAGGTGTCTTGTTTGTGTGTAACTGGAGAGCATGATTCTACTTGCATGTCTCCACGAACACTCGAACCTGGGACCTCTGTGTTACAAGGCAGTGCATTAACCGACTGAGCTAAAGAAGTATTTCCTAAGCTCTAAGTGACTGTAGTATCTACAGCATGTTCTAAGGGAAGCAATCCCTTCACACTTCCTCCACCTCAAGTCATCATACCATTATGACTCTCACACAAACATACCCTAGCTAGAAATCCTCTCTAACATGTCTAACCACCTTGTTTTTTTTTTTTTGTTGGGGCCAATGTAACCGGAGAGCAAGAATTTCATTACAAAACTGCTGGTCTCCTGACCTGGACTCATACTCGGGACCTCTGTGTTAACTGACTGAGCTAAAGAAGTACTTCCTTAGCTCAACCGTTTACAGCTGAATAAGTACCTAACACATGTTCTAAGGAAAGCAATCCTGCCACGACACAAGTGTATAGCCATGATAGCCATTTCTTTTTAGGTTTTTAAATTTTCAGAACAAGACCATGAATTTAATTTATAAAAAGGAAATTAGGGTGACACGGGAAAGTCAATTGTCAATTTGTGCCGTGAAAACAGGAAATGAAGTCTAGTGGGACATGGGAAATTGCAAAAAAATGTGAATTGCTTACTTACATAGTGTAAGCGGGATACAGAATCTAACAAAACAGTAAGCGGGATACAGGAATCTAACAAAACAGTACGCGGGATACAGGAATCTAACAAAACAGTAAGTGGGATATGGGATCAGAACCCCTAATGAGATCCCTTCTAGAAGTATCTTTTTACACTGTTGTAGGTCCATTTAGAGGATTTTCTCCTTTTTGTTTCTAAACCTGATATGTGGTAATTTGTCTTACTGTTTGTGGTCTTGTTTTAAATCTCTTTTGTTTATAACAACATATCTATCATGTAAATGGATACGGAAGTCTTCAGAAAGTTGAGAAACGATCTGAAACCTACAATGTCATTTCATCGTCAAACCGTTTTCAGCTTCGTAGATTAGAATTCATAATCTTCGTCAAATTAATGTTTGATTGCAACAAAAGTTATTGTTTTGAAATTCCAAGAAATAAATTGACTATGATAAAAATTTAGACGTTTTATTATTTTCTTGAAATTTCTCAATGTTTCCTTCTGCTCAAGTGATTAAAACAGAAGAGAATGACAGCAATGACAGACGTATGTGCTTTTAAGTTTAAGTGCTAAATAATCTGGAGAGATGTCATACAGCTCAATAAAAGTTAAAAATAAAAAAAATAGCCCATAGCACTTGTGCCAAGTTGTGGCAAGTCATGCAAGTTGTGCTTATCAGATCATTGGCATCCTTTCCTCAATCCTAAATCGAGGGATAGGTCCAGCCATTTTCAAAAAAGGGGGTCCAACCATATGTCCCCATTCAAATCATAGACAAATGCATTCATCTTTCTAAAAAAAAAAAGGGGGGGTGGGGAGGTTCAACCCCCTCCTCCCCCAGTTTCCACCACAAATCAATATAAAGCACAAACATCATGACTATACATCAAATTGATAACACTTATATTGGTAGTTTTATATGACAATGTATATTTATTGTAACTTGTAAGATAAAACTTTTATTTGTTGAATGTTTGTAATAATGATTGTAAATTTATTGATCATTCTCAATGATTTTGCAGTCAGACACTTCCAAAATCTATCAATCTCGCATTTAATTTCTGGAAGTTTGAGATTTTATCAATTTATACTGAAAAGTATATCAGATTCATGTCCAGTTAGGTATATTGTCCCTATATACATGATACATGTATCTAATATAATAAAACAATAACAACTATTATTTCATAGTTATAGTATGATGTGCAGTGGGTTTTTTTTTGGACAATATAAAAAAAAGTAGATGTGGTATGATTGCCAATGAGACAACTCTCCACAAAAGACCTAAATGACACAGAAATTAACAACTATAGGTCAGTCACCGTACAGCTTTCAACAATTAGCAAACCCTATACCGCATAGTAAGCTATGACATGTAAGAAAGGCCCTGCAATGACAATGTTAAACAATTCAAATGAGAAAACTAACTGCCTTATTTATTTTAAAAAATGAACTAAAAACAAATATGTAACGCATAAACAAACAACAACCACTGACATGACTGAATTACATGCTCTTGATTTGGGATAGGCACACACATACATGTGTATGTCATACAGAATGTGGCGGGGTTAAACATGTTAGTTACATCCCAACCCTCCCCTAACCTGGGACAGTGGTATAACAGTAAAAAGTTTGCTGGTTTGAGTGATTCAGTATGGATTTAGATTTATTTATTCATGTTTTCTTTTGTACATCATTACCCTTATGTTTACTATGACTTTGAATATTGATTTATTGCTTTATAATTTTCTTGGAAGGTTTTAAGATAAACAAATACTTATTCTGCCATACACAGAAAAATTATCAGTAATACATTAGAATCGCAAAAATACATGTATGACTGAAGCCATTTTTTGTAAGGAGTTATTTCCCTTAAGTTAATATTTTTGACCATGCAATTCCAGCTATTTTTGTCTTTGAAACCATGATTAAAGTGATAAAAATAATTATGGTTTTTGTTTTTTTTTTTTTTAATTTCAGAGAGTTTGGACTGGTTATCTCTTGGAAGCTTCCAATCTGAGTTAGCAAGTCAAATTAATCAACAGCCAACTGGGTAAATTAATAATACTTGTCTTTCATATGATTTGTTTGAATTCCTTTATTGAAGTGTCTACTAATATTTTTCAAAGGATTGAAAAAATTTGTTTACACAGATACTTTTATTAAGTGCAAAAAATATGACTTATTTTCCATTTTTATACAAGGGAGCTAATTCAAAAATATACCCCTCCTTTTCTATACATATATATATACATTATGTTTTATGTGTTGTTTTTGTTTGATTGTAGTAAATGTTCCTTAATATTTTAACTTATTTTCACATATTCCATGTGTTCATACAATTTTTACAAAGACAGTCATTTATATGTCCTTATATTCATATATAACGTTATCATACATGTACCTATTTACCTAATTTTGCAATTAAAAATAATATGTTACATGTACCATTGAATGAAAAAAATCATATTTATGGAGTTTAGAGGGGGGAGTTACTATTTTCAGATGATTTAGTCATTTATAGAATATATTAAACTGTGAACTTAGTCATGTATAGAAAGTATTAAACCGTTAACTTTCCCTAAAAGTTGTACTGATTAAAATCTTGAACTAACTTATTTACCTTGCTCTTGCTTGACCAAGTACAAGGATGTCCTACCACAGAAAAGGTAACCTGCTAAAACAATATAAATTTTGGAGTCAAAATTTGTTAATTTAAAAATGGTTTATTGAAAAATGACAAATCAGAGCTTGCTGAAATTTGCTATTAAACTTCCTGTTCACTGATAGCAGTTCTTTCTTCATTTTGTTCTTTAAATGAATAGAAAATATCTGTCTTAGTTTTTTCTTTTAGGAATGAAGATGATGTTGAGAAGATTACAGATAGATTGTCTTCAGGTACACAGGTAAAATAGCTACGGACGTTTCACGGCCCTGGTAATAAACGTCCGTAAAACATCCGTAATACGGATGTATTACGGATGAAACGGTTACGTCCGTAAAACGTCTGTAAAAATACATCCGTAAAACGTACGTGTAAAAACTGACGTAAAACGGATTGTCCGTTTCACGGACGTATCGTAAACATACGTATTACGGACGTTTCTACAACATCCGTATTACGGCTGTATCATATTCAAAGATGTAAAAGTACCATGCATGATATACGCACGACTGCTTATACATGTATAAAGTAAAATTCTTAACTTGCTTTCAACATTCTGCATGCCAGACATACATATGTATAGTGAATCTCTGCTTCAAAGCTATAACTTTAAATATTTGCATAATATGAGTACATACATGACATACATGTACATGTACTAATATAATTTTTTATTATTAAAATAATTAACTTTTGTTCATTATGAACATCCATTCGCAACTACCCTATATTTTAAGCCTAGAAATAGCGTACCAATTATCAATAAGCACTGTTAATGTCAGAATTTCTCTCCCATCAGCCCAAAGAGTCAATGAAAAATATGTAAAATGTAAAATAAAAAAAAATCCCTACCTTTCCTATTTTTTCAAAGATGTAATAGCTGAATAGCATGAACACAGATATTATTTTATTTGACCTAATTACAAAAAAATCTTCTATATTTTTTTCTAAAGGTTGTAATTACAATTAAGTTGAATTATAAATACAAAGAGTGCTTGGCAGTGGCAGATCCAAGGGGTCCGGGGGTTGGAACCCCCCCTTTTTTTTGGCCGATCAATGCATATGAATTGGGACATATAGTTGGACCCCCCCCCCCCCCCTGTTTTTAAAATGGCTGGATCTGCCCCTGCTGGGTGTCTTTCAAACAACCAACTAATCATGCTAATGATGGATGGTTAAATAATTGCCATAAAAGCAGTTAAAACAATATAAAACATCTAACATTTAACCTTATTTGCAATGCTTGAGCAAAAATGACTGTAGTCTATGTATACATTGTACAAGGCTGAATTAAAATTACTTCATACCAGGTTTCACCAATGGCAATTCAAATATTCAAATATTTTATTGGACAAAGCACATATGATACAATGCGTATTCCAAGATATAAACACATTAAACATGACAATTTATGCAAATACAACATAAAGAAAACATTTGAAGTACCAATTATATATATAATATCACAGTATTACATAGTATTATACTTATGGTAGACCAACTGACATTAGATTAATAGACCGGACTGTTGTCTAATATACTTGATTGTTGATCATTCTGATTATCTGTCCAAGTACAAAACTATGCTAACAAGAAATTGCACATGAGCATATAGAAAGTACCTGAAAAGTTTCAGATTGTTTAATGTCTGAAGTAGTTTCTACTGTTCAATGAGGATCATAAGATGCAGGGGGAAGGAAACACTCTTATCATGTTTTAATCACAACAACCAATGCAATAGTCACATGGTGTTCCTTCGTCCCTTATACATTTTGTACCCGCCCTTTAATATATTAAAGCCCTTAGAATGTATATGTTAAAGTAGTCTCAGAATCAATGTATGTAGAATAATGCCGGTAACATTAAAATGTTATCATACATTTATCCTCCTTTGGTGTGGAATAAGAGCAAATTACCTGCTAAGCTTCTATTTTATTGTGGGACTATGGGAAGAAAGGGGTACTATTTAAAGTATTTTTAGGCAAGACAGAAAATTAAAGTACAGGGCCTTTTGCTGTAGGTCTATTGTTAACAATGAAATTGGAAAGAGGATACCAATTACATTAATTTATAACAAAAAATACAATCAAACGAGATAAGACAGAGAATAAGAGATAAAAATATCAATATTTAAAGTCCCTTTAAACTTACCATTAAACATAAACTGACTGATCCAGAAATTTGTATAAAGGGATGGGGGGGGGGGGGGCACTGACTGTTAAAAAACAGGCCCCACTAGTCATGCCATGTACAGTAGCGAACAGTTCGGAACTTCCCGTGGCTTCTCAAAATTTGGCAACCTACATCTCAATTGCAAATTTAGTAAGTACAATTTTGACTTGATTCGACATATTGACAAACATGATAACATAAGTGACACACTGACGACATTAAAAGATCAATGTAGGATAAAAAAAATTAAATCAAATAGTTTAGGGGTGTGGTGGATGGGTAAACATTGCTGCAAGTTTTGCTTATCTCACATCAATTTTACATGTATATTCAATCATTTTTTTCCAAAATTAAGTAAAGTAGGTGGGGGGGGGGAGGGGGGGGCAGTGAAAAACTATGTTAATTAAGTTTTGTTTATTCCACATTGAACTTTTGATGTCGTCCACAAGATCTTGTGAGCTTAACGTTGAATATAGGAGGAGAATTATAAAACAAAATATATTGTCAAGTCCAAAATTTAGCCATTTCAAGGATCTATCAGGCTGATAATGTAGCACTGGCTATTATTAGAATCTTAATTGTATCGAGTAAATCAAGGAGACAGTAGGAAAACTTATAAGATGTTTCCTAATAATCATGTTTACAAAAGAGCTTGACACGAATTTTTAACTGAAGGTCTGTCCGATTGGTAAAATTTTGATTGCACTTAAATGAATACATAAGTGACCCCCCCCCCTTTCCTCCCCCGCCCATAATAAGTGTCCAAGACTTTAATTCTTCTCTGATTTAAGCTAGGATGTGTATAGTAAGTAAGTCAGTAATTTTTATTGGTTTGAAATCCAAAATCATAGGATTGACACCAAGACAATACACATTGGTTATACACAAATATCATGACAAACATACAGACATATATATACCATACCAAATTCATAAAGATTGTACTATATATATATACACAGCCATGTATCACCATCATTGCTGGTGATCCGATGGATAAATCTGTTGTAGAGTTGTCACTGACTTAGACGTTCTTATACATATAATAATTTCTGTGACTGTATCTTGCATTAATTTGTACTGAACAATAACATCTCCATGGCTTATATATCATGTAATGTAGTACGACGCTAGATTAAAAGTAAAACTGACGAGGAAAGGTAACACACGGCCACCGAAAACTTTATTCATTGTGAGGCCCAGGTGGTCGTGTGGTCTAGTCGGCGGGACGGCTACAAAAAGGGGGGGGGGTTAGGGGGTTCTAACTATGTCCCCCTGCAAATACATTGATCGTCCCAAAAAGGGGGGTCCAACCCCCCTGGATCCGCCACTGATG
The DNA here is from genome assembly GCF_965363235.1 of Mytilus galloprovincialis. Lineage (NCBI taxonomy): Eukaryota > Metazoa > Mollusca > Bivalvia > Mytilida > Mytilidae > Mytilus > Mytilus galloprovincialis. The sequence goes on along the minus strand of NC_134840.1, from coordinate 98,124,071 downwards.
TATGATAATGTCATGTAGGCCTATGTCTCCGATTCATTTCTTCATAGTTTTATATAAAGCGGCTGTGACTGATTTGTAGACAAATCCTTGTTTATAACAGAGGCCTATTTTAAAATACTCAGTGTACCACTTCTGAACTTTTTTGTATTTATTTTCAATACTTAAATCCCCATTCTTGATTCCAGACCGGGTTCCGGACTAACTCTCAATCATATACGTAAATGATCGTAAAGTGTATTCTCGAAAGCTTGACAAATGGAATACGAAAACCCGGAAAAATCACCGTTGCCGTTTTTTACACTATGACGCAACTCCATCCATGGACGCTCGTCGGCTGCTGGCTGAATTCATGTTTTACAGTTAAAAAGAATGGGAAGATGTATACTAGTCTGATAGATAATACGAGGACCTCTGGTTTTTCAAAACTGTTGGATCAACAAGTTATTATAAACAGATAAATTGAAATGGTTTGCTTGTCGATTAACTTGAAGAATGGGTTTTAAACAAGAAAGTTGTGTGTCTTTTTGATGGATTATTTACATACCCGCTATTTTGTACTTGGAAAGCGCACCGAAAGGTAAATATTATCATGCAAATATTTAAGAAGATGCTAGTGGTATACTTTTCACGAAAAAACATTTGAATTTATAAATTTCATCGCATGCAAACCCGAAAATCAGTCTGACAAACATGACAAAGATCAGAAGATTGGCAAGAACGGACGCAAGTCAACTCGACCCACTGCCAAAACGGCCTACTTTTTTAACAACACGTCTCCCTTTCTAAAAATGTCCCACTCTTGTTAAGGGAGCTACATGTACCATGTGAGTTTTATTGGAGGTGGGGGGTCACCATGTCACAGGCACTTGTCTCAGAAAAAAAATTCCCTATATACCTTAATATAATACATATTTAATACATATATATAGGATTTTTTTTTATGAGACAAGTGCCTGTGTGGGGGGTGCTTGGGTGTTATTTGAAAAATATGCGGAACTGGAGTTCTGTCAACTTTTAAAAAAAAATGCAGGATAACATTTTTATCGTAGCCCCCACCCCATAAAAGTCAAGTGGTGGCTTCCTTACCAACTCGTCCTGCTTTAAAAAAAAAATTGCCCTACTTTATATAAAAATGGTTAAAATCTGTAAAATATACTCCTGCAAAGAATGGCCTTGCCCAACTTGCATGACTTGGGTAAAATCCAAATGAATATAATTAATATTTAATTTATATAAAAAATAAAAGTCTGCAAATTTGCCCTTATTTACATAAATTTGTACTTATCTAGACTACCTAGTTCAAATAATTATGACTTCTTGAAAGGCTATTACATTTTTTTTATTTGACGCCTTACTGTACATTAGTGTAAAGCGTCCAAAAAATAATATTATAATAGCCTTTCAAGACGTCATAATAATTTGGACTACTAGACTACCCAGAAATTAGAAAACACTGATATAAAAATTTAATATACATAAAATTGATAATGGAAATGGGGAATGTGTCAAAGAGACAACAACCCGACCATAAAGCAGACAACAGCAGAAGGTCACCAACATGTCTTCAATGCAGCAAGAAATTCCGGAGGCGTCCATCAGCTGGCCCCTAAACAAATATATATACTAGTTCAGTGATAATGAACGCCATACTAAACATGCTAAACTCCAAATTGTACACAAGAAACTAAAATTAAAAATAGTACAAGACTAACAAAGGCCAGAGGCTCCTGACTTGGGACAGGCGCAAAATTCAAGCGGGGTTAAACATGTTTATGAGATCTTAACCCTCCCCCTATACATGTACCTCTAGCCAATGCAGATGTATGATATCTATTGATTTAAATTGATGTGTCATTTCTGAAACCATGATCATGATGATTGTGGATTCATATTTATTATTAAATTATTATGTACATGTAATTTATGTATTTATTTAGTGTATCATAATCTATTTGAACTTTTTTTTTAACTTACTCAAAATCAAGCTGTTTGGGCCTCCTCTTGTACATGGGAAGTGGACTCCTTGAGAAGGTGAAAGGTCTGCTTTACATGTACGTAATGTTAATATAAAAATACAAAAAATGTGGTGGTCATGGTGATAGTGAATGAGAAAATAGAGGAATTTTTAAAAGTGTAAATTCACTTTTTTCCACTTATAAATCTGTCATATTGTAATTATGATAATAATGTTTAAATTACATAATTAGGGAGCTACCATTTGATTTTTAGGGGGGGGGCTAGGATGAAAAATTTTGTCCTGCATTTTTTTTCAGTTGTAATTTCTGTCCTGCCTTTTTATTTTTCACTCTATTCGGTCCTGCCTTTTTTTTATTCATTGTTATTAGTTTATTCCGACTTTTTTTTACCTAAATTGTCATCCTGCATTTTTTTTGCAAAGTGTCTCATCCTGCATTTTTTTTACACTCAAAACTCCTGTCCTGCCTATTTTTTTCAAATTTCATCCTAGCCCCCCCCCATAAAAATCAAATGGTAGCTCCCTTATTTTCAAAATAAAATATTGTTTAGGTTGCTATAAACAGTTTCGTATAAAAACTAGGGGTTATTCCCCAACTAAAAATAAACATGGAGGGAAGTCCCTTTTTATCAACATAATTGGTGAAAAAGTATCATGTTTTTTGTATTTGGTTGTAAAGATATATTAATTAACTTCAATTAAAGCAGGTTGAATGATTAAAATAATTAAAAAAATTAGATTAAATATACATGTTTTGAGGGGAGACAACACTGTAAACAGTCTGGTTTTTTTGGCAGTGAAAATTGAAAACTTATTTGCAGACACTGTAGCTCTTTATGGAGCAGGCGAAAGTACCCTGAAGCATGAATTTTTTGAAAGACCAGGTAAAAATCTATGAAATTCATACAACTTTGATTATGAAAAATGTGCAGGTATCATGTCTTCAGGGGTGTGCACATGACCTGATTTCAGGTTTTTGTCAAGCCTGCAACTTTTGATTGCACCCTTAACAAGAAAAGAAAACTCTCCACCAGAAATCAAGTGACATCGAAGTTAACTGTTAACATGTACAACAATAGGTCACTTTACATCCTTCAACAATGACTATGAGCAAAGCCAATACTGCATATTCAGTTTTTAAGGACCCTATATGAGAATCACAAATTTGTAAATCAATTCAAACAAGAAAACTAAGAGACTGATTTATACAATGTAAAATATAAAAAACAGAACAAAAAAAAAATATGATAAACAGCAAGATAAGACAAATTGAACCACTAAATTACACTTATTTAGTTAGAAATATGTGTCGGATGACCCCTCTTGCTAATTAACATGCCAACATGACTAAAAATAGAACATAGGGGTAAAATGCAGTTTTTGGCTTATACATGTATCTCTGAAAGCAGAAACTAAAGCATTCAGAGCAAATTTGACCTGGAGTTAAAATGTTTACCAGGTTAAGAAGAGCTATCCTTTTTTTCAGGGAAAGTTTGTTGGTCTAGTTTAAAAGATCAAAACTAAGCCAATTTTGCAAGATCAAATATTAAATGCAATTTTGGCAGATATTATAACTTCATTTCATTAAACATTATTTCTTTTAGCATTTTCAAAGAATGTACAAGTACAAGTACTTTGAGAAGTAGGAGAAGATAAGCAACAGAACAGAATTCATTTGGGTCATTGCTGTCTAGATTATATAGTGGATTCATAGATTGTCATTATATTGATTTATGTGCATATGAGCACAGAGGAGCAGTAGTCAATGAATAATTTTGTGATGAGAGGTATGTTTATATTAAAATGATGCCTAGTTTATTTGATAATTTTGCTCTCTTGTCAAACTCGGTAAATCATGGACATGTAGTTTCCAAGATTTATTTTAAAATTTGAGGTCATAGAGTTCCAAGTTTTGATTCTTGTTGTGGGCAAGTTTGAAAATTATCCATGTTAACAGTTAGAAGTGACAAATTATTTTTTTACAAAACCATAAACAATTTAACTAAGATTTAACCCTTTCCTCCATGGAATTTTTTTTTTACAAACTTGATTCGCATAGGATTTTTTCAATAAAAAAAAAATCATCAGGTTTAAAGTATTAATGCATTGTAAAAACGAACATTTTATCAATGAAATTCAAGTCAGATATTCTCCTGAATATCCTTTTCATATTGGATACAATTTTTTTAAAGTCTTTTTTAATATGCAGACATTTTGTAGTCCATGCGTTTCAACTGAGGTACTACACAGGCGTCAAAAGGCGTCATTATGGAGTAAAAGGGTGGGGTCAAAAAGCGTCATTATCAGGGATGATTCCAGGTGTTTTCAAATGGGTCCCTTGAATATCAAATTGGGAAATTTTATCCCAATTGGGAATTTTTTATGCATACAATCTAAGACGAAATAAGATCTTTTTCCTGTAAAAACGGAAAATGAATATTAAGTTAATTTCACCTGTACACTGATGGAAGAAATTATTGGATTCAGACCAGGGAAGTTGTAATACATGAATATGATTGCATATGATGCACTATGATCTTAACTTTGGTAAACGAGGCCTATTACAAAAACATATATACCACAAGTACCAGCTAACATAAACCTATGGCAAGCCGTTAAGCTATTTATTCGAATTTCAAATTATCTCATAATATATAAGATATCTTATGTAATATATAAGATATCTCATATAACATATAAGATTTATTTAAGATATCTTAAAGTATATGAAATATCTTATAAATATGTTTTGTACAAGATATCTTATAAAATTAATTGGATATCATATTAAGAAAATTATATGAAATATCTTATAATTTATGTATGATATCTTTAATACTATTTCTTCTAATATATAAGATATCATAAATAATATTTTTTATAAGATATCTTATATAAAATAGATATCTTATATAATATAGAAGATATCCAATATCGATTTTAAAATATATATCTTACATATACTTTATATAAGATATCTTACAAATATACTTTATATAAGATATCTTATATAGTTTATAAGATATCTTATATAATTTATAAGATATCTGATAAAGAAAATTATATGAGATATCTTATAAACTATAAGATTTCTCATAAAGTATTTAAGGTATCTTGTGAACTATATAAGATATCTTATAAACTTTTTCTTTATAAGATATCTTTCAAACTATATCAAATATCTAATGAACTATTATATAAGATATCTTATAAAGTTTATGAGATATTTTGAGGTTATATTAAATAGCAAAACGGCTTGCCATATTAACCAGTGAAAAAAAATCATCCATTGGGTATTTTTTCAACAGATCATCTTTATAAACTTACCTTGATTTAAATGTATTTCAAATAGAACTGGCCAATTGTCGAATTCAGAAAAGCAATTACAAAAGTATATATATATATATACTTAATTGATAAGATATTTAAAGCAATTGAACCAGTGAACTTTAAAATTATTTGGATCATTTTCATATCTTTTGAAACAGTTCCATAATGATGACATCGTATTTTTAGGGGGGGGGGGGTCTCATTTCATGAATGGTCTATCATCAACTTATTTTCAAAAACGCTCAAACTTTTGTCTTTTGCGGAAAAAAGTGCAAAATATAAAATAATTTCTTTTACAAAACAAGTTTTAATCAAATTACATAACCGGCTCTGCTGAGCGATCTGCTTACCATTAAAATTCATTCATCAATATGTTATATCAAAATTTGAAAACTTGAATTTGCTCTTTGCCGAGGTCTGTTTTGACACCCATTTTGACAAAAAGCATATTTTTGATCAACCTGCTGAGCGATCTACTTTTACGAGACCAAAAACTCCGATAACATTTTAACTGCAATTGAATCCGGCCGCCAAAATTGTTTACCTCATGTTGACATAATTAAATCGTTTGTTAATAAAATGCGATCATAGTCAGCATTCTTATCCGGATTTTACTACGCTTTAACGACAAACTCGGGTTCACGCAATTACACTTGCTGTAATCAGTAACGGAAACTTTTCCGGAAATACCGACTTCTGTTTTATTTTCCTGAATTGGGAATTTATATTTCAAACATTTTTTTGGGGGGCCGCTGGCCGATTTAAGCGGCCCTAAACTATATAGTGGAATCATCCCTGCATTATGGAGGAAACGGTTAACCTCAACTAATTAAAACAGAAAATGTTTTAGTTCTAATCTATAGCGTTATGCCCTTTATATACACAGAAAAAAGTCCCATAAAATCTAACTTGAGGAAAACTCAAAAGTGGCATTTTATATTTCCTTTGGAAATTAACATTGGAAGGGGAGATAACTCCGCAAAAATGAGTCCTTTTTTGGTCAGTTTTTGGTTGATTTTCTTGAAATTTATGTAAAGGCTTAAGCACGATACTTTTATGGAGTTATAAGTTTGTATTTGACTAAATTATATAATCATGATAATCTCCTGCTCATGAAATGTACAAAACCGAAGTGTTACAGGTATTATTTTTTTTTGGTGCATTTTTCATTAAAGAAATTGCAAATTTGAAGCTTTGAGACCATTTTGAAAAAATAATGTGAATATTTGGTATTGTTTATATCTGTATATTATATTCTTTCAGCATCTTACTTGTCTAAAGAAACTTTAAACCACAAAATGAAGAATACGTGCTTAATTATTTTTATCAAATTTGAGATTCTTAATTACCTTGACACCAAGCAATAGGTATGGGCTTTGCTCATTGTTGAAGGCCATACAGTGACCTATAGTTGTTAATGTCTGTGTCATTTTGGTCTTTTGTGGATAGTTGTCTCATTGGCAATCATACCACATCTTCTTTTTTATAATAACTTATGGTAAAGTGATTAATATTGTGCAATTGTAGTTATAATATAGGGATATTGCATGAATATTGTCATGAGTAAAATTTATATTGCACGAGCTTCGAGTGCAATTTTTGTTCTACAAGGGACAATATTTCCCAATATTCATGCAATAATTTTGAAGATGTATTGCACTGGTGCAATATTATAGGGTTATTGCATGAATATTAGGGAATATTGTCCCGAGTTGAATTTTATATTGCATAAGCTTGCGAGTGCAATATATGTTCTACGAGGGACAATATACCCCAATATTCATGCAATAACCCTTTTATTGTATAGCAATATAATATTTGAAAGTAAAAATTGGTTTAAACTAAGAGTTTGTCATTGATAACGTCATGATTTTTTGAAGATTTTTGCACTAGTGCAATATTATCAGATTATTACATGGCATTTTTCATATCGCATGTATTATCAGCCCTAGGTTCAATATCAGCCCAAGAGCCGCATGGCTGATAATACATGCGATATGAAAAATGACATGTTATGGTCTTTTTATCATATGCTTCAACAGTAGAGAAAAATAACAGATTCATATATTGATCCTTCTAGGTGGTTCCCGAAATGATCTTGAAAGAGTAAAAAGTTCACGGACGTCGGACCCAAAATTTGATACATTCAATAAGAAATCTTTCTATCATATGCCTCAACAGAGAGAAAAAAAAACCAACATTTTAATATGGACGAATGGACAAAAAAATAATTCAACAATATACATGATGAAAATTGTTTGGAAAAGTCAACTTTTTTTAAAGTAACTTTCTAAATTATGTTTCAGAAAAACTTAAAAAATGCATTTATTTAATATTTTTTTTTAATTTAATTTAATTATTTTACACAATATACTTTCCAGTATTCATATAATTGTTTTGTACACTACTTTGTAATGTTTTTCACTGAAAACGTAGCATTAAGGTGTATTTTCCGGAATTTGCCGAGTATCACCGGAATGCCATGTGATAACGTTACGGAAAGGCATGTGATAACAATCGAAGCATGTGATAAACTTTTCATATCAGCCCGCTAAGCACCAATTCGAAAAAATATAGAAAATACTTTAATTTAATGCTATTATCATACGGTAAAAATCATATGTTATTAAGTCTAAGTATATGATAATAGAATTTATTGCACGCTAACTTTTAGTTATTTTCTGTGGGAAATATTATATTGCTACATGTATGCAATAATAGAATTTATTGCACACTAACTTTTGGTTACTTTCTGTAGGAAATATTATATTGCTACATGTATGCAAAAATTCTTATAATTAGTGCTTCACTTAAATGTTGACAAGTTTCTTACTCCTTGATACAGGTCCTAAAATAAATATTTGACATATTATATGTTTCTGAATAAATGTAGTCAAAGAACTTGAAATTGGTTACACAGCTACTTTTGCATCTATGTACTATTTCTGAACCAAAAAATATGTAGTACTGTAGCTTCGGAGGCGACGGCATCAACAATGTATTAGTTTGTGATTAGGTCTAGTTTATGGTGAACCACATGTGATAGGATAATCATATTTGGTATGCAGTTGTATAAGCATTGGCACATCTCATTTCCATGGAGATTATTTGGCCCTGCCTTCTCAGTCATGGTCTATTGACTTCGAAACTTTTGCTCATACATGTATTAGTTTGTGATTAGGTCAGTTTATGGGGAACCACAAGTGGTAAGTCAATGATATTTGGTATGCAGTTGTATAAGCATTGGTATATCTCATTTCCATGGAGATAATTTGGCTCCGCCCCCTTAGTCATGGTCTATTGACTTTGAAATTTTTTTTAAGTTATCATGTATAAGTTTGTGATTAGGTCAGTTCAAGGGGAACCATTAGTGGTTGGGCAATGTTAATTGGTATTCAGTTGTATAAGCATTGGCACATCTCATTTCCATGGAGAATATTTGGCCTCGCCCCCTCAGTCACAGTCTAATGACTTTGAAACTTATCTTAGTTTACATGTATTAGTTTGTGATTAGATCAGTTTAAGATAAACTGCTTATGTTTAGTCAATAATATTTGGTATGCAAATTTATTGGCATTTGCAAGTATTGTTTCCATGGAGATTATATAGCCCCACCCCCTCATCATGGTTCATTGACTGAAACTTTTACATAGTTTACACATTAATGTTTGTAATTAGGTTTGGGAACGACTTATACATGTACCGTACCTAAATGTTACAATAATTTTTAAATAAAGAAAGTTATGATACTAAATATCAAAAGTAAATGTCCAGTACTACAGATTTTAAATACAGAAACATTACCTATGCAAAAGTAGCAGTTTATATGAATTCAAGAATTGAATCTACATGTATATTCAATTAAAGATTTCTTGCTGTTGTGCAATACACTGGGCTGTTGCGCAATAATTGGTTAATCTGTTGTCAGACTGCAAACAAACAATAATTTCTCAATGTCACATGTATATCAGAAATTTATAAAAAGAAAACTAAAAGGAGGTTTTCTTAATAGCTATAAATCGGTCATCAAAGTTTAACGAAATTTTAAGGATACATGTATTTCCAAAAACTTGAAAGTCACCCCTTTTCTTATGACATGTATGAAGAAAATCTTATAACTCAGAAACTGACAAACTTAAATTTATAAAAATCAAATGGGAGCTTACAACAAAAAATATGAACAATTTAACTAAGTTTCATGATATTCAGCATTTTAATGTCCCACTCAACGAAGTTTTGGGGGTATAATGTTTTTGACCTGTCTGTCTGACGTCAAGTCCTGTTTCTTGTCATCACAACTGTTCTCAAACCACACAACAGAATTTCATGAAATCTTTTTAGATAATAAGGACATACAATGTAGATGTGCATATCGACAGGAAATTAAGATTCAATTTTTTTTTTCAGGAGTTAAGCCCCTTTGAACTTATTTGCTTTAATGTACTACTTCAACAGTTTGTTATTGCAACTCTCCTGAATCCACACAACAGAATTTCATGAAACTTTGTAGATAATAAGGACATACTATGTAGATGTGCATATTAACAGGAAATTACAATTCATTTTTTTTTCTAGGAGTTATGCCCCTTTGAACTTATTTGCTTTATTACTACTTCAACAGTTTGTCATTGCAACTCCTCTGAAACCACACAACAGAATTTCATGAAACTTAGTAGATAATCATGATAATAAGGACATACTATGTAGATGTGCATATTGACAGGAAATTATGATTCAATTGAAGTTTATCAATTGCCAAGGTACATTGAAAGGTTGTTCTTTTATTAAAATCTGAACATACATTTTTTGTACATGTATATAGGATTTTTTTATAAGCTTAAACTTGATCTTCTTTCTGTTGTTAGCTTACATTTTGTTTCAATTTACTTAAAAGTAAAAGTATATAGGAAAGGTATAAATTAGTGAGCATCGGTTCATACTACATATAGTTTTTGTCTGGACTTCTTGATTAATTTATATATATATATACAATTTTAGCTTGTTACCAAATGAAAGGAAAGGACATTATTGGCAAGGATTGATATTACTGGTGAACATGTATGTCATGTAGGTGTGAATGCCCTGCAAAACAGACCTGATATCAAAGTAAGTTCATCTGTAGAATTGCAGTTAATTTAAATAATTTTATGTTATCTACCTAAAACTGTTTCAAGTTTAATTGTACATGTACAGTGTTGCTTATTTTTCTCACTTTCTGAATCAATGCATGCATTAAGCCTTACTCTGCTCGCCTCCTTCTGCTCCATACACACACACTTGAGATGTCAGAAATTCAGACTATCATAGCATTAACATTACAAACTTACCTAGTCAGACTGGCCAATATTATGTTTTGATAAGTTAACGTTGTTATTTAGAAAACATAAAATATTTGCCACTGGACATTCAAATAAGCAAAAAAAAAACCGACCAGTTAATGATTTTGCATTAACCATGTTAACAGAATGAATTTGCAAACATATAACAATTAGCTTATGTAATTCATGGAAGTTAGATTTATATTCTTTATGAATATTTTATTTCAGTTACCATCACAGTGAACATGGTGAAGAATAACCAATACCATGAATACAGGACACAGAAGACTACCTCACAAACTTGGGAATTTTACAAAAAATAGAACGTTTAAATTTACAAAGAAGACATTTATTTTGACATTCATAGACTTGGAAAGTAGAGAAATTATAATGTGAATATAAATCCTTTGAAATAAAATTTTGAACTTTGAAGAAGATTGAAGATTATGTTTGTTCTAAGAAAGTTTGAAGAAAAAGGATACATTCAAAACTGTAAAAAGGAAACATTACAGTATTCTCAATTTATACTCTTGAGATCAATTACTCTTGATATATAATTAAAATCAATTACTCTTGATATATAATTAAAAGGACTTATAAAAGTAAGGACATTTGGTTGAATTGCCAATGAGAAAAATATCCACCAGAGTTCACATGATGTGATAGTGAGCTATTATAGGTATCCATATGTCCTCCAACAATGAAAAAAATGAACTATATAGTGTGTTGTGAAAGGGTTTGGACATGACAAATAGAGAAAACTAAGAGCCTTATTTTATCAAGTTAATACA